>NC_058341.1:52667500-53292500 GCF_905475395.1 Chrysoperla carnea
GAACATCGCCGTTCTGGCTGAGTATATTTTATTTATGTAAATTATTGTACACAGAATTGATCTTATTTCATTATTCCATTTCATTTAGTATTCATTATTTATTTTCTATATTTGGGAAATGGGTAAGATTGATGAACGTTTGAAGAAATTTATTCAAAATTCCATCATCATTACAAAAGCAATTGGTCCAATATCCTTCGGAAATTCACTTATAAATAAAAATAAAACACCTTATATATAAACGTTACGTGGCCATTATGTCCGCGTATAACTTGCCCGCATTCATACCGCCGACACTGTAGTTGCATCGATACTAAATAGAATAGCTAATGAGCTCAAAAAGACCAACAAACTCAACTACTATGTGCGTAAAATAACGCGAGTATTTTTCAAGGTTTTAAACTTAAAAAACCGTTGGGTATTAGATACCCGGAAACAATGACGACGAGTTGAGTGGAAAGGAAGCTGTTTACCTTAATAACTACATTATAGTTCGAGAATTTAGTACTGGAATTTAATTAATTAATTAATTAATCAGTTACAAAATTAGTTTTCTCTCACCTAATTCGATCTTTAATTATTTTTGGTATAACTTTTTTATTCTTCCAAACACAATTTGGGAAACCCTACCCAAATTTACTAATAACAATTACAAAACCAGCCACGTGAAATGTACCCTTTCTCTTTGAAGTATAAGCAAAAACTATTTAAAGAGAATCCATATAATCGTTATAACGTTAAAAAAAGCATATACCTAAAGGAATAGAGAAATGATAAAATAATCTAAAATTTAGTGAGCTCTTTCAGGATAAAACATTTTCACTAAAGTTCATTTCACTATATAAAACCGATGTAATAATAATCCACACTTATCAAAATCACTTCAACAAAATTTCACTCATATCTAATCATGCACAGGATAATATAATCCTTTTATATATGAATTATTCCTACCGACCAGTACTGGGTGAACCAATAAGGATTACTACTTCAAATATGGACAAATTATAAACCGAAAATTGTTCGCTCATGAATGTGATTTACATTTTCAGAGTCATTTATTAAACATGAACTTTGGCTCGTAGCTGCTATGAAGAGATACAAGGACACTTTCAATATGTATAGTTTTTGGAACTATGTTCCTTTACGCATAATATTTGTTTGCTGGTTGGGAGTTAAAGCCAAAAAAATTGCAACAGACACCAAAAACCGATATCTAGGTTACCTAGGAAACTAAAATGTTATCAATCGATTCAGGTTGCCATGCATTTTGAGAAAATGTTATTAAAAATCTTTTTCTAACTGTCAATTTGTATTTTTTTTTTCAAAATTTTATGTTTTATCATTCTAAAAAATTGAGTTGTGAAAGTAATGAGAATTTAAAGAAAGCAGAGATTATTTAAAGTAACTACAACGCAATTTTTATGTTAAATCATAATAAATATCAAAATCAAACCAAACGTAATGTACTCACATATTGGGTTGACTACTAAATCAGAAATATGTCTTTTTAAACAAATACTAAAAATATTTCATATAGTAAAATCTTAAAGAAGCTATAAAATTAAAGTCGTTAAAGATTCATCTGACTTCTAAAATTACTGACTTAAATTTTCTCTTGATTTCTTTTATTGTAATTTACTGATTTTGATAAAATGTTTTCATCAAAATTTGTTATTTTTTAAAAGACTGATTTCGAAATTTTGATTTTTCCTCCATATTTTACCATTATCAGAAATTGACTGCAAATGATATTTAGAACAAATAGATTTTGACATTCGATTTCCTCTAATAATGATAATGATTTATTAAAGAAAAAATTTTTTCTAATTTCTAAGTAATAATTATACCTTAATGGTTTAAAACAAAAGTTACGTTTGAATCATTTCGAAAGTTTAAGTCAAATTCATAATGAAGATTTCAATGAAAATAATTTTTGTCTGAGACAGGATATAGAATCGATAATATTGAAGGTGATGATATTTATTGGTCCAACCGGTATAGCTGATATTCGAGAAAGTTACCCTTTTAAAGATTTTTCCTACATACATGTTATGTAAACTACCTGGAAACTAACCTTTAGCATAATCATATTACTATCATTTTACATAAAAACGTAACATATAAAAGGTACAATTTATATTATGAACTTTTATCATGCATATATTATAGTGTTGACTTTGTTGTGTAGGACTTTTTCCCTCTACGAGTCTCATTACTTATAATATAGATTTTATTATACGTACGAAATGATCGACTATAGTTCAGCTTAGGTTAGGTTATATTGGCTGTCCACGAAGGAAACACTTTGGCTATAGAGCCCATTGTGATACCATATATGTGTTTTACCACCTTTACGCTGATAGTTTCATTTATCAGCTCCTCAATTTCAGAGGCTGAGTGCACCTCCTTCATGCATATACCATGCTCTACACCAGTCCATCACAACTACTATTTAAATTAATTTTGTTGCGACGGTGGGAAACGAACCCGCTACCCTAAGCATACCATGGACGAAATTGGATACGCCTTAATCAACTGAGCTAATAGGGGACGACGATATTTGAAGTTTCAAGAAAGTACAGGACGAGAATATTTATCTTTTTTGGGTTTCCACTCACAGAAGTATGAAGAAAAAAGCCACTAACCAGAGATTTGTAAAGGTATTAACACGAGATCATGTTCAGAAAACTTTATTTCGTCGATGCAATTGCAAAGCATTGGGAGAGGTATGACTGGATCAAGATGACTGTGGCACCCTTTGAAACTTAAAACAAAGAAATTCATAACGGTAGATCAAGAAGGTTTCCAAAAACTTATGATGTCAAATGTCAACTTCTAGGGGGAACATGTTGAAGAAGAGATAAGTAGTAGAATATCAGCTGTGTCGGTATATGGTCGAATATCAGTGGCGGTGTCGGCATAAATGAATATCAAAGTAATTAGCTGTGTAAATAGCTAGAAATGCTTGAAAATGCAGAAGGGCAACAGAAAACAATCTTAAGTGTAGTACCTACTCCTCTCACAAGTATTCTAATAAGTCCTTGTAAAATAAAAAAATTATGTTCTAAAGATAGCACGAGTGTCAAGGAAAATTGAGACTTGCGATTGAAATTATTTATACCCTATTTTCAACTTTGATGATGAATTTTGAAATATCGAAAGCTTATTTTCAATTTTCCATATTTGGGATATTACTCCAGATATCGAAAATTTTATTCTTGTTCTTCGTCATATATTGTGAAGTAAATTGTGAATGTAATTTATCATCAAAATTGAACAAATATATTTTTTTAAATTTGTGTCCCCACTGCCATGCTCACACGTCCTTAATTATTTGGGCACAACGGGTTTTTTTTGTTTTTAATAACTTTTTTTTAATTTCTACCGACTAGTTTTGGACCAATGTTAAATATACCTTCTGTAAAGTTATTTATTTAATAATCGGACAACCCTCCCCCTCCCCTAAAATTGATGTAGACCTAGTCCAACTTCATATAAAAACAACCAAGGCTTTTTCCAAAATTTTCCTGGAGCTATTAAAATTGATGCTAAATGTATTGATTACAAGAAAGGTCTTCAGAGTTCAATAATGTAATAAATTATTTTTTTAAGGTCCTGAGAAAAAAATTTTTATCATTTTTCTTGACAGGGATTAAAATTTCCTAACCATTCTCTAAAATTTTCAAATCACCAAATATGACCTAAATTTGTTTTCTCTGATTCAATAATTAATAACGATAGACCTTAATTAATTTAATTTTTCAAAAAGAAAAAATTTTATTTTGCATCATTTTAAAAATGTAATTCTATAATAATAATTTCCTTATATTAAATTAGGCAAACAAATCAACATCTCAACCCAAAAAAAAACTTATTTTCCTCATTTTCATTATGACCAATCAAGCCACGATGGTTTTATGAAACCATTAGATTTTCTCATATTACATAAACTAAAATATGATATATATATATATATATATATATATATATATATATATATATATATATATATATATATATATATATTGTATGTATAATAACCACTTTGAGATGGAAAATTATTATTTATATACTCCAAATGAAAATCATTCTGTTGAGGGCTAGGAAAATGTGTATATGTTGTTTTGTGCGGTTTTGTGCACATTAAAATAAGCGTGTAACTTCAATAAAGAAAATACACATCCTATATGCGTGTACAGGCATAGTAGTCTGTTTACAGTTTATATATAGTGAAAATATTCATTCATTCACTGAAGTAAAATCATAGAAATGTATCTTGTATGGAGGATAAAGTGATGAACCTTGTTGACAATTAGGGTCAGTTTCTTAAAAGATATTGCTGCTATCCGCACCGTGTGTGAGTTTTATTGGAGGAGTTTCCATGGTAACGATACACTACTTTAATTATAGAATTGTATGGATTGCATTTATGACTTACATTGAAAATTTAATATTATTGTCTCACAAATTTAAATAAATAATTATGATAATTTACATTAAAAAAATAATATTTATGCAATTTGATTTCTTATTTTTACAATTTTTTTGCATTAAGTTTAATTAATTAGTCTCTTTCAATAATTTTAATTTGACATTCACTATAACATTTAAATGTATAGAATTGAAATTAGCCATAACAGCCTCCTTTAACGCCAAAATATTTCACTGGAAGCGCTGGCATCGATTTTATTGTCCCAACTACGCACACAACGAATAAGGTATTTTATTACAAGCTTTTATTTAGTTTCACCGGTCCCGTTGTCATTCCGTAATCAAATCTTGCAAGTCCAATTTGTTCAACTTCTCGGTTTCCGATTGAGATGAAATTTTGCATGCTCATTTAGTTTGGATGACAATGCATGGTAAGGTTGTGGCGTCCTGATTTTTCCATTGTTTCCACCATATTTGATACATAGACATTTTTTTTAGTCTTAAATTAAAAATTTTAATAAAAAATACTTTTTAAGAGACAAGCTTTTGTTGTACTAAAAGTATAAAATAATTTTATCTATGAGTCACTCATACCCGACTATTTGTAAAAGCTTGAGGCGATGAATATCAAGAATGAATCGCAAAATAATAGACATGTGGAGTAGATGAGGCGTTCCGTTGAAAAAATGAAAGAAAGTTGAAAAAATGAGGTGACTGCGGTTTTCTTGAAATGATGAGTTTGTTGCTGTGTTTAGGATTCGATGTAGAAATTAATAATAAACATTTTTTTTATTTGCTTCAATCGAACCGTGTGTCAAGAAGGTGGAACGATCCAGAACCGAAAAAATTTTCCCAATTTTTTACAACGAAAGAAACCGATTAAAAAAATAGCCTTCTTCCAAAATTTTCTGAATTGATTATTAAAATCCAGTTGATTTACTCCACTATATAAAAAAATAAAAATAAATAAACTGTCTAAGGTACAACAATCTCTCATATATATGTAAACCCTCAACAAAAGTGGGTTGATGAGATTGGTAGCTTTATATGAAGCTTTTTCATGTATACTTATTACATGCGATAATGAATAATATACTTCTAAGCAATTTGTACAATTTTCTACTTGATAATTTCGTTATTACACTGCTGTTATTTGCATATTGGTCAATTTTCAGATAAGACGGTATGGTGTCTATTTGATTGGGGAATGTTTGTTTTGCAGGATTTAATTGTTGTTATAAATGTTGAAAATTTAATTAAAAATTTGTCTGTTTTTGAGAACTATGGAGAAAATCACACAAAAAAATATACAGGGAAGTTTTCTGAAAGATGGAAATGTATAGACGAAGTAAATTCAACAAGATTCGTAGACATTATTTTCTACGCACATTTTATAGGGTGAAACGCTTTCGGTTTCGAAAATATGAAGCCCAATATGTCCAAGCAGAGTATATAGGCAAACCAAGTATATTGACAGCGATAGTTTAAAGATGATGAGCCGATGGCATATAAAAATGACTTTTGGATACTGAAATATTTGGTTACGCCTATCTAAAAGGGCAAGCCGTTGTTATTTGGGAGTTTGAACCAATTTTTTTTTTTTTTGGGAAAAATGGAATGATCATATATAAATTTTTAATAAAATTGTTTTTATTTTTTATTTTTTCATAATAATTTTAAAGTTACAGATAGTTTTAAAAGAACTTTTCGAAAGAGAAACGAAAACACCCGACTATAAAATATTCGTTGTGACGAATAGTATTACTATATGCAATTACTAGCTGGGAACTACCCGCTTTGCTGGGCAACATCCCCACTTGCACCCCTCCCTCCACATTTCCTTGCGTTGGATAACAGTTTTGTAATGTACACGTCATGCTCTTTTATTTGATACCCCACTTAGATATATTTGTAAATATTCGATATTTCCTTCCCACTTTCTCGCTACACCTTTCTACCCTCCGAAGGTTAAAAAATTTCTAAATGTAATTTAAAACATTCTGACCAAGTTTTGAAATATTAAAAGCCATAATTGAAAAATATGAATTTTTTATTCATGAACACCCCCGCAACCCCCCTTGTGGGTGGAATTTCGTAAAATCCGTTCTTAGCTGACCTCTACTTGGCAAAAGGAATATTCCTGCCAAATTTCAAGTCTCTAGGTCTTATAGTTCCAGAGATATCGTGATGAGTGACTATCTATATTTATAGAAAGTCTCCTATATATTTATACTAGCTGGGAACTACCCGCTTTGCTGGGCAACATCCCCACTTGCACCCCTCCCTCCACATTTCCTTGCGTTGGATAACAGTTTTGTAATGTACACGTCATGCTCTTTTATTTGATACCCCACTTAGGTATATTTGTAAATATTCGATATTTCCTTCCCACTTTCTCGCTACACCTTTCTACCCTCCGAAGGTTAAAAAAATTTCTAAATGTAATTTAAAACATTCTGACCAAGTTTTGAACTATTAAAAGCCATAATTGAAAAATATGAATTTTTTATTCATGAACACCCCCGCAACCCCCCTTGTGGGTGGAATTTCGTAAAATCCGTTCTTAGCTGACCTCTACTTGGCAAAAGGAATATTCCTCCAAAATTTCAAGTCTCTAGGTCTTATAGTTCCAGAGATATCGTGATGAGTGACTATCTATATCTATAGAAAGTCTCCTATATATTTATAGATAAGAAGAAGATAGATAGAAGATTAATTAACATTATGACACGATCTTTTACGAACATATTTTTTTTTGTCGGACATTTTCGTTTATCTTTTGAAAAGTTCTTTTAAAGCTGCCTGTAACTTTCAAATTATCATAAAACAATAAGATATAAAAAGAGTTTTGTTATAAAGCTTATATATGATCTTTCCATTTTTGCTTGTCCAATTTAATTCGTAGTTTGATGAAAACACACCGTTCATGTGAGTGAGACCAATATGGTTCATATAATCAATTTTGGTTATGAGTGAGACGCCTATGGTTCCAGAATATGAAAAACAAATGTTAAATGTATGTTTTCGTAGATTATGAGAATAACTTATAATTAAACACCAAGATATTAATTATATAATTATAACGAATATGTGTAGCTTAGAAGTTAAACAAGCACTTTGTATGTATGATATACAAATTATGCAACTGGGATCAATTCCCGATACTTGCAAAAATATTTTTTAATTATTATACAAATCCATAAAATTAATTATCCCTATCCCTATATATTATAAATGTGAAAGTAAGCATGTTTGTTTGTTTGTTTGTTTGGTACGCTTTCACGCTAAAACTAGCGAATGGTTTTTAATGAAACTGTACAGCAATGTAGCTGATATATCAGAATAACACATGAGATAAAAATATAAAGATATATTTAAAAAAAAATAAATAAATTTAATTTGACCTTTACCATTTTTTAAATTTTTACAGAAATCTTTAATTTATGGTTCAAAATGATGATTATAGTTGGATCAGATCTATTAGCATCATTTTGAACTATAAATTAAGGAATTCTATAAAAATTTAAAATAGCAAATGTCAAACAAATCATGGCCAACTTTTTTGATATACTCAATGAATTATGACTATTTTACGTTTAACAAAATTGAAAACTGTGTATATCAAGAGAGGGTGGAGGCTATAAAGCGGTGGTTTTTACTTTTAAGTCCGGTGAAGCGGACGGGTATCAATTTAGTATTTTTATAATTTCCATACACTTGATGCAATAACACAACGATTGAAACAATGTTTACAAACACACATGCGCACAAACAGACACCAATCTAAAAATAGGGTGAGTATTTTTCCACGACTATGAACTATATTAGATTTTAGTATCCATTACAAACAATAGTTTTCGTAAACTGGGAAGTTCAAATTGCATAATAAGACGTAACTGCTACACTCTATACTCAAATTACAAGGAAATTCAAAAATCAAAATTCGAACTACTTTAAATCTAGTAATAGTTTTTCTTTTGTAGGGTATATCGAACTACACTTGGTTCAATATCCGGTTTGAAATAGTAGACACTAACGTGTAGCACAGAATGATAAACCAATATTCATGTTCTCAGAGAGAAGAGACAACAGTTACTTTTCTTTCGTATAACAAGACAATTTCTCTCTATACATTCGTCACAAATGTGTTAAAATAATGTCTTTGATAACCAATTCTAAAACGGTTGTGTAAAAGATATTTAGTTCCCACATATAATATACTCTCTATATTACAATTTAAATAGTAGTAGTTGAATAGTTATTCTATAAGAAGTACCAGGTGCTACAGAAATTACCATTTTTTGTAAGTAATGGAAACTAAAGATTTGATGGACTAAATAGTTCTCCACACGCTGCCTTGAAGATTCGCAATCACAATCATTCATTCATAGATTAGAAAGGTATCAATTAAAACTGATAGTATTTTACAACTCTAGGCTAGAAAATTGGATTTCTTTTGACAACGGGCATCCAAAATTCTGGCCGTGGGTTGTATTCGCACCGTGTGTGAGTTTTATTGGAGGCGTTTCCATGGTAACGATACACTACTTTAATTTTAGAATTGTATGGATGCATATATAATTGTATGGATTGCATTTATGACTTACATTGAAAATTTAATATTATTCTCTCATAAATTTAAATAAATAATTATGATAATTTACATTTGAAAAGTAATATTTGGGCAATTTGATTTTTTAATTTCACAATTTTTAATGCATTAAGTTTAATAAATTAGTGTTTTTCACTAATTTTAATTTGATATTTTCTATAACATTAACATGTAAAGAATTGCAAATTAGTCATAACAGCCTCATTTATCGCCAAAATATTTCACTGGAAGCGCTGGCATCGATTTGATTGTCCCTACCATAACTACGCACACAACAAATACTATTTTTCTGTATTCTCTAGCCGAAATAATAATAATTAATTAAATAACAATTCAAGTTTGTATAATAAACTATACAAATTATTCGGCTTTGCCTCGGCCTTATTATTACACAAAACAGGGTATCCAACATGCTGGCCGCGGGTTGTATACTACTTTGCTGTATCCCGTAGTCAAAAGTATGACCTAATAACCGTTTAAATAACAATTAAAGTTTGTATAGTAAACTGTATACAAATTATTTTACAAACACAACAAAATATCACTTTTGCTATGATTAACATTGTTAGTACGGATTTTAAAATTATAAGATTTATTTTGAAAAATAAATGTATGAAATGTATTTCATAAAAAAGAGACCATGACTAGGCGAAAATCACTCATTTGAATGTGAAAATATCCTACCGTTTTTGGGAAATTTACATCCTAACACAGTAAAATAAGGAATGCAAAATTGCATGAAACGTGTAAATAAAGATAAATTAACTCCCATATTCCGTATTTTATTAATTTCTACGAAAGTTGCACGACATTTAAAAAAAACTGTAATTGGTCGCGATTTCTTTTACTACTGAGTTATTTTCTTTATTGCAATTACTTATGGAGTGACGTTAAGTTCACAATTATGGAGAGTACCATTACCAAATTTTTAATAATGTTTCTTCAGTGTTGAGATTATGTTTTTGTGAACTTGTTTATTTATCACCAAAACTCAGAGCACGCTGTAACTTCATTAACTCAGAGCACAACTTCATTAACTTTAGCAAAAAGAACTTACTTTCATTCGGTTCATTTGAATTGAATTGAATAGCCTAACTGGTTTTCTTGAAATAAATGGGAAAAAATGGAACATTTTTATTTTGCTTCGAAAAATATGATTGAATTGAACCCTATTGAAGTAATTGAAACTTAAAAATTTGAATTATTTGAGTGAGTTGCTAGCAAGTGTTTGTCAAGAACTGGCGTTGTTTATCCCTGTGGTTTTAAAATTAAGAAACCCTGCGAAACTAATATCTCTTCAAGCATCATTTGGATTTAAGTTAGTGACATCGTTTTCTCCATCATAAGAACATTGTCTGTGTTTTTCAAGATATGAAAATGTTTATTCATTGCCTTAATTAATATTAACCCTGTAAAACTAATATTTCGAGAAAAAAATTTTTATGGCTATTTTATCGTTATCATCAGCTTTAAATAAAGTTAAACGTTTTCTCCCAATCAAATAAACAAAATCTCATAACAGAATTTAAAAACAACAAAAAAACAAAAGATTCGAATCGTTGAATTTCAATTGAAAACATAAACATAAAAAAATATATATTTACAATTTACATATAAATCAAAAATGACATATTTAGTATACATAAATTGAATTTAACATGTTAAAGTGATTTCACTGTAACTGTACCTCCTATATATATACATTAGATTACACCACATAGGATTTTGTGTAGATGAAGAGGTTTATTATATTGCTACTAAATTCAATTACGATTTTACTTTATCGTTATGTTATACATATATTGAAACTACATTATATTTACCAGTCAGACACGCCGATGGAAAGGCAGACATACCTACACGGTGAAATTTTATTCATTTTAAAAATTTCAGTGGTAACTTATTATCGATGGTAAATCCAGGCACGGATCCAGCCCTCAAAAAAGGCGATGGGCACGGTACCGAAAATCAGCCAAATGCGAGTCTGAGTATGAATTCGCTCATGATCGATAAAGTGCATTCCTACAAGAGAGATGTTTTCAAAATATATGACGCTTTGACCAAAATTTTGTACAGTATATTTTCCCACGTGGGCAAAGCCTTGGAGAAACACTAGTAATTTATTAAAACTGTATGATGTTCGCTCAGAAAAATTACAAAAGTAAATGTGTGTTTGTGGGCACATCACAGTGTCGTCACATTACTGAACTAATTTTGATGAAATGTTTTACAACTTCAAATTAAATTAAACGCTAGTATAAATTTTACATTACATAATTTTATTACTTAAATAACAAATTCAAGCTTTCGATTTTTTTCACGAAAGCGTTGATAATGTCATGGATATTCAGATATTTAGGAGAGCTAGCCCTAATAATCTTTCCTGTCCCATTGAGACACGCAACGAATATTTTATCCCGCGAATTGTAGAAAGCGACCTCTCTGCGGTAGCAACGCTGGAAGAGTTGTCAGTGTTTGGAAGACTATTTTATATTAGGGTACAAATTTTGGTCGCATGCTTCGATGATATTAGCTACCGACTGTGATATGGCGGAATTGTTTTCACATTCAGTTTTCCATTTTGCCAACTAGAGTCGGTATTCATTTATAACAGTTGATGCACTATCATTAATGAATTACCGGTATATCTGAATAACTTTTTTCGACGCCTGGATTTCGATATTCAAGTTCTTGACACCAACATTTGGTTCAGGTAGTTTTTTTTTCAATTTTGGAATTTCGTTTTTTTAAATGTTCTATTTTTTCAATAAGTCAAGCCAAATTTAAGGTGTAGATAAAGTTTTGTACAATATACGTATGATTTTATAGTTTTGAAATAGAAGTTAAAAAGTTCACCGTGTAGACATAACGAGAATGAATGGTTGAAATTGGTGTTAGCAGCAATGGTGTAGTAGATCACCTCCTGTGTATATTACATAGAAGGATCTAGAAAGTAACATATACAAAGACGGATAAATTTCTTGTTATCATTCCAACATAGAATCATAAATAAGAAGGTTTTTTTTCTCTGTACATGTCTTAACCAAAACCAAAGACAGATAGGTTTTTATGTGTAGTAATATGAAGCGATTTTTACTAATGCGACATCATTCTACACAGACAAAAAGTAAATTTTTTTTTCCAGTTGTCGGTATTGAAGAGAAGAAGAGAAAAATACCGTCTTTATTTCCCGTATATAGCAAAATATTATTATCGGATCAAATCTTTTGTATACTATTATTGTATTATGTGACCTTATTTTAGCTCTTCGGGGAATATACACAGTCAAATATTTTTGTTTAAAGATATTTTTTGATGGATATGATTTTTTTATTATAGTTCAAGAACCGAATATAGAAGCTCCTCTTTATTTGATGAACCAGTTTAGTACACTGAAAGAAAAAATTTGGTTAGTAAAGTAAATTGATATAAAGAAGAGTTACAAATATTATGCACAAATCATCTACCGGTTTGTATTTTTGGAACTTAAATGATTCATTGACGTAATACGTAATCAAATAACAAAATAAATATTATTGAAACTTGAATATCGAAAAATTTCTATTTACAAGAAACTGTCAAGAAGAGTGTATACAGCTCTATGTTACAACACTTCGGAATCCCAAATTCCTTTTATAAGTTATGATATACGTATACAGTCGCATGTACAGACTTTCCATCGCAATAAATTCAAATGGTTGCATGAATGCTCAAAATGGTTATAGACGTTGAACTCGACAAAGAATCATCCCAGTGCTTTGTTATAAAAGTTTAAAAAGTCATAAAAAAAATGTTAACAATTTCAAATAATATAATGAAAGATAAACAAGTAAAAACAAACAATTGACTGAGTTAATTGTTGAAAAACCATGCATAGACAGTGTTGATTACTCTATCACATACATACATGTCACACATAACTGATATTCCCATATAATAGGTACATACTATAAAATTTAAGACTGATTTGCGCCCTCACGGGTAAACAGTGATGCTTACGAAAAAATGTTTCAAACAAAAGTTGTTTATTTTTTGATAAGCAACATTTTTTACATTAAAATTTTATCTCTAACGGTTTATAAGATGGGTTCTACGACCCAAGACCCAAGATCCATTTGACCTATGTATTTACGATCTCGACCTCACTTTTTACGTCCTGAGTACGCTGTAAAAATTTAAGGTTCATATATTTTTTCGTTTTTGAGTTATAGTATCCACAGACGGACGGACGGACAACCGAAAATTGACTATTGATTATATGAACACCTATACCAAAATTTTGTGCGTAGCATCAATATTTTTAAGCGTTACAAACATGTGACTAAACTTTGTATATCTTGCATATTACATATATGCAAGATATAAGAATGTTTCCGAACGAATTTTTTTGAATTGTAGTTCGAAACCTGGCGAAAACCTAAATGGGACTAATAATTTAATTTTTATTGAAAATGTAAAATTTCTATGGTGACGTCATAAGGCACGAGAATTACTAATTAACATATTTGAATGATTGTCTCAACTTATCAACATGATAATTCATTGTCAATTCTAGAAATTTGTGTGAGAAAAACTAACTACAATTGCTACAATTTTCTAACTACAAATTTACACATGCTACAATTTTCATTTTAAATTACACTTTCTTCGATACTTAATAAAACAGAGTATCTGTTGCCGACAACTTGGAAATTTCAGGATATCGTAGTTTTCAAGTTGCCGGACAACACACATCTTCTTTTGTTTAAGTGTCGGGTGAAAATATTTTTGTATTTCTTTGTTCAATAACCTTCCTGCTAGAACAATAAAAAAACGGATATGCAAATTGAAACCCGTGGATGTGATCAAAAAGTTTTCGGACCCCATGAAAGTGAACGCACCGCTAATAAGCATGGACATCTTTAGCAATGACACTCTTAAACAAGACCACAAAATATTTTTATATTCTTTGCAGGAAAAAATCTTTAAACCAACCAATTTTCCTCTCTTCAGATTACCATCTAAGCTATATAAATTCTGTGTGGAAATTACTTTAATTTTAACTACAAATATTTTTATACTACGCATATATGTAATATGCAAGGTATACTAAGTTTAGTCTCAAGTTCGTAACGCTTAAAAATATTTTATTTTTAAGCGTTACAAATATTTTAATGCTAAGAACAAAATTTTGGTATAGGTGTTTATAAAATCACCTAATTAGTCCATTTTCGGTTGTATGTCCGTCTGCCCGTCTGTTTGTCTGTGTTGACAGACAGACGGACTCAGGGTGTAAAAAGTGAGGTCGAGTTCGTTAATGAGCATCATAGGTCAATTGGGTCTAGTAAACCGTTAGAGATAAAACAAAAGTTTAAGTGAAAAAATATTCCTTATAAAAAAATAACCAAGTATTGTTTGAAACATTTTTTCGTAAACATCACTGTTTACCTGTGAGGACGCAAATTAGGCGTAAATTTTATAGTGTGTATTATATGGGAATATTAGTAATGTTTGTTTGACATGTATGTATGAATAATGTTGTAGAGTAATCAACACTGTCTATGCGTGGTATTTCAACAATTAACTCAATCAATTGTTTGTTTTCACTTATTCTCTTCTTTTTTTGTATTTGAATTAATTTTAAAAATCAGAATTTAATGTCAAGTAGGCATACTTATTTAAGAGCTATTTGTTAAATCAATACTGAGATAATGTAAACAATTCAAATGTATCCATAAAAAATAAATATTCACTCATTTCTCCATTATTTATAAAATATTGCAGAAAGCAGCGGACAAGAAATTTTAAAATCGTATATACTGGAGAGCCGTTAGATTTATAAATCGGAATCCAGGGATAGTAGATAATATAAAAAGTAGAAATAGCACTTTCTGAGTAAGTAGATTTATTTTTTTAGGAATGAAGAAAGAGAGAAACATATACATATATGTCCTAAATAATAATATGGGAACAACATTGCAATCATTGATAAAGAATGTTCTTCATTTTGTGAACAGAATATCAAAAGAAATTGTTGTACTTTAAATAAAAAGAGAATTTATTCAGATTTAAATCAAAATATATGTTTAATAAACACTTATTGGTATTATTTTCTTGTGGCTATGAAATACCTTAAATTTTTTGTACCAGTTTTTCCTCATAAACATAAATTTTCATAGTCGGAGACTTCTTTGACAATCAGCTTGAATACTCTACAGTTTCGTATTTCAAATTGACATGACTTACAGACGTCAAATTTTGACACGAATCATTTGAAGGTTGGTACTATATAAAAATAATATGCATTTAATACTAGCGACGCCATCTATGTGTCAGACCGGGGACTTATCAGCCAACCTATTATTCAGTTAAGAAATAAACTATCTAAAATATGTGAAAATATGCTCGATATTTTAAAGAGCTACATCTTCGTTATTCGACTACCTAAAATTTTAATTCATAAAATTGTAATTCTAAATGATTAAATCCTTGCTACGATAAAAATCGACTGTTTTATTCGAAAACTGGAGGGCTGGTAGAAAAATGCCTTAGAACTTTTTTCGTTATTTTTGCCGTTAATTGTATGATAAAATTTCCGTATGAATTCGATCTATATTATTTATTTGTTTAAAAATAATTAGTTTAAACAATATCCTATCTGGTTACCCACCGGCAACCTACACTGTTATGTTCAGGAGCATTTTTTGAACGGGATCCCGTAAACATTTTCCGTGCCAAAATTATTCAAGTTCAATAACAGATTTTATCGGGCCAATAAGCCAGATATCAGAATGTATAAAAAAATTTATATGATGATCAGAATAACCACCTTCTTCAAGCACAATCTGCACCAGTTCCTTCGTAACTTTAATTACTATTTATGTTTTTGTTTACTTGCTTGCATACAATTTTTTCAAGTCTCTTTAGTTGCTATTACTTATATTAAATTTAATTGTGACGGCGGGAATCAAACTCCTTACTCTAGCAATACCATATACAGAATTGGTTACGCTTTAACCGACTATTGTTCATTTCATTAATCTTGACTGAATAAGTTCAATGATGAGAACTTAACTACACATACCTCTCACAAGAGGACGAAGATGGTGTTAAATGCTAAAAACACGAGACAGTAAAAGTTAAATATAATGATAATAATAAAAATCATGTTTCATATTTTACATGTGCAAAAACTTTAGTTTATAAATCAAAGTACAACGACACATCTGATAAAGAACAAAAGAATTGTACTATTATTTATATAAAAAAGTGCACATATAGTTCCCTCGTACACCATGTTGTTACAAGCCAAATAAATTACACATATTCCCAAAAAAAACTATTGACTGTAATAAAAAAAAACTTCAAAAATGTAAAAATTCATTTTTTTGATCGTATTAGAAAGATATCACATTCTCAGTTTGTTGAACTGAAAATTTTAACTCATTGAAGCTAGTATCTCGCGAAACATATTTCTGAATGAGTTTTACCTAGTATCATCGGTTTCGCCAGGCCCAAATAAGTTTAAAGCTCCTTCAATTTAAAATTTGAAAGAATTGTAGATAAATAAATAAATTTTGTTTTCAATTTTGATTTCAAAAATTACAAAAGTCGCCTTTATTTGAAAAAAAACCATAGTTCTGAATGAACTTTTGCTGAAGCCATCGTTTTTGTCAGGCTTATGTAAGCCCAAAACGATTTACGATGCCCACGTTTCACGAAGCTGGCCATGTTAAGGCCTATCTGGAGTTTTTTCAATTTTAGGAGGCATATCTTCCTCCTCACTGGGATTACAAGATTAAATTATGATGCAAAACGGCTAATAATATCATACATTACCTTTAGCGTAAATCTTGATACACTCGGTATAATTCAAAAATATAAACCGCCTACAATAGATTGCAGAATTAAAATGGCTACCAACCCAAGAAGCAAAAAAGACAATTTTTTATATTAAATGGCTGATGATATATTTAGACAATATTTATATTTTTATGACATTTTTTTTTCTCGTTTCTTTGATAAAATAACTATTTTTATTTAAATTGTATGTATGTTTTTTTTTTATTTTTTTTTTCGAGAACAATTCCAGTAGATAAGACTATTTGTCTTATCTTGGAAACAAAATGGGAAAATACACATGATATACACATCATATATAATAGGGTGGTATTATATTATTTGATACATTTTACTTACTTTTTCATTTAAGACAGTTCCATCGTGAAATAGCTTTTCGCAGGAATTCAATAAAATTGAAATATAAGATTAATAAAAGACAAATCCAAACAAATTAATTTATGAGTGTTTTGAAAATATTTAAACAAAATCTGTTATTGGTGTTTTGCCTCCCATTATGAGACAGATCCGTTCTAATAAACAAAAAATTTAAATTTACTATATTCAAGAACCTTTCCGATTTGTGTCAATTTTTTAAGACTATTAATTAATTCATACTTTAAGATAGAAAACTATTTTCTGAGAACTTTAAATCTAGAAAAATATGTGCAAGTTTTCTAAAGAGTTATCTCAATGGAAATAATATCATTACTATCATAAATAATAGATACTATTAGTTTCGGGTTAATACAATCGTGACCAAATAATTTGGTGATAGTATGGAAATAATATCATCCCTATATATTACAATTGTGAAAGTGGAGGTGTTTGTTTGTTTGTTTGTTACACTTTCACGCAAAAACTACAGATTAAATTTAAATGAAACTGTACAACAATATAGCTCATACATCAGAATAACACATGAGCTATAAATTATAAAAATAAATTTAAACAAAAAACTTAAAAATTAAATTTAATCTGACATTTAAAAATAGTAAATGCACAAATTTATGGCCATCTTTTCTGATATACTCAATGAATTATGACTATTTTATTTAAAACAGCATTTTATTTTGTACATATTATTATGAAAATTATGTAAGGAGGATAAGTGAGAGCAAGAGAGGTGCAGGCTACAGCGCGGTGGTCTTTGCCAGTCTTTACTTTAAAACCCAACGTAGCGGGTGGGTATCAAGCTAGTTACTGCCATAAATAATAGATAATAATAGTTTCTCTCATAAATAATAGATAATAATTATTTCTGATTAATACAATTGTGAAATAATTTGGTGATAGTATGAACAAATTTTAATTAATTTTTTGGAAATTTGACATCAAATTAATTTATCCAAACATTTATTCATTTATAAATAATTAACAGGAAGTTCATTATCTTTTGTATCGTTTTGCCTTTCAACGAAAATTATTTCAAAATCGATATATTAATTGTGTTAATAACTCTGCGACCAAATTTTGATTTTATATCGTTCTTCCTTTCATCGAAAATTCTTTCAAACAGAATATAGTATCAACGGGTGAAAGTTTTTTTTTTTTTAAATCCAATCGGACGGATTAACATTCGATTCAGCATGCCAAAAACAGTAAAATTCACCAGTTGACTCTCGGACTGCAACACGCGGTAAGGTAACTGGCGTCCTGATTTGACAATCGCATCCACCATATTTGATAATTTTTCCTATGAGTCGTTGAATTTTGACTATTTGTAAAAGCTTGACGCGCTCAATATCAAGAATGAATCGAAAAATACGTAATTATATGGTGTGGATGTGCTCCGATTCATTTTGGATATTTTAAATTGAGCGCCTGAAGCCATTGCATATGACCGTATATGAGTGACTAATAGAAACAATTATTTTCTATTTTTTAGTAAAATAAAAGCTTATCCCTTTGAAAGTATTTTTAATTAAAATTTGTATTGTACTTTGTATGAACGATTAAAAAAACTATCATTCTCTTATTTTTGAACTATTTATTAGAAACAAAATTCTCTAACGGAATATAAGTAATGATGATCGATTATATTGTACACGAGTGTGGATATTCTTGGTATGCTTTAATGCATCGTTGAACCCGGCCTCTAATTATTTACAATGCATGGGGGAGTACAACATTTTCATTTAAATACAACAGAAAGATAAAAGCATACAGCACAAATTATTGCATAAGTATACACTATTGTTTGGAAAAGCTGCTTGCTTCTGCTACTGTTTTAAAATACTTTTTACTTTATATTGTTTGTAAATTATTTTGTATGTGGACATTTCTTTTCTAGAAAAAGATTTATATACTTGAAGAGTAAAAAACTCGTGAGTGGCAGACCTCCATCACAAGGGTCGTATTTTTCTTCAATTACTTGCATCTTATTTTTAGATGCTTTTTATTAAAAGGGGATTTTTAAATATTTGTATTTTTATAATTGGACAAGAGGTTTCATAAAAAGAAGCTGGAGAGGTGACACAAGAAGGCACTTGCTAAACACTAATGGAACCCATAAAGGAATTTACAACTCTTTAGCTAAATTTGCAGGGACTGTAGAGGTATGCGGATCTTTAGCAAAATGCAAAAGAGATTAAAAAACTGATATAAAATCTGAAAAATTTCTTTTCAAAACTTAAATTCACTTTTGAGCTTCTAACACAATTTTGAACGACTGTATAGACGAACAAGGTTTTTAAAAGGCCTAAATAATTTGTTTTTCCTAAGGGAATTTCTTTCAAATTTCTCTAATCAACCACCACAGTGAAATCGTCTTCTGCTTAGTAAATTCCTCTAATATCAGATATCACCAAAGCCTCAATATTCATATTAAGGGCCATAAAATGGATTTGTAACACAATATTACCCTTTCCCGTTGACCTTCGATAAAGTTAATCAGTTTACACTTTTCTGGAGAAATATATCCGAAAAATTGTATATATTTAAGAATGCGACGAGCTTTCGTGGAAGAGATAGTGTTGTTTCTGTGTTCAGTTACTTAAAGTTTTGTTTTTTATGCTTAAAAAAACTATAGAAAGAAATTGTTTTGTGTAAAAACTTTTTACTTTTTATGTTTTAAAAGTTTTTTGTGAATATATTTATTTTTTGAATCCTTATTTGTTTATTATAGGTACTTATTGTAATCATTACCACTATAATAAGCAATATTATTTCTTTCTTTATACAACTGTAACTTTAATAAGAAATTGTTTGTCTTTGAAAACAACTGCATTCTATCTTAGCAATTAAAATCTCATAAATGTTTTCTTACAGGGAAATATTACAAGAAATAATGCAGTCAGCATATACAAAATCAATTAATAAAAAATGGAATAGATCATAATAAATATTGTCTTATTTCTGCTTCGGAAGAGGCTGCATACTATTTCAGTGATAGGCGAAAAATGGAAAATATATAGGAAAATTAGTTTTCTTTTAGCATATTGGCAATAAATGTTTTTGATGAACAAAATATTTCTAAAATGCAGAAAATTTCTATGTTTATTTAGAAAATCATGTACTTATTACTGTTTCAATGTCCAAAGTAAACAAAAAACGAATATTATATATATTGTTTTACATATATATATTTATTGTTTTACATTTAAATGAATATATACAGAGCTTTTATTAAAAATTAGCCAACGCTCCGAAAACTGTGTAACATAAAAAAAATTTCTAATAATCACATAACGTCTGAAACAAACAACCAATTATTATATAAAAATATATGTTTATAACAAAAACGTGGTCTTAAAGCTAGGGCTTGTTACGGTTACGGCATTTTAAAAAACGATATATTTTTGTCATATAATATGTTATACCTGCGAAAATCTTTTTTCTAACCAGTTTTACCTATCAAGTCAATCGCAATAGAACTCCTCAAACTCTACCAAAGCTCTACGTTATAGAAACTGTGCTAAATATATTCTTACAATATTTTAGCAACAGCTTTTATGAAATAACTTTTTTTTTAAATGTAGTGAAAAATTTTAAAGTTAGGAAAATTTGGACAGTTTATTATTAGATAAAAAATAAGTCTCCGTTTTAAAATAAAAAGAATAAAAAAAAGTTCAAAAACTAAAACCGCGACTCTTTTACAAAATCGTGCTCTTAAAAGTATGAAAACATGAAAGTAATTTCATTTGAAATTGTTATGATTAGTACAATCATCATTACAGTCGGGGTAACTCTTTTCTGTGCTGTAACTTTTTTAATCTAAGAGGTCCCCCGACTGTAATGAGGATCTTACTTATCATAACAATTTCAGATGCAATTATTTCCATGTTTTCGTACTTTTAAGAGCACGATTTTGTAAGACAGTCGGGGTTTTAGCTTTTGAACTTTATTTTATGTCAATTATTCTTAATCAAAATTCACTAATTATTTAAACTATTTTGAAATTATAGTTTCGTGATAAAGTATTTCAATATATGTTTGAAACGTGCTAATTACGCCCTTTCATCTAAAACGGTATCATTAAATTACAATTTGTTTTTATTTTATGACTTTATGCCCTCTAGAGGGCGTTTTATTCAATATAGACGCCACATAGCCTATAAGCAGCAGACGATCAAGACGCTTTTAACGATACCTCATTTGTCTAATAATGATAAGTAGTTTAGAAGCTCGGAGTGACCAGACGAAATTACATACACTTTAAACTATTTTGCGGCTATAATATCGTGATTAAGTATAACAATATAAATATATATTTTTGTAAAGTGCTAATTACGCTCGTTCATTTGATACCAAATACGCTATCATTAAATTGAAATTTGTTTTCCAATCATAACATTAAGTCCTTTTTAGAGGGCGGCGTATTCAATTTAATGTGACGCCTTATAGCCTATACCCAGCGGAGATCAAGACGCTTTTAACGATAACTCATTTGTCAAATTATGTTAAGTAACTTAGAAGCTAGGAGAGAACAGATGAACATACATCCATACCGGTCAAACACATAACCCTCGCCATTGTATAGTCGGGGGTAATAAATATAAGGTATATAAAGGGCTTGTTAAAATATAAGGTTTGTTAACGAGCCACTGGCTCTTAAACACATTATATGAAAAAAACACTAGCATCGCTTTAGTCATTTAGTATAATAATTATAATAATCATGAAAAAAATGGAAAACCATTATTGAGTTGTTGGAAAACTTAATATATCCTTGTATATTAAAAAAAAAAAACTATTTATTTGCTTTTGTTTTTGTTTTCTCTTTTTCATAAAAGACTTTTTTTTAAACAATATATGTTCTGTATTTATTTTGTATTTTCAATTGTTGTTTTAGTTTTTGTTTTTTTAATATTTATTTTTTAATATTAAAAATAAAAAAAAATAAAAGTTTTCCAAATAATTCCACAAAAGTTTATTATTAAGTTCAACTAAATATTACGCCCATCAACTGCGGGTTTCACAAACGTTTATTTTGATGTCTCAAAGGTTGTCTTAAAAGTTATATATGGTCATGTGTGCGCGTCCTTAGATATTCAAGGTCGAAAGTAGCAAAAATCAGTTTTTTGGTACCTCGTTTCCTTTACCTTTAATCGCCATATAATACATACTATATAATTTACTTCTAATTTGCGCTCTCAAGGGTAAACAAGGGTGATGATTACGAAAAAAAGTTTCAAACAAAAGTTGTTTATTTTTTATAAGGAACATTTTTTACATTTTAACTTTTGTTCTATCTCTATTGGTTTACAAGATGGGTCCTACGGACCCAAGACCCAATTTACCTATGTTGCCCATTTACGAACTCAACCTCACTTTTTATGTCCTGAGCACGCTGTAAAAATTGCAGCTTGATATCTCTTTTCGTTTTTGAGTTATCGTGTTGACAAACAGACGGTCAGACGGACAGACAACGAAAAATGGACTAATTAGGTGATTTTATAAACACCTATACCAAAATTTTGTTCGTAGCATCAATATTTTTAAGCGTTACATACTTGGGACTAAATATAATATAATATAATGTATTTCATATGTACTTGGTGTAATCAGTCTTTTTATATCTCGTTTCTTTTACCTTTAATCGTATTTACATTTATTATAAAAGGTGTAGAAGGTAAAATTCTCTACAAATTTTGTATGATTTGTTTTCGTGTATTGAACCGTTTTTAAAATAGAGGGCGCAGAAGATTAGTGGCTCTGCTTGACGTATTTCAGTGCTGGGTCAATATTTTTAAATATAAGGTATTAAATTATTTAAGTAGTATTTAATTAATAATAATTTATTACCTTGTGCTTATAAATATTGACCCTGCACTAAGGAATTTATAAGTGAACGTTCTTTCTTCTGCACTCTCTATTTGAAAAAGTATCCAACGTATGAAGAAGTGAAAACAAAAACTGACTGAGTTAATTGTTGAAATACCATGTATATATTACTCTGTCACATTACACATACATACATATCACACATGTATAACTGATATAGCCATAACACACATACCATACAATTTGCGCTCTCACGGGTAAATGGTGATGTTTACGAAAAAATGTTTCAAGCAAAAGTTGTTTATTTTTTTACAAGGAACATTTTTCACATTTAAATTTTTGTTCTATCTCTAAATGTTTACAAGATGGTTCCTGCGGACCCAATACCCAATTGACTTATGTTGCTCATTTACGAACTTGCCCTCACTTTTTACGTCCTCAGCATGCTTTAAAAATTTCAGCTTGACATCTCTTTCCTTTTTTGAGTAATCGTGATGACAGACGACAGACGATAGACAGACAACGGGAAATGGACTAATTAGGTGATTCTATGAACACCTATACCAAAATTTTTTCCGTAGCATCAATATTTTTTAGCGTTACAAACTTGGAACTAAACTTAATATTCTATGTATATTTCATATATACATGGTATAAAAATGGTTGCAGACAAAATTTGTAGAAAATTTTATTTTATTAAAAAAAACCAATCATAATAAGTTTTTTTATTACTAAGTAAAAAATCGGCAAAATCGCACTTCAACAACTCTTACTTGATTATTAGTCATATTGACACCGCTTTAAGACAATTTAAAATTTGTTTAACCGTTACGATTACAAAAGTTTATTTATTAGTTTTTTCATTTATTAATTAAATAAACAAATACATATTTATTTTATTGTAAAAAAAAAAATTATTTTTACATAATTGAAATTTTAGCTGGAGGAAATATTTATTTGATTCAGAAAACATGTTTAGCCTTTTCTGATAATTGTCGTTCGCATTTACTTTGAAGTACACCTATATACATTTCAATTTCTCATATTCGATTTCGATTTATATCGATACAAAGCTTGAATAAATATCGTATAGGTTACTTTTACTGCAATTTTTATCTTTTTTGTTTCAGTTTCTTCTTCGTTGGTATGTAAGCGATCATTTCCAATGTATGAATCTATAAAACTAACCGTTAACTCGTTTACATTTCTTTTACGCTATTGTGAATGAGAATTATCGGAGAAGACTAGAAATGTATTTTAAAGTAATCTCAACTAAGAATGATAATATGGTGCTCCGTAGCCGAGATCGAAATGATCGAATATTCAAAATAAAAAAATGTTCAAAATTGTAACCAAATTCGATATTAAAGTTTTAGATAGTAGAGCGAATCAAAAATTTAAAATCAAAAAGGGTACAAAGTAGGAAAGCTATTGTTGAGGTAGAAACCGAAGCTATTGGATATAAATTAAATAATTTTATATCTTTAATCACAATTTAAATCGGTATAATATTATTCATGAATCCGTATACGAAATTTTATATCCCTAATATCCACATAATTTAGGCCCGATACATTTTTCGGCCTAAGGACCGGCCTAGGACCCATTCATTTACTAATGTTGAATTAATGTAATGTTATCTGAATAAAAATAACCTACCTTTCATACTCTTTTATACCTATACAGATTATCATATTAAAACATAAAGCTGAATATTTTTATCGTAAAATTTTCTATGATATTTTATTATAATATACGTATTTCTAACTAATATCATTTCCTTCTAAGTTTCTATGAAAATAGACTTAATAGTAGTAGGGTAAGATAAAGTACCTAGAGTCAAACGTACCTCTAATCAGATTGTAGTTTCTAAGCAGATATTGGTATTAGCTAGAACGCATTTGCATTGAAATGAATATATTGTATCAAAATGGAAGTAAGCTGAAGACTGATTGTCAATGCTGTTTCGTTTTCGAATAACTATTAATAAAAGTTTTTGGTTTTTCTAGCTGTCTCTTTACAAGCTAATCAATAATTGGTTATTGGTGAGTTAGTTGTTATACCATTTTCCATTTTTAAGTAAATGTTAAATGTTGAGAAACAAAAATTTCAAATACGCAAAGTGACGTTTCTTGAATCTAACGACGTAATATAGGCATAAATCTTGAATCTAACAATGCATCTTGTGTTTTACGAGTTCTGAAGTTAAGCCAAACGAAATATAGGTGGGAAAAGGAAGTCTCATTCATTTCGATTTAAAATATCCGATGGAGGTATTGCTGGATCCTCAGAGTAGCGAGTTCCTGTAGGAAAACCGTGAAGAATTGTTAATGTTTTAATCACGTTCATTTTATGATGCTCTTTCCTAAAGTGAACTGTAATGATTACATGTTGACGAAAGTGGCTTTAAGTACAATTTGTGGGGGGTCATTATACACTGAAAAAAATTCTGAATACCAACCGACATGAGGTTGTCCTAACCTCATCACGAGATTATCTATGGCGAATGGTGCCACGAATGTAATAAAACTACCATACGGGGTTGAATGGGGAAGTTGACACAAACGCATGAGTTGTTTTGTATGAAATTAATATACTGTCTAAAAAATTTCAAATATTGTTTTTCTGAAATTTGTCATGAATCCAAGAAGTCCGGGTTCGAGACCTGGTTCGAGTGTATTTTTTTCAATTCTCTCTAATTGAGATTACTAGACAAGATATTTTTCAATATTTAGTTTACGCCTGTATGTATCATATTACATCAAAAATAATCGAATAGATCATGATGTAAATATCGTATGCATGATAATAAGTAAACAACAACAATAAGTAATAATAATAAATAAGTGGATAAAAAAATTAAAAAATTCATTGAGTTGAAAAAATTGTATTCGTGTCTAAAACTCCAATAGCCTAATTGGTATAGGGCGCTTGACATGAATCCAAGAAATCCGGGTTCCGGTCCTGGTTCGAGTGTATTTTTTTCAATTCTCTTTAACTTTAGGCAATTGTTTAAAAATATTATTACTTTATTTCAATATAAAGCAGACAACTTCGGAGAGAGGTCATTATTTTAATATTTTTTCTGTGTTGGTACATTATAATTATTAGGAGCCATACCAAGAGCCAGATAATATTGTATCATGGTTAAGACATCATGTAAAGTGGCAAAAAAATAGCTGTTTAAAAATTTTGACTCTAAAAAAATATGTTATTGAATGAAAATGCTTTTGAATGAAAGAAACGTGGCAAACAATTTTTCCCAATATCTGTATAAATTTGAACTCTCAAAAAAAAAAATACGTTATTGAATGAAAGTATATTGAATGAAAGAAAAATTGTTTTGGAAAGCACATAAATGTAAATTTTTATTCTAAATACTACACCTTCCCCGATACTATAATATCCTACATTATGTAATTACCCTAAATTTAGTTAAATACCTTTTTCAAAAAACTACTACTGAGCTCAGTCGTATACATAAAACAAAACATTATATTATATATTATACTTTATCCTTGTATATCCTTAAATATATTATATAGAAATATAAAAGGATACTTTACTATAGTACAAAAAATATCTTACTATAATATTTTGGATGGTAATTAAGCATTTAAAGGATATAATATTAAGTTAATATACACCGTATAGTTAGTAGTGCGTCTTTTTTGACAAATAATATGGATAACTTGGTTGCTATTATGGTCCCTGTGGAGTCTGTTAAGAAATCACAGAAATCATTTATATATCTTTTATAGACCTAAGTAAAGCCTTTGATTGTTTAAAATACCATTTTATCATTGACAAAATGATAAACATCCTGGTGTTGATACAAAGTAAGTCAGACTTATACATACAATTTATCCGTCGGAAAAGCCATTATCGAAACAGAAAAGTTGGGATTTTCTTTTGACTTAAAACGTGGAGCTAAACAAGGTGATCCACTCAGTCTAGATCTATTCAATTGTTCATTAGAATATGTCTTCCGAAAAATTTCAATTATACTAAATCAACTAAACGACCATCTAAAATCTGCAGGCTTCAACATAAACTATTAAAAATCAAAAATTATCACCAACGGTTCAATGACACCAATATCTGTAGAAAACAATTGTATCGTTTATGTAGAAAACTTCGTGTACTTGGGTCAAATTGTATCTTTTAAAATTAGCTATAACAAAGAATTCCAACGTCGCTGCGCCAAAGCCTGATAGAAATGCTGGTCTCTAAAAGAAGTCCTGAGATGAGATTATTCTTTAAGGGTGAAAGTTTAGGTAATTAATACATGCATAACACCAATTTTAACGTATAGATGCCAATCTTGGGCTCTAACAGATATGATTAGTAATAAACTGGATATCTACCAGAGATGAATGGAATGCTGTATTCTCAATATTACCCGGAGAGATAAAATTAGAAATAAAGAGATACGTTTAAAAACACAAATTCGCCCAGCAAAGTTTATTGCTTAAAAGCTAAAATGAACCTAGACAGGATACATTTACGAACAAAAACCGATCGATAGGCAAAGCGAATTATATTCTGGACACCAAGAATGAACAGTAGAAATTTTCTGGAGACAACGTAAGAGATGGTCGGGTGAGTTTAAAAACTACGGTGGAAATACATGGTCGAGAAGTGCTACTGACAAACAAGCGTGGAGAAACGCAACAGACATTTTTCCCTTATTGTGATTACATTCAAATTGGTGTATTAGCCCGCACAACTTCGCATTTCCCTACAATTATTCTGATTTCTTTACTTTTTCTTTTGTGAAAGAAGAGGCTCATTTATTGTGATCAAGGCTTAAAATTATTAATCTAATTATAATTATTATTATTATTATATATTCCGTTATTGTCGATACTTACTCGAATGCAAATTGAGGAAAGAATGTGCCTATTGGATGCTAAGCAGTTGTTTATAATGTTTTATATCGCATCAATTAATATCGATCTCAGTACCTTATACTTGTTTAAGTATTGAAAAATGTTTCCGAATTGATTAACTAGCTTTTGAGTTTTTTTTGGTTAAAAAAATTCTGCCCAGCTGAACAAACTTTCGCCTTAACAGCTTATGTTACTTACCTGAAGACAAAAAGGGCGGCACAAATGATGCCGCGCTAGTGGCAAGTAAGTTATTAGTGGAAAAATGTCTATTTTAACAATGTCATTCTGTTACGTAGTAACGCACGTAAAAGACAACGTCTTAGGTTCTAAGAAGTCTTGTGCATTTAAGATAAAAATAAATTTGATACTCTTGTTACAAATTGAACAATGCCATTATTATACTATAATCAAAGAATCCAAAATGACTCTTGTTGTTTGTCTATCTCAGTATAGTTTCACTTTAGCATGTTTTTAAGTAAACGATTAACTATTATATTTTAGATTTAGATCTAGTTCCAGATCCATTATATGTGCATGGTGTGTTGCCTAATCATAATTAAATATTATTATAAGCATTCTGTATTAAATGATAATGTTTTGTATTAGATATTTGTCCATCTCTTCTTTGTTCATGATATGGTCAAAGATGGTTATTTAAGTCAATGATAAGTTTTTATACGATACAGAATGTAATAAATATGGGAACACAAATTGGAGATTTATAAATAAATTTCTCTAGTTCATGTGTATGCATAAAATTAAGAAGCTTCTAGTAGTGGATAAACGCAAGGTTTACAAAACAACAACAAAATTTCAAATTTCGATATTATTCGTACTTTAAATATAATAATACAAATCAATTAATAAAATCAATAAATTTATCCAACTACAGAGGACTTAGATACAGGAGGTACATCGTATGTTAGTAGGTATCTCTATCCCTATCTCGATATATTAAAAATATGAAAGTAAGCATGTTTGTTTGTGTGTTTGTTACGCTTTCACGCTAAAACCAGCGAATAGTTTTTAATGAAACCGTACAGCAATATAGCTGATATATCAAAATAACACATGAACTATAATTTATAAAGATATTAAAAAAATTCAATTTAATTTGACATTTACCATTTTTAAAATTTTTACAGAAATCTTTAATTTTCATGGTTCATTATTTTACATTTAACAAAATTTACAGAATCCTTTAATTTATGAACTAAAATGATGATCATAGATCAGTTCCATCAATAATCATCATCTTAGTTCATAAATTAAAGAAATCTGTAAATTTTGTTAAATGTAAAATAGGCATAATTCATTGAGTATCTTTATATATATATATATATATATATATATATATATATATATATATATATATATATATATATATATATATATATATATATATATAATTTTCGGCCGCGTTTTTTAGCTTTGATTTCGACTTTATGGAGTTGTTCCCATCATTAAACTGTTTATATCTCAAAAACAATTTGAACTTTTTGAAAAAATCACAAGGGGCGTTTTTTACGTGAAATGACCAAAAAATTAATATTATACTAATATCCGATGTACTTCCTGTATCAATATGCTTTGAAATTGGATAAATTTATTTATTATACCATGTATATATGTAATATGGCAAGTATGCTAAGTTTAGTTCCAAGTTTGTAACGCTTAAAAATATTGATGCTACGAACAAAATTTTGGTATAGGTGTTCATAAAATCACCTTATTAGTCCATTTCCGGTTGTCCGTCCGGTATATGTGTAATGCGATAGAGTAATCAACACTGTCTGTGTATGGTATTTCAACAATAAACTCAATCAATTGTTTGTTTTCACTTGTTTTTAATTACAAATTAATTTATTTGTTTAATTTTCTTCTATTAATAAAATAACATTCTGTATATAATAATTACTAATAAATGTAAACCAACAAGTTGATAAAAAATGAAATATTCTGTAAGGCTTACAGAATCAAGAATTATATAATTGAACCTTACAACTTCATATAAACAGGAAATTACAAAAAGATAATATTACAATTATAGATTTGTTTAGATAAAATCGATTATTACTGCCCACGGTCATATTCATAAAAAAAAGTTTAGACAAAACTTGAATAAATAATACAACTTTGCTATTTCTGTATTTGGTGAATAAATAATACACCATTTAAATCGTGGAAATGTTGGAAGCGTACAATATTAATATCGCAGTACTAATATTAATAATAGTACATATATTTTCATTTCACGAAATGGAATCACAATCTACACTGATTTTTGCAAAGAACAGAAGAATTGGACAATCGTACTTTCTGCCAGAAAAAATTCCATTTCTACGGATTATTAAGTTTTGAAAAAGAGAAATTTATTAAGAATGTTACGTCGCAACTAAAAAAGTAAATTGCCATATATTTTTACTAAAAAAGCCGCAAAATAATATTGCTTTTTGTGTTTTTCATAAAGATAACGGCTTCTTTAATAACGAAATATTGGCTTTGTAAAACTATTATTTACTAAGGAATAAACGCCGTAAAAATCCGCGACGATCGACCAACAGGATAAATGTTCACAGGATAAATGAACTGTTAGTACTCACTATACTTATCCATAATATCATATAGTTTAAGGGCTTAATCTGTGCACTAAGTGTATTTTTATTTTTATTTTTATATTTATTTTTTTTTTTTGGGCATTAGCAATTTTTTTGGAGCATTCCTATACCCATAAGCCAACAGCTTGAAATTACTCTTAAAATTTATAATGAAGTGGGTTGATGAAGAATATAACCAAGTGCCTTTTTAAATCGTATGCATATCGGCCAACAGCTTGAAACCAAATCTAAAATAAAGTTTAAACATTCTTTTATTCGAAAAATAGTAAGTGCCACGTCTATTCCTGTGCAAAGTACCTGGCACGAAACTTTCTATTTTCCAAGTCTTATACTATTATAGGCCAATTAAATTAAACATTGAACGCTGCATCAATTAGGTATATTTGATTTTTGAATATACTGTTACCCAATCACTAGAGGCGTTGAAACTCATATATGATTGTTTAACATTGCCAGTAATGGGAGCCTTTCCCTCTATCTTATACTCTTTGGTATTATTAATTGTATCGAGCGTTAATTTGTAGAAGTCCATTATATTGAAGATGTGTGGTCGTTATTGCTAAATGATAAATAAAAAGTATCTTTGGTATTAGCCTGATATACTGGAGAGTAATAACATTTGTTCACCATCTACACTATCTATAGTCTACTATCATCACAAAAAGAACATATCTGTTGCACCATATTCACTATGTAGACGGAGAAACGAAGCAATCAAAATGATCAATGTGCGAAAAATTTGAGCAGTAAGTCGGCGAATCGGCGTATGTTCGGCGTTCGATTCGTTAGAACGTCAGGAAAGTTTGAGACCTAATATGATTTATAAGAGATTAAAAATATGCAATTAGCATAATTAATATGCATTTTTAAATTGTATTTGAAATTGACCGTAAAACTAAGTTCACAATTCTATTAATAGTGATAAAAATGATTTCAAACTTGTTACTTGAGGAGTTTGGTCGCGATATTCGTGTTGAACGATTCCAAAAATCCCCGTGTAACAAGTTTGAAATCACTATTAACCGAATTGTGAATTTAATATTTACGGTCAATTTAAAATCTTATATATATAGGAGACTTTCTATAGATATAGATAGTCACTCATCACGATCTCTGGAACTATAAGACCTAGAGACTTGAAATTTGGCAGGAATATTCCTTTTGCCAAGTAGAGGTCAGCTAAGAACGGATTTTACGAAATTCCACCCACAAGGTGGGTTGCGGGGGTGTTCATGAATAAAAAATTCATATTTTTCAATTATGGCTTTTAATAGTTCAAAACTTGGTCAGAATGTTTTAAATTACATTTAGAAATTTTTTTAACCTTCGGAGGGTAGAAAGGTGTAGCGAGAAAGTGGGAAGGAAATATGGAATATTTACAAATATACCTAAGTGGGGTATCAAATAAAAGAGCATGACGTGTACATTACAAAACTGTTATCCAACGCAAGGAAATGTGGAGGGAGGGGTGCAAGTGGGGATGTTGCCCAGCAAAGCGGGCGGGTAACAGCTAGTTTAATTATAAAATACATTATGCTAAATGCATATTTTTAATTTCTTATAAATAAAATTAGGTCCCAAAATTTCCTGACGCTCTAACGAATCTAATGCCGAAACCCACATTCCAATCCGATTTACTGCTCAAATATTTTCCAACTGTATTCCTTCGTTTCTTCGTCTAATGTTAGTATATATAATCATTTTCGTTACCCTGAAATAATGATAATCATAATAATCACAGCAATATCATAACATTAAATGATACCATTTAGCGTACACAATATATTATCATAATATTCATATTATTGTATGATTTTGTTGTATGATACAAACGAATGCTCCTCATTAGCATTTTCATAACACAACCCCATTTTATAATATTTTAATAACATTCGTAATATGCTGCTCTTTTAATGCCGATGTCTATTGTTTTTATAATAAGCATCAGTTTTTCAATTATTCTAAAGCATTTTATTGCCAAAAAATCATGCGTTTATCCTTTCACCGAATTCAAAATTATTAATTTGTATATTTATCATGTTTCGACAATAATTTTTTCTAGTGCTTAAACTACAGAGTTGCAGTTGATTTGCGAGTGAAGTAGTTCGCAATGTAGGCTCATTCAATAATAATGGAAGTGTCAGACCAAAGCTGAGCATTTGAGGATTGGTTATAGTAGTTGTGTACACACACATACTGCGGTCAGTCCAGCAAACGCCAGAACAGGGGTCATATACATGCCAACGAAACGATTATGTCTTCGTGATACTTAAATGAATTTACTAAAGCTGAAAATTGATATATAGATTTTATATTGCATATAAATAGCAGTTATGACTGTCAGTTAGGTGTTAGAACAAGGCTGGTCAGTCAACCCTTATTTATGTACTTTGAATAAATAAGATTCATTCATGATTTCCGTGGTATTAAAATTAATTTATAAAAGCTGAAAATTGTTAGACAGCTTATATTGTATATAAAGCAGCTTGCATATAAATAACAGTTATAAAAATCGTAAATGAATCTTATTTATTTATTGTTCATAAATAAGGACTGACTAACCCGATCTGCTCTAACATTTAACTGACTGACTGACATAACTGGAAATATATATGCAATATACAAACTGTATAGCAATTTTAAGCTTTAACAAATTCATTGAAATACCACGGCAATCATAACTGAATCATACATATTCCTTGTCCATACATAAGAGCTGACTGATCTAACACCTAACTGACAGACAGTCATAACTGTTATTTATATGCAATATGCAATCTGTGTAACAATTTTCAGCTTTAGTAAATTCATTTAAGTAACACGTTAAACAAAACTGTTTCGATAGCATATATCTGGCCCCTGTTCTATCGCTTGACTGACCGCAATATGTAAGTGTACACAACTAACCAATCCGCAAATGATCAGCTTTAGTCAAAGAATTTTTTTTGGCCTAGCTCTTAATTCATAAGGTCATGCAAATATTCGTAGTAAAATACCAGTTGGAGCGGTTAAATGCCCAAAGATTAGGATTTCATTAAGATTTCGAAAATTAATATACTGTATAAAATTGAAATATTTCAATGATTTTAAATATGAATATATTGTAAGAAAATTGATATCAATTATTTGTCCGGTTTATGAAAAATTAAGTCTTCTTCGAAAAATGCTGATATTGATTGTGAATTCCCATAAAAAGTATAGAGAATCGATATGAATTTCTAACAAAAGATGCATAAACGAATGAATTGAGATATAAATTTTAAAATTTTTAGTGTTTTTCAATTTTACACGTATCTTGGATCTCGAAATAGATAAACTTGCAAATTCTTCAATGTTTTGCATATACTTATATGATGGTGCTCCTTTGAATAAGCTGCATATTAAAATTACATTTTGAAGAGATAATCTTCAAGTACAATGGTTAAGAGTGTCTAGAGATCCACGGAACGCGCGTTTATATTGACAGCTGTGTCATATTTAAACTCTAGATCAGAGCTTAAAGTGTTGAGGAATAATTTAGACATAGACAGAAACAAATTCCAATGTAAAATTTTAAAAAATTACTCCAAAAACCACATCAAAGTAAATTTTGACAATTTAATATTTATCCTCAAGAGAGGATAATTTGTTAATTTTTAGTCGATTTCTAAAGTAAACGGATGAAAATTAAAACCAATAACAAGTGAAAACCAAAATTAATAGAAACAGAGATGATTGGCAGTTGTATATAAACATAAAAATAAAAAATTTGAGAAAAGTATTTTTTAATTATAAAAAATGAAAAATTCTTGATGAAAATAGTCAAGTAGAGATGTTATCCATAATAATACGTATACATCACTTCAACAACGATGTTACATTCTTTATGGTATTTTAAGTGCTGACTGCATGTCTATATGTACCAAAGAGGTTATATAACATAGAGGCTTAAAAGCACAGGAAACGCAATAAGTGAATTATGACCGTTTAAAAAGAGACCTAAAAAAGGTACCTTCCCTATTTGTCTCGCAGCCGGGCAAAGCGCGAATATAAATATTTTAAAAACCACCGCCTTATAACCTCCACCCTCTCTTGATATGCACAGTTTTCAATTTTGTTAAATGTAAAATAGTCATATTAAGTATAAATATATCAGAAAAGTTGGCCATGATTTTTTGACATTTACTATTTAAAATTTTTACAGAAATTTTTAATTTATGGTTCAAAATGATGATCATAGATCTACTCCATCAATAATCATCATTTTTAACCATAAACTAAAGATTTTAAAAATTATAAATGTCAAATTAATTTAAATTTTATTTTTATTTTTTTAATATATCTTTATAAATTATAGTTCATGTGTTATTCTGATATATAAGCTATAATGCTGTACAGTTTCATTAAAAACCATTCGCTAGTTTTAGCGTGAAAGCGTAACAATCAAACAAACAGACAAACATGCTTACTTTCACATTTATAATATATGGGGATTATTGTATAAACACGTGCATGTCTGTGCATTTCATGAAGATAATATAAGACAAACGAAGACTTTTTTAAGTGTCGCTCTATAACGATCAACCGTTTGGAAGACCATATTACGGTTCTATGTTATTACTTCTATGATATGTACTCTCAAAATACATCAAACCGTGTATTATAAACATCCACATTACGACATTACGTATGCTATTCAGCAGTGAGGGATCAAAAATATTTAATATGCTTGAAATAAATTTCAAATATGTATTATGGTTATCCACAATATCGTTTACCATCACTTTATATCTCTGTTCACTGCTCTGTGCTTGTAACGAAACGCGTTCTGATGCTATAAAATGATTATTATTATAATAATTTATCAAATATTCATTGCTGCACAAATACTGACATTTCCTTCATAATTTTAATATTTCTGTGTGTGTATATTAAACTTGATGAAAAGTACTAGAAAAAAAATGAAAAAAAAAAACTTAAAACTTTAACCAAAGTTTATGAATAAACGTTATATACACTTAAATTCAATATAATTCAGCTGACTTGTTGCAAAAATTAAATTAACATCTATATGGTATCTATTCCATGCGAATAGCCTGTAGAATGAGTCGGAACTCTGACCTGAACGCCACTCAAACATTATTTACCTACTTCGATATATTTAACTAAAAGTGCTTGATAAATAACATATGAGCTATTTATTTAACTTAAATTTAACACAGATTCGAAATGGGGCTAACAACTTAATTGCCCATCTCACCCTAAAATGTGTTAAAATTTTACGCCGTTTATCGGTTTTGTTTTGGTTTGTACCTTTTATCAATAGTGCTTGGTCATACAAACAACTTGAGAATGGACAGACATTCGGGAAAGTAAAGTCCTAAAAATTCGTAGTTGTTAGTAAAATACAAGAAAAAGTTGATTGACTTTCTTAATGTAATCCACAACTGAGCGTTTTATCGCAATTAACTAATTGATTAATGAATATATATTAATTATGACAAGACAAAATGAATCACTACACAATACAAATTTCAATTAACATAAAGAAAACCGCTACCACGCTGGACCGTAGAGAAAGAGGCTTGACGAGAAATAATTGTAAAGAAAAATGAATTTATTCATTTGAAATGAGAGATCGAAGAACAATAATTAACTAAAAAATTCTGGTTTACTTAAACCATTACTGAATATTATATTCTAAGTTTCTTCACATAACAAATTCGGCCCGCCAAGGCATGGAACTGGGAATTCAAATTCTATGAACTTGCAAATATAATTTTATTGGTTAGCTTATTGTTTTTAAGACAGTTTTCACAACTAACTATAATTTGGAAAGTAATAGTCACGTTCAGCGTTTGCTAGACAGGTACATTTCTTTTTTTAAAGGATGGAACAAATAGTATCAACAGCGTCATAATCCTGTTTACAGAAAAAATCCTAAAACCGTCATTTTTTTAAGCTAACGTGATTGAGAAATATCGGAATAGGTTTTCAGATAGTTTCTAGCTTTTGCTGTAAGTGACTTTCAAGTTACAATCCTGACCCCCTTTTCAGGCTAGGAATTGGTTATATGGGCTTTAAGACGATGAAAAATTTGAATAATTGCATTCCCTCTGTTCTGGTAAAGTAAAACATAGAGAACAGTTCATATTGCATTCTTCAGAAAGTTTGAAGTGTAAGATCTGATTTACTTCTAAAAAGATAGCAAAAATAAGTTAACTCATAAGTCATTTCAAAAACGCTTAGTCACAAAACTCCTTATCAGATTGGTTCATGTTTTCTAACACCAACTATACATATTTTTCTAGCGAACAAAGCCACATCAGAGAAAATTATTCACTCGTGTTTCTTTTGCTACATATTTTCCAAACTTCCGTTGTGTGTATGTTTTTTCTTGTTTGAAGAAAAGCAATAAAAAATATGGAATGTCGTAAAAAATTTATTTTGAAGTTTTGTTTATAAAACAAATTTTTATTATAACTTACAGTAGGTACTTTTCATATATATATATTAAATGTACTTTAAAATTTAAGTACCCAGAAAATGACTTGTTTTTCCCGTTTCTATCTTATAATTTATATTGTTGTTAATGTCAAATGATTCACCGTTCTTGAAAGTAAGAGGATGTTTGTGAAATTTTGTAAACGTTTCTCTTATAGCAATTTTAATAAATGTGGTTATTGGTAGCTTAGAATTAAGGTTCTAATTATGCTCTGTGGATTGAAACTATTTTATAAACAATATAATTCTGTTGAGAAAATCGAAATAAAGCCCTTGTGGTTAAATATTTAGAAGTAGTTTACTGCCAAAAATGTGTATTAAATAAATGCAGTCAAAGCATTATACAAATAATAATTTGACATACATACTTAGCGCGTGTAAGTTCATTGAATTAAGCAATATTATATTTGCATGTTTTCAACAAATTCATCTATAATACATTTAAAGAGCAATATCAATAAAAATACATTTTCAACGATCGTGGTATTCCTTACACTTAATTCATCTTATGCTTGACAAAGTTCAACTGTCAAGGAGTGGTTATGTTTTTCGAGCTAATTTGGTTATATTGTATGAAAATTTGTAAATTTCTTTATAAACCTTTCCAGATGGATTGATGAATTTGGCCAGTTAAGGCATCGTTATAATATCTGAGCTCAAGACCCCTATACCCATTCATAATAACTGAAGAAGAAGCTTGCCATTGTCTAAAATTCAACATGAACTTCAACAAGATAAAATTGAACAGTCAGTTGAGACTCTCAGGAAATGTTACTTTTAAAATAAGTGTGAACGGCTACGTATACAAATGGAAACAAGGAGATCTGTGTGAGATATGTAACAAGAAAAATTCAGTGGCCAATATATCGGCCTTCTAGAGAAACCTTAATCAAATAATACATCAACTTCATGGAGCTTCTAGCCAATCTAACACCAAAGAAAATAAACCAAATATATAGCTTCGTCTGTGAAGCACTAAAGATGAGGAGCTTATATATTTTAGACGAATAAGATCATTGTGATGATCAACTTCGAATTGAATGAATTCGAATTTTTTAAACTGATTTAAATGGAAAAATCAAACTCATGTAACAATAGAGCTTGAAGACTGTTATTATGCTTTTTACTAACCTATAATAATTTTACATTTTTGGTTTCGTCATGAATTTTGTCTTAGCTTGATATTTCACTCTATACTCATCTGTTATTATTTTGTTATTTGTTTCTCATTATCATTTTGTATTATTTTATTATTTGTTACTCATTATCATTTTATTATTTGTTACTCATTGTTATAATTTTTGTTATTGTTGCTTTCTATTGTTATCATTAGAAATTAATAGTAGAAATTGAAAAATTTAACATAAAATAAAAATAAAAATACTGTAAAGCATAATTGCACTGTAAAAGTATAATAAATAAATAAAAATAAATAAATATTCGTCATAAAAAGTTTTCTTAGATGGATGTTTGAAAAAAAAAATGGCGGAAATAGTAATACGTTAATAAAAAAATTAACCAAAATCTATCGAGTAGAGTATCAATATAAAGACAATTAAAAGGGGATCACATGTTAGCACTTTAAAAAAAAAACAGTTTTAAGCAAAAATGTACTCTTGTGAATTTTTTCTCCAGGAGCTTAGTTTTCGAAATAAGAATTCTTGAAAATGAAAAATCCAATATTTTATTATTTTTTTAATCTGTGAGAAAATTTTGTACGTTGCGGATCCTCTCCCTCCTAGTTTATCTGTCGTTTTTTTCTCATTAACGAACTTGACCTTTCAAATACCAAAACCCTTTTTGATATCAAGATTTTATCAGTACAAAAGCAATAGATCCATTTCCTTCGGCAATTCGCTAATTATAAACATTGAAAATTAAAAATAATCAATTTTAAGGCCCATGTTTCAAAGTGAAGTTTTCTCATTTGTCTTTCCTCCCTTGATGATTTATTTTTTATTAATTAATAAAACATTGCAAAAGGTGTTTTATTTTTGTGAAACCGGAAGGAGAGTGTATTGGGGACGGTGTATAAAAGTTGATTATTAATTTATTTAAATGGTTTTTATTATTTTTGTTGTTTTTGTTGTTGTTGTTGTTATTGTTTTTGTAACTAAATTTATGTTTTTGTAACATTTTGTAGTAGACTGTGTTTGTTACACCTAAAATATGTTTAAAATAAAAAAATTAATTAAAAAACTTTTAAATAAACAATTTATTAAATTGTTACATGTTTGTAGTACGATATGTGTGTGCACATTAGTCCAAGAGTGAAGTCATCAATGTACAGGTGTAAAACATCAACTTGAAAAATATAATTTATTAAAAATTTAAACATGTTTCTTTGTGTTTATTTAGCATTAATGTTGATAGATATTTTCAGGAAATTGTAAAAAAATGTTTATTTCCAACTTCTTTTGGAGATCTAAAACATATTTCATTACAATAATTACATATTCTTGATTACAGTTATTACATTCATATTACTATTTGAGTTTATTATTTGTGTAGTGAAACTTGGTCCATGATACCGGGTCCAAATTAAGTTAAACATACATAAAATGATAAACTGTCTTAAAAAACGATAATACAAATGTAATCTATAATGAAAAACTTGGCAATATCACAGATTACTACCAGATTGTACTATATTAAATATAGGGTGTTCTAGATGTCATGGTAGATCTAGACAAGGTATGCTCTTATCAAGGTAGGAGTAGGATAAGGGCATTTTCTCCCTCTCTCGCACAGTACCCAGTCACCGTCATATTGCTTATTTGTTGATAGTGTAGGCGCTGAGTAGGTTTTGTATGCATTTAAAGATCCTACCTAACAGGGAGTGTATTTTGAGGTATTTTGACCCTCTGAATCCGAATTTTCAATTCGGAATTTTTTTCTCATCACTCATAATGGGGGAAATTTGTTATTAACAAATTAATTGCGTATACGGCCAAACCTCCAAAGCTATTGAAAATTTAGTAAAAAAATTGCATAACATTTTTGTTTACGTGAAAAACCAAATATTTCCTTTTTTTATTCGTCTTGATAGGATCAATAGAACCGGAGAAATAGACCAGTCATTATAGTAAGTTCACCTCGGAATTCGAGATACCCAGCTGTAAGTCTGTAAATAGTTTTATATTGACACCCTAAAAGTTGTCTCAAAACCTACATATGGTAGGGTGTAAGCAACTATTAAATTTCAAGGTCGAAGGTCACAAAAAGCGGTTTTTTGCGCTTTTTTTGGAAATATCTCATTTCCTATGGGTTTTTTGCTATTTGTATTTATTATCAATATTGTAGAATACAAAATTCTCTACAAATTTTGTTTAAAAAAATTTTTTATACGGTGAACCGTTTTCGAGATAGAGGGCGGAGAGCGCGCGGTCACCGCATCACTTCAGGTCAACCGGTGCCTCCGGTCGAAAACGCGCCATATATAGTTGATGAACTATCAATAAATCAATGATTATAAATATTTGTCAATTTTTATTAACTATTATATTATATTTTATCATTTTCTTCATGCATTAAATCTATATCTATTCAATAATACTGATAACCGTTTACTAAAATTAAAAAATAATTAAGAGAAAAACTTAAATCATAATATAATTATATTCCCATTTACACTAATGACATTTTAAATAGAAAATAATTTAGTGCCTCTTTAAAATCTTCCAAAGAATTACTGTCAGAAAACAATTTGAAAGTAATCTCGAAGAATATCTTCAATATGAATTGAGTCCGTATCCAACAGCTCTATTTGATAATGATGGCATGAGAAAAACAACAAAATCGTCATTGTATGACAACATGAGCCCAATTGATTTTGTTCTCAATGAAAATAATGTGACGTTCATTATTGATGGCGGATTTCTTCTTCATCATGTTGTATGGAGCAGAGAAGATGCTTTTTCTATTATTTTTGATAAATACATGAATTATTTACAAAGGCATTACAGTTCCAAAATAATTGTTGTATTTGACGGATATTCAGACTACTGTAAGAACGTAAAAGCTATGGAGCAGCAGAGAAGAACTGCTGCACTTTCAAAAACGTACGAAGTCTGTTTCGATGAAACAATGGTTGTACCAGTTACTCAAGAAAAATTCTTATCAAATCGAAATAACAAAGATAAGTTCATTAATATGTTAATTGAAAAATTACAAGCTGCAAATATTACTACTAAACAAGCCAGAGATGATGCGGATGTTCTTATTGTTGAAACTGCAATTGAAGAATCAAAGTCTAAAAAAACTGCAGTTATAATAGGACAAGATATTGATTTACTTGTCATTTTAATTGGGCGTACACTGTCTTACGAACAAGAAATTTTTTTTTAAAAAGTTGGGAAAGGAAATGTAAAAACGGAGATATACTCTACTAAAAGTTTTGATAACTATCCTCATTCCAAAAAACATATTTTATTTCTGCACGCATTAAGTGGCTGTGACACAACATCTGCGCTTTTTAAAAAGGGAAAAAAATCATTTTTAAAAGTTTTTGAGAAACTGACAAATTTGGATGAACTAGCTGCAGCATTTGAGGAAGAAAATTGTTCGGCCCAGAGATTATTAGAGAGTGGAACTCAAACCTTATTGGCAGTCTATAATGCTCCGAAATCTGTGAAAAGTCTCGATCATCTTCGTTATACGCATTACGTCAAGTCTACAAAACTTAATAAACCTGTGCAGCTTTCAAATATTCCACCAACAAGTGCAGCTGCTCATCAACATTTCAACCGTGTATATTATCAAGTTCAAACTTGGTTAGGACACGATTTGGAACCCCAGGTATGGGGTTGGGCAATGCGAAATGATTTTCTGGAGCCTATCATGACAATTTTACCATCTGCTCCAGCAGATTTGCTAAATACAATTTTCTTCAACTGCAAAAGTGGTTGTGGTTCGCGATGCGGATGCAGGAAAGCGGGCTTGCAATGCTCTTTAGCTTGTGGCCAATGTAATGGGCAAGCTTGTCTCAATGCTCTACCATATCAGGGCGACATTAACGAAGATGGAACCTTTGATCCCGAAATCATGGAAGAAATTGAGACAAATGTCGTTGAAGACGATAATGAAGACCAGTTTGAAATTTACCAGCAGCCAGAAGACGACGATGAAGAGGAAGAAGATGTTTAATACTGAATAAAAAGTGGATAAGTTAGGAAAAAAATGATAAAATATAATATAATAGTTAATAAAAATTGACAAATATTTATAATCATTGATTTATTGATAGTTCATCAACTATATATGGCGCGTTTTCGACCGGAGGCACCGGTTGACCTGAAGTGATGCGGTGACCGCGCGCTCTCCGCCCTCTATCTCGAAAACGGTTCACCGTATAAAAAATTTTTTTAAACAAAATTTGTAGAGAATTTTGTATTCTACAATATTGATAATAAATACAAATAGCAAAAAACCCATAGAAAATGAGATTTTTCCAAAAAAAGCGCAAAAAACCGCTTTTTGTGATCTTCGACCTTGAAATTTAATAGTTGCTTACACCCTACCATATGTAGGTTTTGAGACAACTTTTAGGGTGTCAATATAAAACTATTTACAGACTTACAGCTGGGTATCTCGAATTCCGAGATTCTTACCTAATTTAACCTTAAATGACTAGTCTAAAATGGTTAAAATTGTTAACAAAATTGATATTGCATAAGATCGGCGAGAAGCGCTTGGTTTGACACGGCCGTAGATTGTCCACTTAATAATATTTTTGTATTTTAAGGTACTCATTTTAAAGGTATGCGTCTATATTTTAATGTTATTCACATAAAAATACATTTTATGAAATAACAACGAAGCTAGCACGATTGTAAGTGTTAAGTTTTATTATTTTTCCGGTCCAATATTAGTTAATAAGTCGAGAGAGAGATATTAGCCAAAGAAACCTCCACATAATTGTATATGAAAAAATTGCAAATTTGTTCTAGTTTAAGAATCTTTTTGTAGGTACTCAGCGCCGACCCTATTACGTTCGAGCTGTCAAGTTGGTCAATATTTTGTTTACATATTTGCAATGTCAAATGGTCTCGTAAAAGATTGAAAAAATCTGAGGCGGAAGAAGTTCATTAATCATTAATTATGCATTCATTGTAAGGAACAATTTTTCACACAAGGATTCTTTACACAAACGTATTCGCGTTTCTTCCAACATTTTAATCAGTAAGCGGGAACAAGGTAAGATGAATTCGATTGGGTACGTGCGCGAACTGATTTAAAACTCGCCCTCCATCGAGCATACCTTGTCTTATTCTACCAAACTAGATATTAATAAATAAAATATATACAATTTTTATCAACGACCAAAACTTGAATATAAATTTAAAAAATTTTATTTTATTTTTATTTTTACTGTCCAAGTTCTCGAGATTTAGTAATGCATTTTTTATATACGAGATAATTAACCAAATAAATTATTAAAAAATACATTCATCCAAATATAATTCATCCATTAAAACACCACTTAAACAGAGGATGTGTTTTACCATAGTTTTTGAGACAACTTGTAATAATAATCAAATACTTCATACTTGAGTTTTAATCCCTAAAATCATTCAGACAATCTTCTTATCTGTTCCATTAACTATAAATAAAATATTTTCTCGAAAAAAAAGAAAAGTTAATAATATAGAAATTCATAAATAAATCACATAGAGATTAAGGATTACCTGAATATTTGGTTGAATAAAAAACATTATAATACATAAAATCTTTCCAGTCACTCAAGGAATGTGATGAATCAAACCAAATCAGCTCACCTATAAGTATCCCAAAATATTTCTGTGTATGTATCTAATAATTTTTATTATTTTGTTATATTATAAAGAAAAAAATAATAATAATAGATGTCAAAAACGATAAATTTTCTGTAGAACATTATGAAATGTATTAAAAAATTTTAAATTGTTAATAAAATTGTCTGCTTAAAATAATAAAATTTTGTACAAATTCGATTAGGTTTTTATAGACCTCTATGTTTAGATTCAGAAAAGAAGAAGTTTCATTATACTCCAATCATTTTAGGATTTCACCGAGGAATCTAACGGAATAAGCTGAATTTTGAATTCCCGTTGATTCAGCTAAGTGAAATCTGCAAGCCTGATTAATGACTAATAAATGTTTTTTCTATTATTCCGTTTAAAAATTGAACTGACAATATCTCTTTCACAAAGTTTTAAATTTAAAGTTGTTGTCACGATATTTGAGTAAAAAAATTCTAAATTTTTGTGTATTTACTAAAGACATGATTATACAATTACCCTAAAAATTTGAATCTGATTGACCGTCTAGAATCCGAAATAAATTTAATTAAAAGTTCGATATTTAACATGTATGGTATACACTCTTTATACTTTTACTTCAGTTATTAATTTATAAAAAACAAACTAATCGTCAGATATTTTCCAAAAACTAACAGTCTGTTAACTGATTTGTTTCGATTTAAAAAAATAAATTTGATCGTCTAGTTATTTTAAAAGAAAGGTTTAAAGTTCAGCAATTTATAAGCAAATATACATAGTAGCGAGTCAGACAGAAAGAAGTAGTAGCGAGTATACATAGTAGCGAGTCAGACAGAAGAGTGTTAGGATTGGTGTTGTATAGGTACACATGAATATTGTATGTGTAACGTCTTCACGAGTACAGGTTAGTTTAAATATTATGGACCACTTAGCTACATGCTCGTATACTTTTACAGCGCGCATTTTCCAGAATATTTATATATATATTGTACCACGACAACTACCTTAATGAAAAATATTCAATACATATTGACTTTCATAAAAACACTCATTTCATATTTACTGTAACAGTGCATTCACCTGATAATTGTTCTCTTAACATTGCAGCAATGACCGCACGATCTTGAAATATTTTATTAACCAAGACAAAAAGGCACTTTTTTCATTCTTTCCGACTCCACGACACAAAGGAGTGGTAATGTCTTTATCAGTCTATGTATGTATGTTTGTTCTTTTTCGGCACCCTTGAGACGAAACGCGTGGGACAATCTTGATAATTCTTACTTCAATCGCTTTTTTTTACTTTTAGAAGTATCACTTAAGACAAGACAGTTATGAAAATTAAATATGATGATCCAGACATCATATTGTGAAAAAGGAGAAATGAAACTCAACGAACCATGTTAAGTGGGATATCATTGAATAGGCAATTAAAAGAGAAAACGATTGAATCATTAAAATTGGCTCATGCGATTGGTCTGTACGCGCAGTCTGGTTTTTGGATTTATTAAATTTATTTATTTTTATTAGGTACAGTTTTATTTTGCAGTCTCTACACAGAAGTTATGGGACGATTTAATCGTCACCTTTTTTTACTATTCACTATAAAATAAAAGTAAGCACGGGACTATTAACATAGTACAAATCTAATAAAAATAATTAATAGTCTTTCAAAAAAATTACATAAATTAAGAATAATAATAATAATGATCGTCTTTATGCTACAATTACATCTAGAAAACATTGTTTTAACTCAATTAGTTTCATTGTTTTACAAAAAAAAAAAAAGAAGTTATACGGAGTTGTTAATTTACTGTTTGTTGCTGTCATAGTAGTATAATCACCTACTTAAAGTACGTTTTTGCTTCAATCTCATTTATTCGAAATTATTATTTTTTAATCAACTTTTTGTTTACATTTCAAATTATATAAAACCTGAAGGGCATACATGATCTACAAAATATGCGACAGTCAATTAAATTAAAAAAATTAGCTGTACATAATCATAAAAATGCCCTCAAATTGTTGAAACATTAAGCCAATTTTAGATGAGTTTAGTTTTTTTATTAAACTGTCGTCATATACGGCAGAAGGCTCCATGTTCCACGGTATGTATTTTTTAATGAGTGTTCACCGATTTCCCCGCCAATTGTGGTCCAATTTGGGGAATATTTTATTCAGAATTATATATTACCCAGATGGTTTTATAATTGTTTCATCAAAATTGGCTCAGTAGCTTTAAAAAAATGGCCTTATACGTGTAAGCGACTTTGTTTATTAGGCTAAACTACTTTCAGTTTATTACGGCTAAAGGGACTAAAGGGTCCAACGGAGTAAGGGCGCAATCCCCTTTAACCGTGATTACTTAAACTGGGAGGTTACGGGTTCAAATCCAGGTAACGGTAGTCCTTTGGCAGGATGTGGGAGGCCTTTGTTATAGACGATAATGGAAGGAACGGATGTTTAACCCCATTTTTAGATATTACTTTGTTTAGTACGCAAGAAGATTAAACTCACTAAAGAGTACAAATTAAAATTTTTTATAAATAAAGAACCGACTAAAATGCACAAAAAAGAAAAAATATTTTAAGAGTATCGATTTCAAGCATTTATGTGTTTGTGAGCAGTTGACTCTAATCGTATATTTAACTTACACAAAATAACTTATAACTTAACTTCTATAACAAAAAATCGATTCATTGGCGTCGACTTCAAACATTTTTTACATTTTTGTGCCTGTTTTTAGAGTTTTTAGAGTTGGTTCTAATCATTAAAAACAAAATATTTTTTTTTTAACGATGTTTTTTAACAAAGAGTCGCATTTTAATGAATTTAGTTTTCATCTTAGATATCTTTTTGGTTACACTTTTGTTTGTAACCAAAGATAGATATCTTTTTGGTTACACTTTTGTTTGTTTTTCGTAAAGACGTACAAGAATTATCATGTGGATTTAATTAAATCCTTGAATTTGACACTCTATATGGACATATTTTTAAAGCTACATACATTTTAACATTTGGTAGTAGATTACTAAATCTAAATTACTAGTAGTAGATACTATTACTATTACTATTACTACAACAATTCTTATAATTTAAACTAGAAAACTTTAAATAATAATTTATTTTATCTATAACCTAGTTTTACGTCAGTTTTATGAGTCTTATGTATACAAGATGTGACAAATCATTCGCTTCTTGGAAAATTTATATATATAAAAACTGAAAAAGTTCTGTATGGATTGAGCTCAAATTTTGACACGATATATACAACCCGCTTCAAGCATTGTTTTATCTATTTTTAATCTTCGGACAGGGGGAGGGGTATAAAAGGTGAGATCGACTATTTTCAAATACATTCAAGTGGGGTTTCAAAATAAAAAGAGCATGACGTATACATTACAAAACTGTTATCCCGACGCAAGGGAATATGGGGGAAGGGGTGGATTGGATTTTATACCCAATTCTGGTATAAAATAAAAAGGCATCCCCTATTTGTACATTATAAAACCGTAAATTACAACTTCCCTATACTTTTCGCAACAACTACGGTCGTTTTTCGCCAATAACTCTGGTTTATCGACGTAGACAAGTTACTTAACATACCCCCCAAAGAAAATAATCCAATGGACCACACGTTAGATCGCACAATTCAGGGGTTTTTGGGGTCCTTTAGCACGAATGTCGCAATAGAATTGATCTCCTAGGTTAGGTACCTGGTACTCAATTCTGTCGCGAATTCGTGTTCAGAGACTCCTAGACCCCGAGTAACGAATTTGGGCCGTTTATATAACGAATTTCCCGAAAACTCCAAGAGACGGCGGGAATACCGTTTACCCTGGGTACCAGGTACCTCGGAGACCAATTCTGACGCGATATTCGTGTTCAGCGACCCCAAAAACGCCCGTGTAACAAGTTTGGAATCATTTTCAAAACTTAACATGCAATTTTAATATGCATATTATTTATGCAAATTGAATTTTTTTAAATTTCTTATAAATCAATTTAGGTCACAAACTGACATTCTTATGAATCGAAGGACTAAAAACCGCACTCAAATCTGATTTACTGTTCAAATTTTTCGAACTTTGCCCTATTTTAGTGTTTTGTTTCTGCAACTATATAGTTTATTACACCGTGTAAACAAAGTATGTATGTACTCCTTATCTTAAATGACGAATAGATCTATCTTTTACATACATAAATACTACATATTCTATTCTTATTCACAATGAAGACAAAATACCTTACAAGTTACAAGTCACATACCAACCTACATATACAAACACAATCGTCATATCGAAGTCTTAATATTAAGTATATTTCACTTTCATGCCATTTAACATTTTAACTGTAGTTTAGAGACAAAATATTACCATAATGGTAGCTGGTATTTATGGTAAGTAACTACATTGAAATGTACTTACATACGAGTTATTATATTGAATTTTTACTGATTTATACCATTTGTATACATAATTCTCGGATTGTATACATAATCAGCAGTTTGGGTAACTTTATTTTGAAATACATGCAAGTACTTAAGCCATGTATAAATTTTTATATTTCAAACGTACAAAAAATTTAAGTTTCATATAAATACATCCCCCCCTGTCCACTACTTTACCCCAATGAAAAATAAATTTTTTGAGAATAGTCATACAAGTAGCTCATACATTATTTTTTACATTTCTAAATTGACCAAGTTTCATACTAACTTTCAAATTTTAGCCCCTTATATAGGGGATGAATTTTCCAAAATCATTTTTTAATACACATTGAAGTTATTTGAGAAAAATTTGTGCAAAAAGGTTATTTTCAAAGTGGAAAATTAACGCAAATAAATTAAATTTTTGAGCTTTTCAAAATCTTAAAACCATTTTTGAACATCTTTTCTAAAGATCTGAAGAATAATAACAGATTGTTTGCTTGTAAAGTCTCAATTTGCAATTGTTAAAAATTGTTTAATTGAAAAAATTAATTATTTTTAGCGACATTATCCACGTTTTAGTTTCAACAAAACACTTCAATAAAACACTAAACTACAATAAAATTCAATAATATTACCTCAATGCTAAAAAATGAACTTTTGCAAATTATAAAACTCTTAAGAACTAATAAAAACTTTTATTAATCATTTAATCAAGCAATCTGTAATTACTCTTCAAAACTTTAGAAAAAATATTCAGAGATAATTTCTAAGATTTTGAAAAGCTCAAAAACTTAATTTATTTGCCATATTTTTCAGCTTTGAAAGAAACCTTTCTGGAATTTTTCCAAACAATAAACTGTAAATAACGCAAAAACGGTTAACTTTGCGAAAAATTCACTTTTTCAAGTTACAAGTGTCAAGTGTCAAGTTTTGACGTACAATTTTCCAAAAAACACGGATAAATTTATTTGGTTCAAAAAACTTATACTGTTATATAACTGTTTCTTGGAAAGGGGGGCGATATACAAAAGTTGAATCAATAGGATTTCTGGCGACATCCTCAATATTAATCTATAAGCTTTTCAGAACAAGAATAAATTGACAAAACAAGGTCCTCGAATTTTGAAAACTAAACTCTATCTAGCGCCTATTACAATTTTTGTATTTTTTTGGATCAAAAGCTGTAGAAAAACCAAAAATTAAATTCCAAAATTTGTACGTAGTACATAGTTGAAAATAACACGCGGTATGAAAATATAATTGATTTAAGTTAATCGTTTTTCCCAACTTAGTTATTTCAACCAATTTTCTATCAGTTGATTTTCAAGAAAATTTCTATGTTTGTATTTCTATTCAACATTTACTCTGAATTGATTTAACTGTCATGTCATTAAATTTAATCAGATACCAGCTTTATGATGATAATACGAAAGTTTACTATAAAGTTTAAATATTTTAGTGTTTAGTAATCACTTGAATTTATCTTTTAAACTCGTTAAAATGCGTTGTTCACTTAGAGATTGATTTTATTAAGACTTTGTGATTAGAAGACATGCCCCAGTTTAATATTATATAAAAAAAACCATCCTTGTAGAAATAAGTTTAATGATTAAGCTATGATGTTATGGCAACAAATATCTGAGCATCAATCTCTCTGCATCATTGGGCTCAAAATTATAGTCCAATTAAAATTGAAAAAATAAGTAAAATTTTGTTTTCCTTAAAACTCCTCTAACACATGTGAAAGACAACTGAATGAGTTAATTGTTGAAATACCATGTATGAACAGTTATGATTATACACTTGTTTTGTTTTCTTAAATCATTTAAGTAAAGAAGATAGTGACTCTTACACAAAAAGTAATGAGAGTATCTCTTTCTTCTCAAGTCCTCAGAGGACAGAGTACACTATATGCTATAAACAAACACATACATAATATAGTTTGGTAACATATAAATTTAAAATATATACAATACATATATACTTGATACAATGCAATACATGTATACACATACTATATAATGTCCAAACCTAATTTGCGCCATCACGGTCAAAGGGTGATGTTTACGAAAAAATGTTTCAAACAAAAGTGATTTATTTTTTTTACCCGTAAACTTTTTTTGTATCTCTAACGGTTTACAAAAGGTTCTACGGACCCAAGACACAGCTCTTACGTCCTGAGCACGTTGTAAATATTTATATTTTAGCTTGATATCTCTTTCCGTTTTTAATTTATCGTGATGACAGCTGGAAAGACAGACAGATAAACGAAAATGAACTAATTAAAAGCTTTTATAAACACTATACCAAAATTTTGTTCGTAGCATCAACATTTTTATGCTAGGCTGCAAACTTAGAAATAAACTAATTTCATAAAAATTACAACCTTTTTATTTGTATCTGGTGAAAGCGATAACAGAGGCTTAAATTCGATTATTTTATAAACGATCTCTAAAACTAGATGTTGTTGATATTCTGACACTTTTTTATTGACATCATTGAACTTGGTAACCAGACTATTGTATTGTTTTGCAACCTTGGGTTTGGTTCAAATAAGAGAAGCTTAATATCAAACAATTATAAAACACTTACACAAATCAAAAAAATAAAAATTATATCAAAATGAAAGATAGTTAATCATCTTCATGTCAAAAAGTAAACTTAGACTAGACAGATATTCTAAAAGTTGAAATAAGAAAGCGAAAATACACACAAAGAAAAACATTATATCAAATTTTTTTTTCGAACATTTACTTTACAATTAATGATTTTTATATAAAATAAACATTTTTCACATTTTCGTAAAATATTAAGTATCTTTCTAATGAATGTGTGATTTTTTTTTCTTTGTTATCAACAAACAGAATCATTTCATTTTTATTGTCGGCGACAACTGGTGATGATCGAACATGTTTCGTAATTGAAAAACACACTTTTTATCGAATTAAAAATCATAAAACGGCGCGGTGTCTAAGATTCTTATTACGTCCGTATGCCGGTACTTAAAGAACTGTAAAGTAAAAATTCAATTATATTATATTTCAAATCAATTTATTGGTAAAATCATTGACGACATCAAGCAGTCAAGATGGCAGCCGTAAGCAGGTTTAAATCTTAAAAAACAGTAATGGTCCATGGAATATTTATTAAATTGAAAGAGTGGGCTATGAGTCAGTACTAAGTTCATTCATGTATTTTAATAGCTTTGTTTCAACTTTCAACTAAGATTTCCATCCATGTCTTCTGAAATCTAAGTTAAGTACGTTATTGTATTTCTATTTAACCTCCGGTTATCGAGTAGCAAAATGATTTTCTCAATAGATACAAAATTATAAAATTAACATCAAAATAATAATTGAAGATTAAAGAGACGGTTCAAAGTTCGATCCTCGTTACGGAAGCCATTTAAGTAGCTTAGCCGCCCTAAAAACTATAAGGTCTTAGACTATCAGTTAACAAGTAATCTCTAAATTCAGTCTTATGTCTGAATTTTTAATATAGAAGTGCCTTCAGAAAGAAGAAAATCAATTTAAAATGCACTCATCCTGGAATTAAATCCTGAATCGTTCCGTATAAAAATTAACACTGATTCTACGGGTGAATGTAACATCTACGAATTTTGCAAGGAAGTATGCAATTTTTTTTGATAACTAAAGATATTTTATTGCAAATACGGTGCTATATGATTGTTCACAAAATATCAATCAAAAATAAAGCTTACAAGCTTTCCCAGTTTTGATATTTTTTATAAAAGTGGTCTTGACCATATTATTTTAGGCAACCCGCACTACAGGTATATTTGTAAATATTTTATATTTCATAAAAAATAACTTTCATTTGGTAAACAGATGGGTGAAGGTCGATCTTAACTCGGAGCTTGTACTAATATGATATTTTTACTATTTTTCTAGCCAACAATCATTTCAAGCAATGGCCAGAACTAAAAATAGGGTAATTTATTTTTTTGACTTTAGACTATAGTTTCTAAAAAAAAAAACACATTTATTGTTCCGTTTTGGCATAAATAAATAAATGAACAAAGAAACTCAAATTGAAAGATATCAAAATAGAAAATAGATAGAGGTAATCTTGAGAAGTGCCGATAGATAGAGGTAATAAAATACGCAATGAATCGTAAAAAACAATTTATTTTAAAATATTTCAAAGAAATTTATTTATTTTGACAACATATGTGTGGACATTTCTTTTCTAAGAAGATTCTTCAATCTTCTTTTATGTCTATACCTAACTAATTTAATTAAACCATGATAAAAAACATAAACAATTTACGTTAATAATAAAAAAAAAGTGTTTACTTTACGGTCATTGAAGTGTCTGACAATTTTTATTTTTATTGAAAATAGAAAATTTAATTTATAAATTCCAAGTACGATCAAAAAAAGATCGCCAAGGAGGGTTGACAGATTTGTCTCAAATTTTTTATTTTGATTGTTAATAGAAAATTATGTTTAAAAAGATATTAAAGAATATTGTACAGTTAATAGTCTCGATAGCCCAAACACTTTTCAATTTCAATTTAGCTTTCAATATCGAAATCGCTGATTTTCAATTTTCAATATTTTGAAAATTACTTCACACATCGAAAAATTGTGGTCTGACTTTTCGTTTTATTTTGTTAAGTTATAACATAATTCACCATCAAAATTCAACAGATGTAATTTTTTTTTAAATTTGTGTCTCCACTACCGTGCTCATACTTCTTTAATTAGTCTAGTTTTGGAGAAATCTATAAAGACATATCATCTATTCATCGTTTTCCCATAAGACAAATGTTAAATATGGTTGCATTTGAAGTAATTTATTTATTTAAATAATCGGACAACCCCCCTCCTAAATTTTCAGAATTGATTTAGACTTAGTCCAGCTTCATGTAAAAAAAATCAAGCCTTTTATCTAAAATTGTCCTGGTGCTCGTACTCCCCATTTAACAAAAAAGTGTGTAACTAGGTCAAATTATTTTATAAACTCGTGAAGCAATCGCACAAACTTAGAACTGCATGAAATATAAGGCAGCTTACGACTGGGAAAATGACCGAACACAACTGCATGGGTTATTAGGCAACTTACGACTAAGAAATCTCGTGACTGCTGTGTAATTAACTAGTTTTTTTATACCAGGTGTATGAAATATATCAAGGGATACTAAATATATCAAGTTATAGAAGTTATAGAAATATATTCCGGTTGTCTGTCTACCTGTTTGTCTGTCTGTCGTATGCCTGTCCTTCTGTCATCACGATTACCCAAAACCAAAAAAAGATATCAAGTTGAAATTTTTACAGCGTGCTCAGGGCGTAAAAAGTGAGGTCGAGTTTGTAAATGAGTAACATAGGTCAATTGGGTATTGGGACCATATGACCCATCTTGTAAACCATTAGAGATAGAACAAAAGTTCAAATAAAAAAATAAACAACTTTTGTTTGAAATATTTTTTTGTTAACATCACTGTTTACACACGAGGGTGCAAATTAGATGCAAATTTTATAATATGAAATATATGAGAATAGCAGTTATGAATATGTTGCTATCTAAAAGTGGATATCTTTCTTTACTTACGTGTCGTCAAAAAACAAAAGATTGCACTATCAACACTGTCTATACATGATATTTCAATAATTAATTCAGTCAATTGTTTGTTTTCACTTGTTTTTTAGTTATCATTCATTGTAAGCAAATGATTCTTACAAGGTTCTTACTAATATAGATGAATAGCGTTTAGTAACTTTAGCGTTAAGTAACTTTAGCGTTTAGTCTGTATGTTAGTGTGTATAATTTTCACATTTTTGACATTAGTTATGAAATAACAAATACTAGTATATTCACTAGTATAAAGGCATATCGAAGTTTGTAGAATTATATTGGCTTTTTCTCTCTCAGGAATGGGCATTTTCTAAAAATATTTTATGATTTACATAAATAATTTAAATTAGATTAGTTACACACTGTGGACACGCACGTTTTTGGGGGCTACACATAGATAGAAAAGAGTAGTGAATTGTTATAAAATAAATTTTGGTAATAACTAATACATAATATTTAATATGCGAATCGTTTTATTTTCAAACTGTTAGTGACAACTGACAAGGGTCAAAAGGACTACTACTATACCCACTACTACTGTAACATACAACTACGATTTAACTATATGTAACTAAGTACTACCTTACTTAATAGTTACTAGAGTATCCAAGGTAGTCTCATCAGACTCACTAGTTACTAACCATATCATAGAGGCTTTAATATTCTTAGCAGTACAATGTGCTATGTGATTTTATATTTTACTATGAAAGAGGCTTCATCCATTTAAGTTTCCTTAGCAAATTTAAAATATATTTAATTATAGCGCCTTAACAAAATCAAAAAAATTGAATACATAACTAATGTTTAAAAATTGGAAAGTTCGTTGTGATCTCAACGCCTGTTTACTATTAGTTTGTAGTCGAAATATATGTTTAATAGCTTGATATCTACCTGCTTCGCTAGGCTGAAAGGTAAATATCACCGCGTTATAGCCTTTACATCTCTTGCTCTCGCTTATCCCTCTTCCATAACACTCAAAATAGGGGTAGGGTTTTATATGTAATATAGTCCTGATTCATTAAGTATATCAGTTAATTCTGTTCGTAAATCAATTAGTAGATTTAATTATATGACAAAGAATATAATATTTACATCCTCTTCAACCGCCATTGCAAAGCTATCAATGGTTCTTAGAAATTCAGAGGCGAGAGGTGTAAAAAATATGATTAAATGAGATAACCAATTGGCCTAGAAAAGCCGAAATTTTACTTTTGCCTGTTAACGTCTTGACACTTTATGTTTGTCTAAGAATTATTCAGTAGAAAGTACTAAAGAGAGAAGAAAATCGGATGATGGAGCTTTGTACTCTAAGGTTTCATTTTCAATAAAAATATCAAGATCTGTTCCATTGATTTTTCAACTAGTTGTTACATTTTGTAACATACTATCTGTAACAAAATTTGTGTGGTTTCGATGTTTAGATAGTTTTCTGTTTTTGCTTTTCAAATACATTACAATCATCCTTTCAAAATAGTTTTTTGTAGCATTTATATGTGGTATTTATTAGTTTAGTTTAAGGTTGTTTTCATTTTTTTATGTTGGCAATAAAATTTTTAACAAAAAAGAAAAAAAGCTTTGATTATTTACAAAGTGGCTTTACTGTCCAATTCTCAGCAATGTTGTTAGATAGTGCAAATATCTCGCAACCTGAAATATTTCCTACAATTTTCTTATTTAGAGTTTTTTATATCAAGAAAATCTGTAAAATTGAAGATATTAATTACAAAACTTTTAAGATAGATCAGAGAGAAATAGAAAAGGACTATGACCAAGTCAATTTATTTAAGTGCATTTTGCAGATTATGTTTTACACGAAATGTGTTTTACACGAAATACAGTTTTAACGACAGATTTGTTACCTATTTTATAAGCCTTGGCTTTACCATAGTCAACGCCTGCGGTTTATTTTCTCATCATTAACAATTAGGTACCACATATTTAACAGTTTTCACAACATTTTACAAAATATCGCAAGGATAATTAACAAAATAATAAGAGTTCATTTAAATTGAGTTAATTCATAAAAATAGCTAATTAATTTTTAATATCTCTTCGGTTTTCAATCATAAATGGAATCTGAACTATCCACTGTTAGTTAATAGGTTCGGCATTTTTCGGTAAAACTATAATAATTGCATTTTTCTAGAAGCCTTTACATGGCTTCTTAACTTGCCTGATGTCAAACTTGTCGTAATACGCATAAAAAAGTAAAACTAGACTTACTACCATGACAAAATTTAAAAGTGGAATTAAAATTTATTGAAAAAAGAAGAAGTTATAATCATTCAAAGATTGTTTCCCATTTTCTTTTAGCAAACCAAAGTTTTATATGTAATCTTTATGGGAATATGGAACAAGGACGTCACTAACCTATATCTTCCTGTTTGTTGAATTAGGAATTTTAAACGTTTATATTTTGCGTAAATACGTCTAAAGATTTTCAATAACCAACTTCACTTTCCTGTCTGTAAAGTTAGGTTTCTTGAAGAAGTAAGAAGTGGCTAGTTCTATAAGCCTTTTACAAGCTTGATTCGCATGAAAGACACCAGATGCTAATATCTGGTGTCACTAAAAAGTTGATTCTACGACAGTTAAATGTTTTATACTTCTTATTACTGAAAGTAGGTTCGGAACAGAGTACACCTGGCACCAAGGAACATTTTTATTAACTGCGTTAACTAAGTAGCATTCCCGAAAAAAAATGTCATGTGATTTAATTTTACAATGAATGTTAATGGCTGAGAAGAAATTAAATTATTTTATTAAGGCACAAAACTTATTTCATTAGTACCTAAACTCAATAAAAAAATGTACATCCGAAATTCAGTCGTTTTAAAATAAGCTCTCGAAAACTTTTATTCTCTATCTCGATTTTAGATCTATCAAAATACCATGATCTAGATAAAACAGACCCAAGATAATATAATCAAAATGACACAAACACACATACAATTCCCTGTTTCACACTGGGCTTGCTCCCTCATATAAATGCACACACAGATAATGATAATAATCCTTTAGTAGATACCTTATTCAGTCAGTACCTTCAACCCAAAAAAAGATACCTTCTGTCTATACCTACAATATAAGTGTATAAAAAATAAATTCAGTCGAAAAAGGTTACTTTAAAAAGTGATTTTCCTTTGAACTACCAACAGCATGTTATTATCCATTTTTTTTTTCATTGTATACACCGGAAATCTGGCTCCAACTTTCGATTGATTGTTCATTTGATTGAATATGTCAATGTATGGGAAACAGATTTAACAAATATTTAAATAAATTCTGGGAATTCGGGAGACTATAATATTAAAACAACACAATATAAAAAGATGTATAAACAACAAATTTTGAACAATTAACAAAAAAACCAAATGTTATCTTTAGAAGTGCCGGTTTTTATTTTTTTGGTTTAACGATCGATTTATCACATTTGGTTCAGGCTTGGACAAGGTTTTGTAAGGTAAGGTTAGGTTAGGTTGAATGGGCTAACCATTAGGGACATACTTAGGCCATAAGGGCCATTGTGCGAGCATTATATGTTTTACTATTTCCGCTGATAATTTCATTTGTCAGCTCCTCAATCATTTTCTTAGGAGGCTTAGTACACCTCGTTCATGAACATACTATGCACTACACCTGTGACAGCGGGAATCGAACACGCTACCCTAGGAATATCGTGTACGGAGTTGGTTACGCTGTAACTAACCGAGCCACTAGGATCGACAAAGATATATTCGAATATTCTTGGAAATGGGATAAAATATTTTTTTGCAATATTTTCGATTTGAATTTCAATACTTTTACGATTGAAAAGAAAATTCAAAAATTTTCCGCGAATAATATGAATTAATATACATAAAACATGTCTCTTAAAGAAATATGACAACAAGCGACTGACATGATTCTTTAACAAGAATGTTGTATCATTTTGTTGAAAATATATTACATCATAATAGTTCAATGGCTATAATCAAAATGTCATTTTTTTTGTTTCTTGTATATAAAGGAAAAAAGTATCATCAAGTTGATTTAGCAACAGCAGTCAATCGCCTTAAATGTGACAAATGATAAATGTTACATCGTTATGCGGTACCAACTTTTTTAATAGAGGCTCGCCAAAAAAAAAAAAGGAAAAAACGATAACGAGTAAGAGGGTGTAGAAGTGCTATCCGTTGGGTGCGTGACCCCAGCGCCATCTAACGATACAACTTACGGTGGCTCTTTTGAGAAAATAAACATATATTGGATGTCAAATAGCTATTGAAAAAATAAAAAAAAAACTTGAAAAAAATGTTTTTTCAATGTTAAATGTGATATATTACAAAGAGTGAATATTAAATTAAAAATTTTTCCGTGGGTCAGCTAAAAACAGTAAGTAAAATAAATACAACAACTAAAACAAGTCTCAATAAGTGAATTAGGTTAAGCAGCGTTAAAATCTGTCAAGATGTTTATTGTAAAATTAATATTGAATAAAAAATCATTATTAATATTAAAAAACAATCTAAAATAATATATAAAATCCTTGAAACGTGTTGGTTATTTGAGTTTCTTGGTCAGCAAACGTTCTATGAGGTATACCACACTCCTTGTTAACAAATTTTTTATTATTTGTAATGATTTTTGACGTCGAAGATTCTAGAATATCTGTTTGTGTCTCAGCATCACATTTGTTACTGGTTACATTACGATTACAAATAAATGTTTACGATTACAAAAAAAAAAATTAATTAAATTATTACTCCGTTTTTTTACATAATATACACATGTATATGACATTATTCTATAGAATACGGTTGTAGGTTATAGTAATACTTACTTTTGCCTTTTAACAGCAGTTATCCATTTTTTTCGCTGATTTAATTTCCACTTGGCAACCGGAAACTTATAAAATTTACAATTACTATTTCTACTAGTATTTTTGCAATCGACTACACAACAACTTTGATGACCCATTTTATTTTATTTATTTAATTAAACTGACACATGTGTTATTTTTATGGTCATAGATAGTAAAGAGCCACCCGTAGTTCTGTATTGTCCGCAGCGGGCGCTGACATCATTTTTGTGTCCCCCACTATGCCTTACGCACCCAGCGGATAATATCATTAATATTTATTGTTTTAGTAACATCAGTTTGGTTATGGACTATGATGGAATGCTTTACAGGGTTCGGTAGAAACATTTTTTGGTATATAAATAGCAATATATGAAAATTTTGATTTGAAAAACAAAACAAAATTTGTAATCACTGAATGAGGAAATTTTGTATTGTATAGAAAGATACAAAATTTTTAAATTACAAATCTGTTCAAAAATAAATATTTATAAATCGTTCTGGCGTCGAAATTATAAAAACAAGGAGAGTTTAACCGTCTATCCTTTTCTACTATACTTAAAAAATTTTCCTTTTCGAAAACTGTTCTGATATATTTTGTTTTATCGAGTATTTATTTACTGATCGACACCCTATCTTGTAATTTTCAAATTAAACATCACTACTATAAAATCAAAGTAAGTTTGCCAAGGTTACGCACTCTTATAATTAAAAACAGTTAAATATCACATTGAAAGCAAGCTGTATTTCATTCACATGCAATTAAACCTTAAAATTATTCAAAGGACAACTGCGATTATACTATTGAATTTGATTGATTGATAATTTATTTACTTTTTAACGTCACTCATAACAAATTTTAACATAATGGCATAAATTTTAAATTTTCCACTATAATAGAGAATTTTGAGCTTAAAAAACAGGTCTAATTTGATTAGTGACTTTTAATTAGTGAAATTTGCCATCATACCTGGACCACCGTTCTTGGTATCTTATTTCTATTGCTCGCACATCTGGATGAAACCTCTCTCCTTGTTCATCCCTTTCTACACCAGAATTATGAGGAACAAAGTCTAAATGAGAGTGTAGAAAATGAATTTTGAGCGGTATTATATGGGTCGCGATGTTGATGGGCAAATTTGGATATTTTATTATACAATTATTCTTCTCGAGTATACGAAGACATTTACTGTGCAAAAATAGCAATCATTTACGACAGGAACTACAAAAGGCATTTTCTTTTGTTTATTTTTCAACCAGGACTTTCGAAAGCCTTAGATAACAAGAAATACAACGCATTTGATTGGTTTACGACTTTTCAAGACCTTCAATCCTAAATCCAAAATAGGAGCAGTAAGCTGCTTTTATCATTTTCGTAATTTTATTAGATTTGTCTCTTCATAACTACGGAAGAAAATTTATTTGGCTGACTTTTTCAACATCTTTTTTGATAACTAGCCATATTTTATTCATGAATCATTTGTTTAATTTATCTTGAAAATTAAGATAGTTTTTTATCACACTCTCTAGATTTTTTGATATAGAAATATCCAATTGAAAAGGATAATCTATATGATTCATCAATTTTTTCAGCCATGTTTGAACGATAAAATAATAATAAAAAGCCCGATGACCTAGAAATTTTTTGTGATTTTTGGAAACTGTGTTCATCAAAAATGTATTTAAAAAAAAAAATGTAAGTCAAATTATTGTACTACTAGTGTAGTTTTTATGAATGATTACGTTAATAAAACCAATATTTAAGACAATTCTGGTTACGGAATACTAAATACCTACTCTTATAATATCGCAATATGTCGTATAAAAATACATTCACTAAAAACATAAAAAGTTATTTATTGATTAATCAGTGTTATGAATCTTGTTTAAATATTCAAATAGGCTTTATATAATCATTATCATTATTATTATACTGGGTGTTCCAAACCACCCGTCCAGGCTGATTATTCTGAATAGTTTTCAAAAAAAATTGAAACGAAAAAACACGTATCAAATATTTTTTGAAACTCTATCTAACCATACCAAAAACACCCTCCAACCTCAACCCCTGTTAGGGGTAGGGGGTGTAACTTGAAAAAATCAAATGGAAACCCCTATTTTTTTCTGCAGATTTGGATTCTTCAGAAGAAAAGACAAACATTTTGTCTAAGAAATTTTTTCCGATTTTGGGTAGATCGCGCTACAATCGACAAAAATCGTTCTTTTAGATTTGGCATAAGAATTGCGCCGTTCAATGACAAAAATCAAAACGAAAAAGTAAAAATAAAAATAAAAACACAAACACACAGAACCAAAACAAAAACAAAACAAAAGCAACACAAAAGTTAGAAATTCAACGAAAATAAAAGAGAAGCGAAAATGTCGAATTGCGGTAATTGAGGTAAACCACTAGACAATTGGGAGGATGCTAAATAAAACTCTTAGAAAGAATTAGATATGAATCATTTTAGATTTAATTTTTTTTCAGACTTTCCAAAATAAAAAAAAACATTTTTACAAAAATAATTTTTCTAAATCATAATAAAATATGAAAAACAAAAACAGAATAGTCTTTTCTTCAAAAAAACAAAAACAAAATTGAAAATAACTATTCTCGACTCAAAAAACTTTTCTCGCCTTCACTTGAACTGCAATTCTAATGCCAAATCTAAAAGAACGATTTTTGTCGATTGTAGCGCGATCTACCGAAAATCGGAAAAAATTTCTTAGACAAAATGTTTGTCTTTTCTTCTGAAGAATCCAAATCTGCAGAAAAAAATAGGGGTTTCCATTTGATTTTTTCAAGTTACACCCCCTACCCCTAACAGGGGTTGAGGGTGGAGGGTGTTTTTGGTATGGTTAGATAGAGTTTCAAAAAATATTTGATACGTGTTTTTTCGTTTCAATTTTTTTTGAAAACTATTCAGAATAATCAGCCTGGACGGGTGGTTTGGAACACCCCGTATATAAATACAAAGTTACAAAGTATTTCATACTAAACTTATAATGAAGAAAAATCCTTATTAAGTACATTTTTATAACTACCTACCTATTCTTCAATCGTAATTATTATTATTATCGAATTTTCTGTTCAAGGAAATAAGACATTGTCATAAATCAAACGAAAATATTGGCTACCGTGATAATTTAAAAGGGAGTAGCTTCAACCATTTTCAATTGAGTCTTAATTCTAAATTAATTTTTTCTTCAAAATCATTAATGATTAATTAATTACTTTAATCCTAATACAAAATTTTAACATGAAAACAACTTGAACACATCAAAAACATTCGAACACATCAAAATTTTGCATATAAAGTAATTTGTTTTTCTCAATTATGTAAAATTTTGTTCTTCGAAGACACTTATGATGGCTTATGGTGGTTTTTTAACTTATGATGGCAGTGATTTTAAAGACATGAAAGTAGAACATTTTTTTTACTTATTTGCAACAATCGAATAATATAAGTGTACATTATCCTCTTTCATCACGTTTTTATTAACCCACTTTCGTGGATGTCTGAATGAATTTTAAACTTACTTCTCGACGAAGTAGAGGTTTGAAATTTTTATTATAGATAAGAACTGGCTGACAAGGCATAAAAGTAGAAAATAAGAATGTTAATAAAAAATATTTTTAATTTAGCACGTTTTCAAAACCTACTAAAAAGGATAAAATGATTAAATTATTATAATTGTAATGAAAAATTTAATCTTAAAAGGTGTGGAGTGTAAGATTTTGAGGTAATCAGATTGCAAGAAGAATTTACCCCTACGCATTGTAACATTAAATTTTGCATTACAATTATTAAATTTAATTTATTTATACTTGTAGGGACAAATTACTCCCAAACGAAAAGAAAAAGAATTAGCGTGTTTAATGTACTCACATATGTTTCGATGTTTATCTCGTGCCAATGAGTTTTGGTTGGAAAAGACAAGAAAAATGGAAATTATGTAAGGAACAATCAAACCTCGTTGTGGTCAGCTTCTTGGACCTTGCACATGGTATCACGCCGATGATTTCAAACAAATACAATGTTTAATTAGAAAATTCGAATTTGTAAAAGTATTAATGAAAAATTACATAATTTATTTAATTTGTACACTCTGGAAATGATTTATAATTAGTTTTCAATCGAAACACAACGGTTTTTGCACTTGGAATCAGACGAATGGATCGAAAAACACATCACTTTTAAATCAAAGAAATTGCGAATCAAAGAAATTAATGAAATTAAACCTTGAAATTTACTTTAGCAGCACGTATTTTTTACGGTTATTAGTTGTCAAAATATTTGAATTGTACGCCTTGCCAACTATGAATTATTAAACTGTCAAAAGACAGAACATTTAGGGAGCGTTCAACTAGTTCATGATTTAACGGCCTAAACAATACTTTTTAAACCTTTTCGAAAACATAATATATTAAAACGCATTTTTATTCAAATTTTATTTAAGTTATGCATTTGGAAAAGTTTTGCCATCTCCAGTTTAAAATTGATAAATATCTCTCGCTTTTCTTATTCTAATAAGAATATAATCACGCTACTTTGTTGAGTAGCATCAAAGTCGATACTATACACCCAAAAGGGTAAATCATTGAACCTTGATTATTTTTCCAAACAGCAACTATATGAATACAAAGTTTACTTACCAGAGATAAACCAACAGAGACATGGTTGTTTTTCCGCTATTCCAAATCAAATAAAACGAAATTTAATGAAAAAAGTTACACCTTTACTTTATTTTTTTACAAGTTAACTTTGATATTTACTGCTTTGAATCGTATTCTACCTAAAGCATTGCTTACTGCAGCGCAATATGTTACGCTTTATTCCAATCATGTAATAAATGTATGACTTCATTTGACAATTATTTTGTCCTTGTTATAGATCAATATGTCACTAATTCTTAACTAAGGGAATATTCGTTGATTTTAATATTTAACTTTCCGAATTTCAAAGAAAGAAACATTTTTAACTTTACTTATTCTTAAGTGTGAACTTTTTTAGTTTACGCAACACCTGCGTGAAAAATTGTATTGTTATTATTATTATTGTTGTTGTTAATGTTTGTGTTGTTGTATCATTATATTCCTGTGTTTTTGTTTCATCCCGTTCTGTTTCTGTTCTACCTCGTTCCCTTTACTTAGTTAAAAACAACAAAACACACAAGAAATGAATGGAATGGATATTTTTTGATGAGATAAAATCAAATTGGATTTCTTATTGTTTGTATTAGGTATATATGTATTATTTTATTTAATGATTTTATCTTGTTATTATTATTATATAAACAAAAATATTTAGTTAAGTAAATATAAAAGTGGTCCCATTTTAAAATACATTAAATATCATTAAAATTTATCTTGTGATTTAATACAAGATGTATCAGTAAAATACGTACATATAAGTAAAAAAGAAAGTGCTTATTTATCCAATGAAAATTAAATTTAGTTTTAACTAATTTTATGCAAAATGTACTTGAGTAATTGCTAATTTTGAAGTCACTCTTTCAGTAATGTTTAACGTTTCTGAAAATTATCTACATGTTAAATTTGGAGGGCAACTTATTGAGGTACTGACTTCGTGACCATTGATTCGTTCAAATAAAAATTCAAAAAATTTGCATAAAAAACTTGCCCTAAACCGATATTTTTGACGTGTTTTTTGAAAAATTTTGAAATTGGCGGTTTTTTGGGAAAAGATTGAATAAAAAAATTCGATTTTTTGATCTTTTGTAGATAATTAGTCATACTTCAAACTGAGGGGGTTTATTTTGGTCGCTAACCCCCTCAATTGTCAACGGCGGTCAATCAATTTTCAAAAACAAACAAGGTATAGGCCCGTTTCTATCATTAACAACTTCGAAAAAAAAACCATATGGTACATCAAAGTACATCAAAGGCTAGCTTTTCATAATATTATCATCTCCTCACCACCATCCGAGAAAATAATTTTAGATTTTAAACTAGAGAACGGATAAAGATACAAGGTTGAATTCTGGCTCAAAATACGTATTTTGAATTATCTTCAACTAAACCAAATAACTAAATCAAAAATTTGAAAAAAAAAACCCGCCAAAAAAGATCATTCCGGCGCAAGTTTTTGTGTGACTTTTTTGCATTTTTGTTTTTTATAACATCAAAAGCCCATACCCCATAGTCTCAAAAGGTGTACCTCAAAAAAGCTTATCTCGCTTTTTGGCCGATTGAGGGTCAGAGCTATAAATATATTTTCGATTTTTCGAAGACTCCAATGTCCAACTGTCGAAAATTTTATAAACTGGCAACGTCATATCTTAAAATACACTTATAATTTGCGCAAATAAGAACGAATCTTTGGGTAAAAAGTTGGGCTCACTTTGGGCTCATTTTGAATTATTTGCATTAAAATCGCGAAACGTTACATTTTTTTAAATACAATTACAATGAAGTTTTAAAAATTTGCCCAAAAACTTCGTTAAAAACTTATTTAAACGGTAGCAAAATGATGCTACCGGCAAAATTCTGTTCCATATTATGATATCCAAGACAACAACTATATATGACTCAAATTTTAAATCCCATCAGTTATATTCTAAGTTTATGGAGAACGCTAAGAAATGTTATATCATGTACATATCGTGTAATGTTATATCGTGTAAACTAAACATACGGTCGTACTCGCTGGAGCATCCAGTGAGTTGTACATTATTAGTCTTGTTAGATTAATTTTATTAAAATATATATACGTACTTAGAAATTGTTTACCATTTTAAATCTGGTTTTTCCAAGTGTTAATTAATCCCGTTTGGTTAATGGTTTTGGTGTAAATAACTTCAATTTTGTCAAAAGTTAATAAATTTATGGTTAGTAAATTTTAATTATAATCAATAACAACAAAATTTTTAGCAATATTATAAATGTTTACATTTTAAAACTAAAAAAAAAAAAAAAGATTTTGATATGAAAGCATATGAAAAATATATCATTCGAGTATACAGAGTGGACCATTATGAGTGAACCAGAGTGGACTATAATGGCTAATAGGTCGTTTGGTAGTCAATAAGTAGAACAAAATACCAATCGTTTGGTAGTCAATAATACCTATCAAAAATAAGTAGAACAAAAGTTGCTGAGTTGGCTAATGAAATTGGACGTAGTTGTTCTGATTTCTTTAATAGCCAGCCAATTTGAATCCTAAACGGTAAGAGATAGAATAACACTTTTACTTGAGAGTTGAGAGTTGATTCCCATAAAAAACTAACATTTTTCATCAAAGCAATTTTTTTTGCAAATCGTCAGCTTTTGGAGAAAATGGGACTTAAAATTGTCATCATTGCGTTTATTCGAAAGAAATTACGCTTACAGTTAATCGATAATAGTAAGTGAAAGTCCTTGACAATTTTTAGATAAATCATTTGTCTGCACGTACCGTGTTTTCTTCCAATTTAATGAAATAATGACATATTTTTAAGTCGCATGTGTCGCACAGAATGTGTTATTCTATCTCTTACCGTTTAGGAACTAAATTGGCATTTAAAAAAGCCCGAAGAACTAGGTACAATCTGATGACGAAATATGATGTCCTCCAAAACTCAGTTTATTTTATTTTATTTATTTTTGATTGGTTAACTACAAATCGAGATAAGTCATTATAGATTAAAATGATCCATAGACTAAATGTGTATTTATTTTTAATAATTGCTGATTCTTTTTTGAAAAGCGGTAAGAAAAACTTTCAAAATCAGCATTTTCCTATGCCTCTACGAACTTTGCACCAAAAAACCTTTAATCCGATAAAAGAAACTTCTATACCAATTAATTTTTATCCAATAAATAAATTTACTTTTTTTCTCTGCAATAGAAATTTAATTTGATTCAATTTCGATAAGAAAAACCAATAATATTAAATGGGGTAACGATATACCTATCTTTATTTATATATACATACAACCAAAATATATATGTACCTTATCCCTATAATATATATGTGTGATCACTTCTTCTTCTCCGAAAAATCTAGACACTCATAATACATAAAATTAGATTATATATCGTTAAGTATTTGTGTTACACGATGAAAAGTTTTTTTATGAATCAAATCAATAAAGCTTTTTTTGTGTCCCTATTCAAACGTTAGCGTTTTACTAACTTTTTTATTAGAATAGGACGTCGCGCATGTTGGTACTGAGATGTTGATCAAGCACTTGATGGCCGTGGCTTTAATTAGTACCACGTTAGTATACTTCTCGCCATGTTAGAGGCATTTTTTCATACGACATTGTAAAAACTAAGCACGGTTCCAAACTTTTTTTGATTAGGCGTAACATTGCCAATTCATAGTCCTAGTTTTGTCCCCTATCTTCAGTACCTCTCTCACTTGGAATTAGTTTGACGTTTCGCAATCAACCCACATTTTCTTTTTTCATATAAGTACAATTGTGAGTTACTAAATAGGTGTTCATATTGGAAATTAGTTTTCCTCTTACGCCATTTACAGTCTCGATTAAAATACTTAAAAAAAAAAACAAGTCTGCTCAATTCGTTCGTAACATCTTTGTTTCTTAACGGATGATACGAACTTGATTTTTTTAGAGTAATTTAATCTATAGTGTTGATAACTATGTTTTAAGAAAATCTGCTCCTCCGTTAGAAAATCATCGCCTCTTTTCTAGTTGTTATCGGACGTGGAACCCCAAAGCCACACTGTGAACAATATCGAATAAAAATAACCAAAATCGGTTCATTCGTTTAGGAACTACTATGAGACAGGCAGATACACAGATACACAGTTCATTACAGTACATTAAACTTATAATCCTCCTCTTTTCATTGGATCTCAATCTGGACCTCCTCTCAGATTGGCAATAAAGTGTAAAAGAAATAAATTAATCTTTAAAAATACTTCTTTCTCCAGGCGGTTGGTACCCGTTGTTAAAAAATAGTGTTCCGTTTATGATCGTGATTTGAATCCTTCGAATGTATTTGAAATTTATAGATACAAGCAGTTTTGTTATTAGATGACTTACAAATTGCTTCGAGAAATTTATTATAGACTAGCTTGATACCCGCTCGCTTCTATGAGCTTAAAAGTAAAAAAAACCGCTCCTCCTCTCTTGGTCTTATTTATCTCCCTTCTATAAAACTCGAAGGGATTGTTTTACACACAGCTAGAACATATGCACAGTTTTCATTTTTTTAATTTCGACATAGTCATAATTCATTGGATATATAAAAAAGAAGGTCATGAATTGTTTGACATTTTAAATTTTAACAGAAATCTTTAATTTATGGTTCAAAATGAAGATAATAAATGGAGCAGTAAAATGTCAGATTAAATTTAATTTTTTTATTAATTTTTTAAATATATTTGTTTAAATTATAGCTCATGTGCTTTTCTGATGGATAAGCTATATTGTTGTACAGTTTCATTCAAATCCATTCATTGGTTTTTGCGTGAAAGCGTAACAAACAAACAAACAAATAGACCAACAAACAAACATCCTTATTTTCACATTTATAATCTATAGCACTTCGTTGGTAAGGTTTTTATTCCTTAAATGTTTGACTTCTCAGTTGAATGGATGATAAATAATACGTTGAAGTTTGAGTTATATTGGTTTCATTTTTTAAAATGAATTTTTATTTCTTATGTATTTTAATATTATCACATATCCTTTAAACTGAGAAAATAATTTATCTTGACTTATGTATTTTACAGTTTAAAGTTTTATATTATTCATCTATGTCCCACTTGTATTCCACAACCTAAACCGCATCACACTACGAGTGATACTCCGGAGACATTTAATTTTTAGTATCAGGTGCAGGCTATTCTACCTATAGTTTTCTGTGGTTTTCCATTAGGTTTGCTCAAATGTTAATTCCGGGATAGTTCCTAAATAAGCCAGCTATATGCTGCATACTACCCTTTCCATTCGTTTTCCGTACCTTTTTTTATAAATTGTTCTGAAAATGTTTGTATTGTTTTAAGAAACAATAATTAAATTAAATTGAATGGAATAAATGAAAGATAAAAATGCGCTAACTTGTGACTCTACTTCATTTTTTTATCTGTTTGCTTTTTCATGTTCGTTAAATTTAAGTACAACGCACTCTTATAACACTTTTAATTGGTTCATTTCCTGTCACTAATTGTCTACTTAAGTGGTATCCCTCAGCTACTTTACTTTCTTGTTAGGTATTTTTATGACATAAAAAAATTGTTTTTCATCACTTTGGTTTCCTTTTATCATTAAGAAAAATTTTCGTTTTTTATATTTTTTTCCGATTAAATGATTTTTAAAGATCCGTTAAATTATTAAACTTTTACATAAAATTTCTAAATGTCATCAAAGTTTTCTTTTGATTTATCAATATTTGATTATAATTGAAATTTGCATTACTTTCTTAAATTGATTTTATGTCAAAGAAGGCAATTTTCTCGGAAACTGTTCTATACGTGATTTGACATTTATGACACAAGTATGACAATTTTCTTGGAAATTTCTCAATAAATCTATTAGTGTTCTAAGAAGGTTTAAAGTACTGCGTGCATGGTGCAATAATAAAGGCCATGGTGCAATCAATAGTTGAATGGAAATGATTTATATGACTTGGTGAATTTTTATTTTCCGATAACAATGATGAATTCCCTGTTAACTAAATTTTCCCAAGTTTTCATTGTACACTGACAACGCCTCCGCCCACCCTTTGATTCTAAGTCAAATAGTTAAAAATATCCATCAGTGCAAAGAATATATATAAAATCAACCCAATTGCAATGCACAGCGAAGATAAAATAATTAATCAGTTTTATTGAAATCTACTATTTCCTTTACCTCGAATAAAATGGATGCTTCAATTATTTATGAAAGACATAATACACATACATACATGGTCAATATAAAATAAAATATTGCCAAACAGGAAGTATAACTTTGTTGTTTTTTTTGATATCCGCTATCATACTATTTTACAATAGAGGTCCACCCACATCAATGATATTGTTTTAGTTAACGATATCTACAGTCCATCTAAATACATACAGGGTCAGATAAGTATGTGATTTTAAAAACGTTTCTAGACAAAAGCTCATCAATTCTGCTAAATATATTTTATTATCTTCTTAAAATATTTAAAAAGCATTTATGATAATTCCAAAAAAGAATTTCTAAGGAGAATTATAAATTTTATTTTGAATAAAATTGCATTTCAAAAAACTATTTAAATAACATAAAAAAGGATTCTTGTATGTTTTTAAATTTCAAAACAAGTTTAAAAAAAATTACTCCAGAAAGATAACGCTAATTCTGGTACCTATACACAATTTTCCAGACGTTATTTATCACATTCTACAAGATCTCAAACATTTTCTGTTACGTTCATTAAATGACTCCAATGTTGGTGATCGATTATTCTGGTACAGTAAGTTTCTCTATCTCTTTCATGAGATACTTTTTCATGTAAATTCCCAAAAAAAAGCTACAAGATGTGAAATTCGACCAAGTTATAACTCACTTAATAGGGAATATTCTTGTATTTTTTTAAAATATTTTTAATTAATTGTTTACACCGTGATTACATAGTAAAAAAGAGAAATACTAATTAAAAATGCTGTAAATAAGTGTAAAAAAATATTTTAAATAGAGAAAAAAATTGAGATGTTTAAAAGCAGCCCTTTTGGCGCTCTCTGTTGACGACGTATTAATATGTGACCTGTCAATTGGTGACAGTTCAGTGTATAATTTACAAAATAATATAAAAAATGAATTTACAATGAAATACGATACAAAATATAAGTAATTAATAGAATACAGTATGTCAAAAAATTTGACAAGGCACATACTATGACGACACGTCCGTTTTAAAATTTGAATTTCCGTTTTAGAAATTTGAATTTTTTTCACTGAATTTGTACTTTTATTTTTTAAAAACTAAAAATTGTTTGTTACATTATATTTTCAAAATCATACACTGTTCTGGGTACCCCTGTACAGAATATGAACTTTCATTTTGCAATCACTTTGTTAGACAGCAACTCTCCAACTTCATATATATGATTTATCAAAGGAAAAGATCTAATGTTTATTTTTCTAATTCCATAAAAAAAAGCGTACTGACATAAACAATAAAGGACATTTTATTTGTTTGAAGAGCGTAGCTTTAAGACCAAAATAACTTTAAACTGATGTTTTATATTATTAGTTAATAGGTTCAAGTAGACGTTGTTTGCTGAACGGGTGGTTCAATTTCGTTTTCATGCATTACGTGTCTCGGATGTGGATTCGCGTGTCTATTTCTGTGTGTCTAAGATCCGTGAATCCACGTGTCTTACGTCTATCCATAAGCTCCCGTGTAAGATCTCGTATTCACACTGATTCTGCATCACGAACAACATAATACGTAAGGAGAAAAAACAACTAAAATCGAAGCAATGTAAAGCTGCTTTTTTTGGTATTATATTTGAACCCTTTAGGGGAGTTATAAACTACGCTTGGCATGCAAAAGAAGTTGTGCCACCTGCTTAATCCGTGAGAAAATGCAAAATTTGCAGACTTTTTTCACTTTTTGCTGTTCAGTTAAAAAACTATGAGTCTTTTGACATTTGTAATATAAAATAAATAAACTCTATTTTGCTTCTGAGACATACAAAGCCTTTGTGACATTTGTTACTATTATCAATTTGACTGTCTTTATGGCATTTTAATTTATAGAAAATTAGATTTAGTAGGTAAATAATATTAAATTCAAAATTTAAGAAAACTCGATCAAAAAGAAAAAACTTTAAAAAGAAATAACGGAAATATTTCTGAAAAAAAAACTAAAAGCCAGTTTATCCGTTTGGGAGCCACAGGCAGTGTAAGTGTGTAGATGGCGATAAGTTGATATTTATATCGTGCATTAATTCGCATAGCATAAATATTGTCAATTCTAGCATAAATCTTTAATAATGATTAAAAAAAAAACACTGTAGTTCTATTTAAATAGGGATGTTGTGCCGAATTGAAAACCTTCAATGGTCACTTCTTACCAACCCTGTTATTCGAAAGGAAAATGAGCAATTAACAAGGCTTTTACAAATGTCGAAAAATCGGTTTTCCCCTGGTAAATCTATAGAAAATAAGCACAGTTTCTTGAATCATACGTAAGAACACTATAAATCGAGCTACCTTTCAAACAAGATAACCAAATCAAAATCGGTTTATTGTTTTATGAGCCACAGAGAGCCATACAAACACTCACGTTAAACGCGCACTAATTGAGTCGAGAATGAAAGATGAACAAATAGGTAAATGTTGGTTTTCACAATGTAGTACACAAAAATACGTGACGACAATGATGACGCCCCTGATAAAATCGATACTACGCTAATACTTTTATTCGATCCAATATGTTTTATTTATTGTATATAATTTTTGTTGATATTTCAGTAGTATTGTTAGTTATCTGATATCATTTATATATGAAATACAATTTTATAGTTTTTTTTGCCATTTTTATTTTAAATTGAATGAATACTCCCACTACGTCACTTAGTTCGTATATAACTTAGTTTCCACAAAAAAATAGAACCATTTTTGGTAACGAAATAATAATAGGTTATTGCGATGCCAAACTGTTTAAACCGACTTTAGTACCCATAAATATGATTGGTTTGTTTGTCATAAATAATATTCGTGATTGTGTAATGTACAGGATGTAATAAGGGAAAGTAGCGTAAAACCGGGTATCTAAACAGTTGATCAAAAGTTATCGCATATTTCGATTAAGCAAATTTTACTATGACACAGTTTGGTCCCAGTTGGTCAAGCCAATTTTACCTCACAGTACAAAGTTGAGAATACATCATGGATGATAAACTTTGAAATTCACACCAAAAGGTATTGAATCGAAATATAAATTGGCTTAATTTTGATAAAATTCTAAAAATACCTTTAAGGGATTGTACAAATCTAACGAACAAGTTTATATCAGTTTTAATCAACTCAAAATGGTGAAAAAAATTACGATAGAAGAGCTAGACACGGAGCTCAGCTTATACCCGGTTTGGAAATTTTTTATATAATCAATTTAATTTTTGAATTATTAAATTCGAGCTTGTAATCAAATTACAATTCAAATTAAAATTTTGACGCAGTTATGCAATCGGGAATAATCCTGATGTAGAAGTGGCCATTTCACCCATAAAAAATGTAAAACTAGTCCTGATACCATGGCAAAATTTGAAAGTGAAATTAAAATTGATTAAAAAACGAAGAAGCTGTAAGAAATGAAAGGTTGCATTCGAAGTTTGCCCTTCTCCTTTTAGCAAAACAATGTTTTATATGTATTCTCTATGGTGATACCTACGTATAGCGTTACTCGATATCTTTCTCTTTGTTTAATTAGAAATTTTAATTGTTCATATCTTGTATACTAATAAATATTAAACGAACTTCACATTTCTATTCGTGAAGTGAGAATTCTTCATCTAAAGTGACAAAAAAAAATTTAATTCGAACCCCTATTGAATGCAATTTAATTACTCACACATTCCATTTTATTTGATATATCCCAATTGTAAATTTTTACTCCGGGGAATCGCATGTGAAGTTGCATGTATCGTTGAATAACATTTGTATAATGTGATTGAATATAATTTATAGATATTAATAATTTTCATCATCGTATAATATTGATCTGCTGTCATATCAAATGATATGGTGGTTTTAATTTTTGTTTCTATTTATCATGTGATAATTTTATTACTGACTTTAATTTCATTACCATATACAACACTAACACACATCCTATCGTCAGGCTTAGAATAACATTTGTTGTAGCTACATGGTAATTTCAGCCATATTGTAATGGCTATTCACGAACTTCCATAGCCAACCCAACACATGCCAACTCAACCCATATAAACGCAACTCAACCCAGGCAAGTTGAGGTGAGGTCTTTTTGGTACTTATTGGTAATACATTTTCCTTAACATGATCAGGAAAATTTATTAACAACACTTTAAGATTGAGGTCTGAGTGTACGCATTTTTATGTGAAATAACATCAAGATGTGGTCAAAAGATCAAAATCATAAACTGGAAACTTTAATAATTAGCTGTAAAAAAAACTTTTTACAAAAAAAAAAACCGACTTCAAAAAAAAAAAACAATTCAAAAACAAATTAATATGCACTAAAAAGTAAAAAATAACGAAAGTATAATGTAGTTACAATTATTTTTATTTTTGGATCCGGTGTCAGCCAAAGAAACAACTGTGACAGAACAGTTTGCTACATTAACTTGCCTGACATCGACCCCAAAAAAAACAATAATTGTAACTACACTAAATTTTCGTAATTTTTTACTTTTTAGTGAATATTAATTTGTTTCTTAATTTTTATTTTTGAAGTCGGTTTTTTTTGGGTAAAATTTCTTTTATTTTATGATTTTTAGTGTATTTGAAGTACACACATAATTTGTCACTAAAAAAGAATAATCGAAATCGGTTGGCGTGATACTGAGTTATTCGTCCATTTTTCGCGCACCTACTAAATGCAAATTTAAGACTTATATAGTTTTCACATAGATACCATTTTCAGAACTATAGAACAAATTAAAAAGGGACCACATGGGAAGTACGAGCTTTCAAATATATAAAGAATCATCAAAATCGGTTCACCCAGTCAAAAGTTCTGAGGTAACAAACATAAAAAAAAATACAGTCGAATTGAGAACCTCTTTCTTTTTTGTTTGAAGTTGTTTAAAAATAACTTGAACAATAATTTATGACTTGGCTATTTTTCCTGCAAAAATAATATTTGCACAAATATCTACGATTATTAATTTTTCTAATTGATATATTATATTCAAAATATTTTTCCCAGCGCTCGGTATTGATCTCAGTAAATCTTCAATAACAATCGCGTATTTAACTCACAAACTAGACAATTCTGTTTCCGTTCGAGAAAATTATTTTCATCATCTAAGAAGTTCAATATGAGGACCATAACCATACAACCCAACTAACCGGATTATAATATGTCTGAAATTATAATCTAGCAACGGCAAATTTATATATTGAAAATTGTATGGTTGATTTTATATGACACATAATTTATGCTTTCTCATGCTACAAATTAGATATCAAATACAATAGAGCCAAATTAATTTGATTTTTATTGGAATAATATAACAATTTATTTTTATTATAATATATTAATATGAAAAAATCCTCAAGGTCGGTTATACCTACTTTTGACATATGTGGCATAACTTTCGTTTAATAAAAAAAATTCTTCAGGAGTTTGTAGAAAAAGCGTAAGGTGTTTAGGTTTGTTTATGTCTGAAAATTGATAAAATTATACGATGAAATATGAATGAAAATTATGTGAAACATAAATCAATAGATCACGTTGTTTTCGTTGAATCCTAACATTTTGAGTAAAATTGCTTCCTCTTAAATTTTTTTTTTTCGATATTTTTAATAGATTAGGAGAATACAGGTTTTGCTGCCTCAAAATTCCAAGGGAGGTTTTTTCACCGGGGTTATCTTTATTCGGATGTAATAAATGACCTATGAAAAGTCCATTGATAAATCATGTGCGCAAAAAAGATTATTCAAAAGTCAGAGGTCCTGAAAATAGTTTTTTTCAATTATCTCTTATAACTATAAGTTTAACCCTTAGCGGTTTAGTCAGTATAAAATTTGTGTATAATTTTACACAAAAAAGCCATACAAAATTTCTCTAAAAGCTACGGTTTTCGAATTATTCAACTGAGAAAAGTTAGAGAAGTTATAGTAAGTCGCTTTACTACACGAAAAATACGGTATTGTATATTATGAATATTATAGGACCAATGGAGTATTATAGAATAAACTAGCGTTTGTCTGCAACTTCATCCACCGTTATAAATGAAAAAATTTATGTGTAAGTACTTCAGAATGGACAAAATTTCTTACAAGCTTTCATTCTACATTTTAACCCTTTATATGAGGGACGAATTTCCATAAATCTTTCTTAGTTATGTCATTTCAGGAGCGTTTGTGTAAAATTTTATATGTTTCAGTTATGAAGTTTTCATAAAGAAATAATTAATATTTCGAACACAATGGCAAATAATTCGTGCCTCATTTATAATGAAACTTTAAGTTTTTTAAGCCAAATATCTTGAGAATAATTAGGTATTGCCACGCATTTTTTGTATCTTTTTTCAAAATTAACTCAAAAACAAATTTTATAATGACTAAAACTACCTTAAACTTAAAAGTTTACGAGAAATTTGAAAAAAATATATTTTTGGGATCTTGGACCTTGCATTTTTATAAGCACACAGATTTTTTAATGAACTTTTCATGGATCATTTCTTGCGTCCAAAGAATGGTAATCCCGATGAAAAGATTTCTCTTGAGCTATTATGGGTTAACGATAATATTTTGGACTTTACAAAGAATTTGGTATTGAGATTTGTCTTATGGAAACAAGTTCAATTTGTTACGGTATCGAATTTCAATAAATATCGAAAATAAAATTTTTCACCTTTGAGAAGAATAATTTTTTTGGAAATTTCTAAAGCACATAACTGTTTCGAACAGTGAAATATTAATATACTCTCAAATAGCAGCAAAAATAAGTGTGAATTAGCTTTTATATAATAAATATGTTGAAATATCATTCAAATATAAAGCTCATTTATAATAATTTTACGATAATAAACACACAAACAAACATCATTTGTTTTTCAGTTCACAGTTTTTCGGGAAACAGGGATTTAATCATTCCATTGAATTTTTGAATATTATATTTTCACATTCAAAAATATATATTTGGTATATTACCTCTTATAAAATATGTATATAAATGTTTTAAAGAAATGACAAATTATTACGCTATGAATTGCAATCAATCATATCACACCACACACACACACACACATCCAAAACACTCTCACATTACACGCACCCACAATATCTCATAATTCATTTTCTCAATATTACGACACCTGTCATGTATGTAAAATATCTTTGAAAATAGTCCATTATACTGCTGCTACCTAATAATATTAGTTAAAGAGCTCATTAAACTGGTACGAAAATTTAAAAAAAAAATCGCGTACGGAACCCTAAATGCGAACTAGAACGGAAACTTTCAATTATATTACGTTTCAAAAGAGACCAAAAAGTCAAAATCAGTTCATCTGTTTAGGCGCTACGATGCCACAGCGGACACACACACACATAGTGGTCAAACTTATAACACCCATTTTTTTAGTTCGGGGGTTTAAAATGGGTCGTATCAATGATTGGAATCCTTCCCAAAAATAGTACTACCGTACTCTGGTAATAGTAAATCACCTCCTCTTCGAAAAACAACGATTTAACGATTGGTTTTTATACCATGTATATATGAAATATACATAGTGTATTAAGTTTCGTCCCAAGTTTGTAACGCTTAAAAATATTAAAAATATTGAGCTACGAAAAAAATTTTGGTATAGGTGTTCATAGAATCACCTAATTAATCCATTTCCGGTTGTCCGTCCGTCCGTCTGTGGACACGATAACTCAAAAACGAAAAAAGATATCGAGCTGAAATTTTTACAGCGTACTCAGGACGTAAAAAGTGAGGTCAAGTTCGTAAATGAGCATCATAGGTCAATTGGGTCTTGGGTCCGTAGGACCCATCTTGTAAACCGTTAGAGATAGAACAAAAGTTTAAATGGAAAATGTTCCTTATAAAAAAATAAAAAACTTTTGTTTGAAACATTTTTTTGTAAACATCACTGTTTACCCACGAGGGCGTTAATAAGGTGCAAATTTTATAGTATGTATTAATATAGGAATATCAGTTGTGTGTGTGTGTCTATTTAAAAGTGAATATCTTTTGTTATTTACGTGACGTCAAAAAAAAAAAAACAAACGATTGCGCATCAACACTGTCTATACATGGTATTTCAACAGTTAACTCAGTCAATTGTTTGTTTTCACTTGTTATAAAAATTGGATCTTGACGTCGTTTATACCATTGATAAAAGATGTAAAAATAATAACTGGCGTCAGTATTTTTATATATTTTCTATCACTTTCATGTTTGTATACAAGCTTAAATGAAGTCCAGATTTCAGAAAAAATTTTAATCGTTATATTTCGAAATCAAAGTGATTGAAAATTATCGAAGTAGATACAAGTGGCGTCCGGATCATAGTCCCAAACAATTTTTAAGAACAATTACTAGTATAATATGCATTTTTATATATAAATTCTAACCTTCTGATTTGTGGGTTGATAGTTGGCGATCAAGTTTACACTTTCGACGTCCAATATTATGAAAAAGCTGAGTTTAGAGGAGATAAACGTCTTATTATTATTAACTATCAACCTACCGACGATAAAAAACACGCAAGCTCCTTAACTACATTTAAACCTGCTACCTACAAAATATGCAAAACTGTTAATAAATTAGAACATATCCATTAAAAAAATTATTATTATTATTTTTGGTATGTGACAAAGTTTCAGTGCGTGGCATCATGTGGTACGTACGTCGACAAATTATGTGATATATGGCGTTAAATCAAATTCAGAGTAAAGGACTATATAAAATAAATTCATAAGAAACTTTTAGGAATACCTTTCGTAGTAATTTTTATAAAAGAACCACCTTCAGACGAATTACGGGTCCGTTTTAACATAAAATTATAGAAACTAGAGAAAATTGGTATACATTAACAGGTTAATACTTATCCCCACGCATTTGGTTAATACTAGCCCCAGAGGTACTTTTTATACATGGAACATTATTAAAAAATAACTTTGCATTACTTTAACAAAACAACATGTAGATGGAATTCTCCACTTAATAAACATTAGATATACATGAATCCTCAATCACATAAGTAATGAATTAAAGCTCAAATTAGAAAAACTACTAGCTAAAAATATTCGATTACATGTATTTTGGCACCCATGTGCCTCAACTATACAACACGGCAGCTGGCAGGCAACTGGTGTGATGGGACTTGTTCGTTAGCATCGCCCAAAGTTCAAACCTTGAAGTTAACACTTTGTCGTGTTTAGTTTAGTTGCTAGAGGATAATACCTACCCCCGTTTAAACAAGCCTCCCGCTCCCCACATAAATAATAAAGACATTAGTCAGTAATGGTTTACCAAATTTTTCAGTAAGTTTGCAAATCATCCATTAATTAAACCCATAATATTTAAACTTAACAAACAATCCTACTGTTAGTTTACATATTCTAAGGAATATATTTAACAATAGATTTTGTTTTATTATTCATAGTTTTATTAGTTAACAACACACTAGTGTTCAAAATAAACAAAACTCTTACTTTGTCACAAGTAAGTCTACTACAGAAGAAATATAGTGGCCACTATCAAACTATGAATAAGCAAAAACCGATAGACACATTTTAAGATATTAAAAATATGGTAAACAAAAACCCGACTGCGTTAAGAAAAATACCAATCCAGTAGCTTACATAACGACTAACACATTCAAATTTTGACCAGCTCAAATCTACCCAATAATGGCTCCAGACTGTTCAAGTCGCTTTATAAACTACTGGACTTTTTCTTTTCAGTTTTTCTTTAACACTGTCAGTTCTTTTGTTTTAAATTTATTTTCTTATTTTACACTCTTTAGACAGGATTTTCAATGAAGAATCAATGATACCCCACTGAACATAGTTCATCGACTTTTTTAATTTTTTTTTTATTTAACAATATGGGACTGGTGGTCGCCATGTTGAATTTTCAATATTGCCATACCTTCAGTGACCCTTGCAAGATTAAGCCTTCGATCGACCCAAGCATTGGTATCTAGTGCGTTACAAAGGAACATGCCTACTTATATAGACTTGTAAACACATTACCACTCCTTTGCAAAAAAACGATTTAGCTAGGCTTTATCCATGTTTTCAGGAAAAATTGAAACAAATTGCAAAATATGACTCTTCCTGACATTGGTGTTAAACGTGGTTAACGAAATAAAGTACATTACCGGGACATTCAAAGTGGTATTTATGTGGAGATATTTTAACCGGTTCTTATATGAGTGATAAAATTGGTGTCTTTTTAACTAAAAAAATACCGAACAAAACGTCGGTTATCCAGGTACTAACTGCTTAAGATTTTTGGTCGATTTTATCAGAGTTAAAAGAAAAGGATCGAAAAACGATTTCGTATACTAGAAGAATTCTCTCAGCGGGTCATACGATAATCACGTGCATACTCATAGCCAGCTAGTGGACTGGCTAGAAAATGTTATGTAGATAATGATCGTATAAATATTTGCTCAAACTATAATACACGGCAGATTATTAATTACATTGTTTATATTGTTTGGTAAGTTTTACTTTTCAACCACGGTTGATGTGAACACATGGAATAAGATCATTAAATTATGCAAAAAATAAACAAAATTTAAAAAACAAAAATGCATAATTTGTATACTTTCAATACAATGTATATTGTATGAGAAATTATAAGCCCAAGTATGTTCACACGAACAATTTTGCTTCTTTTAAGGAGCAGGAAATATCGTTACATTATTTACTAAATTAAAACAAATTTTTCCCCAGTGTTTCGAGGAACCGAACAGAAACTTCTTTGTTTGGATGGTACAAATATCGTATTTTAAAATTGGAGTGCTTCTCAATAATATTATAATAATAATAGAAATATGCTGAAAGCATTATAAAAGTAAATGGCTTTTTTGGCAATTGCTTCTACCAAAAAATCTTATACAGGGTGGGCCATTTTAATATTTACCACTAAATATCTTGTTTAGTAGTTAACAAATCAAAAACTTACAAAAGTTGTAGAGTTTGATAGAAGACATCATGTTCTGATATCAGACTGAACCTAGTTCTCCGGGTTTAAACGGTAAGAGATAGACTATCTTAAAATTAGAAAGTTGATCCTCATAAAAAAACTCAAATTTTTTCTTCAAAACCTTTTTTCGAATAATGTTAGCTTTCGTAGGATATGCTAACTTAAATTATGTTATTAATGCATTGAATCGAAATAAAATACACACAAAATTTATTGATAATAATTGAAGGTCAAAGTCATGAGACAAGCGAATGTCCTCTATGGCACTAGCAAACTTTAGGCTAAAGCATTTTTCCATAGCGTGTGAAAAATGTTAAAGCTTATTGTGCTAGCTAATCGCGAAGAATAGACTCACGATCTAAAAATATGCGGCACCGATTTGGGTTTTAAGATATAATTTTGTTCAGTATGGAATTTGCATATCATATCTGTAATAAAATTGCCTATTCACTACAAAACTTTAGTAAAATACTGTTGACATTTTCATCACTTAAATATTAGCCTATTATATCCGTAGCCTATTTTTAGTCCAGGTACCATATTCAGGAATTCCGAACGGGTCGCCTGGTAATACATATTGGTAAGGCATATTTTGGTATGAATTAGCGGTTTTTTTGGTCAATCTTTTTTCGCCAGCATTATATTCCCAGTGAATGACATGAGTCGATATACACTCGCGTAATGTTAGATATTGAAAATTTGTTATTGACAATCGGGCTATTATTTGTGGCCAGTCAAATGCAAATGTTATGTTAAATCATTTAGAGGCAACTAACGCTTTTAAGAACGCAATCAAAGTTACCAGGCAAAACGCAATCAAAGTTACCAGGCAAAACTCAAACTCTTCTGTGGTTCCATTAAAAATTTACTAAAAATTGGTTGTTTTAAATTGGCTACTGCCTATCCAACCGACGGAACTATTTGAACAAAATATTGTTCTTTTATTCTTAATCGGAAGGTTTATTCTTGAATACAAATAATTAATCATCAGGAAATATTTGTTGCATTTGCATTTAATTCAAAATTTAATTATGGACTGACAGATACCTCACCCTACGCACACGCGTTTAAATACTTACGCGGTTACGACAAACCAAAACGGTTTAAATTAATTTAATTTATTTGTTTATACAATTATAATTCACTCAGATATTAAGCTATCCACACCTTTTACGGTGAAGTAAAAATTATTTATTTACCATACATTTATATCAACGGAAATTTTAAATATGATAATTTAATACGTAATACATATAATTTGATAATTGAATACATTAATGATGATGTTGTTTGGTGTAAATTGTTCGACTAAACTGACAGATTCAAACTATTATAAAAGTAACTATGGTTTTTAATTGTGCATTTGTTATTTGTCATACTTGATTAAAACCATGTCGTTACACACCTCTTCTCTAGCCAATGATGATTCTACTATAGCAGAATCCCGTTAACTCCAATTTCAAGAAAAATTTAAAAAATTTCCATTTCGCAAATTTCTTTGGAATTTTATGGCTATGAGTACAGGGAATTCAAAATAATGCATATGCTGTCATATTTTCGTTATTTATGGGAATAACGATTTTAAATTTTGCACATTCTAACAAAATGATGGGCCACATTTCAAGACACTTAACCGAAATCAAAACTTTAAACTCAGGCTACTATACAAATTGACAAATAGGACCGAATATTAATATTTTGTCTAGCGTCAGATATGGTTGGCAATTTCGAAAAAAAAAATTATTTTAAAAAGTTTCTTAGAATATTTTTTTATATCCATATACATATGACCAAATTAGTTTTTTTAATTTTTCCATTATTTTGGTCTTTACTCAAAATTATAACAAGTTTATTGAAATGTTTGAATACATAACACTATTAATAATCAAATATCTGGATGACCGAGCTTCGCTCGGTTATTCGCCAATAGATGTCAGCAAGAGTAATATTTTTCACTTAAGACTACTCAAACGCCTCCTTTTTGTTATGTTATAATTTGCATTGTATATCATTAACTACGTTATACACCAATAGATGTCTGATGAATTTTTCATGAAAAGACGGATAAAACGACATTTCTGATAAATGAAACCTAGCTAGATCGACTTATCGCCCCAAAAAACCCCTACATAATCATTTTCATGAAAATCGTTGGAGCCATTTCCAAGATCGTTGATATATATATATATATATATATATATATATATATACAAGAATTGCTCGTTTAAATATATAAGATAAGATTTGTCTAGTTTTTACATTCCATGGCACACTAGTAGAACATCGGTGTATGGGTATAACAAATATTCTAAGCAACTTTTTCTTATAATTTATTTCGATATCTCTAACCATCTCTGACGCTAGGCAAAATGTTAAGAAGCGGCCCTATTTGTCAATTTTTAGTAGGCTAAGTTTAAAGTTCAGATTTCGTTTAAGTATCTTAAAAAATGTAACCTATCACCCTGTATGACTATGCAATCGATTTCTAATCGATATTCCTATAAATAACGAAAATATGAGAGGGTGTCTTCAATTAAATTGTGACACACTGTATATTTTACTAACTTCGACTTTCGAAGTCTGTGTTTGTAATTAAATGCATCGCGTATTTATTCATTCAACCGAAGGGGATGGCAGTTTTGTTCATCTAATCACGGATTTTGACTTAAGAAGATTTGAATTATCGAGATTCTACTGTACTCTTTTCATATTTTTCCATACCTTTAAGTGATACTCTATATAACAAGTTGTCATTCTCATTGAATTCAAACTTTCTATGCTAGAATATAATAGCTGGTAAAACCAATTACAAAATAAAGTGAAAAAATATATCGAATAGTCACATACCTTGATCTGTAGCTGGTGGTGACACAATAGCCGGTACACAAAACACCATAGTTGCAATCATCAATAGTAGCATAAAATGGAGTATCCATTGCACCATTCTAATATAATTAAGTAACATTGTGTATGTGTATATATACGTATATATGTATGTGACGTAATTTCCAAGTAATTGTGAATGAATATATATAAAGCCTTTTAGCAACACACAAAACAATTGTATATCCCTGCAGCTTTAGTAGCACAAACAGGACAGACAGACAACCAGGAGGATGGTTTTATGAAACCTCTAACATCATTCTACTGAACACACTCTGATCGAATTGCAAATATAGAATTGTCGTAGAAATTCGTCGCTTACTCTCTCTCTGGCCGTATAGGTAGATTGGTAGTCCGTCACGGTAATTGGTTTTTGTTCAGCTTCAATAATGATGATAATAATGATGACCTGATCACAATTGTTGTACCTTTCCACCAATAATGATGATATAACATCATTTTAAACACAAAACCATAACAACAATGTTACACCGTTGTCCCAAAATATATTTATCTAGGTAGAGGTAGATTCGACGACGGACGTATGTGATGTCTATTCACAGAACAAACGAACCGGTTCCAATGTATACCAATTCTGAAATTGAGACATTGTCTTGCATTATTATACATATATTATTTTATCGTTGTTGATTTTTGATGTAATGGGTGTTTTAGGGTAATGGGAAACTAAAATCTTCCATGGCTTTTGAGTTTACGGCCGTTTTATCATGTAGCTACCCAGAAAATGGGTTTTTGGGTATTTATCTCAATTTTTCCAATAGGGAAGTAATTGTGAGTCAGTGATTAGTTACTAGACATCTATTATGTAAATGAAGAAGGGAAGTTTATCCTAAACGAGCGAGTACAAGCATAATCGCCTTTAACCATTTTACGACTAAAACTGAAAGGTGGCCGGTTCAAAACCAGGCAGCGGCACTCTGATCAATTATTATTTATGAGGCGGTAAATTGATCTCCCTATCGCCGCTTGGATAATAACGAAGTAACTGACTCCACCCACATCATAAAAGTACGTTGTATATTCGGATGTAGTTTAAAATAAATAACGAATAAAATGATGTGGGAAGCCTCTTTTATAGATGCATATCTTAAAAACGGAGGGTAAACCCCCTTATTATTAAAAAAGACTAATGAAAAAATTGTTGTAGATCTTTTTCTGGGCTATTGCATAACTGCATCAAAGGATTTTTAAAATGGTGCGTTTAAAATTAATAATTAAATGACGAGTTTAAAAATAGCATTCATGGAATTCAATTAAGTTCGGATCAAGAATAATATAATAGAAATACTTTTTCGAGGTGCATTAATTTAATAAAAAAAAGGGCATGCTAACACAAGCTGCATTTCTAAAAGTTTTCTAATTCTAAATTTTAATTTTCTACAAAGTTATCCATTTTTTACGTTGGTAATTTAAACAGATGTAAATAAAAATTGAAGATAATTCTAGTTGCCGTATTTGAAGCATTGTTTATTATTAATACAGAAAAAAAAAAATAAATTGAAAAAAATCAAAAAGCCAAACTGCGTTGAATAAAAACTTAAAATAAAAAAACAAGTCCAATAGTTTATAGTGCGACTTTTCTAAGTCTTTGTTTAATCTCGTAAAATCATCAGATAGTATGTTGATAAACACTGAAACACTCTGTAAATTAGAAAATATAGTTAAGTCACTAGTTAATTAACGTAATAACATACTAATTGCCATGGGTGAAATCCGTAAGCTAATGTTTAGTTCCTTATATTTAATAATGTAACAGATAATATAATCTTCGTAATACAATAATAAATAAACTATACTCAAAGCAATGCACTTTGGAGTGATACAGCAGTTAAAAAAAATACACAGGAGCAGAAAATTTAATCCGACAGCCTTTGGTTACGCGGTCAGACGAATAAGATTTGTAACTAAAGTGAAAGTTTGACTTTTTTTTTATTTATTCTTTTAAATTATAGAAAACAATTAAGAATATTTCATTGTTATCAAGCTATTTAGACTAATGCCCAACAAAAATACCGGTAGACACCCTAGATCAGTGATTTAAGTCAATAATCGAATTAACTTATGCTTGTATTTATATAAAAGTTTTATATCCAGGCACTATCCTATCACTGCCTTGACACACTAGTCTTGAGTGAGAAAAATTACTGAAAACATTTTGCAACTAATTTGTCTTTTGTATAAAATTTAATCAAATTCAAGTTGCATTTTTTCTGCAACTCACTGTGGATTATAAAATATAATTTAGTCACTGGTTAATTAACATAATAATATATTAATTGCTCTGGGCGAAATTCGAGCGCGTTTGTTTGGCTACTTGTACTCAATAATGCATGATATAATCTCGATTGTACAGCTATGGGCAAACCGATTGACATAGTAATTATTATTATTTTAATTTCAATATTATAAGCAGAACAAAAAATGAACAGTTAACGAGACGAAAATTTTGCTCCCATTTACGTGCTTCTATTGTAAAGCTTTTTTTAATTCGACACAGTTTATGCTACTTTTTTCTTTTAAGAAAAAATTTATTTTATTTCAAAAATGATCTTAACCGCGTTTAAAAAGTTTCAAGTCTCGAAATTTTTGAATATTTCCATCAAATCTTGTGCATTTAATTCTTCTAACAAAACATTTCATGAGGGTATGTTAGAGAGTAAATAAATTTCAATTTTGTGAAAAGTTTTCCAATTTCAGTTAAATACATTATAAATTTAACGGAATTAAATCATTAAAATAAAATTATCCCGAAAGTCGAATGAAGTAATAAAACATACGACAACAGTATAATTATAATGTCTTAAATAAAAGAACTTCAAATATGCAGAGGGTTCCAGGAAGAATAGTTATTTATGGCTTACATTTTTCAAAACATTTTAACTAATAATTTTATCCTATAAATGGTGCTGGTTAGACGATCCAAAAGAAGATGTTAGCAGGCATTGAAAATACTCGAATGTTATTGCGCATAAGGATCATACGCATTTGCCAAGAAATAGTCACCTGAATGAAGCTGATTGACTGACGTCACTGACATTACACTTTGACAGATATTTAGAACAGTTTAAATTGTAGGTACATGAAAATATCAATGTGCAGTCCGCCACCAAATTAGCAACAAGTAACATATACAATAAGAGTAATTACGATTAACTAATTCATACGGATGATGACTACTTGGTAGTCGAAATACGTATTTATATAATACACAAAATTGATCTAGAAAATTCTGGCAAAAATCGAAATTCATTGAAAATGATATAAAAATGTACAAATTAAATATATTGGAAGCTGACGATCAACCAGTTAAAAAAAACTCAATATTGGTGTGTGATTGAAAAATATTATTTTTGTAAAATATTTACGAAACCGTTTTATAAAATCAATCAAATAAATATTGCACTTATTAAATAACTGATTGTGCGTAGGAGGATGCAATTCAAACTATGCTAAATTTCCAAATTATTTGCTTTTGCGTTAATTTATCCCATAGCTTTGAGATGTATGGAGATCTTTGGCTCAGTATATATAAAGTTCATGTTATGCGGTTACCACCATTATTCTTAAAACATCCTGTACAAAAGTGGTTAACTTTAAAAGCTTAATTAACTTCAATAAAAGTGATTCAATATACATGTGACATTACACAAAACGCTTTTTATTGAAACTTGAGAACTATTATATTCAACTAAAAGAACATAATTAACATTTTTCTAAATTGGTATCACACACATAGACATACACATACAAGCTCAGACAGAAGAGGATTGTTTAAATGAAAATCAAATGCTTTATTAAACAATTCGTTTGTTATTTCATTCAGACAGAGTCTTTATTTAAAAAGTTCAAACAGTTTTTAGTGTTGTGTTTGGAAAATACAGTTTTATTTTTCCTTTCTTACTTATCTACTATCTATATACAATATATAAATTTATTTTTCTGGTTATTTAAGAAAATGACTTTTTAATGATCGTTTGTATTGAAAATGAATTTTCTTATGGAATGTATTTTTATTTAAGGACCCTTCGAATTACTTTTTTTTTATTTTTAACTCGATGTTCGCGAATGTTAAACAATTTTGAGTAATTCCTCAGGAGTATATTTATAGCTTAAAAGATTTCGGATGTCCCCAAAATGTAATGATCAGGAATTTTATTCGCAATCTTCAAAACCATCTAAAATCAAAGTTCACTACTGAAAAAAATTTTACTCTATTTTGAGCACAAGTTCTGAGGAATTGTGTGCGCAAGTTCTGAGGTGTTGTGTTTTAAAGATACGGATTTTTCACAGATTTAAGAAAATTTTGTCAGTTTTCCAATATCTCTTCATAAACTAATAAAAAATTATTCATTTCATGTATTTTTTTTTCAAATTGTAAGCACAGACCTGTTGAGGAATATTAAAATATATCCTTTTTTATTCAGGTTTTCTTCTAACATTATTTCTGTTTAAAAATAAAATTCCTTGCCTTAAAATATCACAATTCTGACGTGATCAATAATTTTAGTTTTCATTTTCTTTTTTGCAAAATTTCTGACTGTTCTTTTCTGAAATTCAAAAACCTGTGAAAAACAGAACCTTTTTATGTTCTCGGTATAAATAATTCAGTATTTAGTTAAGTCTATCTCGTATAAGAGACGGTCGATTTCCAACTTTTATGGTGATTGAATTGAAAATTACCAAACCCCATGCCCACAGACAACAATCTTAATTGTGAAATATATTTGAATATAGCCGAAATTTTTTAAATATAGTGAATATTTAGCCTACTGAACCTTTTATTGAATAATTTCTTTACAAACTTGATGAAACTTTTTACGTATATTTTTATTTACAAATAAAAATGATTAATTAAAATTTAATTTGCAAGCTTTTTTAGATAAGCGAAAGCTTTTTCTTCGTTTTGATTTATCTATATTTCTAACGAGAAATGTAGTGCAATTTATTTTTAAATTAACCTTGAACTTCATAAAAAATTTGATTGTGTTCTTGTACAACTCAAGGGTCTGTGTTTATTAATTGAAACTTACTCCAAAAAGATAATTTTTTTTTTACATATACCCGCTGTTCTATTAATTGTAGTCATGAGAAGAGATTGTCGTTATTTAAGTTAATGTAAATATAGTGAGAAAGTGTAATTGGTTAAAGTGCTCGAGAAACCATCAAATGAACAGTTTTTTCATTAGTTTCGGGTCATATCTACGTTTAGAAATTTTTTTTATAAATATTTAAAAACAACAAATTTTTCAATATTTTTATACATTTTTTACGTTTGAGAAAATCGAAAACCCCTTAAGAAATTTCTGGTGGAAATTATGTAACTGGCTAAAATTTGTTCTGAACGTTATGGTTAATACTATACGCTTTGAAATGAACGTCATACAAACTTTAGAATTCAATGATCGAAATTTCTAATTTTGAAACAGGCAAGAAATGCTCTCAAATAGGTCATATTTTGGAATAAATCATATTTTGGAATAAGTCATACATGGAATAGGACAATCTAATCCGTTCTGTTATTCCGATTTCGATGTAAAAAAAATCAATCCTTCAACTTTTTTGATATTTCTATTACAAGGCTTCTGTGTAATTATACGAAAATGATAATTATTATTAATATAGAATACATTAAATAAATCTTTTGATATATTAAGATAAAAATATCAGCTAACATCAAACCATCTAAAATCCTAAGATCAAACGTATCATCTTAGTAATTTATTTAATATTATTATTTATGTATTAAAGCCATAAAATTGCCGAAGAAGGTTAGAATATGTTTAATATATCAGAGGTGCGTTAAATTCGAACCACTGTTGATTATTATGATACTACCATTTGCTAGGCTAAAATTTTCTCTTTATGTTAGTCGATAGCTTTGTATAAAAAAATACCTTCTGTTTCATATTAAGAAATTAATGTAATTATAATAAATAAAAAATAATGAAATTATTTTTTTATATTAAATAAAAGGGCTTTTGTAGAAATTTTAGGGTCTATTTTCATGTACTTCTAACAAATAAAATTTTATTGTGATTCATCTTTCAAGTTCTACGATATTTTAAAAAGTTAAGTAGTAAAAGGTAAGCTGTTATAGTTAGATTAAAAATTGGCTATCCACGTGAAATACATTTAGGTCAGAAACCCCAATGTTAAACCACTTGTTTTCTCGGTATAAAAAGCATTATTTTTGAAGTGTTTATACGTATTCCATGTACCAAATCAACCTATCATAGCTATTTTAATTAGTTTTTGCTGCGACGGTCTCTTAAAATGATCTTATAGCGGTAAATTACAAATTCTCAGACAAATATTAAATAATGTTCCTAAGTTAGCTAAGCGTCTGCCACGCCTACATATAAATATTCAATTTTTCTCGTAGAAGAATGGGAAAATAATAATAATTTACCGCTCATTATATACTTGGCAGTTAAAAATGGAGTAAAAATCCGAAACATGTCCCAATTATAAATTATAATAAAGTGGTTAAGCAAAAAATAAATGTTTAAATTTAATTATCCACATAACATATTTGATTAATTTTTAGTAATTAAAAAGATATGAATTACTAAAATAATGGTTTAGTTAATAAAAATGGAATACCAAAATTTAAAGCTATCTACCAAGAATAAAATTAATTAATAAAAGTACAAATTCAGTGAGAGAAATTCAAATTTCTAAAACGGAAATTCAAATTTTAAAATGAATGTGATGTCATAGTATGTATCTTATGAGACTTGTTGACTTACTGTATGGTATTAATGACTTATATTTTGTATATGGTATTACCATGGATATATACTATAATTACTACATGCGTGGGTAATACACTTGAAGTAAGCAGTACATTAAACTGTCAACAACTGATACGTCATCAACAGAGAGCGCCAAACGAACAACGTTTAAACATCCCAAAATTATTCTCTATTTTAAATATTTTTTTACTCTTAATTACAACATTTTTAAACAGTATTTATATTTTTTACTTTGTTATAACGGTAAATACAATGAATTAAAACATAAAAAAAAATACATGAATATTCCCTATTAGTTGCAAAGGATTTATTTCCAAAATCAATTATTATTATTATTATTATTATTATTATTTTTTTTTTAACTTGATATAAACTATGCAAAGCATGCCTACATAAATTGACTTTATGATTTTTGTAGAAGAGTTAGCAGCATAGCACCAAAAAAAAAAAAATAAATAAATAAATAATAATAATAATAATAATAAACGACAAAATTGGTATTTTCACAATTAAGTCACAACTTATTAGTGGCAAATTGTCCACCTACTCTCGAGCCGATTCGTGACAGGTGGTTAGCTAACTTGATGCACATTATATAATATCTCTTCAAGTATCCATTAACATGTCATATTGCTTATCATTGTGGATTTAGCATTGAACAAATTGGAGACAAAAAACAATTTTGTGTTGACGATCGAAATACTTTCGTAACTATACAAATTCAAATACTCCCTATTAAGTTTTGGGTAAATAAAGGATATTTAATATTTAATAGATGTACTTACTGAAAATATATGTATATGAATATTGCTGTGTCATGACAATAAATGATATTGTCAAGAAGTAGTGAACTTCTTTCATCTTCAAAAAATATTATCAGAGATCGAACCATACTCTAGGAATATGGTATATGGTACATGATATGTACTTATAAAGATGAGTAAAATATGCTTGAATATAAAACTCTCTTCTTAAAGATCTTTAAGCTAAACGTATATATAAGATAGTAGATAATGTAAGGGATATAGTAATCAATTTGCTATTATTTTCAAGTTATGAATTTTTCAGATTTTTTCATCGAATCAACTGTTAAAAATATTTTCAAGTTCTTCAGAAATTGTGAGAATTTTTCTCTTCACGAGAGTAAAGGAATAAGAACAAGATATTACTTTCGGAAATTTTCGAGCCTGTTATTCGTGTAGTTTCGTAATTTTCGTATGTTTAATATAAGTCGTACTCAGTAAATTAAAAAACTTGTGATAAAAATATGGAAAAATTGGTTAAAATGAATTTAATTTCTTGGATTATTTATCTGTTTTAATATTTTCATTATGTAATGAAACTATTTTTAATTAGCTAGTCGATTTAAAATTAAATTTATATAAAATTATGTAGAGGATATGACTAACAATGTTAAGAATATTTAACGCGCGAAATATTTCACGGATGCGCAGAACTCGTGAGGATCACGTGCCTAAACATTACCGAAAGATTGACGCGAGTGGTGACGGGCTAATCCCAAGTATTTTATGGCATGTATTGCCTACCATTTTTGGGTACGTCATACTAATTATTGCTGCTTTTATTAAGTTTTCCAGTTTAGATGTGTACAAATAATTCATTCGATTCATACATTGAAGTTCGTTTTGTCATTTCGCGATACGTAGAGATGCAGTCTGTTGAAAAGATATTTACATTTTCGATATTTTTGTGAATATCGCCAAAATGCCTGCTTAGAAAATTGTACAGTTAGAGCAAAGAATTCCTTTTTTTTTAAGGTTTATGATGAAGAATTATGCAAACTAGTTGTTGGTTTGTCGTACTCTCGTTTTGCAAAAAAAAAAAAAATACAATAAGGTATTCAATTCTCCATGAATGGAACACTGAGTTCCAAATTTTCCACTGAGTTACAAATTAAGCCACTGAGTTATCAAGTAAAGAACGCTTTCCCGATTATAAGTGTATTAAAAAGTGGTCATAATCTGAATGCTGTCCATTATTTGATGAAGTTCTGCAGCGGTTATATAATTTGGACCACTCTTTTTTATTATAATACAAAGTAGATCTCATCAAAGATTTTATATGACGTACAAAAACAATCATAACAATGTTGATAGATGAGCATATACTACATTCATTATTGGTGGTTTTGAAAACTATATGAGATAAGGATTATCCAATCAGCGATATTTCATTGAAACTAAATCAAGAATATCGTTGATAATATATGTGATTAATCTTTTTTCATGAAACAATTATGGATTGTAAGATAGTGGCATGTTTGATTGCTTTATTTTATATTATTTCTGTTTCGGAGGAGCCTGTAGAGAAAGAATTTCAGTGTTGACTATAGAAGAAGAGAAACTTTTTAAGGAAACTGCAAAATATCGAAAAATTTGTTTTCTAACTTGGCCTTCACATACCTAAAGTCGATATTTTTTATATGCCTCAAGGTTTTCACTTATATACTGGTACAACTGACAATTTCTGTGTGTTTTTTTGGAAAAACAGATTCTTATTTCTGGTCGTTTTCCATTTAAAACCCTCATTCTATCATATAAATCAATAAAACATTTTTATCAATCGTCACAAATTTTCGTTATAGACTAATCTCGAAAATACAAAAACGATTTTGGTTTTTTATTTAAATGTAAACCTCATTCACGAATATATTTTTAAATCTTATCTTTACAAACGGAAAGAAGGAAACCAATGAAACTTTGGACTCATTGAGTAAAAAAAGTCAACACAGATAATCCTCGCGATATTACATAGCTAAATATATGCCTTAATCAGATGTCTTTTAATGTGGACATTTTTAACTACTTATATACTACTCTTGTTTTAACTAAAATAGTATTAGGACGTCAATAGCCAAAATTTTATTGAAATTTTGGTCCAAAATGGTGGTAGCAACTAATCACAATAGGTCGGACCATCAAACAATCACAATTATTATTATTGGCATCAAAGCGAAGAGAGTTTTTAATCAGTCTATATAAAGGATAGATTCTTGAATTATTACCATTATGAAAAATAAGAAAAAATGATTTTGTTTGATGTAAAAGTATGATGACGAACTTTATACATCGATTCTTCTATTTAAATTCAATGTCTTTTTTTCTGCTATACACTTCCATCTGAGAAATTTCTATTCACTGGATATAAAGTATAGCATATTATTACAAATACAAAGGTCGTTAATCCGTGTCTAGAAACCCTCTGGTAAATTTTACATAGCCATTATTATCGTTTAAGAAGCGATAAATATATGTTGTAAATTGTAATTAAAATTTACACATCATAATGTTTTTTTTTTTTTTTTTTGTATAATCAATATGGTCACTATTTGTTCAAAGGGTCTTATGACACAATATTTTTATTACCCCTATTTCAGACCTTTTTTCGTTCCTCGAAAGCCCATGAAGTATATATCTTAAATTACAGGAGCTTTCCTACACTGGAAATTTAAAAAGAATAAGCACATAGGCAAAAAATAATAACTTCCTATCCATTAGTATTTTATAATCGTCTATAGACCTTCGACCTAACCTAATATTACCGCAGAGTGTGTGATTATTAGTAGCCAAGGCCTATGAAAAAGTATGAGCTTACATTTTTGCGCAAGCAAATTGAATCAAACATACGTTTTACGTCTTGCCTTATTTTATTACGCCTTAGGATTATTGATATTTGTGAGGGCTATATGAGAAGTAAATTGAAGTATCCTGTTTCGTATCTTCACAGATCTATAATTTTTATACCATGTATATTTGAAATATATCAAGGTATGTTAAGTTTAGTCCCAAGTTTGAAACGCTTGATTACCAGAGCCAAGAGAACCAAGTAAATATTGATGCTACGAACAATATTTTGGCATAGGCGTTCAAAAAATCACTTAATTAGTTCATTTCCGGTTGTCCGTCTGTCCGGATGTCTGTCTCTAAGCACTCAAAAACGAAAAGAGCTATCAAGCTGAAATGCTTTCTAGAGTGCTTAGGACTTAAAAATTGAGGAAAAAAAGTTTGTAAATAAGCAACAATGGTCAATTGGGTCTAGGACCCGTAAGTCCCATCTTATAAACCGTAAGAGATAGAACTCAAGTTTAAATATAAAGATTGTTTCCTATAAAAAATGCTTCTTATGAAAATAAATAATTTTTGTTTGAAATATTCTTTACTTTTGAGAGAACAAATCAGTTTAGAACATTATGCAGTATGCATTATATGGGCATATTAGTTACGTTTGTGCGACACACACTCGTGTTTATACATATACGACTGTGGCTCTCTTTCTTTGCTTACATGACGTAAAAAAACGAAAGATTGCGTAAAGAACACTGTTTATACATGGTATTTCAACAATTAATTCAGTCAATTGTTTGTTTTCACTTGTTCATTGTATATTTTTCGTCCATTGTTTTATTTCACTCCCTTTCAAAATATGAGAATGACATCCACCAAAAAAAAAAAACAAAAAAAGATAATTATTCTTAAAAAACATATGGTGGTGTATGATGATGAACACTACATTATATTATTGTTATCACCCATCAATGGTGGTGTTAAAACACAAAAGCAAGTAACTACTTATCAGTACTTTTTTTCCGAAGTTTTTTTTCTATATATTTTTTTTATAACTTTGACATTTGCGGCCCTTTTTTATGTTTCACATCGATTACCTACATCAAAAATGTGTTTAATAGGTTTTTGCATCCTTTTAGTAGTAAAATGAATAATTTTTTTTTTTTTTACTTTAAACTTTTCATTCTTGTTTGTTTGACAATTGTTATTTAGTGTAAGAGAAATAGTACTAACATTAAAAAGCATAGGTAATAAATGTTTTATGGAATCAAACAAAGAACATGTGACTCTTTGATGTTTTAGTTGTATACCTATCTGTCTGTCTGGTTGTCTACGTAACATGAGTATCCATTTTATTTGATAAAAACTATCTCTCATTTTATATTGTTTAGATTAGAGAATTGGAATTCAAAGGGAAAATTTGAGAACAAACAGGAATAATCTACTAACCAAATTAAAACAAGTAGCTAGACAAATAAAAATTAATAGACACTTCCAGTAAATTTTTCGATGTAAAAACACGTCGAATCGATTGTAGGGACCAACAAATGACTCCTATAATAAAATATTTACATTTAAAACTGTTTTGCGATAAACATACTCGCTTAAAAAAATTGTGACAATTCTGTTATGACAACTCATAGTATACCAAAGAGTTTATACAATTAGAGAACGCCAAGGCCCAAAACTTGCGATATGATGAATGAGAGAGAAGACAGTGAGTTCCTCTGTGCCCTTGTCTAATGTATATGTTATTGGCTACATATTCTTTACATTATTGCTATTAATTAAATACTAACGTAGAAACGTAAAAACGTAAAAGTAGAAACGTCGAAAGAAACTTTATTTACATAGGAAACACAATATAAACATTTTAATTTTTAATAAAATTAACTAAAAGTTTTATTGAGTTTAATTTTTATTTAAATTTATGTGCACTTTCATCTATTAATATTTCAATTACAATATAGTTTACTCATGGATGCCGCTGTCAAAACTGGACCAGAATCAAATGGGACCACACGGGAAGCACCATCATCAAAATTGGTTTACCCAGTCGAAAGTTCTGAGGTAACAAACATTTTTAAAAAAATACACTCGAATTGAGAACCTCCTTCTTTTTTGTTTGAAGTCGGTAAATGATACGTGAAAATTTGAATAATTTTTTTGTTTACTTATTACAATGTCTTTTGTACCTTCTTTAAAATGAATTTCTTAGATTTTATCGATTGTTAGTTCAAAGTTTATTTTTCATCATTCTTGATGCAAAGTTTTTAAAGAACTGTCAATGTGTAGCAGGTCTAAAGTTCTCTGTATATCTAAGTTTAACTATGGTAGTCAACAATTCGGTTTGTTGCTAGTATTTTCCGTTTATCACAAACCGCTGAGGTATACCCAATTCGAAGTAATCAGTCACTGTATTGAAGAGAATACTGAACTGGATGAAATAATTGCTGGACTGTTAAAGCTGAAAAGAAAACAAATCTAACGGCTAGACTACATATAATATAATATTCCTAGCATATAATTTCATTAGCTTAACATTTAAGTCACCTTGTTCTTATAAAGAATCATAGAAGTTATGCTTTTTTCTCTACAAAATTTTATTTACATACTTATAAAAAACATCTTCAGTAAGATGATTCATAGCAAGTTGAATCAATTAAACAAATTTTAGTTTCCTAGGTTACCAAGATGAAAATAGTGGGTTTTTGGTGTCGTTTTTATTTGTTGCACTTTTTTTGGTTTTACTTCCCAACCAGCAAACAACTCTGAAAGATAACGTGCTATAAGGAACATAGCTCCTGACCTGGCAGCCTCTACATTGTCCCAAAAATTCATTTTCATTTGATTTATAAATAATTCATTTTCATTTATAGTTCTCTGAGAAAATTGTTATTCCTCGAGCGTGAACTTTCGGAACTTTATAATACAGTTTCTGTGCCCTACTTCTTGCGAAAAGGCTTTGTTATTTACATTAAGCTTTGTAAGAACATAAGCAGATTTTCGAGTATAATGTTCTAGAAAAAGCTTTTCTAGAATAAAAAATTATAAATAAATACTTATTAAATATTATAAAATATTGTATTACACATAATAATATTAAATTATTAGATTTTGTCCCATAGATTATTTTTTATATTCACAAAAAAAAAAAAAAAAAAATAGAAAAATAAAAGAACAAGTGAAGTAAGTATTTCGAATTTTTTTTATTATTCAAAGCATGTACCAAACATGACGTTATGATTTTAACTTAAGCTCACATACACGATGTTCCAACCATATAACTAACGAATGTAGAAAAAGCCTTTACTAGAATATATACCACATAGCTTATTATATATAAGGTAAGATGTAATACCTCAGATCATTTGCACAATGAATCGTTTTTAGTTTCTTGGACGATATTGCCATCTACGCCACAACAATTGTGTGAATATAAATACCAGAGAAGCAAACAGGGAAGTGATTGTCCATGTCAATTTATTTTTAAGCAAAACAGTAACCAAATTTTTAGTGGTTCCAAAAGTAAAAAATTTTACTTTTTTGTACACTTGTTTAATATTGTACGAAATGAATCCGAAAAAATATTCTATGGTTGCAATTCTATGGAACAATATAACTTTTTATGGGACCCGATTCAAAATGTTCGTATGAGTGTGTAAAACAAAGTCATATTGATTACAGAGTGTACAAACAACTTGTCTCTCAAAAACGGTGAAATATACGAAAAAATGTCATGAGACAAAAAATGCTAAAAATACCTCAAAATATAAGTTCCAATGACTTTTTTTTCTCAATTTTCATGATTTTTCAGGAGAAATTATTATCGCGAACTTCTACTCGCGAGCATGTATGAGCACACTTACTAATCAATATGACTTTGTTCTACAACTCATACAAACAATTTGGGCCTGGTTCCATAAAAAATCCAATTGTTCTATAAAATTGCAACCATAATTGCTTCATTTCCTACAGTAAACTTGACTTTTATGTTTTGTGGGGCTTCAAATCACATTATACATAAATCGTCACTCATTCCTGAGCTGATCTCAGTTTTAAAAGTAAAATATGTTCGTAGTGTTTGAAAAAACGTACCGTCATGTACTTTGGATCAAATAACATACCGTACCAATGATCAATGATAATTACAGGGACGTATTGAATTTTACTTTCCCCTTTCCATAGGTCAGTACTGGTTACCATATATAGATAAGTTGGTTAACAATTGAAAAAAGAACGAATGAAAAGAATTATTTTTCACCCCGAATATATTTATAAAAAATAATTTGGATGCTTCGCAAAGTAACTCCGTTGAAGGTCAGCTTTTTGTGTTTTAAATATTTCAATCACTTAAATTAAATGATACTGTTCCCAAGAGTAAATTGTAACATTACATTGAAGAAATGGATTTCATAATAGGCTCACTGGGGTTGATACATTAAAAAAAACTTTTCACAAAAAAGAACCAACTTTAAAAGAAAAACTAGTCCAAAACAAATTAACATGCACTTAAAAGTAAAAAAATAACGATTATATAATATAGTTACAATAATTGTTATTTTTGGAGTCGGTGTCAGCCAAGGAAACAACTGTGACGGAACAGTTTGCTGCATTAACTTGGCTGACACCGACTGAAAAAAAAAAAATAATTGTAACTACATTATACTATCGAACTTCTAATTTTTAGTGTACATTAATTTGTTTTGGAATAGTTTTTCTTTGAAGTCGGTTTTTTTTTTTGTTAAATGTTTTTTTTAATTTGTGTTTTTTAGTAAATCCTAAGTACACTAACTAATAATATGTTACTAAAAAAAGAATCATCGAAATCGGTTGGCATGATATTGAGTTATTCGTCCTTTTGTCGCGCACATACTTAATGCAAATTTAAGACTTATATGGTTTTCTCATGGATGCCATCGTCAGAACAGGACCAAATTGAAATGGTACCACACGGATAGCACCAGATTTCAAATAGAAAAATCATAAAAATCGATTCACCCAGTGGAAAGTTGTGAGGTAGCTCGCCGAAGGTAAAACAACATTGAGAACCTGTTCCTTTTTTGTTTGAAGTCGGTTAAAAATGTGATCCACGGCATATTATGATGTTGTACCAGAAATCTTGATCTTGAACCATGAGAATGCATTACAGACATGATTTGAATCAATGGCTGTTTAATATTTAAATTCTCAAAAAAATTCTTGAGATTTAGATTAAAAAAAAAAAAGTGACTTTCAAAAACTCAAAAGTTATTTTGATCACATGTCTCACACTCTCCCCTACTCTACACCCTTCTTGTACGCTTTTTCTTTTCAATGATATAAAATGAAATTTTATGAGCTTAACACTTTATAAAATAAAACTGTTTTTTTTGCCTTGTCTTATGTACCCCTTTTTTTTCTTTGATAAAAGTCGTCATATGCTGGCACGGTTTTTTGCTTTCAATTATTTTATAGATTTTCTTATAGGTATTATTGGGGTAAAAAGTAAATTTATAACGGTTTTTTATTTTCAATATAATATTTTTCAATATTTTTATTTTATTGAAAATTGTGTATTATCGATATTAAAGATATATTTACAGATGTTTGAGAACTTAAAATTAAAGTACATGAGTATTTTTTTTTATTTACCTATAAACTTTTTAAATAGTTTTTGATGTAGTAAATCTGTCTTCAGACATGTCGAAGTCAACTACTTTTTTTTATGAAAATGTACTAAAAGAAGTAGGTTGTGGAAGATTAAAGTAAAAACATTTAACTCCAAGCTTCACAAATTACCGCTTACAAAAAATTTTAAAACGAAGTGCAAACAAACAATTGACTGAGTTAATTGTTGAAATATCATGTATAGACAATGTTGATTACTCTGTCACATAACACATACATACACGTCACATATATATAACTGATATACCCATATAATTACATACTATACAATTTGCGTTCTCAACGGTAAACAGTGATCTATCTCTAACGGTTTACAGGATGGGTCCTACGGACACAAGATCCAATTGACTTATGTTGCTCATTTACGAACTTGACCTCACTTTTTACGTCCTCAACACGCTATAAAAATTTCAGCTTGATATCTCTTTTCGTTTTTGAGTAATCGTGATGACAGACGGACAGACAGACGACAAACAGACGACAGACAGTCAGGCAAGCGGAAATGGACTAATTAGGTTATTTTATTACATCTATACCAAAATTTTGTTCATAGCATCAATATTTTTGAGCGTTACAAACTTGGGACTAAACTTAGTATACCTTGGTTTATTTCATATACATGGTATAAAATCTACGAAAATTTAGGGAGCTTTTTAGACAAATGTGCAATGAAAAAAAACAAATTTTTGCTCCGGATCTACATGAATTTTTTTTTTATTTTTTAGGAGCCTTTCAGGTCACAACTTAAAAAAAATCATTATCTTATCTAATTTTTACCTCAAAATTACGGATATCACATATAGTTATCATACGTATTACAAAATAAAACATGCCTTCAACTGGTTGAATTTTCAATTTTTGGTTTGTCATAGAGATTTATTGATACCTTTAATTCGTCTAGAACAATGTCGTCTTAAAATTTGTGAAAACAAATATATGTCGAAATTTTTCAATTTGATCAATTCCTTTAAAAATTTGGAAATGAAGACCACAAATTTGTACCCCTGATTTGCACGAATATCAGTTTTAATTTTATTTTTATTTAAAAATTACAAAAAAATGTACATTTGGACGTAAGACAAATTCATTTCAACATTACGCTTATACTTGTCGGATTTAGAATTTTAGATCTGTGAAGCTGATAGGATCCGACGTAATATAATGTTGATTTGTTTTTAGGTTAAAATTGGATGAAAAAATGTTTAACGACTTATTTCGATTTACCGAAAAGTTTTTAATATGAAGCTTATTGGGCGTAAAGTGTGGATGCGATATGATGAATGAGAGAGAAGACTGCCAGTGAGTTCCCTTGTGTCCCTGTCATAGTCATATGTCATATTCATATGATGCATTGAGATTATGCTATTATATTTTTTTTTTTTTATATTTGTTTTGTACAAAGAGGTTTTATACAGGTTTGTATTATTTTTTCAGAATATATATGGTTGCAGTTTTGCTAAGTATACAATTTGTTTTTTCAGAAATATTGTATTTGAAATATTGGTAGATGAAGTGCACTTAATTAAATTTAAATAATAATTAAACTGAATAAAACTCTTAGTTAGTTTTTTTTTAAATTAAACTGTTTGTATTGTGTTTGTTATGGGAATAAAGTTTCTACTTTTTGAATAACTTTTAATGTATTAAATAATATTCCATAAATCGTTTTTTTTTATCTATTTACTTAATAGCAATAATGTTAACAATATGTAGCCAATGACATATAGATTAGACAAGGGCACAGGGGAACTCACTGGAAGTCTTCTCTCTCATTCATCATATTGCAAGTTTTGGGCCCTGACGTTCTCTAGTTATATAAACTCTTTGGTATACTATGAATTGTCGTAACAGATGACGTCATGATTTATGGTACACGATTTTGAAGTGTTTTAATGTCAAAACACTTTTAACTTTAAATATTTAATTATAGGAATCATTTTTCAAGTCCCGAAATTCGATTCGACTTGTTTTTGGTATATCCAAAAACTTACTGGAAATATATATTCTCAAAGTTTATGTTAACGTGTAAGACTTTATCTTTTTCTGATCCATACAGAGAGAAATGACGTTTGTAGAAGGCATGTTAACTTTTATAATTTAAAGATACCTATGGCATATGAGTCTTAAATAAACAGCGTTAATTTATGTTGCCACCCTCGTACCATTTTCCTTCGCAGCTCATATTTATTATAAAAAAAAAACACCTTTCACTATTCGTCAAAAAAAGTTCGTATATATTTTCTGTATAACTTTTAATTAGATTTTTTAGCACAAAAAATTGTAAATTGCGTTAAAAAGAGAAAAAACCTTTTGTACAGGAAATTATTAGCGTTTCCTTATATCAGTTGTTCGAATGTAGTATATTAAAAAAAAACCAGCAAGAGGAAAGTTCGCAATACAAAAGGTGGAAAAATATAATTTATGAAAGATGAAACTGTATGTTGAAGAAAAAAAATACAATTTTTCTTAAATATAACTTTTTCTTACAATTTTTCTTCATCAGTTGTAATGTTCCTAATAAGTATTTTTTTTATTATATTAAAAAATATCTGAATACTAAACTAGCTAACATAATCTTATTTTTAAAATTATCGGGCAAGTGAAGGTGTGAAGAAAAGGTACAAGATCTGTAATTTTTCACTTTTGTTTCATGTTGTTCTTACATCTATTAGCAAAGATTGTTTGATTAGCAATTCCATAGAAAAACTCACCGAGAATAGAGTCATTCACATGAAGTGAAAAAAATAAAGTGTATTCTATTGGATATCATGCATATGATAAGGCTCATAATCAAAATTCAAAATTCTGAACGAGAGTTTCTCCAATGAGATCCAGCTATAAAAAAACATTGTCAAACAAGCAAAATTATTATCTTTAAATATGGCATTCTCATGAACTTGAGACTGAGCTGCAACTCAAAATAAGAACATTTTTAATAAATTTAAAGTTAAAATGAAGAATATAAAGAATTCTACTTTAGAATTATGCTAACTTTATTAGTTTTTCGAAAAAAATGTTCTGAACTAAAGTTGTTGACTTTTTGTAAATTACAACTTTCTAAATTAAATTATGTCTCGATTATGACAAACATCGTAAGTCTGACTTAGGTAATACAAATTTTTTAGTTCAATTTACTCAATACAATAAACAATACAACTTTTAACTCCATACCATTTTTTTTTTTCGAGTTATAGTTCAAACTCAAGTAAATTGGGTTTTAACGTTTCCCTATGGTATTATAAAAAAGTTTTGGTTTATTGCACGGTACATACATGCTTTGTAGTCAAATAAACCAAATTCCTGCTTTGTAGCCCAAAAATTTGTTATTTTTAGCTTTACAATTCCACGCAACTACAAAAATATATAATATATTGTGTGGAAGTGCTGCTTATAAATTTGATAATATAGATATCTCTCCCCAATCATCAATACTCTGTTCATCAAATGATACAACTATATAGTCTTCTCTGTTCATCAAATGATAAATATTCGATGAACTTATAATTAAATAAAAATTTTGCTTTATATCATCGACAACCTTGTCAACAACAAGACTGTCTTAAAATTTTGGATAGTTTTTTATCACACTCTCTAGATTTTTTGATATAGAAATATCCAATTAAAAAGGATAACCTATATGATTCATACTTTTTTCAGCCAACTTTGAACGATAAAATAATAATAACAAGCCCGTTGATCTAAGAATTTTTTGTGATTTTTGTAAACTTTATTAATCAAAAAATATATTTATAAAGTTTTATTGATACCCTTGTTATTATTCAATTCTTGCATATCTCCTTAAATCAAAGTAGTCTATGCCATCAAATAATAAATCATAATATACTGTATTTTCATATTTATGTTATTAATTACTTTGGATTGAGTCTTAAATAATGTACATATAATTATAACAAGTGAGTTCATTTCTATACAGCGTATACGGTTCACATCTATACAGTGTACAATTTACGTCTATACAATGTACAATCAATAAAATATACAGTGAACCCCCGGTAATCCGGCGCCCAGGTATTCTGACTATTGTTTTTGTATTAAACTATTATTTTTGATTTTTCGGATTACAAGGTACTCTTATAAAAAAATTCCGGACTAAAGAGAGTGTTAGGCTGTACTGTATAATCCAACAAATTCGATAGTCCGACACTGCCCTGCAAAACCTTTGTCGGATTACAGGGGTCCACTGTATATGTAGCACACATAAATCCATTGTTTATATTACACCAATAAACATTCATATCGATATTTTATACGTCAAGTCATTTATTACTTCTTCAATTTGGGATACAACGGATACGACAGTTTACATCAGCTACACGACCACATTAGGGTTGATCGTACGTTAAGGGAATGCATAGATAAAAATCTAAATTTTTAATATATTGTTAATTGCTAACCTTCTAGTCCTCGACAAATTTTTCAGGTAAGAAATCCTCTTCATTCAATAAACTTTTTCTTAGAGTCTTCTCCAAACTGACGCGATTTTGAAGATCATCGCCTTAATTCAGTTTTTTTGGGTACAGAATCCTAAGCTTGCATTTGAAACATAGCTAAGAACACTACCCAGTAAATTACCTTTCAAGTGAAAGTGAAAAAATTCATACCGGTTCATCCGTTTAGGCGCTACGATGCCACAGACAGAAACAGACTGACACACACACAGACACACACGCGTAGTGGTTAATCATATAACATCCCTTTTTTTGGTTCGAGGGTTAAAAAAGGTTATTTATATTTTTACTAAAATTACGCAAATCTAATATGGTAATTGGCTGATGAAAAATTTGCCATGTTACGCCTAAAATGTAAAACTTGACTTGATTCTATGATAAAATTTGAAAGTGAAATTAAAATTGATGAAAAAACGAAGAAGTTGTAAGCATTGAAAGATTGTTGCACATCTTTTTTTAAGCAAGCAATAAAAAGTTTTATATGTATTTTATATGTATCTCTATGGTGATAGCGGATAATAATGTCACGAACCAATATCTTCCTATTCGTTTAATTGGGAATTTTAAACGTTCATATTTTGCGAACTCCTCCAGATTTTCAAAAACCTACGCTTTTCTGCTCGTGGATAGAGAATTCTTCAGCTGTAGTGATTTAAAAAAATTGTAAAGCTAAAAATAACAAATTTTTTGACTACAAAGCATGTATTTGTTTTATTTGACTACAAAGCATGTATGTACCGTGCAATAAACCAAAACTTTTTTACAATACTATAGGGAAACGTTAAAACCCAATTTACTTGAGTTTGAACTATAACTCGAAAAAAAAATGATGCTTATTGCTTGTGATGTAAGATACTATAACATATTACAATTTCTAATTTCTATTAAAATTTATTAAAAATGTACTGTAAAAATGTACAGTCGGGATTTTAAATCCATAATTCACGTTATTTCAATGGTGCACGTTTTTTGGCACGAATCCCATATAGTAACTTAGAAAAATATAATTAATGATTAATAACGGAAAAAAAAGTAATATTATAAAAAAATGTTATACATTTAAATAATAATAGTTGAACATTAGATAACTACATTCATTTTAATGATGTTCTAATGTAACTAATTTCATCTCGTTATATTAGCAACTATGTATATTCAACTTTTATCAAGATATTTAATTATTCAAATAGTTTTACTTGCGATGGTACTAAATGATTCAACGAAGTTTTATTTCTCATTGAGTTTTGTAAACAACATTTAAAAATATTATTTATTTAGTTATATTTAAATTAATATAGAATTCGCACAATGCATGAGTTTTATTTCAATCGTTTCCATGGTAACGATACACTACTTTATTAATATAAACTTATGGATGAACTTTATTTATATAAAATTACTAGCTGTTAAACCCGCTTCGCTGGGTTGTTTTTGCACATTTAAATATCAAAATTGTTAAATGAAAGACTTTTTTTTAAATTCTCTCTGTGTGTACGGAACAGTAAGATTTTTTTGGCCGATCCCAATATTATGTCTACACTCTCTGTGTGTACGGAAAAGTAAGGGAAAGATCGATAGAAACCCATGGAACATTCCAGAATATTCGGGAAAGTTCTAGAAAATTCGATAGAAATCCATAGAACATTCCAGAATGTTCAAGAAAATTCTAGAAAATTCGACAGAAACCCATGGAACATTCCAGATTGTTCGAGAAAGTTTGATAAAATTCAATAAAAATCCATACAACATTCGAGAATATTCGAGAAAGTTCTAGAAAATTCGATAGAAATCCATAGAACATTCCAGAATGTTCGAGAAAATTCTAGAAAATTCGATAGAAATCCATGGAACATTCCAGAATTTTCGAGAAAAATCGAAAGACATTTGCGCCAGTAGCGCCATCTAGTGAAAATTGTACTATTGACAGTGGGGCCTATTGTACTATTAGAACTATTTTTTTAATATATTTTCTATGAATTCCTAGATCATTTTTAATTCCACCCCCACCAAACTCCCTTATTCACAATGGGAGCCTAAGGGCTACCCAATGACATAATCCCCTACCGAAGGTCAATGGTTAGTTTTAGGGAAAATCGGGGACATACAAACAAACACTCTCTTTTTATATATATAGATTAGCACTGGAGGCCGGGACAGTTAAACTGCACTTATACGGATTTCGAAATTTCGCAAATTAAACAATAGTATTTAACGATAAGTACAATATGGACTAGGTGTGTCTGGGTTTATCTAGGCAGAAATATTTTTTATAAATTTTTATATTTTTAATAATTACAAGTATTTTGTACTTTCATGGAAATTAATTTGTAAGAGACCATTTTGTTGCAAATTTTATCTACTTTCAGGAAAATTTGGTACGACAGATATTGCACCTGCGTAAAATAACATTGATTCACATGCGAAATTTCGCAATCCGTGTAAGTGCAGGCAGGCTCCCCGCTCATATGATAAATCTATGTTTTATATATATGGTTTGTTTACATTCAAAATTTGATACTATTTTACATTTACATTTAAATAAGTATGACAATTTTAAAATGTAAATTAAATCTTCCCGCATAGACAGCATGAATTTTTAATAAAATTCCATTTAGTCAATTACGCGATTAAATACCTTCTCCGTCCCAACCTTCTTATTCTTGACACAGCATCATGCACCTTTAATCATCTAACACCCCTTAATTCACTCCTTTGACCTCACTACCCCTTTATACTTTAAAGGCTTTCTTAAAAGAGGCCTTCAACCGAAATAAGTTTAAAAAATATTTAAATTTGTCTTATAATGTAATTATAGATAAAAACTAAAGATGGCTCCAATTTCAACTTGGAATTTTAATTAAAAAATTTTCGTAATACTAAAGTAGTAAAACGAAAATAGATTGTTGACTTAAAAATGTACCGCTTCTCTTAATTTGAGATTTAATATCTCAAATCCGTTTTATATATGTTCTCCTTAAACTGAATGCAACAACTAACAATATAAAGAGTAATAATGTTTATTAGGAGAGCATATTTCAAATTGAACTATTATGAAATCATGCCCTCTTAATATTAATTTAAGCAACGGCCACGAGTACCGCACTGCGGAATTCTTTATGTGTCGAGCTAGTATCTCAAAATAAAGAAAATATATTAATCAACTTATTTTAAAGTATCAATATTTCTGAGAATCAATATTTCCTTTCTCCACATGGTTTTGATATCCCATATAGAATATTATCCAGATCATATAAATCTATCTCATATTCTATTCATAAGATAATTATTATAATATTATTCCTCATTAATCCATCGCATTACTTCAAAGAAAATTGTATTTTCAATTAGTATATTCATATAAAATCTTACCTCAAATGTTTTCTCTAAATAAGAAAATCCGATGCCTTGTTGTGCTACAGGGTTTAAAGCTAAACATTAGGTACTGAATATATTTATCTCATGAATAATGTATTGGTACAAGAGTTGGCAGCATTGAAAGTTTGTTTTAAGATGGCTGAATTTCCATGCTAATCTTCTCTCTATCGTTCCAATTTTAGTACTGCCAAAGCAAGTACCAAATATCTTTCTTGTTATTGAACCAGGGTTGAGGAACGTTTTGCAACCCAGAGCGATTGCATTAATTTACGTAGAATACGCACTAGTAAAGCAACTCAATTTCGGCCTGGCATTATGAAATCAAATCTTATTAAATACGGTACTTTCAGTAGTGAAAAATAAGTTATGAAATTTGATAAAAATTAAAATGTATGTAGAAATATACTAACATTAAAATTAAAAATCGTAATTTTTAAACTCTATATCATGTGACCTAAAACACGAGCGTGTCCTGATATGATGACATATAGGAAAACTGTCAGTTCAGTGTAAACACTGGGTTTAAACAAATTTAACTGGGTTCTTTCGTCAATGCATTTCATTTGTACCTATTTATTTATTAAAATGCAAATAAAAACCTCTAAGGACATGATAAAAGAGAAGTTAAAAACTGATGAAGGCAAAAGTATTGCTATAGTGGCGAAGTAAAGTGTGGAAGAAGACTTTTTGACAAAATCAAAACACAGAAAAATTACTAATGTCAATACTCAAAACATAAAAATGATTTTGTTTGATAAAAACTTAATATACTTTCATTATATTACCTAATATGTAGTAAAAAAAAGCAATGATTGTGATTAATTTTTGAAACAAATAGAAGTAGATTATGATACCTGAAGTTCCGCTATGGGAAAAATTACTGCTTCGAAATACTTTGATTCGATGATCGAATGACTGTTGATTTTACCAATATTACGTCACCAAAACGGATGACAGCGTTATTAACAGATTTAAAAAGGTTTAAAATTAAATTTAATTTTATGGCAAGAAAGCGTGTTAATTTTGCCAGAATATAATTTTTTGTGGCCTTTTATTAGGAAAATCAACATTTTAAAGTCCTTTTTCAAACATAGTAGAATACTCTATTAAAGAAAGATACAGCCTCGCTAAAATTATTTGATCTTATTAAATTAAAAATACAGCCTCGCTAAAATTATTTGATCTTATTAAATTAAAAATACAGCCTCGCTAAAGTTACTTGTATCCGTTTTTTTTTCCATAACTAGAAAAAAATATGGTGTGATATTAGCAAAGACAAAACTATCTGGTAACTGTAATTTATCGAAGCTTTTTTTGCCGAAATATACCCAAATTTACTTCATCCTAAAAAGTAATATCAATAATCCAGCCGTGTTTACTTTTTCGTGATGTTACTAGCGCTTTTACCATACATACAAATCCATATATATTTGCTTATAAAATCATTATACGTACGCTTATTCTAGTTAATACCCATAATGAATGAAAGGTATATCATCAACTAGACACCCCTTCTTTAACGCTTTAAGACGTATTAGCATCACGCAAAAAGCATTAAGTATAAACACACAAAAGTAACACTGATTATAAGAAAGTATTTAAAGTTAAAAGTTTTGTTTAAATAAAATTTTCATTATTTCTTCCTGTTCCTTAAATGTTTCAGAAGCTAGTCCAAAAGCTGTAAGAAATAAAAGCAAATTTGCGATTTTCTTAAATATCCAGGAAAATGGTAATAGGCCAGGGCACTGCAAAAAGTTCGAAAAAAGATCCATGAAAATATATATCAAACCCCAAAAAATCGTTTAAAAACAAAAATTTGCAGTAAATTTTGAAAATACTTAAGAATTTGGTAAACGTTTAAGTCAATTTCCTGACTCATTTTTACTCAACGGTTTTCCACGGTTAGTTTTGGGGTCTCACACTTATGAGCCAGTTGAATCTTCCTGAAGAGCCTGATGGTAGTCGTCAGATGGAGCTTAATTTAAAGAAAAGCATTTCAAAAATATTTATTCTAAGTTTTACATAAATTGTATTCGCCGCAGGCTACTTGTCTAGGCTATTTGATGAGAGCAGATACTTTTTTTTATTTTTAAAATCAGGAAGTATAATATTCAGAAGGCAATTTCAGGAAAAAGAACAAGCCCAGGCCGAGGGAATTATTCTATTTCCCTCAATATGAGCTCTTTTATTATGCAAGTTAAATTTTTATTAAACATTTCAAAAATATTTTAAGAAAATTAAATTTTAAGCCTATTAAGCTGCTAGACTAATAAATACAAACATGTTTGTTAGTATTGTAAAAGAAAGTTTTTAATTTAATTTTTGTTATATTTAAGGACCTTTAACAACCTTTAAAAATTTTTATAAATATATAATTATTTTAAATGAAAAATTTAAGTGAATTTTCTGTAAAATAATTTTATTCTGTTTCCAGCATAAATTTTTTAAATGTTTTGTATTTTATAAGTTTGTATTTTTAATTTATTGTAAGTACTTAGGTATTTATACATTCTGTATTGTTTTGTCTGTTATTACAATAACTTTTTTATTATTCGTGTCTTATAACGAAATTTTATGTTTTAACGAAAAACATCCCTATATATTATAAATGTGAAAGTAAGGATGTTTGTTTGTTTGTTTATTTGTTACGCTTTCACGTAAAAATTACTAAATGGATTTGAATAAAATTTCACAATATTATAGCTCATACATCATAATAACACATGAGCTTTAATTAAAAAATATATATTTAAAAAGAAAAAATGGGAATACAATTTTTGGACATTTGTTCAACCAAGGTTATGAGACAGGTGAGACAGGACAGATACTTCTTGTATTTAAAAATAATGAAAAATATTATTTGATACATATACTTTTATCTGTGTAAGACAATCGAGGACCTTTTACTTTATTATGTACAATATTATTATAAAAGAAGTATACATATGGGGACCACTCCTTAAAATTCTTTTTGAGTTGAGTTAAATGTTGCAAAACCAAGTATAGACAGTGTTGATTGCTAATTACGCAAAAATGCATGTCACACATACATAACTGATATTCCCATATAATACATATACTGCACATTTTGTCTAATTTAGGCCCATACGGGTACACAGTGATGTTGACGAAAAAATATTTAAAACAAAAGTTTTTAAATGTTTCAAACGGAATTTTTTGTAAGGAACATTTTCTACATTTAAATTTTTGTTCTATCTCCAACGGTTTACTAGATGGGTCCCACGGACCCAAGATCCAATTGACCTATGTTGCTCATTTAGGAACTCGAACTCTTGGCCTCACTTTTTACGTCCTAAGCACGCTTTAAAAATGATATTTCTTTTCGTTTTTGAGTTATCGTGATGACAGACGAACAGACAGACGACAGACAGACAGACCGAAAATGGATTGATTAGGTGATTTAAGAACACCTATAACAGAATTTTCTTTGTAGCATCAATATTTTTAAACGTTATAAACTTGAGACTAAACTTAGTATACATTGATATATATTACATTGTATACATGGTATAAAAATATTGACTACAAAGATAGGAAATTTAATTTGCTACAAAAAAGGTGATTAGCATTTTTAGGTTAAAGTGCACGGTTACGGGGTTAGGTATAGACCGTAACGGTTTTTCTCAAAATGACGTCATTTCCCTACTCCAAATTTGTATGGATTTTGTGTATTTACATTCAGTACGTTATAATAAACCTATTTAAGAAAAAAAAACTCCCGTAAATTAGTGCAAGAAAAAATTATCAATTAACAGTAGCTGTAATGCAATATCGAACGCGTAATGTCTTCAAAAATATGAATTTTATTATTTATAGATTTTAAAGTTAAGTTATTAGCATTTTATTGTTTAAACAAATATTAGAAGAGATTTCGGTCAAATAATCAATAAGTAAATCGTTATAGTCGTATAAGTCAGAAACGGTTAGTGAAACAAACAAAAGACAGGAACCTACAATAAAGACCATTACCATTTATGGTCTAAAGTGCACGGTTATGGAGAGAAAACCCAAAACACTTTTCCTTAAAACGGGGGCCTATTTTGTAAGGATTTTTCCCCCGCCTATTTTTGATTTTGTGCATATACACAATACGTGATACTGAACCTATTTAAATAAAAAAATCTATTTAAATAAAAAACTCCTGTAATTTAGTGCAGAAAAAAATTATCTGTAGTATGAAGTAATTGCTGGCATTTTTTTTTCAGTAATTATTTTCTGTAGAAAGGTGCTGTAGCTCACATCCTTTATGACTCATATCAGATTTTTATCAATACTTAACCACAAAATTGTTTACATAATATAGTCTTCAATAATTCAGCATCAAATATGATATAACCATACTAACATATTACATTTCAATAACCATATTAAATTATGGTATAACGTCCAAATTGCTGTAATAGATTCACAAATTAATAATAATGATTATAGTTCTGAATTTCTGATATCTAAATTGTTAATCAATTGTTATTATAATTAATAACAAACAATTGATAACCATTGAATAACCAAAGGTATACAACATTCATATCTTTCGCCGCAAAACATTTCGGATTTCCGTTTTGAAAAAGTCATGAAATTATCATATGCAACTATATACAGAGTGTTTTTAAAAGAATTAAACAACGCTCTACTAGATATGGTACAGATTAAAATAAAGAATAACTAAATCGTATATTAGTACCAAGTTGTCTCTTGTGGGAGATAGGCAGTCCTAAATTTTAAATTTTGAAATTATTTTATAGCTTAGCCCTAAACGCAAAATGCGTTTATGCTAAAAAATTGGGTGTATTGACATTGTTTTGTAGGAGAAAACACCCACATAAAAATTTAGTTTTTCATCAAGTCATTGGCGTAGAACGTGGAGTTTAAACATCCCGTATTTCTAAGCTCTAGAAGTAAACGATTCAAAGTATAGAATTTAGATTCACTTATAAGTGTGTACTACAAAAAAGTTACTTTTGGTGAGAGTCGTTAATCCTTACAGTTTACTCGAAGTTTATAATTTTAATACTTAAAACCGTGTTTAAAATCTAAAACCAATTATTATTTATTAGAATATATTGATTATACATTTAATTTTATGAGGTTTTCTTGTCTTAGAAATCATTTGTCTTAAAAATGTCCACATACCGGTGTTGTAATAAGTAGTACTAGATATAGATAGATACAGATACGGGTTTTTCTTAAATTAAACAATGGTATTTAGATACTGAATATCTAGATACATTTAAAGATAATTTTTAACTGATTTCAAACAAAAAAGGAGGAGGTTCTCATTTCGACTGTACTTTTTCATGTTTGTTACCTTAGAACTCAGAGTGGGTGAACCGATTTGGATAATTCTATTTGAAAGCTGGTGCTTCCAGCGTGGTCCCCTAACAATGACATCCATGAGAAAACCTAAGTCTTAAATATAGTATGTGCGCGGCAAATGGACGAATAACTCAATATCACATCAACCGACTTCCATGATTCTTTTTTAGTGACAAACTAGTTAGTGTACTACAAACTAAAAATAAAAAGATAAAAAATTTAAAAAAAAAAAACCGACTTTATAAAAACTATTCCAAAACAAATTAAAATGCACTAAAAAGTAAAAAAATAATTGCGTATTCTTAGTATTTCTCCTAAGCAAAATGAAATAAAAAATACTAGACTACTTAAAAGTCAATCAAATTATTACGATAATATAATGTAGTTACAATTATTGCTACTTTTGGAGCCTGCGTCAGCCAAGTTAATTTAGCAAACTGTTCTGTGACCAGTTTTTTTTTCCTTGGCTGACACCGAATCCAAAAATAGCAATAATTATAACTACATTTTCGAAACCGTTACCGTCTGTTTTTCGGGTAATTATGAGTGCTCATTGAGGTTGTTAAGAAAACTGTGGATCTTTTATTAATAATATGTTTTATTAGAATTCCTTAAACAAGCATGTATTACTTTACGTCCTAGAAAAGACTGTTTATAAAACAAAATCAAATAGTAGACAAATTTAAATGTACCCAGACTAAACAGTGGTATATGTTTAAAATATGCAATTGGGTCCAAGGGAGATTTCATAGAAATTGTGTTACTTCTATGAATCGCCCTAAAAATCTCCTATAAACTTCGGTTTAGAGAAAAATAGTCAATGAATCAATATTCAATTAAAATGCAGCGTGGAAAATTTAGAAACATCCAACAAAATCAACCCAATAATGAAATTGTAGTTTTTGTGTTGTTTGCTAAAACTAACCTTCCGTTTATTTTACATCCAAACTTAAAAAATTGGTTTTCAAATACCACATTAAAGGTTATATTAAAACAATCGTTTTAGGGCACTCTATAATTAAAACAATTAAAGTTGAATATACTTTGATAATATCCGATATTTAACCAAAAATACATAAAAAGAATTGTTATTATTACTGCTTTAATTGTAAGTGCAAAAGTATATTTATGTTCGCGATCACGAAGCAACTAAAAACTAAACTAGTTCAACGAACTATTTATTTACTGCGTGCTACAGGCATACGGCTTATTTGTACGGTTCGAATACAATTTCAAATTGTATTTTGTTTGTGCAAAATCGTGTCTGAAAAATCAAATTATCAAATTAAAATATTTTTATGCGATTTAAATTTTACAAAAAATTTTACCCAAAGGAAAAAAAAACTATCATAACTCAAAATTATAATCATGTACTGTTGCAGACTAGAATATTGAAAATTTGCTTGCGTGTCCCAGCGATTGCTTAAGTAGCTGACAAATGGATTATAAACCGATTTTTTGGATGAATTTTTGTAATGATTCGGTTAAAAAAATGAATATCACATGTCTTCCAAAAAACTTGTATCACATTAAATTCATTTTATTCTTATGAGTACCTGTTCGTATCACCAACTATCCAAGAAAAAGTAATATAGTGAATAGTTTGTAATGATTGTTTTAACCTGCAGGAGAAGGAACGCGAAATACCTTCCCTGTAATATTATATATCATTGTAAATGAAGTATCAGTTTGTCCAACAAAGGGAATATTGCTAAACAAATATATCGATAAAACACTTTTGGCATTTGTAAGGATCTTTTATTGTACGTGGAGAGTATGTAAAATTTGGAATTTTCACTTCAATTAAGATTGAATCAAAATCATCAGAACGTTACCCTGCTACACCCTGTATCTATGCAGAAACGAAATGTAATATCTATAAAAATGTGAAAGCACGAAAACAATAAAACAATCAAGAAAAGGAAAGATCATATACTTACATATAGAATTTTGTGTTTGAATATTAAGTAATTTTACTATATTTAAAAGTATTTTCAGCATACTCACACGAAACACTCCAATTGGTTTTTGACCTTTTTCTATTTTGTAGTAGTTTAATGAACAACGAATACTCTTGAATAAATATTATTATTAGAAAAAGGCCTTGGCTAATTAAAAGAATAGAAATTTTGTTAAAAAATTTCTCACATAACTTGCATATACCTACATGAAAAAGACAATTTTTCAGACAATATCCAAATATATTTTACATGAGAGGTCATTTTCGTGATCGTGTTTAAGAAAAAGTAATGTTTCATTTTCAATCACCACCATCATGGGATTTAAAATATTCTACCTAAGTGGTTTGAAATATTTGTATCTGAAAATTGCGTGATTTCAACCAGTCAGTGCTCCCGCTATGAGCATTTCGCTCACGCTCGATTTAAAACATAAAATACTTTTATTTTTCAAATTTTATATGTGGTTGATACTATTTCTATCTTCTCATAATTTTATCTATTTTCGAATTATGAACCTATCTACAGTTTGAAAAATGTTTTATTTTCAGTCCTTCTGAAATTGTTAGAATTTATCTCATCGCGCGAGTAAAGGTGTTTTAAGCATAAAAATATTAATTTTTGAAATGTTCGAGTCTGTGCGTCTCAGTTCACGGATATTCGGCTCTGTGCGGTAAAAACCATTCCAATTCATTTGTCCAAAATATTGCAATGTCTTAATATTTAAATGTGGAATAATTTTAATGATAATAATTCTGATAATAATAGTTTATTATTACGTAATTTTCATAATAAGTTTAATAAATGCAGATGACGGTGTTGTAAGTAACTTTTTTTATGATTTATTTATAATATAATTTTTATTGTCAGCATTCTTACTGGTATATAACCTTTAAGTATTTTTATTTTCTATATAAAATCGTCACTTTTAATATGTAAAGAATTAGTTAAATGAATATTTACAGTATAAATTAATGAATATGAGTATGATTATGATTATTTTGTTTTTCGTTTTAAAATTATTCTCCTATTCAAATCCGTACTCAGTAAACTAATGAATATTTAACGCGCCAATTATTTGACGTAAATGCATTCATCTAATAGGGATTTTATGATATTGTATGACAAATAGTTGGACAAGTCCTTAAAAACGAAATACAAGTTATGCTTTCATCTTCAGGAAAATATTTCGCGTGGTAAAAGTATATCGAGCTATAAAGACCCGAGAGTTTATATTGAATTTAGGACTATTATCAGAAACTATTTATAATTTTAAGCATCTGCCCAACGATACCAAGCATAGTGAAGAAAGATTATTGTCGTATTTATTCCATCCTATACTTTGATGAATTAGTTATAAATCAGTTATAAGCGTAAACAAACACTTATAAAAACAAAGAAAACCATAAGTTTATAGACAAACTTTTTCTAAATTTTTTAATTAAAGCTATGTAATCTGAAAGAAATTCTTCATTAGACATTTTTATTAAAAAAATCTTTTTGAACATGTGAACATAGACTATTTTTAGCCAATTTCACAGTATTCATACATTTGGACAGCGTTTTTTAAAAGACAAAGGTAATTCAAATTGAGTCCCAACTTTATTTTTTTTTTAAACATATGTAAATGTATGAAAATTGATACCAGCTAAACGGCCATAACTGAACCTGCTACGTTAGTTTTTCGTTCGAGGTCATTTTCGATGACTTTTTACAAGTTTCGGTGGCAGGCTTGTTAATACACGATAAGAAATTTTTTGTAGATATGACTATGTCAGTATCAGCGTGAATGCCATACTAATTTGACTATAGAGGGAATAGTAACATTAGCAGTATTTATGGCGGACGAGTCAATGCAGTATAAAAGTCAGGTCCATACTTGAATATCACTATACTTCTGGTGGATAGCCCTATTCAATACTGCGATATTACCCATTCTAATAAAAATACTATAGTATTGAGCTCTATACCATACAAGCATTGTAGTAAACGCCATATTTATCGTGTAGAGACACGACTCTTGACAATACCCCCACAAAAAGATAATCCAATATAATACATAAGTCTTACTCTATTTCCAATTCTTACAGTTTCATCGGATGCTTACACTAAAATGCAAATTGTTCACTTACTACTAGGACGGATAAACTGGCCATAATCTTTCCCGTAAAAATCTATACCCAGTTTTTATAGAATTGTTATTTCGTTAGAACAAATAAAAATTTGTGCGTTGAGCGTTCTTGAGCGTTAGTTCAATGTCTCATATCTTATGTAACATGTTCTAATTTTAATTTACAGAGTTGCAAATATAGACAACTGAAATTGGATTACCTTATATGAGGTACCATTTTCTGATTGATAGTGTCAGGCATACAAAAGTAATCAGATAATATCAAAGCACTCCGAACAATAAAAGTCCACATATGATGGATGTAAGAATATGTATATATATTTAAAGGTAAATGATTTACATATGAAGTAGCCATATTTTATAAAATAAAACACTTTATAGCGCAGAACACGCGTGACTGTAAATAATTATTTTTATATGTTTTTTTTTTTTTAAAGATTATCACTCAATCTGAGATAAATATTATTAAATCCTGTAACATGTAGTGAAAAACCAGTAAAATTTACATAGATACTCAATATATTATATAAAAATATAAAATATAATTATTCCATATATAATGTAGTAGGAACTTGTATAAAATAACGTGGTAACGCAGGAACGTACTATCACGTAGAACTAAACTTGACTATATTAAAGCTGTGTTATACACGTTAACATAAAATTGCCTTGTTTGTTGAAAATAAATAATTTTATAAATAGTAATGATACTTTATCAAAATGTACTGAGAGTCAACAATGAAATTGTTTTAAACAACTGAAAAACAAGCTTTTTTAACTAGCTGAACTAAAACGTAGTAAATAATTTATTTAAGTAAAAATAGAGTAAGAAAAAAAATATTTTGAGCGTCATCCCACCCCACGCTTTTTTACTATAAATTATTTTTTTTTTAACTTATAGAAAATATTTTCTACTTTTTAGTTCAGCTAGTTACAAAAGCATGCTTTTTAGTTTTTTTAAAATTATTATTTATTAAGTCTTAATGTGATTAAATCGTTAATCCTGAAGATCCTGTTCAGGATAATCGGACAAACTTTTAAAATTATTATCATCGTCCCTTGATAAATGAGCGAAGTGGGTAATAAACACGTTTCAAGATTACGTTACGTAGATACATAGATACAAACCAAGCTAATAAAAGGTGTTAAAAATAGAAGTTTTTTGTATTATTAGTAGGAAAATCATTTCCGGACGACTATAGATCATAGGAGTTCGAGATTATGCTTTGGCTAGAAAATACACACTCTACTTTTTCTGAAACCCATCTTATAAGCTCCTCTTTCAGGCAAATACATTATTAATCACAATTTAAATAAAATTATAATATTTTTTATATATCAGACCCCTGCATGAAATTAATCGCTTAGTGATTTCAACAAGTGAAATTTACAAAATTTTAAAATCCTCCGACATACTTTTCTGGTATGGAACCCTAAACTCGTACGAAACACATCTAGAAATAAACACTCTCCATTTAATTACCTTTGAAACATTCATTCGTTTAGGCGCTACGATACCACAGACAGACAAACACACACACATAGTGGTCAAACTGATTACACCCCCATTTTTTAGTTGGGGGGGGGGGGGTAAAAATAGTTGTATAAAACAACGTCAGCTAGTTTTATTAATTTCACAGCGAAAATTTGGGTAGATTCAAGTGCTGATTTAACCAGTTGGAAGAGATACGGGTATGGAAGTCAGCCAGCTTGACAGAAGGATACATTGAAACCTTTAAAAACGAGAACCAATATTGTTGAATTTACTGCTAGTGCGTGTTCCTGAAAAAGTTGCTAAAGTTGTTGATTTTAAAATCATTTCTTTCAAATTATTTTAAATGTCTTGTTGCTAATATGAATTATAATTTCCAGAGATTACCCGATATTCTAATAGTTTATAAAAACGTTTCAAAAATAACTTTAGTGTGGCCCTAATTTTCATATCATTTTGTTTAATAATTAAATAATGTAATTTATTAGCGCGGATTCAGTGTTAGTTAGCTGAGTTTATTAACGAAAGACATACCTGAAACTCAACCGTCTTGAAACAAACTATCAAAAATGTTATACCAAATCAAAAATGTTATACCAAATCTTGTATAGTGCCCATTTAACATTCTTTGTCGAAAGTGCTTCAATATTATATGAGGACTCAAATTGACCGTAAAAAACTGACTGATTTGGGTGCCTCATTTATTTGTCAGGCAGGTGATTGAAACGTATTTAAAAAAGATATAGAAAGAATAATCAGTTATTCCTTTTTTTCTATCCGCAATGCTTACGCATATCGGTTTTTATCACTAGACTCCTTCAAGGCACAAGCGAAAAAGAAGGAGGTACCTCTTAAAGAACAATCTTTGCAAATTCCAAGTTTTTTGAAATAACATCCAATTGTGGCAGAATAAGCCAAGACTAGCCAGGGTCCTCAAGGTAGCTTTTAGAACAAAATCTTAAACTTCTGACATACAATGTCACATTTTTATGTATCGTTAAAGTCACAAACTCTGTTTTAAATCATTAATTTTATAAACTAAAACACCCATTTCATTTTCGATTGAGCTTGCTTGCGCAAGTAAAAATGGTTGTGTTTTATTCTATATGTATGCTTTCCTGTACTATAACTAATAAATAAATAGAACAATTCAGAAACCTTCTAATTTATTCAAAGTATACGGCGTATTAAATTATGTAAACTACACCTGATAAAGTGTATAAGCCTTTACTAACAAGACATATTGTTTGTTGATTGGTCTCTTTTATAAAATATATAACAGCCTCGAAAACTGCTTCTAACAAACAAGAAAACATGATTCGAATATCCAATGTACTCTAACTTCTGCCTGTCGAACACAATTCCTGGATTATTCAAATTTAGGTACCTACTCAAATATTTTAAGAGACTAGGTAAATTTATTTTCTACATCTTATACCGTGCATTACAGCATCTCATCACAGCCAATAATCAAAACAACTCCAGTTATGATAGCGGGAATTGAGCCAATAATGTTGACTAGTCGTACACTTTTAAAATTTGAGTGACTTGAAAGAAACAGCCGAACAAACAAATGGGTTTCATCTCATGTAAAGGTGAAAACTACTGAGTTACCCCCGACCACTGGCTCTTAGACTTGTATTTATAAAATGAAAGTTTTATAATTATTTATTAAAGAATAATTAATTATTTAACATAGAGACTTTTACTAATATATATATTTCGGATTACTCTGAAGAAGGTTTTATGAAGCAATGAGCCATTGACGTAACTGCTGTTGATTAAGATGTGCTCCTATTAATTTTGCAACAAGGCAAAACTGGTAAATATTTTTTGCGCTGAAATTTATACATTGACTTTTTTTCGATTAAAATCCTTTTTGCGAACTTCCAAGGTTGCAATAACATTGATAAGAATATGCATGTCTAAATTTTTGTCTTCTTTGTTTTCAATAGAAATAATAGCCAAAGATCTCCACTTTTCTTGTCCTATATTTTTTTCTCAAATAATCACTTTCTATTTCGAAAAATATCTTCTTCTGTGTGAAAAATAAATAACAAGCGGTTATTATTTCTGTAAAATTACTACACGAAGATAAATTTTTGATCAGCGGGTATTCGAACATTTTCGAGTTCTTTTCATATTTATTAAAACATTCTTGAAGCAAGTACGGTATCATTTGGTGAGGAAATGGATCTGAAACATCTTCTAAATATTCGGTAAAAAAATCTTCTCCAGCGCCGAATATTTCATCGTCAGTCGATTGGGATAGAAAACACAACGCCAAAAAACTAGAGAATTAATGAAAGAAAATTTTCATCATTGATTTGTATTCTTACCATTTAGTAAGTCAAGTATTTTAAAATTTTTAAGTGAAAATAAGTTCAAAATTTGCATATATTTCAGAGCTATGAGGCTCGTGCTTCGTGGACACGGATCACTGGGCCACAATCAAAATTGCACATTTTTTCAATCTTGTTTTCTTTTCCAAGATAAGGAAGTTAAAAATCGTGTAAGAGGATCAATGATTGCTTAGTTAGTATCTCAATGGGTTTCATCTAGTAATAAGTAATAACAATAATTCGTGTACATTGTTTTTTACTATTGTTATTAATTCATAAGAAATAAATAAGGCCAAAAAAAACTACTTTTCAAATTGAAATTTACTCTCTGAATTATAGTCTGAGTCAATAATAATATTATTTTGTCTTTTCAAATTCACGTCATGTATTTTTGGGTTGTGAGTACGTTTTCTATGTTTAAAATTCTACTAGAACTTTTTGCAATTCTTATATATATGTTTTCAGTACGAAGTTAAAGACCCTATTTTATCATAACTCTAGTGAAATTACAAACTATGCCAAAATATAAGCCAAAATATTTTTGCCAAAGTTGATCAGTACATACAATGTTATACAATTTTTGTCTTGCTAATTCTAGGTACCATTGAAAACTATGGACTAGACGGCTTGAAAAAAATCGTTTTTTTTTTCTTTTAAAATTTTGTAGTGAATATTTCAAAAACAATTTCAAAATTTTCTAAAAAATCAAAAAATATATTTGTAATTTTAGAAGAAAATATAAATTTTTTTTTTTGAGTTTGAAGATTTTGGGAGTCTTCTAACGACCCCTTTGCTAGGCTTAATATAAATAAAATTAAAAATTAAAACATATGAAAACTATGAAGGAAAGTTATAAAGATTTATGAATAATGAATAAAAATATTAAAATATAGTGAAAAATTTAAAAAAAGCTTTTTAACAAAAAGAAAACCGACTTTAAAAGAAAAACTTTTCCAAAAAAAATTAATATGCGCTAAAAAGTAAAAAAAATAACGATAATATAATGTAGTTAAAATTATTGTTATTTTTGGAATCGGTGTCAGCCAAGCTAATCTTGCAAACTGTTCTATCAGAGTTGTTTCTTTAGCTGACACCGACTCCAAAAATAATTTTTAACTATATTATATTATCGTTATTTTTTACTTTTTAGTGCATATTAATTTGTATTGGAAAAGTTTTTTTTTTAAAGTCGGTTTTCTTTTTGTTAAAAGTTTATTTTATTTTGTGATTTTTAGTGAATCTGCTGCAGAAATCGACGAATCTGACGAAATTGGATGATATTGAGTTATTCGTCCTCTTTTCGTTGCATACTTAATGCAGATTTAAGACTTTTGTGAAATGGGTCTAGAACAAAATGAAAGGGAACCCTACGAGAAGCAACATCTTTCAAATAGATAAAGAATCGTCAAAATCGGTTCACCCAGTCGAAAGTTCTGAGGTAACACAAAAAAAAACTCAGTCGAATTTTGTTTGAAGTCGGTTAACAAAGGCATAGATATTTGTAATTTAGCTAGAATTTTTATAAAACATACAATTTAGTACTCTAACTACGAGAGATATTTCTATATCTGCTAAATACTATATCGTGAATTAGATATATATTTTCTATTGATATTCACTTGGTGAGCTGATAATGATAATCGTTATATTATACCGCCAAGAGGGTACATATATAGAAGATCTTCCACAGAGAATAATACGGTGGTATTCAATTATTTTAGCTCATTCAACAAAAATTTTTCACGATATATTGGTAACAAAATATTATATTTTCTATCAAAATACATTTATTGATATTTTTCTTGACTAGAATTGAAATTGTTCAGTTTCTATATATATATTTTTTCTGAATAGGTATTTAAAAAATAATTTATCGTATTTATTGGGTTTTTTCTACCTAAAAGAAAGTCGGTACCATTTATGGTACATACATTTTCTATAGGTAATCCATTCTTCCATGTTTTGAATTGTAAATTTTCTAATGGCCATGCTTTTATCTTACTATCCCAGGACTAAATGTAAATATCGATTCAGGTAAAGAAAATTCTTTAGAAATTTTTGAAAAAATACCAAATATGCTTAGAAAATAGTTGCGTTTCTAGAAATATAATAAATATTTCGAATTTTTATAGGTTTTTCATGTTTTCTATGATTATAAAGGCTACACAAGAAAGACGTTCACGTTTTTTCACCCACTAATAATAAATTTTATGTTTGACTATTTTTCTAGCTTTGTACATTTTATAAAAAGTATTTCCTAATTTGATTAAAGTTCTGCGCAGGTACGACTAGATCTTCAAATCAAAATTACAACGATAACATGTAATAATTTTATAAATAAGGTCTAAACTGGTTTTTTTTTAACTGTCAAAAGTTATATTTTTTTAAAATTATTTCTCTTTCATTTAAGACTATTCTATGTTAAATATTTTAAGTTAATCTCTCTTTTGCTAATATTCATTAGATATTAGTATTTATAAGATATATTAATATTTATTAGAGATTAAATATTAGATGGTTACCTAAACATGAGCATGCAACATGTTATTAACTATGCGAGAAACATGAGTGAAAAAAGCGTTACCTATTGAATAGTTACACAAAATAAAAATAAGATTGTTTGAGGGTAATTGTATAACTCTGACTACTTAAAAATTTATAGAACTTAGAAATGATTTTAACTCTTTCTCTATAAAAGGAACTCTTAAATTTGCAATAAAACTTTTGACGTTCCATAATCGAGATCTACAAAATTTCATTAAAATTGGTTGTTTGGTTTCGGAGCTTAGCATAAACGAGCATTGTGATATGTGATTTTTATATATAACAAGTGAACAACAATTGACTTAGTTAATTTTTGAAATGCTCTGTATAGAAAGTGTCGAATGTCAGAGCTTGAATTATTTTTTTATAAAATAGAAGAGTTTAAAAAGCCAACACAATTATGGCGGCCAAAAGGATATTATTTGGTTTACGAAAATTTTGAAAACTTTTTGAAATTTGCTAGTTTTTTTTTGAAATTGTTGCGGGTAAACAGTGAGGTTTACGACAAAATTTTTTGAATCAAAGTTTATTTTATTATAAGAAACAGCGTTTTACCTGTATTTTTTTTTTTACATCTCTAACGGATTACAAGATGGGTCCTACGGACCAAAGAACTTCATCCTGATATCTCTTTTCGTTTTTGTGTTATCGTGTCCACAGGTGGGCGGACGGACAACCGCGGACCATGGACTACTTAGGTAGTTTTATACCAACGTTTTGTTCGTAGTGTCAATATTTTTAAGCCTTACAAACTTGGGACTAAACTTATTATTTCTTGATATAGAGGGTGGACCATTTTAATCTATTATGGCTTAGAGCTTCTTTTATGATTAACCAATAAAAAAATAACTACCAAATGCTGTAGAGTTTTAGGGGGGACATCATGTTCTGACATCACATAGACCTAGTTTTTTTGGTTGCTTTAAGAGTAAGAATAACAATTTAAATATAAAGTTGATTCTCTTAAAGAAAGTAACTTTTCTTGCTAAAATAATTTTTCGAAATTCGTTAGCTTACGAAGGAAATGGGAATACGCTTAAAGTTTTTAGAAAATTGTAGTTCAAAGTCATGGACATAGATAAATGGCCGTTATTGTCCTTGAAAACTTTTGGCATTTTTCTGGAGAAAGGTCTACCATGTATGACGTATATGAAGGTATAAAAATATATAACCGTTTCAAATTTTGAATTATAATAGCTAATGGTATAATGTGTATTCTTACAATCCCACTCTATAGATATATAGTAAATTCTGATTCGTTTAAAAACAAGCAAAATAAATTTATTTTCAACACGTATATTTCAGTTAATTAATTTATATTTAATTGTTTCTCTTTGTAGTATCTACACAGGTAAGAGCTCGGTGATGTGGCGTAAGGACACGGTAAGGTGGTATATTTTATTGTAATTGCGTTTTGGTATACATAATACATAAAATTGAATTTTATGTTCATAAGGATTCATACCCTAGATTCGTAAAATTTGATAGCCCTGAATACTTTTATTTATTTGATTGTAATTACATGGGAAAGTCGTCAAGTTGGCCATACGTGTATAACTTTGGTTTAAAAAATAATCGAGAAACTTCAAAAAAAATGATTTTGTGAAATGCTTTGCATTTAAAGTCATGGTGGACAAAAAGTTATACTCATTTGAACAACAAAAATTTCGGCTGACTTTTTTCATCGAGTTTAGCCTGGCCTTAATAATTAACGCAAAATGCTGAGAAAATGTTTTGTAAAAACGATATCAGTTGAATTTTTCTGCTATGAGCGAGTATGTGGAAATGGAATTGCTCGCCTATATTCCTAATATTTCGACAAAACTTTCTTCAAATATTCCCTTGAAATGGTTCATGGTAATTTTTTCGAGCAAGTATTGAGTCTCAGCCATTCAATAAAAATAGATAATACATGAACGATTCAATTCGTCTACTATTACTTTTTTCTAATTTTCCGATGTTTCGACCTAATCAAGCACGTCATGGAATTGAATAGCTTCCTTGACATGTTTCAAACCTTGAACGTACTATACACTCGCAATACTGATTGAATTAATGAATACACAAGTGAGAAGCATTTCCTCGAAATTTGTTATCCTCATCAGATTTCTCAAGTTCAAGCAAAACCACAATGACAAAAAAAAAAAAATTTTTTGTAGTCCAACCTAGAGAATTTTCTTCTTCGTTTTAATTGTATTTTAAGTGTGCGTAAATACCATAAATGTATTTCGTGAATATAAATAAAAATAATGATTATTGGGATAGAGAAATTTGCTAATTACTACCAAGGGAAACCCAAAATTATGTGATTTTTTGGAAACAATGGTTTTGTTGAGGGTTAATATAAAACTTTCGTTAAAATGGTTACATGTAATGGTTATAATCAATTTGTATGTAATAATTTATTTTTCTATTATCCATTTTCTATTAGCGAATTGCCGAAGGAAATGGAGCTATTGCTTTGGTACTATGGTATTATGGAAAAAATTTTTTATCTGTCGATTTTTTTCATTAACGAACTTGAAATAAACTCTATAGTGGAAGTTTGATTGGAATCAAATTTTGCATCGAGATTGTTTTTGGTAATTCAAATTTCAAGTTCGTTAAGGAGAAAAAGCGACAGATTAACAATAAGTGGGGAGTGCACAAATACAAAATTTTGAATTTTTTTCAAAAGAAAAAATTATTTTTGTATTTTTTGATCAGTTATAAGCAAAAAAGAACTCTTGAGATTTTTCTCTAAACGCTTAGTTTTCGAAATAAAAATACTTGGAAAACTAAAAATGCAATATTAGATTTTAAGAAATATGTGCTATTTTTTTCAATCTGAGAGGATATTCGTTACGCTAACGCAGATCTTGCGCTATGTATTTTTTTATATTCAATAGGTATTCAAAAACAGTTCTGCCTATTAAAGAGAATTCAAAAATTTACTGTTTCCGAATTGTTCCCGTTCAATTTTAATATGAATGAATAAAAAATTGAGTTTCCGATAAAAATATGGTTAATCACATTTCCACGAAAACTTAACGTAAAAACTCATTCCTTTCCATCCTATTCAAAAATACCCTTACCTTCATAGTACTCACAAGTTCCAGTTGACTACTTCATATTTTAAATAAAATAGAGTTAAAAACTAAATCCACGATGCTTTTACAAAATCGTGCTCTTAAATGTATGAAAACAAGATAATATTTTCATCTGAAATTGTAATGATAAGTAAAATCGTCATTGTTTATTATAACAATTTCAAATGAAAATATTTTCTTACTTTTAATAGCACGATTTTGTAAGAGCGTCGGGGTTTTGGTTTTTTAACTTTTTTTTAATTTAAACAATTTTGGTTTTATAGTTGCATGATAAAGCATTGCAATAAATATATTTTTAAAAAGTGTTTATTACGCTCTTTCATTTATTGCCTAACACGATATCATTAAATAATAAATTATTTTAAGTTAATGACTTTATATCTTTTATAGGGCGCCATATTAAATTTAATATGACGTCACATAGCCTATAACCAGCGGATGATCAAAACGCTTTTCACGATACTTTATTTGTCAAATTATGATAAGTACTTTAGAAGCTAAAAGGCAGATGAACATACATACATATCGGTCAAACACATAACCCTTGTCGTTGTATAGCCGGGGTAAAAAGACAGACTCTGCGCTACAATATATATTCGATTTTCGTAATGTTCAGTCAATTTTACCCTCAAATATGATTTTCATGAAAAACGTTTTTCGAGTATCTTTAATTTTCACCCCATATGACATTGGAGCATAACATCGTAACAAAATTATTAAATCCACATGAAAGTTAAATTCTGTACAGAGTAAAAATTCTAAGTAGAAAAACAAACAAAATCAGTTTTCTACATAGAAATAAAACAATTTGTATAGCAATACATAATGAACATTCGTTTTTCTCGGAAACGCGATAGTAAAACAAAAACGAGAAAAAAGTAAACCCAACTGGTTACTATCTAATGCTAACGGCAATTTAATTTTTATGAAAATTTATATAAAAAAAAAAAAAAAAAACAGATTTTTAAACAGGAAAAAAGATCAATTTAACAGAAAAAATTCAATTTTTTTAGAATATGTACACGAAAAAATTATTTATCATTTGTTTGCTATAAATTGTATGGTCTTGCGCGCCACGTAGCGTTTTTGAGATAATATTAACATATTTAAAAAAATAATGAATAAAAAGATAAATCTGAAAAAAAAATATTGTACCTTCTGGAATATTAAAAATGAACCGTATTGAATTTATAAATTATAATTAAAGCACAAAAATATATTTAAATTTACTTAACTCGATGAATTTTCTTACTTATATATTGTTTTTTCAAAGACATTGTGGCAACGCGAACCGATCTTCCTATTTTAAAATAAAAACATGCAGTCTGTTGAAGATAAAATTTCTCTTATAGAACGCGCTTGATAAGTTTGCTGCCAGCGTAGAATATGTACCAATTTATGCAGGTTTTTGAGATAATATTAACATATTTAAAAAAATAATGAATAAAAAGATAAATCTGAAAAAAAAAATATTGTACCTTCTGGAATATTAAAAGCGAACCGTATTTTATTTATAAATTATAATTAAAGCATAGAAATATATTTAAATTTACTTAACTCGATGAATTTTCTTACTTATATATTGTTTTTTCAAAGACATTGTGGCAACGCGAACCGATCTTCCTATTTTAAAATAAAAACATGCAGTCTGTTGAAGATAAAATTTCTCTTATAGAACGCGCTTGATAAGTTTGCTGCCAGCGTAGAATATGTACCAATTTATGCAGCTGTTGCATAAATAAAATTAAAGGCAAATTGTTGATATTGCATTCAATATGGAGATACCTTCAAATAACTGTGGCCACCAAATTTCCAATATCGATGAGAGAGATAGAAAATAAGCAACAAACTTTTGATTAGCATTAAGATGTTCATCAACAGTTGTTATTCACAGGTAGCGAAAAAATTTTCAGGAGAACGAGAGAAAAAATACTTGAAAAAAACCGACGAAATCATTATTGTTCGTCAAACTTGGAATTAAAAAACAAAGATCTGTATATACAGAGAACAAGTGAAGAAAATTTGAAGCAAAGTACCAGGGAAATGAGAGAGGAGAAAAATGCGAAGAGATCAGTTCTTTGGTAGATGTTACACTGCATGTTCAATGACACCAACACATGTTCTTGCCAAGATAACAAGTCTTATTTTTTCAATCAACATAATTCGGCTCATTTTTTTGGATTTTAAGTGTATCTAAAATGTTAGGTTGGGTATGAAAGCACATTATGGAAGAGATAGATATTTATAACTCGCATGTCTATAAATATAATGCTCATAGTGTGTTAGCTGAAAAAGAAATGCTGACGATATGATAAAAAATTTATATACATAACGAGACCAAAAGCCCGTTGAAAAATTCAAGAAACCTTACGAGAAACCAACACGAGAAAAAAACACAAATCAGTGCTTTCAGCAGTCTCTTTTATTCATCGAACACTTTTTTTTGTGTGTAGAACGTTAGTTGAATCAACTTTAAACGAGAGCGGAGCTAAAAGTACGAATGAATTGCATTATTTTACCTCTTAAGTAAATATACACATAATACACGTGAGATGTAGTAAATTTACTTAACATTTGTTGGCGACAAAAAAACGTGGTCTACGCAATTGGCTAAGTACTTAATGCACGAAAAAAGAGAGCTGAAAAGTATTTATCCTAAGAGATTCAAATATTCTTCACAGCACAGTTCTTAATATTGCCTTCTTGTAATTTTTCAGAAACATAAATTATCAAAGGTATTTTATTTTCAGGTATTTACCAAATTAATCAGAATGTCCCGTTACGTATGTGAGGCAATCAGGTCGCGCATTAAAAGAAGAATAGAAGAACATAATACATCTATTCGACTAAAAAATATTGGTGCAACAGCTTTTTCAGACCATTCCATTTTAAATGCACATAAATTTGATAATAAATTCAAAATTTTACACACATGCGAGAAAGAGAAGCTCATGAACGTTTTAGAAGGGTTACACATTTGGAAAAATTCAAAAACAACGTGTAACGATGAAAAGAATTTGTTACGAACTCCTCTTTTGAGTCTTAATATCAAAAAAAAATTTTTTTTAATTTTCATTTCAATTTCCAAGGTTATCATATTAACGTCAAAAAATTTTATGAAACCATAGTATTCTTTTTGTTATATTTATTATAAACAAACTTTGTGTAAATTAGATTGAATCTCTTGAGAATGAACGCAAGTTCGAAAAATTTTAAGATCACAGATTATAGTTTTTATTTTAAAACTGTGTTTGAGATCAAATAAAAAAACTTGTAGTCACACACTAATAATAAAATTATTTTTTATTATTTTAATTATTTATTTTAATATAGTATGTACTACCAAAAACCTAATATAAATTCAATTAATAAATTACCCGGTCAATTTAAACATCCGAAGGTACAAGAATTCGCACCTGGCTGAAATTTGGTAGGATTAATCACAACACCATCCTTAATGGTATCTTAAAATTCCTCATCGATCCGAGATGTGGAAAAAAATTTACGCGGAGTGAAAGAGGTCACAAAAACAGGTTTTTAGTGATTTTCAGCGAAATTTTTTATCATAAAATTAGTTTTAGATCAACGAAACTTGTATATCAGATAATTAAATATAAAAATGTCTCAATACTGTTTTCCATGAGATCCACCATATATAATTCTTTATAATTCATATTTTATAGATGGACATATGACTTTAATTAAAAACTTAATAATATTTTCTAAGAAACTTAAATCAGTAATAATGTGAATTTACATACAAAAAATATTATTTATACAATTTTTTATTTTATTTTCACAATTTCGAATGTAACAAAAATAAATTGCTATATTTCAATAATTTTAACTCGGTATTTACTATACCATTTACATGTAAAGAATTGAAAATTAGTGATAACAACATCTTTACCTTTAACTTTATATGGCGTACTTATACAACTCTTCCAACTTTTTGAATCATTATATCTCAGGAACAGAAGCTCCTAGGAAAAAAAATATGAAGGCACTTAATTAGCAGTCTACAACTTTAGTTTGAGCTAATTTAATGATAAGACAAACCGTTTTGCTGAAAGTCACGTAAAACCCGTTTTTGTTACCTTTGAGATTTTATTTATGGAGGTGTTTTATTTATGAACAATCCTATCAAATTTTAGCCGGGTGAAATTTTTGTGCCTTCACTCATATTTGTATATAATTTAATCGGTTAATAACTATTTCCGTAATTTATTTTCTCTAAGCTTTCTGAAGTAAATATATCTTTTGAAGAATGCTTGGGAGTTTTTCAAATGTACTTAGTATATTCAACAAAATTATATGTACACAATAACAAAACATCTAGTTTTTAATATTGTTTAATATGACGGAAAAAATTTACTTATAAACTTTACACAGAACAATTTGTATATGGGGTAAAATGGGGTGGTTCAATCCATAGAAGAATGACGCAAGGTGGTTCTATTTAAATGGAATTATCCATTTGATTTTTGAAAACAATATAATATAATGCATAAATGTATATTTTTGGTTAAGCAAATTGACTGGAAAAAATAAATAATAACATTTTTTTTTTCAGTATATGTAGGTAATAAAGCTTTTTTGTGTTTGTTTGCAGAGCTTGAGATAAATTTATTTAAACCTTTTATTTTTCATTGTAAAAATGAGCTGGTTAATTTTAATGTAGAGTGAATGATTTTGATAAAAAAGATTTTAATTTTAATGATATCATGGATTAAAACTTTTAATCTGCCCCGATGCCTAAATCAATATTAAGCATTTTAAGCATGTATTTCGACTACAATTTCGTCGTTATCAGTAAGAATTCTCCAATCGTCTTCAGAGATCCTGATTTCCAAAAGGTATACAATTCGTTGTATCAAATTATAACCAAATAAATGTGAATATTATTCAAGTTTTCCAAAAGACAGGTATTGGCTGGAAGCGTAGTAGGTGAAGGGAAAACTAAATCAATTGCAGCACTGTCATCTTAAAAAATTTGCAATAAATCATGTTTTATTTAAATATGAATAATGTTTATTTGTTTACAAGTAAATGATTTAGTAAACGTCAAATTAAAATTCTTGATAAATAACAATTAATTAAACTTTTTGCATGAGAAATTGTGAAAATAAGAGACTAAATTAATAATATTTAATTAATAATATTTTTTAAATGTAAATTAACATAATTTCTAATTTAAATTTGTTAGAAAATAGTGTTAAATTTCAGTGTTTTTTTCAATATGAAGCATAGACGCAATCCATAGACTTGTATGTGCTTCCACACAATTATATTAATAAAGTAGCTTGGCGTTGCTTTAGTAACTCCTTGAAATAAAAATCATGTACGGAGCGAATAGGTATAGGGCTTTTCATGTACACAATGATTCTTTTTTGTTTTGGACTGTTTTCAATCAAGTAAAGACATATCTTATATCATCTATCCTTGTCAAAAAGCGCTGCTTGAAAGATAAAATATATTTAACTTTCATAGGTTGAATAGTTTTTTGACAACTGTCCATTACAAAATCAAATCGATGAAAAGGTTGATTAAAAAATTTTAAGAGTAATGATATGGGATAGAGTGAGTGTAAGGTGACTATTTCGAGCTTAAAAATGGAACGGACCACACTATTACATAAGGACTTAAAAAAGAGTTTGTATTTCCTTTAAAGAGTTCATAATTTAGACGGTTTCATAGTCAATTAACGTTATTTAATTTTTTTCAGATGTAACCCATATTTCAGAATATTCGTTTTTCTTGTAAAAAAATTTAAAGCTTTTCTAAGAATATTAACAAAAAATAGAAATTTAGTATAGTTTATTTCGTTATTTGTAAATTTTCTACAAAAATTAAAAATTTTATTTTGTTGATTAATTTATTAAATTTATTTTTCTTTTAAAAGTAAAAATTGATACAAATTAAAACGACCATACAATCATCTACTTAAAATAAACCTGATATCAGTACTGAATACTTTAAATGACAAAATTTTTGTACAAAATATTTTTGACAAAAATGCGCCATTGAGTTCTTCATTTTTTATCATTTTGGAGAAAAATGCGTGACTCTTTTAAAATGAATCACCCTATGAATTAATTCATTAGAAGATGAAATGTTAAAACAACATTCTATTTATTTTTATATTTTTATGTTAAATTCGATTGAAAAGCACTTTTGTATTAAAAATATTTATTTATTTATTTTTTACCAGCTATTGATTTTATTTTTAACTAATTGCATTTTCTTTTCTTCATCTCTCTTCTCTCATCGACATCCGATATACACACCCATCGTTATCTCATTTGTGGTAGTTTTGCCGCAAAAAGCAGAAATAAACAGAAACAATAACTTTAAAAGTTCTGGGAATTTTATTATAACACAATACTTAAGAATCACCTACCAAACTTGGCCTTGCCAGCAACTTTCAACGTTAAATGAATGCTATCGTCGTTGGGCAAAAATGAAGTAACCAACTCCACTCACATCATAAAAATTTAATTGTATGTATTCGGATATAGTTTAAAAAAATAAAGATTAAAAATAATGGTGAGGGTAGCCTTTGTTATAGACGTGTATATTTAGCGACGATTAACGTATGTTCAAAGAAGTTTTTATGGCTGAACTCTAATTCAAATTCGATTATAATTCAAATAATTGGGCAAAACAATTGTGATAATTTTGAAAGAAGTCGTTATTGCATGAATATATAAATGGATCATGGAAACAAATGAAAAACATTTTTATTTAACATATATTTTCTACCATATATTTTCTTGGGATCATATCAAAATTTGTCAAGGTATTCTTATAATTGAGTGGGATTGAATTAAAAAATAATTTCTATTTTGAATGAATGTTGGAAAAGCGGAAATCTTTGAAAAAACAGGATTTTCTGTCTTTCTTACATGCAAATGCAAAATATACGTACATACAAGGTTAAGTTTTGCGGCAACACTAACAAGGTATTAAAAATAAAATTTATATGTTGAAAATAAAGAAAAAATTAAAACAGAATCATCAAGGTTTAAAATACAATATACAAAGAAAGAATGAATTATGGTTATTAAGAAATCAAATAAAACTGGAGATGGAAGAAGAACTCATGGACAGGTTATATTAATTGCAATCAGGATAAGAATCGTAATTAAATTAGTGCTTTCTTTCTATGTGTAATAAATAATTCAATACAAACCTGAATCAATGGAAAAATTACATTAAATACTCATTCTACAAGTTTATTTTTATACCATGCATATATGTTATATGCAAGGTATACTAAGTTTAATCCTAAGCTTGTAACGCTTGAAAATATTGATGCTTTGAACAAAATTTGGGAATTCGCACCGTGCGTGAGTTTTATTAGAGGCGTTTCTATTGTAACGATACACTACTTTAATTATTGAATTGTATGGATACATATATAATTGTATGGATTGCATTTATGACTTACATTGAAAATTTAATATTATTGTCTCACAAATTGAAATAAATACTTATGATAATTTACATTTGAAAAATAACATTTGTACAATTTGATTTTTATGTACGCAATTTTTAATGCATTAAGTTTAATTAATAAGTGTTGTTCAATAATTTTAATTGGACATTTTCTGTAACATTAACATGTAAAGAACTGCAAATTAGTCAAAACAACGTCCTTTATCGCAAAAATTTTTCACTGGAAGCGAATAGGTGTTTATAAAATCACCTAATTAGTTCATTTTCGGTTGTCTGTCCGTCTGTCTGTCAACATGATACCTCAAAAACGAAAACATATATCAAGCTGAAATTTTTACAGCGTAAAAAGTGAGTTCGTAAATGAACAGCATAGGTCAATTGGGTCTTGGGTAGGACCTATCTTGTAAACCGTTAGAGGGAGAACAAAAGTCAAAACGTAAAAAATATTCCTTATAAAAAATAACCAACTTTTGTTTGAAACATCACTCCGTGAGGGCGTGATGGCGTAAATTTTATAGTATGAATTATATGGAGATATCAGTTATGTATGTGTGACATGTATGTATAAGTAATGTGATAGAGTAAGCAACAATGTCTATGCATAGTATTTCAACAATTAACTCATTCAATTGTTTGTTTTAATTTGTTTTAAAATCAATAATAATATTTTTGTTTGTAAAATTTTATTTGCATTTTTTTATAGTACATATGGAGTTAAATTTTTTTCATAGCTATGAAAAAAAATTTCTGTTATGTTAAAAGAATTATTAATTTAATAGATATTTGAAAAAAATATATCACTTTTATTAAAAAAGAATATCAATTTACAATTCATGTGATGTTATACAACAAATATTAGTTAGTAATTTAAAATGTTTTAATTAAAAATGATTTTACAATCATACTGTTTACATAAAAGATTCATTAAATAAATAGACAGAAATGAAAAACTTGCACAGCAATCAAAAATCGAACTCGGATCGCTTTCGTTTTGTTTGACATTCATAACAACGGGATATGTGTTAAGCGACACCTTGAAAACTGATATTTTGGACATAAATCAATTTCAATGGGCGAAATAAAAAAGATAGTCCCCCATGGACGAAAATAAACCGCTGCCAATAATACTCTAATAGATAGCAAGTTGTCAAATAGTTGGAATAAGAGACCGGGGGGTTCTTATAACGGGGCTTGTTTACTAGGAATTTAAAATTGATTAACGAACCAATGTGTGGTAGTAAATTTTTAAAAATTATTTTTTTTAAATTGTAACAATTTGTATCTATTTTTACTTCACTGCCTCGAGTAAGGTATCAAAATTGTGGAAATTAAAAAGGGATTACTGAAATATACATGACTTGTATGTGTAAAATTAATCAGGAATAATAAATTGGCTTTAAAATTTTTAGTATAATAAGTAGGTTTTATTTTTTGCTGAGGCACTAAAACTACTACACTTAAACTACAATTTATTAAAAGAATAAAAAACCCAACCGCGTTAACTAAATTCTTAAAAAAAATAGCGATTTAACAGGCAGGGTCCATTAAAATCTAGGCCGGCTCAAATCTTCCCAATAATGAACCCCAACTGTAAAAGGTGCTATGTAAACCACTGAACTTGTTTCTTGTCATTTTATAATTTATTTAATGCAGTCGGGTTTTTTTTTAAATTAATTATTTTTTGTCATTAATGAAATAAAAAATAAAAAATTTTTAAATTAAAGTATTTCTCGTTTTATGAAACGTTTATATTTTTTGATAAAGTGGTTGAGGCTTATGAATTTCAAAATAAATAATATTTTTGTTGATTAATATTTAAAAATGCATAATACAAACATAAAAATTAAAATCATTGAGCACCAGTTGTTTTTACATTTTTGATATTCGGATGTCGCTTATAAAAATGTCAACAAATTCTGAGAAACATTTAACAAATTAATTTTCATCAGTAGTTCTATATTTCAAATTATTTCCAGAATCGAAAGAATTTTATGTGCATATGTAAATTTATCTTTATTCGTATTTTACCGGAATCCTCAAAATTTGGATTTCAAGAATTTTTTTTTCGTCTAATAGTTATTATGTTCACGAAACTGTAGTTATTGCCAATGTCGTCTTGGCGATGACAGTCAATTTGTTCCAATACCTCCGTTGTTGCAATTTTTACCCAAATTTCCTTGAGGTAAAACTACTTTTGAAATTTAAAATTTCTTTGTTTGCAGGACATTATTTTTGAAGGTAATCGGCATCTATTCGAAACAGATAGACTTGACAAGATGAGATCTTGTAACTAGTAATTTAATAAAACCTGAGAAGTCAATTTTATCTTACTGTGTAGTTTACTTGAAAATGTGTTCACCATGTGTTCACCAATATCTTGATCAAGATCAGCAGGAATAATTTCATCTTTATCTATATATATAAAAATAAATATTTATTTTTATTTAAATATTTTTCTATTTTTTCAGATAATCGAATCAGGGGTGAGCGGATGGAACAAGTTCGTAAATTCTTTTTTGTTGTGTTTATTATTGCCAGGAGATAGTTTTTATGAAAGAAAAAATTCAGTAAGTTTAGCGGAACGTCAGAAAATTTAAGAAAAAATATTGAATGAAATAAATGGTGGGAACGAATAGAAAAAGGGCATTACATTACATCGTCATATGTACTATGTATTTATTTGCGCTCCCACCATATTTATCGAAAACTGTGAGTAAGTATTTGAAAAATTATTGGAGTATCATTTATTATTATGCAGGTATTCCCTGCCGAAGGTGTCAGCCTGGCGGAAGGCGTGTCCAAGTGATAGTTGTAAAAATTGTGTTTAGCGGTTTGGCTAAGCAGGAGACAAATTTAGCGGAATGTCGTCAGATCGAAACGGATCTAGGTCGGAATCTATCTACGTCGGAGCCTATCGGAATATTACAATTTTAAACTTAGCGAGACTAAAAAATAACAAAATATATTTAAGTTTAAAGAAAAAAAACACGCGTTATTGCACTAAGAAGTGGATAGTAATTTGAATTGTAATATAAAATTCAAAGCGTGGGGTGACCGATACGAGATAAATAAGCTCCCCAATCTTGGGTACATTAATGAAATTCAATAAATTTTCCAGTGTGTAGTGCAATAAAGCGTTTTTTTTTACAGTTTTTAACTTGTTATTCGATTAACTGACTTTGATGATGAAACACTTGGTATCTAACCATCGATTCAAATTTATTTATTTCATTTTCCCAAAACAACATAAAAACTGAGTAAATATGGTTTGAACTAAAAGAGGTGGCAGTTAAGTCTGTTGATGTTGACAGATTTATGCACACAAACGAATTGAAATAAACAAAATTGGAATATAAGCAAGGAACAAACAAACAACATTATAAAAGTGAAAAAAAAATAGGAATTCGAATTCGAGAGAAAAGAACTGAATGAATTGTACAAAAAAAAATGGAACAGCCCTTATTAGCTTCAGTCAGCTAGTAGTTACATTCAATGTGTAGTACAGTGAATATTTATTTATGTAACACATAAAAATCAATTGATAATTTATTGAGTGTAATGAGTTTCAGTGTCTACATGTTTACTAAAAATACTTTTGTTACATGCCTATTCTAAAGACTCTATGGTAATACTCATAAAAACAGACAATTTTGAGACAAAAATTTTTGTTCTATTGATAAATAGAACAAGTAAAAAAACGATTGACGGAGTTAATTGTTGAAATACCATGTATAGATAGTGTTGTATACACTGTTGCATGACACATACATACATGTCACACATACATAGGTGATATTCCCATATAATACATACTATATAATTTGCGCTCTCACGGGTAAACACTGATGTAAACGAAAAAATGTTTCAAACAAAAGTTTTTTATTTTTGTATAAGGAATATTTTTTTTATTTAAACGTTCTATCTCTAACGGTTTAAAAAATGGGTCCATCGGATCTAAGACCTATGTTGCCTATTTACAAACTCGACCTCACGTTTTATGTCCTGAGCACGCTGTAAAAATTATAGCTTGATATCATTTTTCGTTTTTGAGTTATCGTGTTGACAGACAGGCGGACTGACAAACGAAAATAGACTAATTATGAGCACTGTGATTTTATGAGCACTTATATACCAAAATTTTGACCGTAGCATCAATATTTTTAAGCGTTACAAACTTGGGACTAAACTTAATATACTATGTGTATTTCATATATACATGGTATAATGTGTATATTTCATATATACATGGTATAAAAAGAGCAAAAGATTCAACCTCTCTTTATTAGAATTGGGATCCCAGAACGGGAACGCTTGAAAATATCTACAGAATGAAAATTATCGAACTACTATCAATTATTACTTACAAAAAATTTAAGAAACAATATATATGCTCAAATCAAAAAATAAATTCTGATTACAAATTTCCAAATTCAAAATTTTGCGGTCGTTCTAAAACTTTTTAAAATTGAAAGTACAACTACATCATAATAAACGCAATTTGTTATAGTTAAAAAAAAATTATTACACTAAATGGATAATATTTGTTTATTCATTTATTCTATAAATTAGCGGAATTGGCAGATATTGGCCAGCCCGCGCTTTGAATTTAATTTAACAACTAAAATTACTATCCACTTTTTAGTGCAATAAAGTTTTTTAAATCACAAGTTATTTCTTTATTTTTTAGTCACCCTTAAGCTACAAATTGTGTACTCTTTGGATAACAAAATATAATTGAAAGAAAAAAATGAAAACAAACAATTGACTGAGTTAATTGTTGAAATACCATGTATAGACAGTGTTGATTACTCTATCACATTACACATATACCTATACATGTCACACATACATAACTGATAGTTCCACATTAATACATACTATAAAATTTGCATCTGATGTGTGCCCCCTTGAGTAAACAGTGATCCTCCTACGGACCCAAGACCCAATTGACCTATACGAACTCGACCTCACTCTTTACGTCCTGAGTGCCCTTTAAAAATTTCAGCTTAATATCTTTTTTCGTTCTTGAGTTATCGTGTTCACAGACAGACGGGCGGGCGGATATTTTTAAGCGTTACTAACTTGGGACTAAACTTAATATACTTTGTATATTTCATATATACATGGTATAATAATGTATTAACTAACCAGATTCGATCTGATGACTTTCCGTATGAAGAGCACCACGTGTTCGTTGAAATTACTATTAGTATTATTAATAGTTGCAAGATAATATTATAAAAGTATTAAAGATAAGATTATTCCTGGTTATCCTGAGTATGATTAAATTTTTGCGTTGGCCTCAGATCTCAATAAGTGTGCAAAATTAATCGTATAATGAAAAGTAACCTGAATTGACTTCTAAGATTTTTTACATTGTAAGTTATAAGAGAAGTTAATAATATAATCAGGTTAAAAATAATTGTATATTCGTTGTGTGGGTAGTCATGGTAGGGATAATAAAATCGATGCCAGCGCTTCCAGTGAAAAATTTTGGCGATAAAGGAGGCTGTTATGACTAATTTGCAGTTCTTTACATGTTAATTTTATAGAAATGTCGAATTAAAATTTTTGAAAAATATTAATTAATTAAACTTAATGCATTAAAAATTGTTTAAATAAGAAATATTTGCACAAATAGTATTTTTCAAATATAAATTATCATAATTATTTATTTAAATTTGTGAGACAATAATATTAAATTTTTAATGTAAGTTATACCTGCAATCCATTCAATTATATATGCATCCATACAATTCTATAATTACAGTAGTGTATCGTTGTCATGGAATAGAAGCTCGCACACGGTGTGAATAGCAGTTTTTATTTTTGCAGGAAGGAAGAAATTAAATTACAATGTTAACTGCAGGAAATCTTCTAATAATATTTTTATGCACTCTGTATAATAATGTTATAGCTACCTTAGTTCAATTAATTTATGTTTTCTACAATAATAAATTATATTATTTACATAATTTGTGTGGTATAATTAGATATAATATATTAATTTTGACATCCATTTCGAATAATATATCTTCGTTAGATATACATATAAATAAATAATTCAATATACGTTTTTGAGATGGGCTTGAAGTTTAAAGATTAAAAATTCATGAATTGGATATTAATTAATAATAATTTATAAATTTCTGATCTCCTAGAGAATGTGGCGGACAATAGGAAAGAGGTGTAGATTTACGACAGAAATACATCAGAAATGTGTCAGCAGTAAAAACATATTGTCTAAGAATCTTCAAGCCACACAAAAATATGATTTGCACTGGTTAAACAAAATATTATACTTTAAACTTCGTGAGTGCCTACTTTCTCTCTAGGACTTTTTCGAAAGTACTGCGTTTCAAATGAGTTTTATAACGTCATATTTAAGCTATCGGTCTAAAAAAAAGGAGTTGGTTATTTGACACTTTGATCACTTGATATTTTGTCCGACAATAATATTTTGTCCGATCAAAATACAGTACCTAATTTGTTTTTTTTTTTTTTTTTGAATTCATGCATGGCTCACTTTTGCTGAATTGTTTAATAGTTATTAATGTTATCAAGCAGTAGTGTCTGACAAATTCCATACCACATTTTTTCAGACTGAGAGCTTAAATATGCCGTTATTGTGCTCATTTGAAAACGCAGCACTTGCGAAAAAGCCCTAGAGAGAAAATTTGGTAAACTCGCCAGATGGAAGCCACTCATGAAATTTACAAGTATGTATTAATCATTTAACAAAGCACCCCTGTGTCTCACGGTCTATAAACTGTGCTTTCTTTTGAAGCTTAGATATTGAAGTTTTGTGTTGTGAACAAAATAGCTTGCCAAAATCGATAACGATTTCCTTAACAGGACTCTATTCGAACCTTTTTTTTGTACTTTCTGTAATAGCCCTGGAGCCCGTGACAGTAAAACTACACTTACATAGGTTTCGAAATTTCCATTACGAATCAATACTATTTAAGGATAGGTACAATATGGTATGCCAGGACAAAAAATATTTCTGAAAGGATTATATTTTTTAATCTTGTGATAGAAATTTTGGTCAAGTTTTGAACTATCACACCAAGATATTTCGAAAGTTGAACTGAAACAAATTTAAAAAAAAAAGAAAGTAATTCCGCGATAAAGGGGAAAATTTTATTGACTTTATATATTAAAAATTGATCTGACAGACCTTTCTGTCACGATAAGAGCTGTTACACCAAATTTTCCTGAAAATAGATACAATTTTCAATAAAAAGGTCTCATACAAATTAATTTCGATGAAAGTGCAAAATACTTGTAATTATTAAAAATAAAGAAAAATTTTGTGCTAGGATAAACCCTAAAGACACTAAATTTTGAAATCCGTTTTACTGTCACGGGCTTCCCGCTTATAATGGACAAATTAGTTTTTTTTTTTTTTTATTATTTTTTGAATTTATCCGATAAATGAAAATGATGTAAAAAATTTACAACAATTGAAACTCTAAAAATCAACATTCAACGTATAATTCAAGTGATTGAAATAGTGGAAATTAGAACGGTATTTTGACTTTGACACAATATAACGTCAATGTATGAGACACTAAATAAAGTACGAATTACTTATCGTATTATTTACTTTTATTCTTATAACTTTTTGTTTACTTTTAATCATGTATACGATATTTATTAACATCATACTCGATTATAATTGACGACTTTTAATATGATACATACAGCGTAAACTAAATATTGACAAATATCTTGTCTAGTAATCTTAATTAAAGAGAATTGAAAAAATTTTTATTCAATTCTCTTTAATTATTTTTATTCTTATTTTATATTTTATGAAAAAAGTATAACTCTGATTGAAATTTTGTAAACGTTTTCCTATTATTCACTGTACGTTGGTTCCTACAAAATTTTACAACCTAATTCGTGAAACATGAACACATAAATTATGATTTCTATGTTACATAACTTGAAATTTGTTCATGTTTTCTTTCACCTAAAAAAACTTCCAGATAAAAATATATAGTTATGTGTATTGTAAATCATCCTCACATAGTTCTTGTTTCGTAGAAGTCTCAAAAGACAACTAAATGTCCTCAACATAGTGAAATAAAAATGATTTGTGTTTAACATTGTTTGTACCTACTTTTTTTTTTATATAAACACGAATAATAATAAAAATTACCACGCTAACATTATTTTAAAACTGTAATAATTTTTTGTTAAGAAAAAACAACAGAAAACTTACAATGTTTTATTATTTAGGGACTAGATTTTGTCATGTTGTGTAGAAGTATTGTGGCTTCATTTTAAATGAGCTTCGAGTTTTTTTTAAATCAAACTCATCTAAAACGAAGCCAGCAACTAATATTACAAATTTCAAAAAAATGAGAATTGTTGATACAAACTTTGTTAACTGTATCATAAAAATAAATATTTTTATGTTTGCGATGAAACGGACTTGTTCTTAGGTATCGGTTAGAGTAATTCCTCCAAGATATCAACTTTTGTCTACGATTTTAGTCTATAAAAACTCCAATCGTCAAGGGAATGCAAAAAATTTTATTTAATTGGAGACAATAATATTTTCGAAATAGGGAATAGTCATGTATTTTTTTTTTTTAATTCATTGCTTACACAGTTATAACATAGTAAAAAATATAAATACTGTTCAAAAATGCGTTAATTAAGTGTAAAAAAATATTTAAAACACAGAATAATTTTGAGATGTTTAAACGCAATCTTTTGGCGCTCTCTGTTGATGACGTATTAATTTGAGACCTGTCAATTTGTGACAGTTCAATGTATAATTTACACACAAAAAAACAAATCAATTTACAACACAGAATTTACGCACGTTATTATTAAGTTTTCTAAGAAAAAGTCGTAGAATAATATAGCTCAATGTAATACCATACTAAATATAAGTAATTAATACCATACAGTATGTCAACGAATTTGACAAACCAATACTTTGTTGTTATGTCCGTTTTAAAATTTTAATTTCCGTTCTTAATTCATTTTAAGTAATTAAAAAGATAATAATTATTTAAATAATGGTTTAGTTGAAATGTCCAGACAATAAAGTTACGGAAAAAAATATTTGAACCAAATTTAAATTTCATGAATAATTTCTATTTTCTTAAGGTCCTTGTTCATCGAAATCACGAAATATTTTTTGTTTTAGAAATTGATAAAACTCGATATTTAGGGCCATGAGCCCAAAAAATAAAAATTTGTTGAATTTCATAAAACATTTTGAGGATTAGTTTTTGAGAAATCATCTAAAATCGTATATGTACAAATAGCCTTACATTAGAAAGATTCGAAGAGCTAGATTTTTATGTTTTTTGCTTCCTACCTACCTTGAATTGTATAAATACACGAAAATTTGGTTGAATTTACAATTGGCAGGCTAGATATCTCATATCATCCTGTAACGAAAATGTTTTGTTTTTACGCAATTTTCGCAAGGGATGCTCTCGTGAAAAAATTGATAAATACTTGAAATTTTTTGTTTCTAAATTGGATTAAAGTTGATAAATAAGGGTTGGGGGAGTAATTTTTGAAAAATCATCTTATATCTTGTATGATAAGCTCTTATTTCGTAACGATTTTGAAGAAATCTCATCTTATCGTTAACTGGGTTGGATTTTTATTTATTTTAAGACTGAATAGCTACTAATACCTCGCACTTACTTAAAAGCGGGTGCAAGTATTTCAAATAAAGACAGTGTACCAACAGTATATACTTAAATATTTAAACCAAATTTTTATTTTTATTTTTTTAAATATATTATTATTATAATTTGTATTATGATTATGATTATGAATATCTATATTTACAAAATTTTACGTTCATATTTCATAATTTAAAATATTTTCATACTATATTATAACTTTTCTTTAACTTTATATTTTGGAGGATAATGTGTGGTACCCTTGCTAGAATTTAGCTTGAATAACTCAATAATAATTATTTATTTACAGATATTGACAAACTATAACATATTGACTATATGAAGAAAATTTTTGAATCACTGATATTATGGATATTTCTTATGTCTTGATTGCGTTTTAAACAAAACGTTAAATGTTGTGAAGTTAAAATTTGAAACAATGCAGTCATTTACCTGGAATCAAGCAACGTATTGAACGATAGCTACATGATTATTATACGTATGTTATTTTTACAATTATTTTATACTTTATTATTAGTTATAATCTGTAAACGGGATGGTGACTAACTTTTTTTTTATACCACTTCAGGTGATGAATTGTCCTGTTATGGGCAGAAAAGTAAAGTTGGATTTGAAAAATTTTGTAAGTAAGCAATATATGAGCGTATAAAACTTGTAATTAAACAAAGACTAAGATATAGAATAGTGACGTCATTGAACAGTATCACAAAACTTGCAAGAAGAGATGGGCAACGTGCAAGGATCTGTGAATGCTTATTATTTCTTAGTTTTAAATTAACTTTTTTATAATAAAGTTAATTTCATATTTTTATGAATAATGTGGCGAATTCGATATCAGTCACCTACTCTATTGTATAAGCTAGAATAATATAAGTAGACAAGTTGGACTCTTAATGGATGCAGAGTTTAAAACTTGCAGAGTTTCAATCACATTATATATAAAACTTTTAGTTTAAGGGTGAATTGTAAATATTATATGTTAAAAAGCGCGTTTAGAATCGGTCAGGGTAGATACATAACGGAACATACACCGTGTACCATGGATCAGTAGACTTTATGGATCATAACGGTTCAATATTCAAATTTTTAAGGAGATATGCAAGGATTGAAAAATACAAGGGATTTCAATGAAACTTTATAAATAGATTTTTTGATTAACAAAGTTTCCAAAAATCACAAAAAATTTCTAGGTCATCGGGCTTTTTATTATTATTTTATCGTTCAAAGTTGGGTGAAAAAATGATGAATCATATAGGTTATCTATTCGATTGGATATTTTTATATAAAAAAATCTAGAGAGTGTGATAAAAAACTATCTAAAATATTTATACTAACACGATAAAAATATAAGGTTGTCGATTATATCAAAACAAAATTTTATTTTAATTATGAGTTCATTAATATCCATCATTTGATGAACAGAGACGGCTAGAGTTTGATGATTGAAGAGAGATATCTATATTATCAAATTTATAAGTAGCACTTGCATACAATATATTATATATTTTTGTAGTTGCGTGGTATTGTAAAGCTAGAAATAACACATTATTTGACTACAAAGCATGTATTTGGTTTATATGTCTGTACCATGCAATAAACCAAAACTTTTTTACAATATTGTAGGGAAACAAACATCTTAATAAAAATACTAGCAAGAATGAGAGCTATTTTATCAAATCACATAGCGGAGTTCCTAATTGATTACAAAAAATTTAGACAGGGTTCTTAAATTCATCACAAACGCCAATCTCACAAGCAAGCTATATGATCTTTTGACAATGTCAGTTGATTATACAGTATAATCTGGATATATAAAAAAAAAAAAAATAGTGTACAAGAATAAATATGCTTTAAATAGAAACTGTTTCCATTTTGTTATTTTAAAAAATATTTTCAAAATAGAAATGTAAAATTTGTTCCATGATACCACAACCTCCCCTATAATATAATATTTATTATTATAAATATTATGAATTACTTAAAACATGAAACTCTTCTTGTTTCACAGGTTACAATGTCTATCTGCCCTCGTTGTTGTTGTTGTTGTTGTTGTTGTTATTGTTGTTTGTTCATGTTTGGTTCTTAAATACAATGGTTATGGTGGTGCTACTGTTACAGTGTATTTGGTTTGTGTGTGTGTCTGTGTGTGCTTATAATATTTTCTTTGATATAATAATGTAATTTTATATGCCTTTCTTTAATTTAAATTTTAGTAATTTTAAATAATAAACTAACTTTATTCTAATTATTATTCATTACACTCTTACTTTAACTGAATATGAAAATATTTTAACTCTTTTGTAGGTACGTAGTCTGGGTTTAGTATCAGAAAACAAGCATCATGATTTGTTAGGGCTTGTTTGCTTTAGAATGAGAAATTTATGTCTGTGTTCTAATTTAACATGTTTTCATTAAATTGCTTTTGGATGTCTGGGTGGTATTTTGCAATTGATTTTAAACTAATTTCCCAATGAGCTAGATATTTGAACCATAGCTCAGAAGTGGATGACAATAGCACAGAAGTGGCATTCACATAACCCTAAAAAATTGTAATTAACTACGTTGTTATAACTTATTTAAAAAATAATAAATAGCTATTAAAAAACTTGTACTTAGATTGGAAACGAAAAATATTAGCATGCGAAATTCAAGTTTCTAGCTCATTGGGAAGTTGGTTTAAATAAATTTTTTACTTTTTTTTTGTACTTCAATATTACATTAAAATGATGAATAAAGAGTCCTTACTAGAATTTATATAATTGTGATCAGTCACACTCTAACATGCTCACTCGCTTTTCCAGTTAAATAGAGCGAATGGTGTCGTGTTACACCCGGTAGAAGCAGTGTTCTTTTGCGCTATAATTTATATATTTATATAATTTATAAATAAATTTTCCTTTACCGTTAATGGATTTCGATCTAACGACTTTCCGCATGACGTGGGTGAACCATAAGTATAACTGATATTTCAAAATAACAAACTATAAAAAAAATTACAAATCAAAAAACCCGACTGCGTTTATTAAAATCTGAAAAAAGAAAAAAGTCTAGTAGTTTATAATATAGCGTCTATAACAGTCGCGACACATTAAAAGGTAGACCGGTTCAAATCTTTCTCATGGGTGCCGACTTTTAAAGTCGATTTGTAAACTACTGATTTTTTCTTTTCACTTTTTATTGAACGCAGTTGGGTTTTTTATTTTTATTTATATATATTTTAGCTAAAAATTTCAACTACCTCTTCAATGACACCGCACATAACATAGTTTGGCCTTTGTGGCGCTTTAGAGACCTAATCGTTGGTTACATCAATCGACTTGTCTATTTAATACCTATTTAATGATACTTTGCTTAACCAACATCGTCTACTTTTTTTTCTTTATCACAATATGTGCAACTGGTTGTCATCATATTGAATTTTTCTTAATTACTGCCTTGTGTTTCGTGACACTCGCAAAACTAAGACAAATCGATTTAATAACTAATAAACACATTGCAAAAATTTCGAATGTGACATTACAACAAAAATTATTTTGTCTTTATTTTAAGCGTACAAAATAGTTGAGTGCATTGGAGGTATAAAAGTATGCCAAAAAATGAATGTAAAACCCATGGTATAATTATTAAATACTTTGTTCCTATTGGGAAAATCACTATTTATTTCATGGAATCAATATGGCAGTCATTTACAGGCAACAATTTTAAAAATTTGGCAGGGACCTGTGAAATGACTAGATTATTAAAAGAATGGGTTATTTTTTACTAGACGCTTTGTTCATACATTTGAACAGTATTTTGAAAGTAATTTTTCTTGCTATCTATTAAACTCCTCCCGCTTTTTGCATGGGAAAAAAAACTTCCACATTAAGTAAGTATAAAGTTTCCATTGAGAAATTTTTTTAAAATATTTATTTTTATTTAAAAATGTTTTTATTACACGGGATGATTTAAAAGTACGATTCACTGAAATCGGTGGAGCATTTTCATGTTGTTGATTAAAATTACTAGTAAAATTATATGCGCAAACGAACCTTAGAAGTGCTTATTATAAATGCTTTGTTGATAAATTTTTGTACATAAGTTTGTGAAGTATATGAAACGTAATATCTTTATGCTCTTTCTACTATGACTTTATGATAAGTTTTCGAATAGACGTTTGGTATTTCTATTTATTTATTTATTAAAACTGACTAAATAACTTTTCAACAAAACATTACTGCATACCGTATTAAAGGTAATAATTCTGAGAAATCATTTCAAATATTAAATAATATTGTTACAAACTTATAATGATTCAATGTTGGGAGAACTTTAAAATTTAAAAAGCTCACGATTTCAATATAGAATATAAAGTCTAACGCCTTTTCCATTTTTGTTGACTATGAACCAAGCTAAAAAGATAACTTTACAGCACATAGTGTTATTAAATATAGAGCTCCATATCTTTTAAAAGGAGAACACACTCTTTGCAAATCGTAAGAAAAAAAGAGATAGTTAGCCATGGGGACTGTCGACGGAAGTGAAAACTTAAAATTTTGTAACAAATGTTTGTTTTTTTTTTTTTAATTTTTATACTATGTATATTGTTGTGTACCAAAAGGTCTTTGCTGCCACCACAAGGTCTTAATATTTGAAAAGGAAAGACTTTGAGAATCCTTGGGGATAAATACGAAGTCTTACAAAATAAAGACTGATATAGTGATATTTCTAATGATATTAATTTTATTCGGAGTCTTTAAAAATATATTATATTAAATTTATCACTTGTATTTTTTATTACAAATTAAGTTGTACTTGAATCTCTAAGTTGTAATAATTACTGTATGATTCTGATCAATTTCCAATGTCTTTCAATACAAAACTTTTAGGTCAAAATATTAAATATTGCGGCGTAAAAATTAAAATATTAAATATTAATTTTGCTCACAAGTAAATATAATCAGAGCCATCCATGCTACTATCACACATTAGACTTCAATTCAATTATTATGATTGTTAACATAAGTAACTTTAATAATAATAACCAATATAAATTAGCTGACTAGCTTAATAAACTATTATTTCAAATTAGGTTATTATAATTTTAAAATATTATTACTTAATAATAATATGAATGATTTAGTGTGTTAGAACCACGTTTTTAAGAATAACGCCGTCCAAGGCCTAACAATATATGAAATATACATAGTATATTAAGTTTAGACCCAAGTTTATAACGCTTAAAAATATTGATGCTAGGAACAAAATTTTGGTATAGGTGTTTATAAAATCACCTAATTAGTCCATTTTCGGTTGTTTGTCCGTTTGTCTGCCAACACGAGAACTCAACAACGAAAAATGATATCAAGCAGAAATTTTTACAGCTTTCTCAGGACATAAAAAATGAGACCGAGTTCGTAAATGGGGAACATAGGCCAATTGGGTCTTGGGTACGTAGAACCCATCTTGTAAACCGTTAGAAATAGAACAAAAGTTTAAAAAAAAATGTTTCTTATAAAAAAATAAACAGCTTCGTTTGAAACATTTTTTCGTAAACATCACTGTTAACCCGTGAGCGCGCAAATTATAGAGTATGTATTATATGGGAATATCAGTTATGTATGTGTGACATGTATGTATGTGTAATGTGACAGTGTAATCAACACTTTCTCTACATGGTATTTCAAAAATTAACTTAGTCAATTGTTTATTTTCACTTGTTTTAATTAATTACAATAAAAAAAATTAAAATTTCATAATTTATAAAGCAACAACACATTGTTTTTTCTAAACAAAAAGTATCATGAAAGCATATTTCGAAAAGTCAATTCTTTCCGAGCTATTGGCGATTGAAATTTGCCATTTTTCATTGAAAAAAGTCACGTTTTTCATCAGTTTTTTGTCAACTATTTATCAGAAAATGTAGCTTATAAATAGAAGAAAAAATATTGTGCTATTTCATTCGTTTTCGTCCAAAATTTGTTGAAATACAGGTAGTTGAATATTTATATAAAACTCTTTTTAAAGTACTATAAAAAACTTGAAAAAGTAAAACATTTCAAATCACTTACACGAAAATTGACGTTATAACGAGTTATAATGAAGAAAAAGTTGCTCGTACCTTTTTTATGCTTTACTCAGCACAAAAACTGATGAATTTACCACGGTAACTTAAATTTAAATTTAAATGAAAAAAAAAAGTTTTTGAAACATGACAATAAAAATTGCTGTGCCCTTAAATAACTCGCAAATAATAATGTTATATGTAAATTTTTTTTTAAATGTGCAAATGCAAGGCCTTGTCCTTAGACCAACACCGCTCGCTCCATTATAAATTATTTGTAGTTAGTCTTAGAGTGGTGTTATATTTATTTTAAAATGACGTGACAAAGCGTATATCATCAAGACGGTTTCAATCATATCTTATTTTTAAACTATGATAAGTAAATTAGAAATTATGAGGGAACAGATAAACACATGCATACCGAACAAAATCATAACTCTCGCTGTAGTTGAAAAATAAAACTACCGCAAACCTACTTAACGCCAACAAAAATATAATCCACCCTTTAGCTATAATCAAAAAAATAACATATTACTTTGTAGTTTTTTTCTATATGTAAATTCGGTATTTTTTATTCCCCCAAAAACCTCTTCACCTCCTTCGTTAGCCAGCATAATATAATGTCGTTCTACAATGTAATTTTTCATCAAAGTTTTTTTTTCTTTTTAAACATGTATTATTAGTATTGACTTCATTTTTCGTATGATCATTTATCATTTTTTTGAAAATTAATCAATGTAGAATTTTCCTTGTTGTTATTATCTTCGAAGACTATATATGTATGTATATGTGTGAGAATAGAGAAAAATTTGACATATGTTCCAACTCATATGATCTTGGTGGAAAAAAAATCTTGTACGGGAAGAAAATGGTATCTTTTTTTTGTGTTATGATTTTGTGTTATGTTTTTGAGAGAAAATGATGTGTTTCATCTATAAAATGGAAATATGTGTGTTGAGAAAACAGATATATTAACCTATAGTTTTGAATAGCATTCCTAATTTTATTTTGGGTTATATGTATAATGAGATTTTTCATCAGGTAGATAATATTTCATTTTCAAATGCAAACCAAAGTTGCCATTTAAAATAAAACTCGACTATGGATATTGTGGATATCGGAAATGTATTCATCTATATAACGAAATCTTTGAACGTGATTTTTGAGCACTTCAAAACGTTAAAATTGAAACTTCGTACACGTAACATGTACCGACGACAATACAATAATTTTACAAATTTGAATATTAATTCTCGTCAGGATTTCGGGATTAACTTTTTTTAATATCTTGTCGAGTCTTCTGCCACGTACTTAGGCATAAATCGAAGCATATGTGACTTATTCTTTCTGGATCAACTGGAGAGTTTGTACATTTCCTACCTAAAAAAATTATAGTTTGAATGAATAATAGTTTAAAAAACTAAATACACGATATTGTAGGCAAAAGTAAAAAATAAGTAATTGTTAGAAAAACTAAAAAAAACACGTTTTTATAACAAACATAGGGTGATTAAGGATGTTCCAGCATGGTATTTGCAGTTTCTATGTTAAAGCAATGGTACAATTTTTTTTTCGACAGAATTTAACGAAAAATTAAATTTAAGAATTTAATAATGCTTACTATTAATTCCCAAAGTTTCAGAAATTTTGACCGTTTAAAATGGGAAATAATTATGCCAACGTCCCAATTTCGATCAATTTACGTCAAAATTAATATCTCGAAAGTGAAAATTAATTTCTAAATTTTTTTTTAGAATTGTATTGTATAAACATTTTTTTCTACTTTTTCTTCAATATATAATAATATCATAAAAAATAGTTGGAGAGACCGGACATTTTACATGCTTTAAATGGGACATGACCCTCAAAATCGCGAACTTTGTCTTTAAATATCTCGCGATCTAAACGGTCAAAAATTATGAAATTTTAGGAATTCATAAATAAAGCTATTATAAACCCAAGAAAAAAAAATTCGGCCAAATCTGTCGAAAAGTGATTTCATGCTGGTACTACCTTAAGAAAAAAATCGTTATATCGTAAAAAAGTGTGGGTTGCTTTTAAAGACCTTTAATAATGACTAATTTTACCAGCATGTCAATGTCCACAAAATATTTTCTATAATTGAAACTAAGCACTTCACGCTATTTTACGATAAAATAATTTTTAAACATCTTGAAAAAAAAAACCGCTAAGTGTGTGTGTCTGTCTATGTGTCTGTATGTCCGTCTGTCTGTTGCATTGTAGCGCCCAAACGGATGAACCGATTTTGATTTTTTTGGTTTCCTTTGAAAGGTAATTTAATGAAGAGTTTTCAAGTACAAGTTCAGGGTTTCGCACCCGAAACATTTGTCGGGGGTTTTTTAAATTTCGTAAATATTACTTGTTTCCTAAATCATCTTTTTTTTTAACTGATAGAAACCATTTTCCATTATTTAGTTCAGTTTGTTTCAAAATCGTGTTTTTTATAGCTTTTTTTAACTATCATTTATTTAAATTAAATAAGCTATAAAAGCAAATAAAAACAAGTGAAGACAAATAATTGACAAAGTTATTTGTTGAAATACTGTCTATAGACAGTGTTGATTACTCTATGACATTATACATGTGATGTTTACAAAAAAATGTTAAACTTTTGTTCTATCTCTAACGGTTTACAAGATGGGTTCAACAGACCCAAGACCCAATTGACCTATGTTGCTCATTAAGAACTCGACCTCACTTTTTACGTCCTGAGGGCCCTGTAAATTTTAGCTTGATATCTTTTTTCGTTTTTGAGTTATCGTGTTGAAAAAAAAAATGGACTAATTAGATGTTTCTATGAGCACCTATACCCAATTTTTTTTCGTAGCATCAATATTTTTAAGCGTTACAAACTTGGGACTAAACTGAATATACAATTTATATTTCATATATACATGGTATAATAATATGCAAGATATGAACGTTTAATATTTCTTATTAAACAAAGAGGAAGATACCCACTAGTGACGTCATACGTGGGTATCGCCATGGGGATTACATATAAAACTTTGTTTTGTTTTGCTTAAATGAGATGGACAGCCTTTGAATGCAATATTTGACTGCTTATAACTTTTCCGTTTTTTAATCAATTTTAATTTCACTTACAAATTTGTTTATGGAATCAAATCAAGTTTTACATTTTATGGGTATTATGACCAATTCGACACCAGGATTATCCGTTATTGGAAACGAACTTCACTAAAAGGACACAATTAAATTCCCCAAGTCGTTGATGTTGAAGAATACCTTGAATCAAAACATGATTAATCTATAGTATATGAATAAACTGGATTATTTAAACGAGAAACTTTCTCTTTGTTTAAAGTCAATTTAGAATCACAAACTATAGAATCGAACAAAATTTTATTATCATGGATCAATTATCCGTAACTCGACGATTACATGTTTATATTGTTGAAGAAAACTAGAGAAATATTACAATTTTATAATAAAACATTCAAATATAGTCTTTGGTAAGACACAAACACTCCGTTTTAAATAAAAAGAACTATTGTTCTAACAATTTGTATTTACAAAATGAATACAACAATGTTCATTGACTATATAGTGCTTTGTTGAATATTAAAGCATCGTTCATACTTTATACAATCTGGATTTTACCGTGTAAGTGCTACCGTGTGTCTTATTATAATAGACACTTCCAGTATATTTTTCGTCGAATCGATTGTAGGGACCAAAAAATGAGTCCTATAATGAAATATTTACATTTAAAAGTATTTTGCAATAAATATACTCGCTTCAAAAAATTTTTACACTTCAGAATCGTGCACCAATCGTGCAATTATGACATCATCTGTTATAACAATTCATAAAATACCAAAGAGTTTATACAACTTGAGAAAGCCAGGGCCCGAAACTTGCGATATGATGAATGAGAGAGAAGAATGCCCGTGAGGTTTCTTGTTTCCTTATCTATATGTCATTGGCTACATATTGGTTACATTATTGCTATTTAGTAAATAGTTAAAAAAACGATTTATGGAATATTATTTCATCTATTGAAAGTTATTCAAAAAGTAGAAACGTCAAAAGAAACTTTATTTTCATAACAAGCACATTATAAATAGTTTAATTTTTAATTAAATTAACTAAAAGTTTTATTGAGTTTAATAATTATTTAAATATAAGTGCAATTTCATCTGCCAATGTTTCAATTATAACATACTTAGTATAAACTGCGGCCAGATGTTGAAGAATATGCAAATCTGCATTTTAACACTTTTTCATTTTACTGAAAAAATAATACAAAACTGTATATAAGCTATTTGTACAAAACAAATATAAAAGTAGACACAAAATCTCTATGAATCATATGATTATGACATATGACTATGCCAGCAACTCACTCGCGGTCTTATCTTTCATTGATTCTATCACATCCACTTACAGTCTAGCAGATCATTCGCGTTCTCTATGTATATTAACTCTTTGATGAAAAGATGGTTATATTACTTTGCAAAAATTTGAACTTTAACATTAAATTTATAATTAAATGAACGATTAAAAACGGTTTCGATAGCTTAGATGACATTTTTTGGACTTTAACTAACTTATATTCACAACCATAAAATATTCACAAGAAAACCTTTACCTAGTTACAAAAAAAATTTTATGGTAATAAATTACAGTAATCTTAAGTTTGGCTTTCATGTCTACTAAAGTTTCAAGTTCAAGTTTTGAAACCTTCGAAATACAAGTGTTTTGCAACCTATGCCTAACTAATTATTGTATCTGTTTTCAATGGTGTATATAAGTGAAACATTATCATTGCAAATTTTGTGAATGTCTAAAATGGCTCATGTTTAAATTCAAAATGAAATCGAAGCCGATTCATCAGTTTTCGAGTCTTACTCATATTGAGGCAATATTTACTAGTGTTGTTACGAGGAGACAAAACGAGTCTACAATGTACCTTCTATTTCACCGACTTGTTTACTGTCGTTTTGTCCTGTCTCATTCTAAAATTGAAAGTTTGCTATCGTCTCGATACATATCGTTTCTCTTGTTAGAGAAGATCTTAAAATATTAATAATAATATTAATATTAATAAATTTTTAAATAAATGAAAAATGTAATTTTGATTATGGAACACTATCCGTTTCGTCCGTTTCGTTATTAATGTTTCATATAAAAATTAAAATAAAATTAAAACTGATTAAAAAAAATTTGGCGTATGTAGGTTTGGCCCTTATAACCTTCCACATGACGAGTGGACACTTTAAACACAAAACCATGTCCTCAGTGAGAATACTAATAATATTTTAAGATAAAAGTATTTTAAAAATGTGTCAATATTTTTTTTGTCTTGCCCCCATCCGCAAAACGCGCGACGAAGAACATAGTTCCAAAAATCCATTGTCGGTCTCTCGAACATTTATTATATGTCTCTCTTCATCTTAATTTCATATAGTGTTTCTCTTGTATCTCACGGAACCACTAATATTTATAGTGAGTGATCTATTAATATCAGCACCCGGCAATACATTTTACTAAGTCTATTCACGAATTATAATAATAGTAAGCTAGTTACTATGTGCTAGTACTTAGTATATGATGCTTTTAATACTTTCATACTTTCTACATAAACGACCATCAGATTTTATATTGTAATATTATTATTATTATTGTTATAAGACGTTAGAAATTCTATATAGAGATGAGAAATCTAACGAATCTATTGTTCTAGTTTATATACCTACTCTAGTTAGATATTTTTAATAGAAAAGTTTTCACAAATATTGAATGATTCAAAAGACTGAACACTAATTAGCTTTTGTCCACTAAAAATAAATCGGAGGAATAACAGTATCTGATGATTAAATATGATATGTAGATAACAAAACACAAAATTATTTTTAATAAAAAATAAGGATTATTACTATTTTTTTAAAGAAAGTCACTAAAATTAGGCATTCAGTCACGTGAAAGCAAACTCCAGTCTGAAAGTATTACGACACGCCATAACTAACGCCGTTAAAGTTGTTTTCATTTTATAGAACGGAGCAGGTTACTTGGTTTATTGCCACAAATAAAAAATATTGCTTACTTTCAACAGCTTACAACTTTCATCAACAAAAATGATTGTATAGTACGTCGTTTTGTCATTCAAGACACCATGACGCTGTACACTATTTTCGAGGTTAATATGAATTGGTTTTTGATAATGCAAAATAAATAATGCAAATAGTGTTTTTTTTTTAATAATACTTTCTTGGTGTAAATCAGATATTAATGCAACGTATAAACCAATTTTTCAAATTCAGGACAAAAGCCTATTTGCCAAAAACAAACGTGATTGTTAAAGCGTGTTGAACCAACTTACTTTCTGACGCATCTTCGTCAAGTATACTCGCCAAACCGTATAAAAATCCGCTCTTTTAGCGAAGTCGGACAACGAGAAGCAAATACAGGTGAAACAACATCAAGTATCACATCCCTACATCCCCTTGTTCTACTTCGAGAGAATGTGCAGAAGTCCTAATATTTCAATAATAAAATGAATTTTAATTTCAATTGAAGTATTTTTAAATTAAGAACGTACATCTACTCCACGATCTTTTTAAAATTTTGAAATCTATGTTAAAAAAAGCTGATCAACTAACTCAAATATAAGGTCTTTTTTAAGTTTAATCGATGAAAATGCTTCAAACGAAAAATGTTAATTTCAAAGGCGCACATCTTATATGGGTATTTAATTCAATCAAAGATTTCCGGTTTCTTCATTCAAATTCAAAACTGGTCTTTATAGAATAGCAAACTATTCTATCGGAAAATTTTGTTCAGAGATTGTCTAAATTCTGCAAAAAACATACGAAAAAACGATTTTTCAGTCCGTTTTTACTACGCTGTGCAGTTTGCGCAAAAATGCTACCTTTTTTATCAACAACAACTTTGTAATTTAAAGTGTTCATCTATCTATTAGCAGGTATGAAATAGAGCGTGATTGCCATTGAGCCTGAAAATCGAGGTCAAGTTTAAAGTCTGCCTAAGATGTGCACCTATAGATCCAACATTTTTTGCTTAACACAATTTTATCGATAAAACTTATTTTTCTAATTTCAAGCATATGTCAACTTAAAAAGGACAACCTGTACAGTTTTAAGTACATTCTGTACTGAAACCATTATACTATTTATTTACATATTAAGAACGGATGTTGAAATATTTAAAAGAACATCTTTGTATTATCCTATTATACCAACCATATATGCAAGGTATTATTAGCTAGGAGACTTTAAAATATAATTTCATTTTTAAAGATTTAAAATAAAGTCCATTAAAATGAGGAAATATCAAAGGAGAGAATACAACCAGCAAAAATTTAAGTAGATTATCGGACTTTTGTAATTATAGTCGTCCTATTAGCTCAATTGATTAAGGCGTCACCAATACCGTCCGCGGTATGCATAGAATAGCGGGTTCGATTCCCGCCTTCGCAACAAAATTAATTTAATTAATAGTTGTGATAGGCTGGTGTAGTGTATGGTATATGAATGAAGAAGGTGCACTCAGCTTCTGAAATTGAGGGGCTGATAAATGAAATTATTAGCGGAAAGGTGGTAAAACACATATACGGTAACACAATGGAATCTATAGCATAAGTGTGTCCTTCATGGACAGCCAATATAACCTAACCTAACCTATCGAACTTTTTTAAATACAATTGCAATTAATTTTGTATGGAACTATCAAAACTATACTGTTATGAAGTATTTCCAAACCTGATATGAGCCTGGTTTGTTTGTAAAAAAACTTATAAGGCAGATTCCAATCTACTAAGATTCATTAACAATTATATATGTTTATTAATAAAGATAAGTGTGAAACGGGCATTAATAATTTATTTATAGTCGATAATGTGGATATTTATTTAATTATATAACATTATAATTATTTAATGTCTTGAATCTAAAGACATTAAATTACAACGAGTATCGGCAAGGAGTTATCATAGTATTAAACTTAGCGCATATTAAGAAATTATTTATTATTTTTAGAGGAACTTTTCTTAGGAATTTTTTAAGTACTTTTAAGTTTGATTTATTACAATTTCTCCCGATTCAATGATAATTTATTAACATATCGACTGAATTACTCCGAGATATCAACCATATTATACGGTTTCGGAGCTACCTCAGAGAAAAACAAATTTTTAGATTTTCTTGCAATTTTCTTAAGAGAAAACCATAACCCGCGCATAACTCCTCCTAATTAAAATTAAAAACGAAATGGTTGTTTCAAAATTTCATTCAATTTGTTTTATTTGGTAGTTTTGATTCAAAAATACAAAATTCGGATTCATTTAATAAGTGGAAGAGTAACTTTTCAGCTATCGCCTAAAATTCTGAGAAATTGATTTCGGAGCCGTTTTTGATACATTTGAAAGAGACGAAGTGTTCACTCATCCATCTAATCATCAAATGAGCATGATGTCTATGTTTGTTGAGTCATAATTACCATAAATAATCCAATAAGACTATCTGATTTTTCGACGAAATGCCGACTTTATGAGTTAGTAATTGAGATTCCATGGAATGTTATCCCTATTTTACGGCTTTAGTGGATATCACAGAAACAATTCACCCAATCGACAAAGTGACTCAATTTTTGTATTTTGTTGGTCAAAATTATCATAAAGTGTTTTTTATTCCAATTGAAATCAAAACAGTTATTCCGTTTTTTTGCGTTTGTTTTTTGCGTTTATTTTTATTTAGAAGGACAGCCTTTTAAATAAAAATTTATTTCGAAATTATATAAAGATTGGTTTGAAGAATAAATTTAACATAAAAATAAAAAAAATTTGATTCATTCAATAATCTGAAGTGTTGTTTTTGAGATATTGCCTAAATTCCCTCATGAAAAGCTTACATTTTGGAGCGATTCTGGAGATATTTCGAAAAATACTTATCCAAACTAACATAATATATTAAAAACAAAAATTACACTCAAGTGTATAATCTTCCGTGAATATTTCTTGAACATTTTATATATAAATTTTCTTGTAGTATACAAGATGGTTGATATTGATGTGATTAGTGTTCACACTTAAATAAGCAAATATAATTAACTAAAATATTTAATTATGAATATCATCTATATCTATTCATAATGGTGCTATTTATTACTTACGATCCTATATTTTATTAAATTTCAAAATTATTACTGAAAGCATATGGTTTAGTTGATGACCTCAAAACTGATCAGAATAATTATTATTGGATATATTATATTTTTAATAACGAGAATAATATAGCCTAAGAGTCAATAGTATCGAATATCAACGGAAAGATGATATATGTTAAAGGAAAAATAAAAGTTATGAAAGTAATTTAGCTTTTTATTTGACAAAATACCATCATTATGGACTTACACAAATTGAAGCTCTCAACCAAAAAAAAACATTGCTTTTCGTTAAACTGAAGTTCGCAGGTCGGATAACTGAGTTATCATTTTCGGAATACGCAAGATGGGGGTTCAAGCTTCAATTTGGTATACCAATTTTTATTTCAATGAAGTAAGTTTCAGAACAATACCGTGGCATACTGAATGCAATTATTTTTACCTAACTGTACATTATATATACAAGATGAATAATAAACATTGCAAGACAATTAATGATAGATTCCAATTGAGAAAAAAGTTCTTTAATCTATATTTAACGACCTGTTAGTTTCGAGACATTAACCTAAGCAGTGACGGATATTTACAAAGGGGCTTGTTACTTTCTGAAGCGTGAATAAAAGAGGATATAAAATGAGAAAACTTTGAGGGAAGATTTGTCTGCTACTGGAATCAGATATTGATACAAAAACATGTAGCAAAGTGCTGTCATCAGAAAAAATTGGTTGGACTTTGCCTTCGGTTGGAATCTAGGCAGGAAGATAAGTTGTAAGGCAGTGCTAAATATTCACTCGAAGGCCAGACGCCTATTATGATACTTCCCTTAGATGTTTTACCACCTTTTTCACTGACTATTGAAATGGAATCTAAAACAAGTGAAATAATAATAAATAATTAACAGAATTAATTGTTGAAATACTCTGTATGACAAACTTTCCCTATCTTTTATAGTTTTGGAGAAAATTTGCCCCCAAAATTTGGTCCTTATTTGCACTCTCACGGGTAAGCAATTATGCTAACGAAAAAATGTTTCAAACAAAAGTTAAACTTTTTTTTATATCTTATGGCTTACAACATGGGTCCTACGAAACCAGGACCTAATTGACTTATGTTGCTCATTTACGAACTCAAACTCACTTTTTACGTCTTGAGAACGCTATAAAAATAATTTCAGATTATAGGATGGACGAACGAAACACCTATACCAAATGTAGTTCTTATCATGAATAGTTCTTAAACGTTACGAGCTTGGAAATAAAAATAGAAAAGTTTAATATATATATTTCATGTACACAGGGTACAAAAATACAAAAGCATGAAAATTGTTTAATGAAAGTTCAATAAGCTATTCAATAAACAACTTGCAGTACAATAGAGGACCATTCAAATGAGTTCCGTTAGGAAACTCAGTTTGTTTACTGAATTTTGTATCATTTTTATTTCGTTCAATGGTATTGTTTATTTTGAAATGGAAAACAATTTTTTTTTATTAATTAAATTCAAATTAAATTGATGTTTGTAGTAACAGAATAAATCCAAATTGAACTTAAAGTGATATCAAGATAAATATGTATGCTAACTCAATCAAATAAAATTACTCATGTATTTCATACATCAGTAATCGTTTCTCTGACTATAATATTATATACAAACGCATTAAAACTATGCGAAAGTTTTACATACTAAAATTTATAGTTTAAACTATTTTCTATTAACCCTTTACGAACTTGAACTTTCCTTACGAAACAAAATGTTTTAATGGAAGACATATGTTAATTGAATTACGATATCTTAATATTATATATCATTAAGGCGCCTAATGTTGTTATTATAAGTCAAAGAGTGGGTGTAAAATCGATTGAAAAATTTAATGACGCAAGAAACAAAATTCATTTATATCTGCCTATATATATATATACCCTTATAACTTGAATTTGATCATATCAATTTATATTCCTGTAACGTATTCTCTCCAAAAATACTGATATAATACATTGAAATCTAAAACACTTTACCAAAAAAGTATCAAAATGTATTAGAAAATTGAATAATGAATATTTTTATATATTTAATAAAATTGGTGGGAGCGCAAATAAATACTTAGTACATATAGGAGTTGATATACTGCATTATTTCCTTGCGTTTCCACTTATGTAATATTTTTATTCAATAAAATTTGATTAACTATTATGTACTTAAAATTCTAGCAGCAAAAACAAACAAAAATTATTAAATTAATGTAAAAAGAATAAAAACAATAACTTAAAAATTGTAAAAACAGTTATTTTTATAAAGATTGAAATTTACCAGTCTTTTTTAGATTGACCAAAACACTTTGAGACAATTTAAAAGAGAGGAACTTATTTAACCTTTTATTCATCATATAATTTTCTGATATAAATTTTCTACAAGCATTAACAATAGTTATGAATAAGGCTAGAAAAAAATTTAGCTTCAAATGTTTATTCAAAGTGATTTTTCTCGGAGACAATTTACATGAACAAACAATAAAGTCAAAAACTTGCCAAAATTTAACTAAGCATTAACCCTAACTATCTGTAATTAAATGTTATAAAAATTCAAATCGATGATCTTATAAATAAGCAAAACATGAAGGTGTCTTCATCTTAAACACAATATATAAAAAGCGGATATTCTAGTATACCAACAATATTTGAAAAGCATTAGCTAAGAGACTTTTATAATTCATTTTTAAAGAATTTATTAAAATGAGAAAAAATTGAGGAAAAGACTTTTCTCCGAGAATTTTTCGAAAGGAGCTTTACTCAAAGAGATTTTTATGAAGAAATAATAAAGTCAAAAACCTGATAAAATTTAATTTAGCATTTACCATAAATACCTTCAAAATGTAATTAAATTATTTATTAAACTAGGCTAAAGAAAATGAATAAATACAATTTTTCTTATCTATTGTATCTCTATCTCTGATGCTCTGCCCCTAAGAAATCTGTGATTCGTTATCAAGTGAGCATTTGTTTCTAAATTTTGTGGTTTTCTTCTTCCTATTGGAAGCATAGGGTTTTTTTTATGATGAAACTCATTATTAAAATCAAAGGTAAAAAGTAAGATTTCTAATAGTAACTTTCTTTAATTCATTAATATTCGTTTTGCTAGATAAATCATTAATAGATATTCTTCTAAAAATTAAATTAAAAACTAAACAAGTGAAAACAAACAATTGACTGAGTTAATTGTTGAAATACCATGGATAGTCAGTGTTGATTTCTTTATCACATTACACATACAAACATGTGACACATACATAACTGATAATCTGCTGGTAAGTATAGTACATATGTAAATGACTTTATAGGTTTCTGCATTACCGACCGACATTTAGTGTATAGTTTATACACATATTATAAAATATCTGCCTAATTGGGTAAATAATATCCGCCTAACGGGTAAACAGTGATGTTTACGAAAAAATGTTTCAAACAAAAGTTGTTTAATTTTTGATAAGGAACATTTTTTGCATTTAAACTTTTGTTCTATCTCTAACGGTTTATAAGATGGGTCCTACGGACCCAAGACCCAATTGACCTATGATGCTCATTTACGAACTTGACCTCACTTTTTACGTCCTGAGTACGCTGTAAAAATTTCAGATCGATGTCTTTTTTCGTTTTTGAGTTATCGTGTCCACAGACGGGCGAACTGACGAACGGACAACCGGAAATGGACTAATTAGGTGATTCTATGAACACCTATGACAAAATTTTTTTCCTAGCATCATTATTTTTAAGCGTTACAAACTTGGGACTAAACTTATTATACTATGTATATTTCATATATACATGGTATAAAAATGTGTAATTTTAATATGATTAAGCTGTATAATTAATTATCCCAAAAAATTGTTTTATTCTCAAATTTACATTTACAAAAACTCAGCTCTCAAAAAAGTTGTCTCATCCAATTCGTTGGCTCACCTGATGAATACAGTTTGGTAAATTATGCTATTCAAATTTTTAAACAAATAAAAATTTAATCAATATAGTTTACCAATTTCAATAAAAGGATATACATTATTATTCTATTTATGTATAGAAGTTTCTTAAATGCATTGAGAATTCAACGGGCATCTTATTATACGTTGAATAAAACAAAGCATATTCAATAGCTGTATATACATATGTATGTAAGAATGTATGTTTCTGGCACGATACGACAAACATATAAGAAAACTATTTCCAAGTCATACAAATGGATGTATGTCTTCAGTTTAGTAGGAACTAGAGGAGTAATAATCAATGGAGATTGTGTTCTATTCATTAGACTATATAGAGTAATAGATGTTACAAGATGTGTATGTATATATGATATGAACAAGAAAATAACTTTAAATAGTCTGTGAATATATTTATTAAGAATTACTAAATTCATATAATTTCTGCCAGGCTGCAAAGGGAATCAGGTACATGAAGTCATATAATACTGGAAAATGGAGTGAATACATTGAGAAAACCACCAATGATGTCGAGCAGTCAATATTGCAACTATGTTACTTATCGCACTTTCTGATTTGTTTGCTAGCTGGGAGTTAAATCCAAAAAATGTGCAACATGACACCAAAAACCGACATGCAGATTACCTTGGAAACTAAAACTTTTTTAATCGATTCAGATTGCTATAAATGTTTTATAATCTGTCAATTTGTATTTTTTGAACAATATATATGCAAAAAAATAAATGCAAATTTGAGTAAAAAAATGAGCGCTACATTTATAATATACGCAGATACGAAAGGAACATAGTCCCTACTGGGTATCCCATCACACCTCTTGTTTTTTGTATTTATAAAACGGCTAAAATCATAAAATAAAAGCAGTGGTCTATGAAATGATTAGACCATTAAAATTTTGGCCATTTTTTTATTAGACAGTTTAGGATTTTTATCGAAGTTCTAAGTTTATCGCCGGTTGCCACATGACAAAATGATTTTATCAAAATTCACTTTCATGTTAGAAAATGGAATAGAAAAAAAAAGGTTCAATCTCAAGATGTGTATGAATGTGATTTGAGGTCATACCGTTCCGGTTCTCGTCAAAGTCAGACCATTTGTGAGAGCTACTAAAACATGGAAAAAGCATGAAATATGATTGAAATAGGAGAAAATATATTCGAAAAGTTGTATTTTATCTTTGTATATTAATTTTACGGCAAGCAACTCGTTCAGATTCATCGAATTTTGAGGGAAGCTTAAAACCACCTCTAGATCTTAAATTCAAGCTCGAACTGCTTTGTGGCGATATTGATTTCTCTTGAATTATAAATTGCGAATAATAGTTTCTAATAAAAAAGGAAATATTCTATATTGACGTTATTTCTTAAAGATCAAGTAATTCTATATTATTCATTTTAGCAAAGCCGACACATTTGCACTTTCGATTGTACGTGAAGTAAAGATGGTTGAAGCAGAGGTTAATCTAAATAAAATTGTGAAAAAAATCTCTTCAATAAATTCAATCACTAAAAAATCTTAATGAAAAGTATATTTCACTGAAATTGAAAACGATTTTCGATAACACATTAGATATTTTAGATAAATGTTAATGTTTTATTCGAAATCATTGTCTCTAAATTCATAGTGCATAGTAATGTTAATTTGATTTGAAAATTGTCTTACATAATGCAGTATAAAAGAAATGAAAAGCCATTTTTCATTGCTGTAAAAAGTATGCTAGTAACACTATGTCACATTACTTACTATACTCTTCACTCTAGGCTACCTACCTATAATATAATATAACCGATAAGGAAAGTACTGTCTTTACTTTAAAATATTACAGTGTAGTTTATTTACAGTTGATCAAAAAAACTTCATGAGATTGATGGAATGTAGGAAAAACGGCGAGATTAAGTAAGTGCTACGAAAAAAGTATTAAACATGGATCGTAATGCTATTAAACCGATTAGTTTTCTAAATTCAACTTTGATTTCACTGTTTTTCATTGGTAGTTTTTAGCCTTATTTATAATCAATATTAATATTATAAAATAAAATAAATAATAAAAAAAACTTAAAAACTGCATTTAATAAAATTTGAAAAGAAAAACACAACTGCAGCAGTTTCCTTATCATTGGAAAGGTTTGAGCCGGTCTAGATTTTAATTGGTTCTGACTGTAAAGTCGCTATGAAAACTACTGGGCCCGTTTCTTTCTTTTCAGATTTTATATAGCATAGTGAAATATTTGATTTTTTAAATTTTATTTAAGAGTTTTTAGTGTCCTGGCACTAAAAACCCCTCTTATTCTATGATATTAACACTTATTAAACCAATTTGTCATTACTAATTAAATTTAAATTAATTTTCAAACGGGATGTAAGTAAAGCTGACCTTTAGGTAGCGGACTTAGCGAAGACAAGCGGGTTGAAAGGTAGATTTTCGGTCTTGAAAGATGACATTGTGTATATTGCAGTATATAGAGGGGATAATTGAAGTAAAGGTTGGATCTCTAAATGAATAAATGATTTACTAAATGAATCATTTTCACAAGCGATTGAGAGAAACGTGAACTATCACTTTTTTATTTCATTTTTTAAAGCGAACTCCATGGACGAATGCCACGTCATTTTCCAAGAGAATGTAAGTAAAGTCTGTTCTCTAAATCTTTACAATTGGTTCTCTAAATGAATCAACGATTCATTAAATGAATCATTTATGGAATTCATTGAAATGAATCATTATCACGAGCGAAGCCGTGGAAAAAAGCTAGGATATATTTATTGTCTCAAATTGCCTTTATTTTGAAACCCTACTCGATAGGTTTGGTTAATTTTTTTAAATTAACTTATTATTATTTCTCGCCAAAAGCCAAAAAATTTTTTGGCACACACCCATCTAAGAACACTTGGGTTTTTATGACAACCATATAATACAAGATACGTGCTAGAAACAAAACCACACCTTGACATTCAGATACTGAAGGGAAAATTTGTTCGTTTGTTTGTTTGAATAGTCTTGGAAGATTTCCGTCCGTTTTTATAATATAATACTAATATTATAAAAAACGGAAAAATTTTTTCCTTCGTTTGCTCAAGTAATCTGGGGAGATTAATCACTGAACCTACCAATCCGATTTTAATTAAAACAAGTGTCGATGAATTCACTTCTGATCTAGATTGCTCAAATTGTTGGACAAAAGATTCCCCACTTAAAACACCTTAGAATAGTAAAATAGAATAAAACAAGTGAAATTTTCAAAGTTTAAAAAACCCCTGACAAATTTTCGGTTACACTCGCACCTGAAACCCATCTAAGAACACTCCCGATTCAATTACTTTTTTATTAGAGCCTTCTCCAAACTGAACCTATTTTGAGCACCATCGTCTATTCTTTAATTGTTCCGGGTACGGAACTCTAAATTCACACTTGAACATAGCTAAGAATACTCCCCAAATTACCTTTCATTTCGGTTCCTGCATATAGGCGCTACGATGCCACAAACAGATAGACAGACACACACACATATATCTCTCAAACTTATATATCGGTCAAACTTCTAACCCCCTTTTTTGGTTCGGGGGTAAAATACAAATATTACTCAATTTGAAGCTTGTTGCGTACTTAAATTTTTCCAAATTTGCAAGTTTCTGAGTGTCAATCAAATATCATAATCTACTGGCAGGCACCAGGAATATAGTGAAACAATTATCAGATAATATTATTGCATTATTTTCGTAAAATCGAACCCAATGGTAAATAAAAATCGATAATACGTTAAAATAGAAACCAAGGTCAATTTTCATCTGTTTTTCTGTTTACGAACATTCAAACTTCATCCATATTCAGTTATTTTATGTATAAAATTTAAGAATATGTACTATTGTAAACAAAATCGTAATAAAAAAGAATCAAATGAAAAGGATTTAGAAATTATTTGGTAGAAATATATTTACTTTTTCCGCAAAGGATAACAAAACTATATAAAAACAACATTTCAATATTGTTTAAAAGCCTTTAGTTAAAATTAATACCTTGTTTTTTGGGATTTAAAATCACTTTTTGAAATGTGTATGTTTTCTTTATACTTGACCTTCTAATATAATAAAAAATGGTATTTTATCGAATACAATAAATATTAAACGAATTGAATTTACTTTGGATAAAATAATTTTTACTATAATTCACAAAAACAAATAACGATGATTCTATATAAAACTTTTGTTCGAATTATTCCGATGACCTGAAGTATATGTCAAAGTAGAAATTTTAAGTATAAAAATTGTAAGAAGGTAATTTTTGTAGCTATTAATGGTTTTGGTTTCATCACATTCAAATGCTAGTTTTAAATTTTGCAAATCTGGGTTGAATTATATGGTTCAAAAATTTTCGAATTAATTTTACCAGCGTTTTAGAAAAAAAAAAAAATCTGAAAGAAGATTGAGGCTTAAATCCTAAAGTATAGATTTTTCTAATTTTCTATTACAATGATGTTTTGGTCTTCATAATATGATAAAATTAAGTCATTGCATTGGTAACTTAATTTAAGTAACTTAAAAGTTGTCAAAATGGTTCAACAATTTTTTTTTTTTTTTTTGTAAATGTGCAGTCCGTTTTTTATCTTTTTCCAAATTTTTCAAGTTTTTTCAATTAATTTTTAACGTTTTGTCTTGTCAATAACTTTCTTAAAGTATACGCAACAACAAAATCTCGAAGCTTGCCATGACATAAAACATGATTGAACAATAAATTTTGTTCCATTACTATACTATATACAGGGCGTTCTGTTATTAACTGCAGATCGTTATCCTGTAGAATAAGCTCATAAAGACGAAGGAAAAAGTTATTTTCCACTTTTGGATATGAGGCCTACTTTGCGAGATAATTAACAAAATAAATTAATATATCTTTAGCGAATCACAGTTCAATAACATTTTGAATGAAACCAATAAGACACTACTTAAAGAGAGGATGTGTTTTATCATAGTGGAAGGCGTCTCTAAATGCAAAATTATTACAAAAAAAACTCTATTTGGCTACTTTTGTTATAATAAAAACTAACCCATTAAAACCTACACTACGTTTCTTGGTAAATTAAGTGTTGTACGCAACTAATTGTGCGCATATCACATACGTTAGGCATATATTTGGCAAGACGGACAATTGTCCGTTTTGATAAATATATGCTGAGATACACATACACCGAGACAAACCAAAGTATGTATGTTGTGTGTTGAAGTTGTAAAGTGATACAATGTTTAAGATTTTGTGTTCTGTATAACACAATTAATTCCCCCCTGCCCCGTACCTATATTAATGTATAATTTGATACCTCCCACATCTAACTGGCTATTGGTGATTTATATTTTTGTTTTCTTTATGAATAATAACAACAAAATATTTTTTTAGTATTCACTACCCAATTAAATCAATTATTGTTTTATGATAGTCTCCTCTAAGTGACACCTACTAATTTAATGAATTTGATAGGTTTGTGAATTCATAAATCTTTCTATTTTCGCATTGGCACATCTCCCGAATCTGGCCTCAGATCGAAATTTGGTAAAGAGCTTTTTTGTTCGTCTTTATGAGCTTATTCTGTAGGCCAACCATCTGCAGTTAATAACAGAACGCCCTGTATATGGTTTTTTACTTTTCTCGCTTATTATTTCAGATCCTCAATTATTTTACGAGGTCTCTTTCTTGCATTTAATATGCAATACAAACGTTACCCCATCACGATGGAGTAGTTTACGCTTTAATCAACTGAGAAATTACGGGTGGCTTTTTTTGTATCAATTTATATTATAATTTTTACAAACTTCAATTTACTGTTATCTTATCAAATTCCTATGTTAATGATTTCATGATCAATTCCTTCAAAAAACTGTATGTAAGAATTTAGACACTACGAATTGCTTCTCTTATAAGTATTTTTTGAGAAATGCACAATCATCTAGTACTTATTTAAGTTAGTAGTGAATCTATCTACACACCCACATATACACACTAGCATACATAACATTATTTGAAGAAAAACACTAATGTTTTTATATGTTTGCATTTTCTCCAAATGTAATTTACTCTCATTCCTATGTACCTAAGTAGTATACATATAATATATAATAAAATACATTATATTTAATGCTTTGATGTTCTGTTGTAACTGAAGAAAAAAAAAAAATCAGCACTCTATAGAAAAAAAAAAAAACACTTTTAGATCTACATAATAATATGGAAACAGGATGTTTTGGGAGAAACTGACTGGAAGGTGGTATAACTTTACTGATGACTTTAGAAAACCGTGTGTAAATGAAAACAAAATTTTGATTAAAAAATATATAATTTTTATGATAGACCTCCCGCTTTACTAGGCTTAAAAGTAACAACCACCGCTTTATAGCCTCCAGCTCTCTTGATCTCACCAACCCCCCCCCCTTACATAGCCCTAGAAGGGATTGTTTTACAAAGTTAACATATACGCACAGATTTCAATTTTTTTAAGTTTAAAATAGTCATAATTCATTGAGTATATCAGAAAAGATGGGAAAAGATGGCCAAGATTTTATTTAAATTCATTTATTGTTTAAAAATTTTACAGAAATCTGTAATTAATGGTTCAAAATATTAAAAATAATTTTTTTTTTTACTTTTAATTAATCGTTTTGAATATACAAAACACATATAGGTCTTTGATCACGTTATTATCGGTTCTTAGGAAAAATACGTAATTTTATAGATAACTTTTTATGGAGAATTTCACGTTATTAAATCGGATACACAACTTTTTTTCATTTGAAATAGTTTTGGAGATATTAATATAATTCAAAATTTTATTTATTGTTGAGATCACGCTAGAAATGTAGCCTTTTTTCTCAAACTTACTAGAGGTGGCAGATTGGTGGAATAACCTATTTATAACGACTTTAGTAAATGTGAAAACAATTTTCTTTCTTTTACATTCTTTTTAAGTATTTTCTTAGGAAATTTGTTTTATTTCTTTCGAAAAATTTCACGTACTTAGCTCCGTTCCGAGTTATGGATCTCGATATATCAGTTTCCTTAGGCTCAATTTTTTTGAAATATGAAGTGGAAGTACCAATCTTTAAAAACTCTTAAGAGCTTTTGTCTTGCACTCATCAAATCCCGGACCTTTTACAGAGGTACAAGCTTATTGTACTAAAAAGTAAAAAATAATTTTATCCATGAGTCACTCATATCCGACTATTTGTAAAATCTTGAGGCAATCATATAAAAAATGAATCAAAAAATAATAAGGCATGTGGAGTAGATGAGGCCTTCCGATTCATTTTTAATATTTTAAATTGAGCGCCTCTAGCTTTTACAAAAAGTCAGGTATAAGTGACTCATAGATAAAATTATTTTCTACTTTTTAGTGCAATAAAAGCTTGTCCCTTAAAAAGTATTCTTTTATTAAAAATTTTTTAACTGGGTAAGAACCCATATTTATCGTCAAAATCATAGGATTTTTATATTTTCAAATTAACCCAAATTTGATGTTTTTAACTTTAAAAAATACACAAAAGTCTGTTTATAAATATTAATATCCCAGGCTACAGAATAATACTAAAATTACAATTTAAAATATGTAACAGTTAATTTAAATTTAAAAGCCTATGGGATATATGATGTTAAATAATAGTATCTACAACAAACGTATGATATTACCTTTTCTACCTTTTCGAAAACAAAACTAACATTCCATCATACACACCAAAAAAAGAAAAAAAAAACATTCGTAAATTTTATATTTAACAACATGTGGTGAATTACACTTTTAGAGATGAAATCAGCTTTGTTTTAAAATTTTTTTTTCGTTCTCATTTTATATGAAATATTATAATACCTTGGACATTGCTTGTTCTTGTAACAGTTTAAATGAAAACTTCCTCAGTAGCATATCTAACAAATAGATGTGTCATAATCCAGGTTTGAACAATCACCATCTAAGGAATATATGTTCTTTACCACATATGTCAGACGCCGTTAATCTCTTGGATTTATTTTCACTACAATGCCAAAAAATATCATTGTAATTGACAACAAGGCAACCTTGTAAGATTTGCTTGACGCTTGGGCAAAGGGTGGGCAAAATAAGCCTTAAATTCTGCTGAGTCTTTTCGGGTACGGAACGCTGAACTCGCACTTGAAAAATATTTACAAAGACCCTCCATTAAATGACTGTTTTCCTTAAAGTCTTTTCCAAACTGAACGAATTTGGAGATCATCGTCATTTCGAAACTCGCACTTGAAACAGAGCTAAACACACTCTCCCATAAATAATGCTTCAAACGAACAGACAGACAGACAGGCAGACACATACACATAGAAGTCAAACTTACACGAAATTTTTTTAGTTCGGAGTTTATAAATGAGGCCACTTGCTTTACCGGATTTGTACAACTGTGTTTGAAAAGGGTGACCTTTTCCATGGCTGGACATTTCCTGATTACGCAATTAAAAGTACTAATATAGACACTTAAAAACGATATAAAAAGGTTTTTTTTTATATTATATAAATACGTTTTTCGGCGACCAAGTAGTTATGATCATTATGAATTATCATCATTATGAATTAGCTATAAATAACGTATGTTCAATTTAAACAAACGTGCAAAGCAGAGCAGCTCCGAAATCGCTATTAGCTGCGAAACGTTAATTAAGTGGCTCAATTCAGAAATTAAGTCACTTTATGTTAAACGAAATAAATTGGAATTGGAAACATATCGGTTCCATTTAATGGAGACCAAAAAAAAATTTTACTTAATAATTTCGAATTTGAATTTTTTTCTGTTATTATAATATATTTTTATACCATGCATAATATGTAATATGCAAGGTACACTAAGTTTAGTCCCAAGTTTGTTACGCTTAAAAATATTGATGCTACGAACAAAATTTGGGTATAGGTGTTCATAAAATCACCTAATTAGTCCATTTTCAGTTGTCCGTCCGTCCGTCTGTGAGCACGATAACTAAAAAACGAAAAAAGATATCAAGCTGAAATTCTTACAGCGTACTCTACTACTAATTTACCTAGGAAATATGGGCAAAAATTGAAATTTATTTGGTAAATCCTAGAGTTCTCATTTATTATCTTGGATAAATAATAGTTAGAGTGTTTTTCTATTTTCCAAGTGAAAACAATTCTACATTCTATTTAAAAGTGAATACACAATCGTAAATTTTATATTTGAAAAAATAAAACATAAATGAAAGCCTTTTTATACTTATTTTAAAATATTATGTGTGTGGTGTATTTTAAAATATAAAACCTTGCTTGGTTCGTACACAAAAGAAAAATAATATATATTTTACTGCTGTCTGTCTGTAACGTGATACCATTTAATGTTTTTGTACGTTATGAATGAGGTTGAATATATTTTTTAACTATTTTAAATCAAAAAAGGTGTAACAGTATACTTACCTATGTTTTTAACATAAATTCCCCATAGAAATGCTATCAAAATCCTTTATTTGACTAGTCAAAAAATATTATTTATGTTGCAATTTCTGCAGGAGAAAAACAATAACTACGGTTACATATATATTAAAACAACCAAGAAATAGCCTTTATATATTTCCAAAAAAACTCAGAAATCAACAGAGAAATAGCCTGTATATATTTTCAAATCTACTTATTAATAACCGGTGCTATCTTAAGAAAAGCCGCCTTAATCCTCCCTCAGAGATTGAAAAAATTACAATTTTTTTCTTAAAATCAAATCATTTTTTTATTTTTCAAGAATTTTTATTTCGAAAACTAAGCGCCTGGAGAAAAAATCACAGGAGTTAGTTTTTGCTTATAACTGATCAAAAAACACAAATATGTTTTTTATTTTGATAAAATTAAAAAATTTGTACTTTGCCTCCTCCCCCCTCGGCTTCTTGTTTACCTGTAGAATTTTCTCATTTCTTCGAAAATTTTCAAGAAAGAAAAATGTATGTTTCAATAAGACAAGCGACAAGGGTGCCAGTCGACTCATGGAAATAAGAGTTTTAAAGGAAGTCGAATCACTATGGTAAGTGGCTTCCGATGATATAATCTAAAAAATTGATTTAAGGTAGTTCTTAAAATGTTGACCGAAAGTAATAATGCGCTCAAAACTTCAAAATATAAAATATTTGAGGTCAAAGCCCATTACTTTGCTTTCAAGAATTACTGATCAATTTCAAAATTACGTAACGTAAGAAATTATCAGTATAATTTTACGTCACAAGATGGCAGATAAAACTATGGAGAAACGAGTTTGTTAAGTTTGTCGATAGTCAGTAAAATTGACTTAACAAAGAAAATTGCAGGCTTTTATAATAATCATTACTGCCTTTTTTTCTTGTCAAAAGCTAAGGGTTGCAAAAGATCTACGTATTTTAACTATTATTTAAAATGATACTAAAGAGCCTTATTTGGTATGGATAAATTCGATACATTATCAAAACTTCCTGCACATTCATCCACTAAAAAATACGTGGTTGAGTTTTCTGCAGAATATGTAGTTTTTTCATGTACTTTAATTATCAAATAAAACTTTTTTGTTAGTCTATTATTCAGAGCAAAAATAGTGGGTATATGTAGCATCGTTCTATAAACCGGCTAGCTCTTGGTATTCAAGTTCCTGGGGTGATTTCTAACCTCTTACATTACAACAACTAATGCATTTAAATTCACTCCCCCAAATTGTCAGGAGCCGAGCTATGATAGGGACTTTGACTATGAATAAATCAAGCAATATATTAAAACTTCCAATGACAAAAGAGGAAACTTTTATAGTCCTTTATCTTACCTTTATCTGTAAAAATAAAGACAGAGAGTGTGTCTATTCTAAATAGAAATATAAATCATCAAGGTTTTAATTATTTCATAATGTTTTTACCTGTTTTAATTATATTGTTGTATTACGATATTATACCTATAAGTATGTCGATTTAATATTCTTGTATTACAAATTATTTGTATTACAATCATAATGTTAAAAAAATAATAAAGATAAATAAATATACATATATAAGGTGTTTCAAAATCTGTGGAATTTCCGGTGCGTGTTCTATAGACCCAAAAAAAGTAATAATTTAAAAACCAAAAACCCGGCTGAATTAAATTAAACCTGAAAAGAAATAAACAAGATCAGCAGTTTATAAAGCGACTTGAACAGTCAAGGTCTAATAAAATCTATAGACTTGCTCATATCCTCCAAAAAATGGGCCCCGACTGTTAAAGTCACGTAAACTATTGGTATTGTTTCTTTCTTTTCAGATTTTATTTAATACAGTCGGATTTTTGTTTTTAAAATTATTTATTTTATTTTAAACGTGTCCCGGCACTATTTGTAACCCGCTTTTAGTTACCTTTATTTTGATACCCTATCCGATAAGTTTGGTTATATTTTTTTTAAATAAATGTATTACTTGTTTTGGCAAAAAAATGGGTCATTTTGTTTTTTGTTCAAACACCTATCTAAGAACCTTTGGGTTTTTAAGACTTATATAAAGACAAATTTACAAAGAAATATACATACAAGATACACTCGAAATTAAATTATCTTTCACGTGGATCGGAAATAATTTATTCGGTACTACAGGCTTTAATTTCACTATTATGCGCTTTTTTTTTTATTGTATTGAGAAGAAAGGATTACGAAAAAAATCTCAAACTATTATTTTTTTTTTTTTCTACGACATTGAATAAAAGAGAATGCTTATTATTCAACAAATTGAAAACCATTTATTACATTTTAATATGAAACCGTGTCCAAATTTCCATACAACTTTTCCCACTGCGGATTTTTGTGCTATGAAACAAAACCTTCTTTATAACAAATTCTAGAGTGGTACCCACCCGCTTCGCTGGGTTTAAAAGTAAAGATTGCTCTCGCTTATCCCCTTTCTATAACACTCGAAATAATGGTAAGGATTGTTTCAATCTTGTAATATTTACACTACTGTGATTATCCAAGAGTGAATATCGTCCTCTACTAACATGACGTAAAAAAACAAACAATTGCGTAATGAACACTGTCTATACATGATATTTCAACAATTAACTTAGTCAATTGTTTGTTTCAACAAATTAATATCTGAAAATAAATTCAATATTCCATTAACGCGAACTTGGTTTGCGAAATAAAGAAATCTTACAAGGTGATAAACGGAAGCACGCATGGTAGCACCCTGTATGATGACTTTTTTGAATTTATATTTTTCTTTCGTATAATACTTCACTAGATTCATTCATGTTTAAAAATTACCATTTCATGATTTACTTCAAGTGCAACAAACAAAACGATTTGAATGTAAATATTTTTAAATTACAGTACCTGCCTAATGTACATATTTTGCTTTGTTTATACTCACAAACAAAGCAAAGCCCTATGGCACCTTCCAACTGACACCCTGTACATAACAAAGTATAATTTTATCGACGTATATACGTGGTGTCAAATTAAATCGGTACCATATGGAAAACTTTTTACCTCGACTTTAAAATGACGAAGGTTATGTGCATAACCAATGTATGTATGTTCATCTGTTCAGATCTAGCTTCTAAACTAATTATCCTAATGTGACAACATGGGTATCGTTAGAAGCGTCTTGATCGCCCGCTGGCTATAGGCTATGTGACATTAAATTTAATATGGTGCCCTATAGAGGATATAAAGTTATGATCGAAAAACAAATTTCGATTTAATTATAGCGTGCTTGGTATCAAATTAAAGGGCGTAATTAGCACTGTTCAAAAATATATATATTGTTATACTTAATCACGAAATTATAACCGCAAAATAGTTTAAAATGTATGTATTTTCGTCTGTTTCCACATGGCTTCTAAACTACTAATCATAATTTGACAAATTAGGTAACGTTAGAAGCGTCTTGATTGCCCGCCGGATTATGAGCTGACTGGCGTCACATTAAATTGAATACGGCGCTCTCTAGTGGACATATAGCTATGATAGCACTGTTAAAATACATATAAGTATGTTGTTATACTTTATCACAAAATTATTACCTCAAAATAGTTTAAATAAAATAAAGTTCGAAAACTTAAACGCTGACGATTACAAAATCACGCTCTTAAAGTATGAAAACAAGAAAATGTTTTCATTTGAAATTGTTATGATAAGTAAAATGGTCATTAGAGAGGGGGTACCTATAAGAATAAACAGTTTTCCACAGGATCGAAAAGAGGTCCTCCGTTTGTAATGACTATTTTACTTGTCATAATAATTTCAGATGAAAATATTTTCTTGTTTTCATACTTTTAAGAGCGTGATGTCGGGGTTTTAGTTTCCGAACTTGATTTTATTTATTATTTGATTTATGAAAAATTTTTATCCTTGATTAAAAGTTCTGCCTGGTCTAGAACGCAATATGAAATATTCAGATATGAATGAATATTTTTGCATTCACTTGAGTTTTGTCGAAAAATTTTAATTTTTCCTTATTTTAAACTTCCTTCAATTCTTAAAATTCCGACAAAATTTATTAAAAATATTGATTCTAATTGACAACAACGGTCAGGTATCCAATATTATCCATTTTCCATGACCAAACAGATTTTGTTATTTTTACTCACTCTTCAAGTATTAGCATTGATAATTTATGTCTACATATCAACATTTAATCTAGAACTTACACATTCTGTGTAGTATTAATTTCTTTACACCCCAATCTGAAGAAATAAATTTTCAATGCTAATTTGACCCAGTAAAATCCGTTATTGAGCATGAATAATTTTCGTATGGAACATTTTTTGTGGATCCCGTTTACAAAATGTTCTTGAACGTAAAACTGTAGGTTAACTGTTGGTAAACCGGCAGGATATTTTTTTAAACTAATTTTTTTAACAAATAAATAATATTGACACAAAAAAATATTCTTAGACATTTTTCTCTAAACCCTCCAGTTTTCGAACAAAAATTCGTAAAATTTGAAAAAACGCAATTTTTACGATATCATCACTGAAAAATTGATTGAAAAAATAGGATTTTAAATATGTTTAAAATTTTTATTTGTAGTGTAGTGTTTGCATTTTAAGTGCTTGATTGTTAAGAGAGAACGTGAAAAACCACCCAAAAAACACGAATTCCCTATAAGGGATTTTCACCAATCGACTCGAAATAAAATCAAGTTAACAGAACATTTTCATTTACTACAAGGCAACCCTTTGGAAAAGCGTACAAACCATCTTTCCGAATTAGAAAGATTTTAGGATCTGATCTTCAAAAATACAGAGAAGTGTGACCAAGAAAAATAACAAAATAAATTTTTACATGATAGGCGGGATAATACTGGATATCTTGAACCGAATATTGGATAAATTGCAATTAAGATTAACTTTTCTCAATAAATAGTACTTTTCTTCGGACCAAAATTTACATTTTTTGGCAATTCCCGTAAACGAATTCAAATAATTGACATGTGATTATTTCATATCGTGTTCTAGACCATGTAGGACTTTTATCAAGAATAACTTTTTTTTCATATAACATAGCACAAATAACAAACAATAAGAAATAAGTATTCCGTATGGTACCGATTTAATTGCACACATGGTATGTACATTTTCAAAATAATTTAATTAAAATTCTACAATGTATACATATTATTAATTGAGCATACTCATAATATGTATAAATTAATACATTTTTTATTTATTCAAAGAATTTCTCAATATTGAAAATAGTTTTCATAGAAATAGTTTTGGTTAGGTTTGGTAGAAAATTTCGCCTTTATTAAATTATTTACTGTAAATTATTAAAATAACATGTTTAATTAAATGCGAAAAGTTCAATTAGATATTTCCTATTTAATTAGCACACGTTGGTATACAACCAGCGGTAGTGCAAACATAGTTCTTTGATTGTGAACTCACACTTTTTCAGATTAATATCCGTTTTTATAAGATGATAATTAACAAATACAAAAATTCGGTTCGCCACTCGACAAAAAGGCATCTCTGTCGTCTAACATCCAAAAAACATAAAATTGTATGTCTTTCTGTATCATCGTAGCTACTAAATAGATGAAGCGATTCCGATTTAGTTTTTTTTTTTTTTGTTTGGCGTTTTGATCCATATTAATTTTTGTTACGATTAGAGGAAGTTTGAGTTTGGAGATATTCTCTAGAAAAACCCGTTTCTTTCTACATTTTAAAAGCCTTACACGTCTCTACAGTCCATCCAAACTTGACAGTTACATTTTTATGTAAGTTTAAGTGGTCTCTAAAAATTCTGATGGAGGTTGTCAATTTCTCAACATCTCTTTTTTATCCAAATAGCATGTTTTTTGGTACTTTTTTCGAACAAGCTCTTATTGTATCTCTTATGATCCTTGATATTTTAAATTGAGCGGGTCTGAAGATCATTTATAGGTAACTCATAAAAAAGAGTATTTTCTACTTTCTAGTACAATAAAAGCTTGCCCATAAGAAAGTTTTATTTAAATTTTTTATCGACGCCGGGGCTTCAACATAAACTATTCAAAATTAAAAATTATCACCAACGGTTCAATCATACCAATATCTGTAGAAAACATTTGAATGGATTATGCAGAAGTCTACGTGTACTTGGGTCAAATTGTATCCTTTAAAGATCAGTATAACAAAGAAATACAACGTCGCTACGCCAAAGCCTGGCAGAAATTCTGGTCTCTAAAAGAAGTCTTGAGAGGAGATTACTCTTTAAGGGTGAAAGCTCAGGTAATTGATACATGCATAACACCAGTTTTAACGTATGGATGTCAATCATGGGCTCTATTACACATGATTAGCAATAAACTGGATATCTGTCAGAGAAGAATGGAACGCTGTATACTCAATATTACCCGGAGAGGTAAAATTATAAATAAGGTGATACGCTCAAAAACACAAATTCACTCTGCAGAGTTTATTGCTAAAAAGCTAAAGTGGTCCTGGACAGGACACATTATACGATCAAAAACCCATCGATGGGTAAACCGAATTATATTCTGGACGCCAAGAATGAATAGTAGAAATTGTGGGAGACAACGTAAGAGATAGTCGGATGAGTTTAGAAACTACGGTGGAAATACATGATCGAGACTTGCTACTGACAGACAAGCGTGGAGAAACGCATTAGACCCTTATTGTGATTAAATTCACATTTGTGAAAGGAGAGGCCTATGCCCATTTACTGGGATTAGTATTATCTTTACCAGTGAGAAAGAAGAACTTTTCTCACTCAGTATGCGTGGGGAAAATAGTTCATTACTGCGCTAGTGTGATGATGAATTTATTCTCGCACTAGGGCGGTAATGAATTTATTTACTATATAAACTTTTTTAATTTTCATAGATTACTTCTGCGATTGTCCAACTCGTACCACGCAAACGTTGTGCAAATTTCGCATTCGTACGTTAATAATGCTGTTATCCCACTAGTATCGTTAATACCTATTATACACTAATGTTTTCATACAAAAGTTGTATGACATTTTATTTCAAACTTATTTTGCTATTTAGCACAACAAACAATTTTTTTTTTGCTAAATGCGACAAAAAGCATTAATATTTGTGATATAGTTTTTGTCCATAGCAGGCTGAGGCAGCATCGTTGGTTGATTTCGTTGCCAAAAACCACAAATAAATAAATAAATTTTCTATAATATGGTATAATTCATTAACAATTCAAAAGTGTAGCTGTTGTAACTAATTGGCAACAATAACCAAAAACCAAACATATATATATACATATAAATATACTTCTTCTCTCTTTCTCTGGTCTGACTGCCATTGCTGCAAAAATATATTTATACTGTAAACAAACACAAAAAACAATATCATCTCTAAAATGTAATGTTAATATTTATTTAAAAAAATTTTATATAAAATACTCAAATTACCTCCATGCAAAGGGAAAATACGCAAAATGCCCATACTGCCCTATTAAAAAAAAATGCTTCTAAAAGGCTCTTTCAGAATTTACAATTGCTTCGCTTAAATAATTAATAGCTATTAAGTTATTGATTATTAAAATATCTGAATTCACCATTATCACCATTTTTTACATAAGATAGTTGTATAAATCAAACATTAGTGTGGCTGAATGCAGTACGAATGGTGAATTTTATACATAACTAATCAACTATTCATAATTTAAGTGGGGGAACTGTATATTCTGAAAGAGCATTTTTTGAGCAATTTTTTTATATACAATATTTCTTTGTAAGTTCTCAGTATAGGAAGTTATTGCAATGGATCTGATTCTCGAAATCGAAATTTTCAAAATATCTTCTGGTTTCATGGTCAGAATAAGGCATTCACACAAATTAGTAGAAGAAGCATGTGTGTCTGCGTGTGTGTGTGCACGTACTACCATCGTCATTTTTTCGTTATTGATATCGCGCAAGCAAAAAGTGATGGTGTCGATTGAAGCGTTTTAACGGTAATATGATTCGAAAAACAATTCATAACATTCGATCGAGTTTTACTGTCTATACAAGGTATTTCAACAATTAACTCAGTCAATTTTTTATTTTCGCTTGCTTTATATAAAATTGAAGAAAATGTGACTTCACACCAAAGGAAGGGGGTTTTACTAACGCGAACCTGTGTCATAAAATTTGTGTGAAATAATTTATGAATGTTTTCCAATCTAATTTATAAAATTTATGAACGTGAGGTCTGAAACATCCTGTACATCCTGTACCACGTAGGTTTATGTACATCGAGGTAAAAACAATATCATTTCTAAAATGTTAATATTTATTTTAAAAAAAAAGTAGGTTTCCTCTATATAATGTATGTAAACAACACACAAATATATATATATATATATATATATATATATATATATATACAGTGTGTCCCCGGGTAGAGGTAACTATACTTGTAAATTTTCTTATTTTGCATTTAAAGAAAAAAGTCATTCTTTATAAGAAGTTTTGCTTATTATGAAAAGTATGTAGGAATATTTAAAACTTCTTAATTATGTACAGGGTAGGTAAAAAATTGAAATCACAATTTTTTTTTGGGTAAACTACCCTTTGTTTTTAAAAGTTGACAAAATGTTTCTTAAAAAAGTTACTCGAAATTAACAATTATGACTCTATACAAAAGATCTTTCCAACTTTGCCAATTCCATTCTCATTGAATATTTATCCGAGAAAATAAATTTTCTAAACAAGTCCACAAAAAATTACACTCTCGGATTGTATATGTTAATTGATTTATTATTATTTTCTTTCTTACGTTTTTTTTTTTATAATTAAGAGATTAAAGTACACGGATCTTCTTGATATTTTGTATAGAGTCATAATTTTTAATTGAGAGTAACTTTTCTTTGTAACATTTCGCCAACTTATAAAAAAGAAGGGTAGTTAACCAAAAACAAAAATAATGATTCCAAATTTTTGACTACCCTGTACATTATTAAGAAGTTTTAAATATACCTACATACTTTTCAGTATAAGCAAAACTTCTTATAAAGAATGACTTTTTTTCTTAAAATGCAAAATAAGGAAATTTACAAGTATAGTTACCTCTATCCGGGGACACACTATATATATAGATACCTACAATAAAATTACATTATGAAAATTGGGATACGTATTTTCCAATTTAAAAACCTTTTTTTCTGTTTATACCTACTCACTATATATGTATGTTGTTGATATTATAATCCTTAAATAACAAACAACAATAGACATTTTTTAGGGTATATATTTATAAGGATTGGATACGATACACTTCTAAATGAACTCTGAATAACTATTTAAAAATATATAGGAGAGCTTCATGTACCTTGAGTCATAGTATACATTTACATCTCTTTTAATTGATTTTAACCCGTCAGCACTTTCGTCAACCGTTCGGTGATCTTTAGTTCCATGATGAGTGATTTACTTATGTTCGTGCTTCAAATATATCATGCGTTAAATATTCTTTAATTTACTGAGTATGAATTTAAATAAGAGAATAATTTTAGAACAAAATCAAAAGAATCATAATCATATTTTTTTAATATATCGTAAATATTTTTTGAATTAACTCTTTGCATATTAAAAATGAAGATTTTATGTTTAAAAAAATATACTTACAGGTTACGAGTAAGAATACTCATATCATTAAAAAAGTTACGTACAAAAACGTCATCTGCATTTATTAAACTTATTATTGAAATTAAATAATAATTAATAATTATTTATTTTTATCACAATTATTTTCACTAAAATTATTACACAATTAAATATTATGATATTGCAATATTTACAGTTTAAGTTACACAGTGCAGATCTAAATATCTCTAAACTAAGAAATATATACCGACAGCTGTCATTTCACGCGATGAGAGAAACTCTCTCAATTTCTGAAGAAATTGGAAAAAGTTTCTATATAATAAGTTAATACAAGTTATTATGTTTCAAAACGAACTTGAGCAAAATGCTCATAACGGGAGTGTTGGCGAATTTTAAATAAAATAATGTAAATAGCCTCACATTTTCCCAACACTTTTTTGAGGATTTGAATAAACTCCTACAGAAGAAAAACAAAATTTATAAGGTATTTCAATGTAATCATAATAAGACCAAACAATTGTATGTATCTTATAACGATTGTAACTGGATTCAATTCCTTTAACATTTAATTTTTACAGATTATTCAAAGAAACAGCGTCAAGACTGTATTCCCCACAGAAAAGTCCCCTTCAAGAATTGATTAGTATTTTCTGTTTACAGATTTTGCTTGTCCAGAAATCATGCGCAAATAGGAGCTTGTATCATTATAATTTTATTTAAGGGCGTTTAATACAGGCACGGGGTCCACATATAAGATGAGGAAAACCTCGAGAAGTGGATAGATTGTGCTCAATTTTAATGAAAAAACAGTATTTCAACAGGAGTTGTTATTGTGAAAGGTAAGCCTATATATAAAAATACCTTATAGCAAAGCAGAACGAGTCATACCTACTCAACCTGACTACTAAAACCATAAATCTTCACCAGAAATAATAATAGCATTGCCTACTAGAAATGATTGGACAAAGAGCAAGATAATAAACCTCCAATATTTAGTATAATATGTTCATTGATCGCTGATATAAAACTATGTTTTAATCGTATAAGTTACATAATATAAGTATGTCTTTTCAAACTTTACCTCCTCAACATTCCACGATATGTATGCCACGAAGATATAATCAGTGATTTAAAACCAAAAACAAATTAGTAAATAAATGAACAATAAAAGACAAATTCTGTAATTTTGCTCTAAAAACATTAATTTCTAGTTCAATTGAAAATAAGAGCACATGGATGTCATTCGCTCGGTTGCTTGAACAATTTTAATTTATGAAGTTGATGTTCGATATTAATGAGTTTCATGACAAACTTGCATTTGCACCTAAACCTAAATTTGCATTTAAAATATAGTTAAGAACACTTCCCATCAAATTACCTATCAAACACAACCAAAAAAATCAATATCGGTTCATTAGCTTAGGCGCTACGATGCCACAGACAGACAGACACACAGACACACAGGCCGACACCCAAACACACAGACAGACAAACACACGTAGCGGCCAAACTTATAACATCCCTTTTTTTAGTTCGGAAGTTAAAAATGGCGAGTATCTAGCATCATCAAGGTACAAAACTTTACCACTAATGGCACACTATCTATGTTTTAATATAAAAATATTTTTCAATCTAAAATATAAACTCTTTTTGTTATAACAAAATCATCTGTCAATCATTTGTATAATACCTAAATGCTCAAACTTTTTTTTTAAACTTTTTGAATACTATAATATAATAAATATGATTCTATTTTGGAATGATAATAATATGAACATCCTGTTTGTTTTTATTAAAATTTAAATTTAATATTTTATAATAAAATACATAATATTTTGAAAAATTTTAGTTTAAAATAAATGAAATCGTTGTTTAAACTAATGCTTTGTTTAATAATTTTATCATTGATTATTAATGAAATATAAAGCGACTTTTTTAATAATAAGGTAATGTATACTAATATTGTAAATGTGAAAGCAGAGCTTGATATCTGAGAATGAATAAAAATTGCCAAGACACAATTGACCTATGTTGCTTATTTTTGAACTTAGCCTCGCTTTTTACACCCTGAGCACGCTATAATTTCAGCTTGATATCTCGTTTTGTTTTTGAATTATCTTGATCACAGACGGACAGCTGGAAATGGACATTTTTTATGGTTTTATGAATACAATATTTTTTTTCAAAAACAACGTATTAAAACATATGCATTTTTGGGACAAACAAAACTCTTTTTGCCCGCTTTGTTGAAAAGATGGGAATAAAAACCACTTGTAATTTGCAGCTATGTGTATTGAGTATATTTGTAGTTATAATGTCTTAGCGAGTAAAATACCCTAAAGTATGATTATTTTCTTAGATGGTTTTATTCCTGGTCATTTTCTTTTTCTTTGAGGGAAAGGAGGGTAAAATCTAAATGTTTTTAATAAAAAACATGGCGAAAAATGAAACTAAAGGCAAAAGAAAGGCTAAAGGCTTAGCAATCAAGATAGGGGTAGAAGATCAAATGGGTGAATTGAGAAGTGAAATTGAGTGAGTAGAGCATCAGCATCAGCATCAGATGGGCAAGGATATATCCATATTATGTTATATACAGATTGTCTTTTTTTAACTTGACATTTGCAAAACAAATAAATAATAAGCCAAACACAAAAAATTTTTGCATAGAAAACGTTGAACACTTGAAAGCCTCGATCAATTCCAAATGCTTGTTTATTTTAGTTGGATAGGTTCTAGGTTTAATGGTGTTCAACTTCATCTTTTTAAAAGGAACCCTAATTTTTGTGATCTGAGCAAACAATAACAGATATTTTCATTGTGTTCTTATGCGAGAACTGAAGTTTTTTTAAGAAAATCCGTAGAATCTGAATAATTGTTTTTATTTAGACACGAAATCATTGAAAATTTTTCAATTTTCTTCTATAATTTATTTGCAAATGTCAAGTTAAAAAACCCACCCTCTATAGAAGTATTGGAATTGTCTCTCGAATACATATGGGTAACGACTAGTTAGCTCCAACTAAAAATCAGTGGGCAACAAAATAATTTAGGGAATTCAGAATCTCTGCGGTAAATGTACACGAAAATTGACTGCTATGCGACAAAATCATTAATGAGTTGAAGATCTATCGAATCTAAAAGCTTCCTTTCACTTTACCGAAGTTATTTTACAATTATTTTGTTTTTTTTTTCGAATTCTGTCTTAGGATTATTATAAAAACGTGTAAGTGTCTTGAAACCCAAAATACGCGGTAAGAAATTTCTTGTGGATACCACTATGCCAGTGGCATCGGTGTGAACGCCATACACCGAGTCTATGCAGTATAGGTAGCCGCTATTCAATACTGTAATATTAGGTACTTATGCTAACAAAGTACACTATTACATTTCGTGAAAAAATAAGATATTTTACTATATTTGAAAAAGTACTTCTTTTTTAAACTATCAAAAACGCGGGCATCCAATTTGGTGACGTAATATCGGTATCATTATACGAAATAACACATATAAGTTTGACAGATATATTCCTAGACAACTAATTATAATAAATATAAATATTGATTATCTATGGATATATTATACCTAGCTGTCTACACTGAACTTACTGGTGGTCTATGGTTCATACACATATGACATCACATCAGGACTTGCTCGTGTTTTACCTCACGTGATATACAGTTTAAAAACTACGATTTTTAATTTTAATATTATAAAAGAAAAATGTGCTTTTATGACTCGAAATCAGAATATTTAAATATATTTTTTAATAAATTTTAGCTTTTTTTCAAATTTCATAATTTATTTTTCGCTACCGAAAGTACCCTATTATTATTAGCCAAATAGAAATCTATATTTTGGTGGTTAATTTTCTACAATAATCCAAAGTTTTTAGTGGTTCTGACCATTTGATTACACATTAATCAAAAATATTTGAACTTCCAAACGGGCTGAAAAAAATCTAGTTTAAGTTTCATTTTTTCAAAAGTCAATTTTGATTGGAAATATTGATATAGTTTGAGACCATACTATGTACATAAGAAGTATCAACAATAATTTAAATTGAAACAAGTTTGTATATTTTGTACATACACACCAAGCATGGGTGGTAATACTGTATGTGGTATGTAAAACATAACACAGACAGTTTTTGTTATAGCCTAGGTAAAAACCTCAAAATCCTTAAATATATTTAATCATACTGAATAGTAGGTTTTATACCAAACCTACCTTTAATTTTAAATTGTTTTGTTTGCAAGTTGTTAGTATTACGGTATACCTATATAGTAATTTCATTTGTTAAATTTGTTAAGCTAAAAGAAAATTTTTATTTTTAGTGAATTTAATCTTCAACGAAAATCAGCTATTGTGGTATATCAGTTAGCAATGTCACGAAAAAGTTGATTTCAAATTGGATCGATTTTGGAAAATTCTTTTCTTATTAATATTAGGTAGGGATAGATAAGAGCATTTACTAACTTTTCGTAGTTTAGTAGTGTTTCTGGAAAGAGATGCTTAAAATAGTTGGGTAACTACAGACAAAAAAAACACCATTAAACCTTACATTTTATAACTAACTTAGTATTCTAAGTAATTAAATTTTTTCAAGTTTGTCTGAAAATTATTAATAATTAGTTTTTCAAACAATAAGATACCGTAAATTAACTTCAGTTCTCACAGGAATTAATCAAATTACGAAATTTTTTCTCTAGTTTTTTCTAAATAAGAATTGAATTTTTCAGTAAACATTTTATTTAAAATAAATATTAAAGCTTAAATAATTTTTTATAGGTAGAAATAATAAATCAGAAATAAACTTTTTGTTTTTTAACAATGTTCAATGTTAATTTACGGTAACTTATTTTCTGAATAACCTAAATAATTTTTAAACAATCTTTTTAAATAATGTATTTGGCTTCTTAGCATGTTTAAGGACAATTTCTCAAAATTTTGTGTTCAAATTTTTAATCGTTCTTTTCTGTATCGCCTCAACAACCTTTAATGCCAGACAGTTAAGCAATTTCCGAAAATACTATTCTAATAATTAACAAGTGAAATTTCATTCTTAGAAACTTTCCTTCGAATGTTCCTTCCTGTCAGAATCGATTCATCCGATTAGGAGCTACGATGCCATAGGAAGACGGACACACATAGGGGTCAAACTTGTGACAGCCCTTTTGTTGGTTCGGTTGTTAAATATTTTTTCTTGGTAAAAATTCGTTTGCTTTACTAGTGCACACCCCACGTTGATAAAGGCAATCACTCTCGGGGCTAGATGTATTTAATTTCTACCTATTTTGCATAACAAAAGAAAAATCCAAAATTCAGCTGTCTTGAAATTCATTATCAAAAAAGTTGCTATTTCTCGTGTCATAAATTGTATCGATGGCACAATTTGACGCAAATTTCATTAAATACTATTGTCCTACATCCCAAAATATATTAATTATCGGCACATTTATTGTCCAATCAGAACGAAACTTGATATCTATATTTATGTTAGCATAAGTAATATTACAGTATCCATAGGGCTATCCGCCAGGAATATTGTGGGTATCGTCAACTAGTATGTTCCTGACACCCATACTGCATGGACTCGTCCACCATAACTATTCCTAATGTTACTTACTATTTACTCAATACAGTATACAGCATGGCGTTCACACTGATACTAGCATAGTGGTATTCACAAATATTTATTACCAGGCAGTTGAACACTGAATACATTAAGAAACTTATTTGTATAATTCGTCAGTGACCGAATACTTACTCTAAAATCAGTCTCTAGAAGGGAAGAATTTGGCGGTCGGTACGAGACCAAATCCCTCAATTTATTTATGTTAATATTCATGAATACTTTTTTTTTTTATTTAAAGAAACTATTCTATAATAATTTTATTAATCATTATTGATCAGAGAGAATTCATTTAGCACACGCAACTCCTGTAAGAGGAATTTTTCGTATTTTCTTTAGCATTTTTTTGTCTGTGTATTTATACAAATTTTTAATTCAATTTTAATGTTTTTTTACATTACATTCGTCAAAATTATTTAACAAAGTCAGTCAAGTATGTGCATTTCAATTTGCCTTTAAGGTTCTATCTTTATAAAAACGACACGTTTCTATTTTACTATGCAGGAAATGAATTTTTTTTATTATTATAGCTTTTAAAACAATGTTTTAAAATAATCGAGCATGAAATAAGCTTATGACGTATACATAAAATTGAAATTATTATCGTCGTATCCGTAGAAAATAAAAATTTTGTAATACTAGCTTGATACATGCCCGCTTCGCTGGATTTCAAAGTAAAGAAAACCGCGTTATATTATCCACCTCTCTTCCTTTTGCTTATTCCCTCCCGTATTGTTTTACACAGGTAAAACATATATACAAAATTCAATTTTTAAATGTTATATAGTCTTTATTCACTGAGTGTAACAGAACTGGTGGCCCATGAATTGTATCTCGTTCACAATTTTACAGAAATCTTTAATTTATGGTCCACAATGATGCTCATGAATTAGACTGATGTATAAGCTATATTATTGTACAGTTTCAATGAAATCCATTCGTTAGTTTTTGCGTGAAAGCGAAACACACAAACAAACGAAAACAAGTGAAAACAAACAATTGACTGAGTTAATTGTTGAAATACCATGCATAAATAGTGTTGATTACTCTATCACATTGCACATTGCACATACATATACAATTTATATAATATATAGGAGACTTTCTATAGATATAGATAGATAGTCACTCATCACGATATCTCTGGAACTATAAGACCTAGAGACTTGAAATTTGGCAGGAATATTCCTTTTGCCAAGTAGAGGTCAGCTAAGAACGGATTTTACGAAATTCCACCCACAAGGGGGGTTGCGGGGGTGTTCATGAATAAAAAATTCATATTTTTCAATTATGGCTTTTAATAGTTCAAAACTTGGTCAGAATGTTTTAAATTACATTTAGAAGATTTTTTTAACCTTCGGAGGGTAGAAAGGTGTAGCGAGAAAGTGGGAAGGAATTATCGAATATTTACAAATATACTTAAGTGGGATATCAAATAAAAGAGCATGACGTGTACATTACAAAACTGTTATCCAACGCAAGGAAATGTGGAGGGAGGGGTGCAAGTGGGGATGTTGCCCAGCAAAGCGGGCGGGTAACAGCTAGTATAATATATATTATACAATTTACGCCTAATTTGCGCCCTCACGGGTAAACAGTGATGCTTACGAAAAAAATATTTCAAACAAAAGTTGTTTATTTTTTGATAAGAAACATTTTTTACGTTTAAACTTTTGTTCTATCTCTGATGGTTTACAAGATGGGTCCTACGTACCCACAGGTCAAGACCCAATTGACCTATGTTGCTCATTTATGAACTCGACCTCACTTTTTACGCCCTGAGTACGCTGTGCCCACAGACGGACGGACGGACAGACAACCGAAAATGGACTAATTAGGTGATTTTATGAACACCTATACCAAAATTTTGTTCATAGCATCAATTTTTAAGCGTTACAAACTTGGGACTAAACTTAGTATACCTTGCATATTACATATATGCATGGTATAACAAGCAAGCATCCTTACTTTCACATTTATAATATTTATAAATAGGGATATAGGAATATAAATAGTCTAAAAAATTAAATAGATTGTAGTTAACGTGCTTACTTGGCTGTAAGTAAATATTTCTTATTCAAATTAAGATGAGCATTTCTCTGGGCTGTATTATGCATTTTGTTAAAATATATCCCCTTAAGGACCCACAGTGGGTACTTAAGGGGATATATTTTTAAAAAATATTTCTTGATTCTACGATTTCGTCACTTAATTCAAACAATTAAGTATTTGCCTGAAGTTGTTTAATAATTTCGACTTTCAGGTAGCATTTTGTCGGACAATGAACATATAGCAGTGCAGGAAAGTAAATTTGTTTTATTGCTCGTAATAATTTAAATTACCAGACAGATTTTCAATCGTCAAAACTTAAAAGTTGCTGTTTTATACAATTTCAGAAAAAATAGAGTTTGTATTTCGTAGGAAAACTACATTCTCGGGCTACTGTAGTTCGACCAAATTCATTAGGGAAAGTATTGCTTCTTCTACTTAATATATTTACTACTATTTCCAATTTTTTTGCTCATAAATGTCTTTTATCGTATGTTGCTTTGACTAAAATTGTTAAGCCTATCAAAACTCATAAATATATAACATTCAAAAATCCTCAACGGAATCCTATATAGAAGGAAACATCAAGTTAAAATTAATAAAGTTTTTTGTGTGACTCGTCAGTAAGATTAAACTTTTTTTCTGCTTAATGACAGGTTTGTGTCATACTGAATGCTATTTATGTACTCAATTTTTTTTTTAAATATACCTCACAGAAATTCGAGTCGACAACTTTTAAATGTACATAATATTTAAGTTAATATATAAAACAAGACAACAATATTAGTTGTTCTTTAAACCGTGTGACATTCTTATTTTATTGAAAGAGAATTAAAACTTAAAAAAACTGGAAAGGATAATACTTTATACTTTTACAATTTTATTAACATTTTCACTCTTTTTTAACGTAATTTTTCTAATCCGTAAGATTATCAAACAAATGCAATGTTAGAATTTACCAACATATACCTTTTAACATATTTTCAAAGCATTGTCATTTTAATAAAAAATGGCGTTCTTTTAATTTAAATAAGCTCATAGCTTAAGGTAGTACCTACACGAAAGTGATATTCCAAGAATTTCTCAAAACTCAGAATATAAAATATTTAATTCATAATACACTTGCTGTTAAAATTAGAAGATGATTTACCATGCCATACATGAGATATTAGCAATTAAAAGTGACGCAATTTGTACGTGTACATGGGAGAAGTGTATAAAAATACACAAATTTACAAATATTATATTTATTTACCAATGAATGACGTCCACCATCTCTATGAAAAACTAATATAATGTAGAATACTATATTTAGAAAATATATAAATAAAAATAAAAATTATTTACCATATAGTTTCGATAAAAAACTTAAATAAATAACTCGTTTTAGCGATGATTTTTGTGGAAAGCATATAAAAACTAATGGTAAAGATAGATATCAAAGTATGTGTGTGTATACGTATAGAATATATAATTGTGAGTAACTACAGTCTTTTGAAAATAATATATGGTATATGTATAATAGTCATAGCACAGATAATGCACTGAATGATAGTATTAGTCCAAAACTTTTTGACTGGACGGTCGCGGAGGAACTACCTTAAGAAATTTACATTTTTATTTAAATTTGATTAGGCATAATATTTTTAATAATGTGGTACATAGAAAGATCTGGAAGACAAAAAGCTTGTCCTTATAAACTTTTGTTCTTGTTACACAATTGTCCAAATTGTTCAAATTTCAGTCCAACATGTTTTTGTCAATATTTTAGCTAGCTTTAAATACATTTTTTTGAAATTTTTATAATTTAATTTGGAAAGACGTGGCAAAATTTGAAAAAATAAAAAAATAAAAATGCACTAAAAAGTAAAAAAATTACGATCATATAATGTTGATTGTAGTTATAATTAAAGTTATTTTTGAAGTCGGTATCAGCCAAGTTAACGGAACAAAATATTCTGTCACAGTTCTTTCCTTGGCTGGTACCGGCTTCAAAAATAACAATAATTATACCAACACAAGTTTTTTAATTTTTTTTATTTTTAGTGAATCTTGTTACTAAAAAAAGAATCACTGAAATTGGTTGACGTGATATTGAGTTATTCGTCCATTTGTCACGTACATACTTATTGCAAATTTAAGACTTCTATGGTTTTCTAATAGATGCCAGTGTCAAAACTGGGCCAAATTGAAATGGGACCATACGGAAAGCACCAGCTTTCAAATAGGATAGGAATCATCAAAATCGGTTCACCCAGTCAAAAGGTCTGAGGTAACAAACATGAGGTAACAAAAAAATATAGTCGAATTGAGAAACTCCTTCTTTTTTGTTTAAGGTCGTTTAAAATTTTTATTCAATAATCCGATCGGTAATCATCGAGTCGCGTGATGAGAGATTTGCGCAATTTCTGAAGGACTTGAAAAAATATATTTAAAAAAAAACTGTAGATAGGTTGAAAAAATCTCAAAAATTTGTAATTCTAAATTCGATAAAATTGAAGCTAGAAAAAATTTCAACCTCATAAACCATTTGAAAGATGGAAAAATTATTCATGTTTTAAAACGAAAAATTTCAGAGGCCCCTTAAACTGTCAAGCCTTCGTTTATGTATTCGAAATGTACGCTAAAATATTTAACATCTCTTCGACTAATACACAAATTTTTATTTTTTTAAATTTTCCAGTTCTCAAAATTATCGTTTGAACGCTATACAATTACGAGAACTGTCGAGCAAGGTCTTTTAATAAACGTAAATTTGATGCATATTACACATGATAAAATTTGTAATACCACACTTATAATAATAATAGTAAAAATTTTTATGAAAATGTCTCGGTTACAAATATAAAGCATGACACTCCAAAAATTTATGACAAAAAACTAACAACTCTAAAATTTTAATAGTCAAAACAGCGAACGCTAAAACAAGCAATGCTATTACAAAACAAAAATGCATTTAAAATGTCACAATGGTATTTATGAAAATATAAAATTTAAAAATAACAATCGTAATAAAATATAAAATTTATTTTAATAGTTTTTGGTCTGCTTAACTACGATGTAAAATTAAAAACTAACTTTTTTATATTTCAATAAATTTTTTGTCGTACAAGGTGTAACTGAAATATATTCATTTAAAGGTATTCTGGATACTACAGTGGTTACAAGACAGAAAAATCTTGATAATCATAACCCACTTGCTTTTAAGTTGACCTTAAATGGTTACAGAAGGTCAATGCGTTTGTCATTACCTCGTAGCTCGACTATCTCCGGAAAACCAGGTTGCCCTATCCACAGGTACTATCGGAATATCTTTATGATTCTGAAGTTTGTTATTTTATCTCTTACCAAATATAATTTTTTTAACCGTTGACGTCAAAAAAGGAGTGTTGTAAGTTAGACCGCTATGTGCGTCTTTCTATCTGTAGCATCGCTGTTTCTAAACGGATAAGCTGATTTTAATTTTTTAATTTTTTATTGAGAAGGGAGCCGTTTAACAATAGCCGAAAAATTCTCTTTCCTTTCTTTCGGGATCGAAAAAATTTATTTATAGAAAAACACGTTTGTAGTCTGAAAGACTGAGTCGAGCAGCCTCAGCTACTCAACATTATTAAGATTTTTGTTGCTACATAAAGTTTCGAAGCCGCATTTTATTAACACTATGTTTCATTTTTTTAATTTTACAATTTTGATGTCGCAGTTAAATTCTCTCGCCTTTGTTATATTTTGAATAAGAAATGCTACCGAAAAAATCAATTGTTTGAATATTCTAGGCTGAAACCCGAACCAAATATTAAAAAAAATTCATGAAAATTACATTTTCAATGTAAAGGCCTTTTTGTCTTTTTTTTTATAGGTTTTTAAGTTAACGTTATATTTGACTGATGCGTATTTATATAAAAAACAAAAAAGGAAATTAAAGATCACAAAAAACAAAAACAAAATTTGTAACAAAAACTTATTCATGGTCGTTGAAAATACGAAAATCATTAAAATAAACATTTTTACAACCGATCTTCTGATCGTAAAGGAAAGAAACAAAGAAAAAAACCGAAAAGAAAAACAATTTTATTAGAAAAACTATTTCATGGTGTATTGGCTGTATATAAAAGAAGAGTATTTAATTTTTTTTCTATTCGTTTATTTTTTGACTTTTTCAATATTTAACATTTTCCTTTTCTTAAACACAAAGAAAAAAATTGAATGTTTTAGTTATAAACCTAATTTTTGATGGATTGAAAGCTATAAATAAAAAATTGTAGAATTTCAAATTTTTAATGACGAATCTAAGCTCGTTTGATTGATTTTTGAATGGTAGATTATAAACGAATTGTTGTTTTGAAGAGAAGATTGAATTATTCTAGGAGCAACCCCTCTTTGAAGAATTTTACAATTTTACATTTCTGGACGATTGAAAAATTGAGAAGCTTTTATCAATGTCTAAGAACTTAATCAAGATGCCTGAAAAATTTTCATTTGCTTGGCAAGCTTAAAAGTGATGGAATCCGATTTGAATATCATCCCTAATAGCCATCACTTTTAAGCTTGCCAAGCAAATGAAAATTTATAAAAGATTATAAAAGTTTCTACACAAGAAAAAACTTGTCTTGACCTAGACAACCTCCTCCCAATTATCCAATAATTTCCAAAAAACAGTCAAATACTATGCATGGTATCAGATCTATTAAACGTCTTTAAAAAAGTTGAATAACCTTAATTTGGTTCAACGATTATCTTACGTGTACCATTACATCGAAAATAACAAGTTCCTTCATTAGTTAATTAATAATTCATATCATAAATGTTTAATTAAAGATATGAAACAGTTAAAAATAATTTACAAAATTACTTAAATAATATTTATGTTACCCCCCAAAAAAATAACAGAAAGATAATCATTATAATTATTGTTTTCACTTGTGTTTTTCTTCATTTCTAAAAGACCGTGAGCCCATAATGAGGTGAAATTTCTATGATTATTTTTGTCCGCCTCATCAAGGATTGATAATGGTACTTGTTATACTGCTTGTATATTGCATATAGATAACAGTTTTGAAAGTCAGTCAGTTAAATGTTAGAACAAGGCTGGTCAGTCAGCCCTTATTTATGAACAGTAAATAAATGAGATTCATTCACGATTTCCGTGGTATTTAAATTTGTTTATTAAAGTTGAAAATTGTTATGTTATTAAAACTGTTCAATCGTTCGCTTGAATGCGCGCAGTATGGGTGTGTACACGACTACTATAACCAATCCTCAAGTTTTCTGCTTTAATAAATTCAACGATTTTTTTTGCCTGGCTCTTAACTCATGATTGAAAAATATGGAAATTTGGTCTTATTATGAGCTCACGGCCTGTGTTTTTCATCATTTCTATGTATTCATTAATGAGAAGGAAAATTCTTATTGTTATATTTATGTATATCTTAAAATATAAAAGACAAAAAAAATTACGTGCGCACTCTTGTGTTATTCTAATAATTTTTCTTTTCTTTTGTAGGATAAATTTCATTGAATTAATAAAGTAAAAAAAAAATAGAAAATTATTAAAATTATTTTTCCCTTTTTAAAAGAATAATTCGAGTATAATTTTTCTTTTCTTTTTTTAAACTCTTAAAATAAATCATTTAAGTTTTACTTTAAATATTATATATTTGTTTTAAATTGCTAATATTTTTTTAAGCACTTTTTCTTACGAATTAAGCAAGATTTCCGAGTATCGGTTGTCCTTGTTTTGCCACACGATTTTAGGTTTAATTATTTATTTTATGTTGCTGTCTAAATACAGTCCTTACCGGTTTTTGCACAATTTTCAGCTCTGACGGTCCAAAATAAAAGTCCTCGGCTGAGAGAATATTCATAATATATTTATAACCTCCTTAAAATGAAAAAAAAATTGCCAGTTTATTAGAATCTGATCTTTGATTGATGAGGGGATATGTATTTTCGTACTTGATGGCAGGATCGTTTAAAGATTATGTAGAGATGTCGTCTTTTGGTCGCATTATTAGGAGACGTATAAAAAAAATTAATATTACATTTTGGACCAGGAAACAAAGATATCGTTTATGAGGGTCGGTTAGAAGAAACCTATCAAATACCGAACTCGATATACCTAAGGTTGCGGGTTCTTCGAAGAGTTTGTCTCAACAAAATTGAATTTTAACAGCTGGGCTAAAGCAATGCGTGTAGTGCTCCTAAAATATTTGATAAGCTGGAATATTCAGCAAAAAAATTGGAATGACAAGCGGGCCTATGAGTTTGTCCCACGTGGACAGCCATTACACCCATCCAAGTTGACTAACACAGTCTCTCAAAATAACAGAGCTAGAATAAAAAGTAGTAAGATTCGTAAATTTTTGACAGGAATAAATTTTATATATCTAATGTTTTAAATTTCTCATATTAATAGTTAAGGCGTTTTAAAGTATTTCACACAGTTTTCATCATAAAGAAGAAATTTTTTAATAATAAAAATGATTAAAAAGTGATATTTAAAAACAAAAAACCATTCAAAATGTCATTAATAACTTTTCTTCTTCTACTGTTTTGAAAAATGCAAAATTAATATTCTTCTTAAATTTATATTATTTGTGATTTATTTTTAATGAGTTAATTTTAACTTATAAAAATTAATGTGCTATAATTTATTATTTATTTAAATGTGTAATTTTCATTTGCATTTTTGGTGTGTATTTAATACGTTTTGTATACTGTGTTTGCAGTAATCTATATAATAATTTTTACTGTACAAAAAATATATTATTCCTTAGGGACTCCTGCTCTTCACTATACCGAAAAAGTATGAGTACATACTATTCAAGAAAGTTTTTAATTGTTTAGAAAAGGAGAATTGCAAGCCTTGTAATTTAAAACCTAAAAATACAATTTTTGCAAAAACACACAAAAGTTTCTATAAACATCATCTAATTAGATCGCTCTGGTGTACTTAACCGAACGACACCGTCTCTTCAGAAGAGAAAGTGCAATTTTTTTTGGATGTTTAGGATTTTTTTCAAAAAATTCAATTTCATAAATTTATTACAATAACGAAGTAGTAGTAGAATCCTTCCGTTTCAGTTTAGGTTCCACAGTCAAATCAACAAATAAACTGCAAATGCCAGGACTTAATTAATTTTTGTGATTTGTATTCTAAAAAACTTCTCAGATTACATCAAAAATATATTTTTATTTCATCACATAAGCGGATGCAACCTAATTTGGATTTATTCCGGTTCTGATTTCTGATGTAATAACATTGTATAGCATGATGCCAACTGTACCAAATTGAAATATACTCCCAAATTCAAATTGCAAATAAATAATTATAATATAATAAATTGGGAGTACAAAAAATAAATTTATCATTTTATATTATTATAAAAACATAAAAAAGATAAATTAAATCTTATATTTCAAACAAAAATATAATAAATATATATTTTTGAAACGAAGATACACATACATTTATCTACCACTTGCATAATGAGAAGCCTTCAAAAAGACTGAAATAAGAGCAAAGCATTGTTTTTCATATACAGGATAATTCTTTGTACTCAAAAAATGTACTTTCAAAATCAAGAAATATTTGTGTGATAGCAACAGAAGAAATACGATGGCTCTAAATAAACTGGAAAAACTTGTGTAAAATTTTTTGTAGCTAGAGACTTCATCAAAGCCACAAGCAATCTGGATCAAATTATAACAAAATATTTATCTGTAATTTAAAAAATTTTGGGTCAAATTTGAAGTTTTAGGTTTAACTTTACAATTTTTATTTCTCTTCTAGACTCCATCTCAAACGCAACAAGTTTGAGATGGTGTTTCTCGTAAGCGAAAGCCTTTAGTACAGGTTTAAGAGGAAAACTGCCATCCTAGCTTGCATCAACACACCACTGTTGACCCGGCACGATATTATTCTTCGACGTAAATTTCAGACCATATAAAACTTGTTGGAAGCTTGGACCAATCTAAATAGACACCATCTATACCTTTGTTGTATTTTTACAAAAATTACTTTAAAAATACCTGCTGACCTGGCTTCAATTATTTATTAAAAATTTATTCTGACTGTACCAGCCATGGCTGACAAACTCAGCCTAATTCACAACAATATATGCATGCAATTTTTTCCGTATTTTTTAACAAAATATGAAAATACTGTAAAAAGAGATGAAAAAAGGTGATACTAAACTTAGAATCGGATAAGAAATACGAAATACGAAGCATTTTAAACAACTAATTAGATAGAGAGATCAGACATGGTATTTGACGTCATATACTATTTTTGTCATAGGAACTCCAAACTATGATTCTGTTTTGCTTGAAAAAGACAAAAACAAATCTTTGATGGCTTTTTTAACTTTAATAGTTATTCGAATCCAAAAGAAAAGAATATGCCTCGCAGGTTTGAACCAATATTGACCTAACCATCGTTATTCAAAAAGCGTATTTGAATTTGCCTACATGAAACAAACTGAACCATCCTGTCTTTTAACTACTCCCAACAATTTAACATCTTTTTTGCTTTCTCAATTATATTTTTCTTACGTTTTTTTATTTTTATTTTTCTTTATACATATTCATTATTCTCCCATCCTCAACTGCTACATTCCCATCCATTCATTCATTGACTATGAAACCGTTTTCCTGTTATGCTGTGAGACGTCTGTACATACATCTTTCCTAGTTGTTATTATACATTCTGGGATAAATTATTTCCTGTACATTTCTTATAATTAATAACCAACATTAACCTTTTGAATAGAAAATGGTAATCCTTTTTTTATCATGAGGAGATGAAAGTTTGAATAATAAAAGAAACGAGGGAAAATTTTTATACGTGCTTTTTTTTGTTGTAAACTCGATACAGGTTTATGGATACAAAGTGTCTATAAGTTATTATACAGAGAAAATTTGTTGATTGATTAAAATATTTAAAATTTGGTCGTTTATTCTGACGTTTAATAAACCAAAACCAATTATTACTTATTGTTGTTGTTTACTTATAATTATGCATACGATATTTACATCATGGTCTATTCGATTATTTTTTATGTAATATGCTACATACAGGCGTAAACTAAATATTGACAAATATCTTGTCTAGTAATCTTAATTAAAGAAAATTGAAAAAAATACACTCGAACCCGGACTTCATGGATTCATGTCAAGCGCCCTACCAATTAGGCTATTCGAGTTCTAGACACGAATGCAATTTTTTCAACTCAATTTTTTAATTTGTTTATCCACTTATTAATTATTATTACTTATTGTTGTTGTTTACTTATAATTATGCATACGATATCATCATGGTCTATTCGATTATTTTTGATGTAATATGCTACATTCAGGCGTAAACTAAATATTGACAAATATCTTGTCTAGTAATCTTAATTTAAAAAAATTGAAAAAAATACACTCGAATCCGGACTTCTTGGATTCATGTCAAGCGCCCTACCAATTACATTATTAATTGTTAAAGTATATTTTTAATGAAAAGTTATTATGTAACTTCACTTGTATGTATGTCCATGATTTTTTTTTTGCTTTAATAAAAGCCCATTTATATAACAAACAGCAGAAGAAAATTACTTTTCGACGAACTATAAAAACAACCCAGATATAAGCCATCTAAAATTTGTTTGTATATCTTACCCGCAAAACAAAATTTAACATAAATTTCATATGGCAAACATAGTATATGACGTCAAATACGATGTCCGACCTGTCTGTCTAAGTAAGAAAAACTATTCTACTTCTTCTACTTTTTCATGCTATAAAAGATTGTCCCTAAAAAATTTCGACTGCCAGATGGTAAAACTTGTACTTACTATATTTTAACGCCAATAAAAATATTCAAATTCAATATTTCAGAAAAATCCCGCCAAATGACGATAAAACTTTGTACTATTTCACAGGAAATGGACCGCCTTTTCACTAGATCCAATTTAAACCAACTGATTACTTACCATTTATCAATAAGTAAGTATTTTTTTTATACCTGGTACATAGTTATTTAAATGTATTATTCATAAGCAATTCTTTATAAAAAAGGGAAAACCGGATATTACTGATCATGATTTATATTTTACTATGCGTGTAACTAATATGTTCGTTATTTTCGAATGGTTAACTTCGCATTTAATTAAGGGTAATCAAAACTACGATTCATAAGATTTGTTGCTCTATTCTACGATAACTTCGTTTAAGCTAATTTGAATTCCGTTTCGTGAATGATTTTGATTAAGTTCCATAGGTCTCAAAAAATGACTGCTTTATGTGTATATTTTGAATAAAAATTACCTCTATTGTCATTAAAATTGAAAAAAAAAAACTTTTGGCATTTTTACTAAAGTATACGAGGAGAAAAAAAGACGAAATGTCTAAATTTTGACCCATAGCACCGATATCGCTTAAAATTTGGGATTAATCTTTGTTCACTCTCTAGATCAAAAGTTATATGGTGTTGCATAGTGCTTCAATCCAGGAGGTGGTAACCACCCCTCCTAAAGAGTGTCAGAATATGTAGAAAATGACAACAGGAATCGACAGAGGGATGAATTCTAAGAAATAAGAGTCATTTAAGTATGTCTATTCTTTCCGAGCTATTCGTGATTGAAATTCGCGAATTGCGATTGAAATACTTTACATCAAATAACTGCAAAATTTGACGTCTTTTGAAAAAAGTATATCGAACAGTTTTTAAATTACTATAAAAAACTTCGAAAATGCAAAAATTTTAAAAGACATTTACACGAAAATTACCGGACACACAATGAAAAGAAAGTTGCTCGTATCTTGTTTTTATGTTTTGTTCAATCCCAAAACTGAAGAATCTACCACGGGAACTAAACTTAATATTTGACGCTTTCGAATTTACTTTATGAGGGACTGACAACATACTCAAAAAGTTGTAGCAGTTACGAACTTTTATTGCATTTATCTCAAAAAATTGCAATATTTCACATCCAAAACTGCTCTAACTTTTTGAGGAAGTTGTCAGTACCTTAATAATCTTAGTGATACGAGTATAATTGTACCGGTGATTTTTCAAAAGCTTTGATAAATTTTTAATTTTTAAAACAAAAAAATGCTGTACATAAATATTTAATCATGATGAATTATTAATATAGGTACTGCTTACGAAAAAATAAATAAATTTTTATAGTACGGATTAAAAGAAAAAAAAAATGCTGAAAAATTATTTTTCGTAAAAAACCAGAATATCTACGTTGAAATAGGTACTTTAAACATTAAACACACCGTATAATATACGAAACATAATGTTTTTGCTATTTCCTTTTGGTCGGATGTAAATATTTTTCCAACATAAAGTTTGTTTATTCTTGAAAGTAGAAATTCGTCATGTAGGAGCTGCACGAACTAACCCAATTTCCTGTTTAAAATAAATTTACTTAAATAAATTCTATAAATTAGATATTGAAATCAATTAATAATAAAACTCCAACCCAACGCTTATAATTACTGAATATATACCCGTTGAGATGTATATATTTTAATGTCATCTTGAGCAACTTGTTACATAAAAAAATTATCTCTTGGGACCAGAAAGTTTTTCATTGCACCCCCAAACTTCATATTGTTGAAGGTTTTTTGAGTTTTTTAACAATATGAACATCCATAGCCTGATTTAGAAATTTTTTACCATAGGTAGTTTCAAAGATTATCGTGAATATATTTTTTTTTACCGTTCTTAACTGTTTATGGGGGTCTTTTGACAAAACTTGTCCGTATCCTTACCTTTTTTTTGCCATCCATAATATGAGAAGCTGTTTTTAACCCTCGATGTAAAAGGATGAACCGAATTTCATTTTTTTTGTAATATATTTAAGAACAAGGGGGAAAAAACGGATCCGAGAAATTACCGACCTGTTACATTACTGCCCACCATTAGTAAAGTTTTTTTAAAAGCAGTAGCAAATAGAATTCAAGAATGGGCAATAAATAACAACATTATCACAAAATTTCAAGCTGGTTTTAGAAGACAATTTGGAACTCTGGACAACATCTTAATATTACAAGATATAATAAAAGAGAGATTAGAAAAACATAAGAAGTTGTATGCATGCTTTATAGACGTGGAAAAAGCCTTCGATTCGGTAGACAGGGAAATTTTGTGGGAAAAGCTAGAAAAACTAAACATGGACAATAACACAATCACACTATTGAAATCTATTTATGAAAACTACAGATTCTGTGTAAAAATAAGTGGGGGTAAGCGATCAAGTACATGTAACACAGAACGTGGTTTGAGACAAGGGTGCCAAATCTCAGCTATTCTTTTTCTTTTGTATCTCAACGATTTACCAGAAATTCTCGAGAAAATAGAAACCTATTCACCATCAATACAAAATCACGAAATTAAAATACTTTTGTACGCAGATGATATGGTACTAACTTCACAAACACCGCTGGGTTAAGCCAGATCACTAAGCTGCCTAAGTGAATATTGTAAAAATAACAAAATTAAGGTAAATGAAGAAAAAACTAAAATAGTAGTGTTTAGAAACGGGTATAAACTGAAAAAGAATGAAAAATGGGAGTATAATGGAACACAAATACAAGTTGTAGACAGTTTTAATTATTTGGGTCTACACTTCAATTGGGATGGAAAATGGAACATACATGTCAAAAAAGTTATTAGCAAAGCTGAAAGAGGGCTATATTTAATCCGAAGATTTATGTATATGAATGAATGGATACCAGCATTATTAGTGAGAAAAATTTTTGAAATTACTATAATGCCTATCATTATGTATGGAAGCCAAATATGGGGCCTGGAAGACAATATACTTGCAAAAGTAGAATCTTTCAGAAATAGTTTTCTGAAAAGTATATTGGGAATAGGCAAATCTGTCGCTAGCTGTGCAGTTTTACTGGAAATGGGCCTACTTCCTGTTAAATTTACAGTTATAAAAAATGCTACTAAATTTTATTTAAAAATAAAAGATTGTCAGCTCAAAGAACTGCAACAAGCATGTATAGTGAAGAGTAATACATCAAACAATATTGGTTATTGGAGGGGCTTGTTAGAAAGAGAACTGGATAAATTGGAAATGAAGAACAGTGTAATGGAAGGGGAAGTAAACTGCATTGAAGTAATCAACCAGGTCAAGGCAAAGCTAGAAGAAGATGGAATAAAGTGCATTTTACAAGAGATTGGTAGTAAATCTTCGCTAAAGTTGTATGGAACATTAAACCATTATATAGATGGTGCGAAATATGTGAATTTGCTTCCAAGAGAAGATCGTAGGGAACTCGCTAGATTTCGCATGGGACATTGGAACTGGAACAGCAACAAAGATAAAGATGGCAATAAGATTTGTCCGCTTTGCAACGAAGGAGAAAACGTAGGACACGTATTAATATATTGTAAGGCGATGGAAGAAGAAAGGAAAATATTAGGTCAGAATATAGGAATGCAGAACCTAGAAGTCTCCATGATAATGAATCAGATCAAAATAGGGAACTTAAGAAGAGTAGCGAGGTTTATCAAAGCCTACACGCTAAAGAGAAACGAATACCTACATTGTTAAGTTTGTATTGCTAAGTTTAAACCTGCCTATATATTGTTATTATTATTATTATTATTATTATTATTATTTTTGTTATTATTATTATTGTTGTTATTATTATTATATTATTATTGTTATTATTATTGTTATTATTTTTGAGATTATTGTTGTCTTGAATATGTGCGTTATATGGGTACATTTTAGGTTTTCGTTTTTGTTTTGCTTGAACTGTTATTTTTAATGATTTTTTTATTTAGTTTATAATTGTTAATACTGAATCTGATGAGTCTACAAGCGCTCTATTTAATTTATAGGAAATTGTTTATATATTTGTTTTTAAGATAAATTGTTAAAATCAATGTACGATTAAAAAACAATAAACTTTAATTAATAATATGAACATCCATAGCCTGATTTAGAAATTTTTTACCATAGGTAGTTTCAAAGATTATCGTGAATATATTTTTTTTTACCGTTCTTAACTGTTTATGGGGGTCTTTTGACAAAACTTGTCCGTATCCTTACCTTTTTTTTGCCATCCATAATATGAGAAGCTGTTTTTAACCCTCGATGTAAAAGGATGAACCGAATTTCATTTTTTTGGGTTTGTTTGAAAAATAATTTAATGGCTAGTGGTCTTAGCTATGCTTCAAGTGCCAATTTAGGGTTCCTTACCCGAAAAAACTAAAAAGTGGCGATGATCTTCCAAATCGGCTCAGTTTGGAAAAGGCTTTAAGGATAGAATCAATTTAATGGAGAGTGTTATAAGATATATTTCAAATGCGAGTTTAGGGTTCCGTACCCGAAAAATTTGTCGGGGTTTATTAAATTTTATAAATTTCACTTGTTCAATATTGACACTGGTGTCAGCTCCCACGTTATCACGAATAAAAAATTTTCCACCAAATTAACCCCCTTTTTCTAACCGTTTATAAGCAGCTGCTTACTCTGCATGCATGCTAAATTTGGGCCTGTCAACAACAAAAAATTAATTAAACTTTTTTGTTTGACATTCAATAAAACGAGGTGTTTATTAATTGTCAATCAGACAACGGGAATGATCTGGGGTCGCGTATGGACAAGATCATTAAGAGTGTGTCAGGTAGAAAAAATGATGAGATAACTAGTTGTAAAATTTTTCTATCATACGACTCTAATTTTTCCAGTAAAGAAATACGTCTTTCTAAAACCAAAAAACTAGTCTAGATATAAAATTTTATGCTGCGCGAAATAAAAATGTGGATTTTTAGAGCGAGGGAAATACATATTTAGGTAATTAATGTTCCAAAATGCGTACTAACTCAACAACTTATTTTTTGAGGTGAAGAAATTCGCTTATTATAAATTTATTATACAATGAACTTTTTTAGTTTCTAAAATAAAATACATGTTAGCGTTTCTATGAATTAATTAATAATTAATTAAGGGTTTCTCGGAATATTTTTTTTATAAATTTGTTGCTATTTAGAGGTTGAATGATATAGAATTAGCAAGCTCTTTTTTAAATTTAAATGAAATATTTTGTTTGACATTCGCTTGCCCCTACTTATGCTGGAAGTAGAGTTGCCAACTATACATTATAGTAAGATTGCATCAAAATTAATTTTTTCCAAAATATTTTATTTCAATCTTCACTTTGATATGTTAAACAAAAATGGCTCTTCTTTTTGTAAAGAATTTTGGTGGTTTTACGTGAGATTATCTATGTATTTTATATGTTTCCCTATAAATGTTTGTTTGTTTGTTTGTTTGTTAAAAACTACCGAATGGATTGGAATGAAACTGTAGAACAATATAGCTCATATATCAGAATAACACATGCGCTATAACTTATAAAGATATATTTAAAAAAAAAAAAATTTTATCTGTTATTTTATTGCTCCATCTATGATATTCATTTTCCACCATAAATTAAAGATTTCTGTAAAAATTTAAAATAATTAATAAATTTAAATAAATTCATGGCCTTCTGATATACTCAATGACTATTTTACACTTAAAAAATGGAGAACGTCCGTATTTTTGGCTTTGTAAAACAATCCCTTCAAGTGTTATGGAAGGGGGATAAGTGAGATCAAGAAAACTGGAGGCTATAAAGCGGTGGTTGTTACTTTAAAGCCAAGGCAAGCGGGCTTAAACCAACTGAACCACTTGAGCTGGTTATATTAAATTTTGTTACTGTAAAAATTTTTTGTTATAATTATTTGTGTTTATTTTGTCATTTCTTTAAAAAGAATTGTATCGTAAATTATTCGAGAATTTAAATTAAAAAATTCACTTTTATTTATTTTATTAAGATTTATGAATAAAATAATAACAAAAATGTGATAGACATGTGACTCATTGAAAACTTTGTCGCAGAAAAACAATTGAATTGTAGTTTTATGAAACTTTTAACCTTTAAATTTCTTTACATTTAAGTTCAATGACATAATCTATTTTAAGCATAAAAATAATAAATTATAATATCTTGGTTTTTTTTTTGTCAACATCATCCTTATAAAGACGTTATTATTATTCTAAAGTTTAGATCGTCAATTTTTATCATCGTATAATAACATTTTGTCATATGACGTATCACCACATCTTTTACTTTCTCAGGGCTAAAAAAATATGTAAATTTTCTTCTGATATAACAAAATAAAAAAAGAAAATTTACAACGAGTAGAAAAAAAAGAGTATACAAAATTATGTTGTTACACAAGAATATGTATATTCAACCAATTTTGCATAATTTTTCGCCAAACAAAAGATACATAATATATAGGTAGATACTATGATACACAAACATAAACATAATGGGAAAAATATGTTTTAGAATAATAAATTGAGTCATATCTAATCAAACGCTAGCAAATAGTAAATTAAAAAATTTTTTTTTATTATTTGTGGTCATTTACTTTCAAAGTATTTGTCATAATTAAAATAAAAAATTGAATTGCGGATTAATTTAAGGAGATATGCAAGGATTGAATAACACTAGGGATTTCAATAAAACTGTATAAATACATTTTTTGATTAACAAAGTTTCCAAAAAAAAAAATCCTAGGGCATCTGGCTTTTTATAATTATTTTATCGTTCAAAGTAGGCTGAAAAAATCATGAATCCTTTTAGGTTATCCTTTTCAAATGGATATTTCTATATCAAAAAATCTACAGAGTGTGATAAAAAACTATCTAAAATATTTAGACAATCTTGTAGTTTTAACAATATAATAAAAATATAAGGTTGTCGATGACATAAAAACAAAATTTTAATTTAAATATGAGTTCATCTAAGATTCATCGTTTGATGAACAGAGACGACTGTAGTTAGAGTAACGATGATTGAAGAGAGATATCTTTATTATCAAATTTATAAGCAGCCTGAGCACATAATATATTATATACTTTTGTAAAAGCGTGGTATTGTAAAGCTTAAAGTAACACATTATTTGACTATAAAACCTGTATTTGGTTTATATGTATGCAATAAACCAAAACTTTTTTTACAATACTGTAGGGAAACAAACACCCTAAAGACTAAAAATTAATACCATTTACTTTCCTTTCTCATTTACGAAATAGTTTTCTCCTTATTTTATTAAATGGAAAATATTTTCGTTTGGAGACATAGATTTTTGGAGGAAGCTAACTTGTCATGTACATTGTTCACTTACTATAGCACTAGCAGGTAAGTTCGTCTTTTGCAAAATCAAGTTTATTTTACGATTGAATATACATTGCAAATATAGATTTGTATTCATTTTTATACTAAAATTAAAAAACCGGGATGTATTGGAAAAGTTGGGAAACCGATTTTAATGAAACTTTTTTAAATGTGTATATAGAACCCCAAGGAACATTAAACCACCTTAACCGATTCAAAAGGGGTATATGACCTCAGCGGAAGGCATATGTAGCTCAAAATCTCCTAGAAATGCTTATTTTGGCTTAAAATTGTAACCTGTAAGGTTTTTTTGAACGCTGCACCCTTTGAAAAAACACAAAATAAAAATTATTGAATATCTGTGCCTTCTATTTGAAAAACGGTTCAACGTATAAAAAAAGATTTTAGAAGTTTTAGACAATTTTATACGCTACAACTTTTATAATTAATGTTTATACGATTGAGATCAAAGAAAACGAGATATTTCGAAAAACTGGTTTTCGCAACCTTTCACCTTGAATATTCAAGGAGACAGCACACGCGGCCATATGTGACTTTTGAGACAACATTTGTGCTATCAATATAAATGTTTGTACAAATATTGACCACTTTTGATGATGCTTAAAATTTTCACTTTGCTACCGTTTGAATCTATTTCGACCGAAAAATTAGTGTCTATAGATAAACCAAAAAATATTTATATTATACTTTTTGACATAAACATGTCATTCATTCATTCATTCATTCAAACTCCAACAAAATAGAACAACAATACACACCGTTTTGTGTCAAATCAGCTGTGTTCAATATAGACGACCATAATACATTTCATACATACTACTGTGTGTTATTTTACTCCCTCGTACTATAAAGTGAAGGAAGGACTGTAATCGCGAAAAAATTCGATATATATTTTCAACAGATATTTCCAACAGTATATTTTCAATAATATTTTGAGCAACTCTGAATCTATTTCGCCCAGATTCAGCGTTTGAGGGATGATGCGGTGATTAAAAGTAGTTATACGTTTTTCAGTTCGAACATAAACAAAGTGACGTAAGATATTATAATAATTTTTTTTAAAGAAATCCTCCTAGACCCCTATTTTTTTAAAGAAATCTTATCTTTCTAGCTTGTATAACAGATATAACAGAAAAACGTAATCTTAAGAGTTGTTCCGATTTTCCGAGGGGTTGCAATAAAAAAGTTTCAGTTTTTCGATTTTTCCCGTAATTTTTTAGCAATTTAGCGTTAGATGACAAAAACTGAATCTTTCTAGAAGTCTAGAAGTTCTTTAGACTTTTTATACCTTAATTACTCAGCTTCACTCTTGGCTTCTTAGTATTCTGGATAATTCTGAAATCATTTTTATACCTTGTATATATGAAATATACATCAAGGTATACTTATTTCAGTCCCAAATTTGTAACGCATAGAAATATTGATGATTGTTATAGGTGTTCATAAGACCACCGAAATAGTCCATTTCCGTTTGTCCATCTGTCCGTATGTCTGTCAGCACGATAATTCAAAATCGAAAAGAGATATCCAGCTGAAATTTTTATAGCGTACTCAAGACCTAAAAAGTAAGCTTGAGTTCATAAATGAGCAAAAGTCAAAATTGGGGTCTAAAATCCATAGGACTCTTAAATGCAAAATAATATTTTTATAAAAAACTAAACAACTTTTGCTTAAAATATTTTTTTGTAAACATCATTGTTTACCCGTGATGGTGAAAATAAGAACAAAGCTTTGGTGTCCATTTTCTCCAAAACTATAAAAGATATTGAGTTAGATATTTGCAGGTACCTTTACATTCTCTTTCCTCGAGAAGCTTCTTTTTACGAAATTTATGAAATCATATCTATTTATTTATTTTGCATTTTCCAAAGTCGTTCGGTGTTGACATTTTGGCTTAGACCCGTTGTAACACGTAGCTGGGCACACCTTTTATTATGCACTTTGAAGCGTAAACAAGAGGGATCAGAGAGTTGAACATACAAATTTTTTTTTCGGTTAATGTCGATAAAAATTAATCTTTTAAATAACCAAAATTTTTAATTATTGATTATCCAAATTTATTATCCCATCATCAACCCCCGAACTAAAAAAAAGGGGTGTTATAAGTTTGACCGCTATGTGTGTGTATCTGTCTTTCTGTGGCATCGTAGCCTCTAAACGGATGAACCGATTTTATTATTATTCTAAGCTATGTTCAAGTGCGATTTTGAAGTTCCGTACCCGAAAATAACAAAAAAATTAGAATTAGAATTTAAAATGCTTTAAGGAAAAAGATATGGGTGATGCTATTTTAAGCAGATAAAGCTTTAGGTTTCTAACGACGCCAGACATTTGATCTGTAATAGCTCTTAAGCTTCCTTGTATGTAGCGATATTAAAAATATCCTTTCTGACTATCCCTGAGCCCATTTTAACTAATAGATAAGCTCATAAGTGTACAAGGAAGTCACATAATGCTCACATCAAATTTTTTAATAATACACATAATAACAATTTTTACTCTTTTGTTTTTTAATATTTTCTATGTTTTTTATTGTACATAAAAATTTATGTTAAACATAATAATAATGATGACGTGTGTCATTATATTATAAAAATGGATCTTAATTTAGATGATGAGAAAAAATAACTCAGTTAATGATTTTTCTGTTTTTTAGTTGTTAATTAGAATATAAATTACCAGCTTTTTTTATTGGATAATAAAAAGACTTCATTTAATTTATAAGGGAAATTGTTTTATTTTTATTGGTATAAAAGATTTCAACGTTGCTAATTTTAATTAGTATTTCAATTTATATCTTTCTTTACTAATTAATATCAGCCATACTTTATGATAAAAGGGTGTATTTTTAATAGATTTTGTGACTGTAGTTACTTTTAACACATTTCTTGGGATAATTTTAGGGATAAATAAATGAGCTAGGAAGATGCGCTACTCCAATATCGAAATATTGTCATGGCGTTTTGAATTCAAGGTTATTTGTTCATGGAAATAGGGGATATTCATGTATTTTTTTATATTTTTAATTCATTGTTTACACCGTTATAACATATTAAAAACTGTAAATAATGTTAAAAAATGCTGCAATTATGTGTTAATAAATAATTAAAATAGAGAATAATTTTGAGATGTTTAAACGCAGTCCTCTCGGCGCTCTCTGTTTATAATGTATTAATATGTGAGCTGTCACTTGAGGGCAGTTCAATGTATAATTTACACTTTAAAAAAATGAATTTTCAACACAGAATTTACACTCGTTATTATTAAGTTTTCTAATAAAAAGCCGTAGAATAATATAACTCAATGTTATAGCAGACAAAATATAAATAAATAATACCATACAGTAAATCAACAAATATGACAATCCCCATACTACGACGTCACGTCCGTTTTAGAAATTTGAATTTCTCTCGCTGAATTCGTAATTTTTTTAATTCATTTTAAGTAATTAAAAAGATTAATTACTAAAATAATGGTTTTCTTTAAATGTCCAGCCAATAAAGTTGCGGAAAAATAATATTTATACCAAACTTAAATTTCATGAACATTCTCTATTGTGGCGAAAATTATAGACAAACACACGGGCTAAAATCTTTGACAAACACCGAAAAATATGCACGAAAAAAAAAAATTTCGAGTATATCAGTAAACTACTGATTCATTCATATACAAAATTTTATTCTTTAGTTTTTTTTTTCGATGCATATCCACGATTTTTTTAGCATACATATATCTAGAAAAGCTAGGAAAAAGATCTCGGATAATAGAATTCTTTCGAGATTTTCTAACTTTCCATCAATTCTCAGTGAATATTTTATACTTCCTGTCCTATCATTCTTTACGATAGACGTGTGTACTTATACGAAAGTACGGCAGTTAAAGGCAAATCATCGAAAAACACACACAAAAAAAAAGTGAAAAACTTAATTTCTACTACTGCATTCGGGTGACGAATAAAAGCCCAATTTGCTGTGTGATTCAACTGAAAAAATCCCTAAAAAATCAATCAATCAAAAGATAGACAAATGTAAATGTATAATTTTTATTTTAACTCAATTTGAAATAATCTCTCTTTATCTCAAATTGAAATAATCTCAAATTATCTTAAGTTAAAATAAAATATAAAGATAAAGTCGGCTTGAATCTTAATTGCTTTAAAATGATCCCGTCCATACCTAATCGTTAGTGAAATGTTAAATCTACCAAAAGTATTTTTGATTTCTTTCCTTTTTCTTTTTTTTCCGTAATTTGTTTTCAAAAAAATATTTAGTAGTTAATTTGACTTTTAAATTTTTTTTATGGGAAAATCAATACCACTTTTCTTTTCTGTATATATATATTTTTTTATAGTGTTGTTCTTATAAGTAAGATATTTTATTTTTGAGTTGAACAAGAAGGATGCTAGTAATGTCCTTAAAACCGTATTTATATACAAATTAGTTTTTTTTCCCTCGTTTTAAATTATACGTAAAAGAGATTGTGTAATAGTGGATATGTATGTTTTTAGGATATTTACCTCCGCTGTTGTTGCTCATTTTCATAATAAACATTTGTTTTTATGAGATTTGTAATACAAACGGTATGATAACAACTGAATCACTTTTAACCTCTACATACACACACGGTTTAAAAAATTACTGGATTGAAGTAAACCTTTTGTTATTTACTAAGCTTGTAACGCATTTACTTGAGTTGTAACAAGTTAATATTTCCTGAGACAACGCCTATTACACATAAAAATAACTGACTCCTTTAAAAGGTGTTTATACCATGTATATTGAAATATACATAGTATATTAAGTTTAGTCCCAAGATTGAAACGCTTAAAAATATTGATGCTATCAACAAAATTTTGGCATAGGTGCTTATAGAATCACCTAATTAGTCCATTCCCGGTTGTCTGTTTGTCTGTCCGCCTGTCTTTCAACACGATAACTAAAAAACGAAAAGAGATATCTAGCTGAAATTTTTATAGCGTACTCAAGACGTAAAAAGTGAGGTCGAATTCGTAAATGAGCAATATAGGTCAATTGGGCCTTGGGTCTGTAGGACCCATCTTGTAAACCGTTAGAGATAGAACAAAAGTTTATTATGTTGTCTGTATATGCTGGTCGCATGGTTATACAGAATTTTTGCCATATGCTATTGGGTATATTTTTTATGCATGGTTATTATTATTTAGTTAAGAATGTAAACTTAAATTTAATAAGACAAAAGATATTAGTTTAGACTTTAGGTGAATGTATCTTTTAACGAATCATGGAGGAACTTTGAGTTATGCTTTCACTGATGAATGATATATATATATCATCATGTATAATAATGGAAATAAGTCTTTGTTATATTTTCATTTTATTTCAGAAAAAGCTATGTTTAACAAAAGTCAAATATTTTTTACCCGACTGTCAAGAAGTGTTTATGTTTTTCACCCGTATATTGTATGTATGTATATTTGTAAATTTTGTTATTAAATCGTATCTTCCAAACGGCTCAATGGAGTTCAACATTAAGGGTACCACTATTTCTGCCTCAAAAAAGTGTTCTTAGATAAGTGTTTAAAAAAACATAACAAACTTTCATCTAGGGTATCAAAATAACGGAAATTAAAAGGGGATTTCAAAAATATATATAAGTTATATGTAAAATTTTAATAAGAAATATTAAATTAATTTAAAACTGTTAATATAGTACCGATAATAAAACGGTTTTTTTAGTGCTGGGTCACTAAAAAGTCTAAGATAAAATAAATAAATAAGTAAAAAATACTTCGAATGCGTTAGGTAAAATCTGAAAAAAAAGAAACAAGTTCAGAAGTTTACAAAGAGACTTTAACAGTCCGGGCCTGTTTAAGTCTAAACCAAATCAAAACTGCCCAATTTTATTAGCGACGTCGGAAGTTTTATTTTTTTAATTTTTTATTTTATTTTATAAAAGAAAAAAAAAAACAAAGGATTTGAGAGACTCCTGATATGTCATAATCGAACTCCTTAACTTAAAGAACCAATGGTGCCAATTTGAAATAGTTTAAAATAAATTTTTTAAATTCATTTATAAAACTATCGATCCCGAAAATTTATTTGTAATCAATTATTATTAATATTTTCATTATTTATTAAAATATATCTGTAAAAGTACCATTTTGTGAAATGTTTTTAAAAGTGGTACTTACTCGCCTCTCCTACGATACACCTGTATTGCAAGAAAACTTTTAAACTCAAACTTTTTCTTATCGATAGTAATAAAGTTAATAATAACAAAAAGTTAATTATAAATTTAATTTATTTTTAGAAAGTCTGTTTATTTGATAAAAATGATATAAAAAAGTGAATAATAACTCTAAATAAACATGATTTGTATTATGTTTAGTATAGAAATAACAAATGTACCTTTTCAGCAACTCTGTATTGATATAATTTAGAAAAAATGGTACAATTTGAAAAAAAGAGCAAAATAACCTGTATAACTAGTAACAAATATTGTATGAAAATAATTTTATCAAATAGTATAAATTAAAGTTCGAAAACTAAAACCCCGACAATTACAGAATCGCGCTCTTAAAAGTCTGAAAACAAAAAAATATTTTCATCGGAAGTTGTTGTGATAAGTAAAATCGTCATTACAGTCGGGGGACCTCTTTTCGGTCCTGTGGAAAACTGTTATTCTTTGAGGTCCCCCGACTGTAATGACGATTTTACTTATCTGTATCGAACCATGAATGATGAACCTCGAATCAATCAAACAATCGAATTTCTCTATCGAACCCTGAACATTTCAAAATAACCTCAAAATCTCAAGAAAACCGCTGTAACGTAAAATTTTCAACTTTCTCTGATAAGTTATTGGAAAATGAAGGAATTGAGTTGAAATTCTAGAAATATATGTAACTTTTGATCATTAAAAAGTGCGGTTAATTTAAGAGCAATACATAACCTCATTTTTGAGAAAAATACTGGTACAGTTCAGGCAAATCATCTCTCGTCTAAATGATCGATTTAATATTTAGTAACCGAATTGATAACCTGATTTCGTATAAAAACAACCAGCTATGAGAAAACCAAACAACATGAACTAAACAGGGAGCAGATAAAATTATAACATTAGTGCCGTTTCAAGGTTTAGAAATTCGAATCTACCATTATTTGTACGCTTCATCTTTGGTATGTTCTGAAGAAATTTATTTTCACATTTCCTTGGATAAAAGGATAAAAGTGTCATTTACACATTCTTTTTACATCCAACAACGACAATGAAGTATTTTGATATTTTCAAATTGTCCAATCTTGTTTTAAAGATAATCAAAAGAGTGTTGGTTAACCTTTTTTAAAACTTTACCAAAAATCTTCTTAGATAACCACAAGAATAAAGGAAAATAAAATCTCTTAAAAATCACTTAGGATAAATAAATGTAAAATGTACACAATCTAAAATAAGTGTCTCAAAGTCAACCTTTTCTAATTTGATCATTATAGGATAAACGGAAGTAAAAAAGAATGTTTAATTCGATCATTATTGGCAATCAATAGGTTAATATCCTTTTCTAATTTGGTGGCACATAAAAGTTGGTTCACCTTCATAAATGAACTATAATATAATAATACGTATTTCTTTCTCCAATATACAAACGATAGTAATGAGTGGGCGTTATCTAGTGGAAATTGACTATACAAAATTTGATGAGCACATTATCCGGAATACTATGATAATAGATGATTATTTTTTTGGCAAATTATATGATATGCGGCTTAACAATATAGGTTACTTTAAGGATGTACGAGAACCAAGGCAATTTTGGATAAAAGGCTTGATTTTCTTTTATATGAAGTTGGACTAAGTTTTAATCAATTCTGAAAATTTTAAGGGGGGTTCCCGATTATTTAAATAAATAAATAACTTCAAAAGTAGGCATATTCAACATAGGTGTTAGGGGAAAACGGTAGATTCATGATGTGTTTTCATAGATTTCTCGAAAACTAGCCAGTGGTAATTAAAAAAAAACTACTTATATTAAAGCTAAATCCTTAATAAATTATTGAAAATAGAAAAAAAAAAACAAAATTAAAGATATATGTATAAGCACGGAGTGGGTACACAAATTCAGAAAAATATTTGCAATTTTGATGGTGTTATACATGTTATAGCTTGAAAATATAAGACGAAAGTTTATTTTCAAGGTATCGAAAACTGAAAATTGTGTTTAATTTTTCAGTTTTGTTCTTGTTTTCGTCTACATTCATAAAGTTAGAACAAAATTCATCACCAAAGTTAAAAATAAGGTACAAATAATTTCTAACCATAAGTTTAACTTGCCTTGGCCCTCAAATAAAAAGGAATCTTGATTTCGTTTAAATGATTTTGTACCTGAGAATTGCCAGAGTCTCATTTTTTGCCCACCTGACTTGAAGGATCATCCCAAAAAAATTAGTTTTCCATTTTCGGGACTCTTAATCGTATTTGACTATTCGCAGACTTTGTGCCATTATTTTTTATGGGCCTTACCATATACATAAGAACTTTTTGGCTATCCATTTACAAGCTGAGCTTGATGCACAATGTTTTACAAATAGTACTCAGCATAAATCATTGGTTCTGGATGAAAGTTGAGTAAGATATTATGCAATATTCTAGCTTTAAACGTAACGTTAAATTTTGAGGAAATGTATGTACTAGATTCTACAAGTATAGGTGAGCAAAGGATAAATAAATACAAGAAGTCTCGGTCACCTCGAATCATTAAAAATACCAGTTACAGCTGTTTCTAAACACCTAAAATTGTGGAATCCCCTAAGAGAGGCATATATGGTTCTCAATGTTTCAATCACATACGATGCTATTCCGTAGAACGAACTGTAACAATTACATTTAATTACATCATCAGTTAAAAATAGATCTCGAAAAAATTACAGTATTGAGAAACAAAAGTTTTACATACAAAGGGGATTTAGACAATTTTCATTGTGGAATTTTTAAAAATGACTTTAAAAAGCATATAAATGTCAATTTTTATACCATATATATCAAGGTATACTAAGTTTAGTCCCAAGTTTGTAACGCTTCAAAATATTAATGCTACGAACAAAATTTAGGTATAGGTCTTCATAAAATTATCTAATTATTCCATTTTCGGTTATATCTGTCCGCCCGTCTGTGAACATAATAACTCAAAAATGGAAAAAGAAATCAAGCTGAAATTTAGGATGTAAAAAGTGAGGTCGAGTTCGTAAATGACCAACATAGGTCTATTGGGTCGTGGATCTGTAGGACCCATCTTGTAAACCGTTATGGATAGAACAAAAATTCAAATGTAAAAAATGTTCCTTATAAAAAAATAAACAACTTTAGCTTGAAACATTTTTTCGTAAACATCACTGTTTACCCGTGAGGTCGAAAATTGGGTGCAAATTCTATAATATGTATTATATGTGAATATCAGTTATGTATGTGTGACATGTATGTATATGTAATGTGATAATCAACCCTGTCTTTACACTTTATTTCAACAATTATCTCAAAGGCTTGTTTTTTTTCTCTTGTCATTTCTGGTATTACACCATCCCCTATGCATGAAAAAATTAAAACAATTTCGAAACATGGAAACGAAATTTTCTATCGTATTCTAGTAAAAAACTACTATATTTTTCACTGTGACCTGTTATTATCCTAGAGTGGCATTTGGTATATAATTTAATCTTGAATAGGGTCCAGTAATGGAATCAAACTCATGTACTACAAGAAAATGCTGTCAGGTATTTTAAGATACTCATTTCCAACTAGAATCCATTCTATAATGACAGAATCATTTCTTGAAAAAGAAAAATACACAACAGAAGAAAACAAAATCAAGATATTATTAGATTAATAAAAAAGCTTATATGGTCACTACGTGCGTGTGCGTCCATTTAATGTCAATTCTGTATATATAATATATAGAAAATGTGGGAATAAACTAAAGATATCAAGTCATTTGATCCAAAAAAAAGCTGTATTGCTTACTCACTTTCTTGTGTTGTATATGTTGTATATATATATGTGTGTTCGGTCAAGGATTTTTTTATGTTTTTAAGATGTCGATTTGTTATTATTTCTTTTGTTTTCACCTCTCACTTTCATGTATATACAAAATTTTATATGATGAGTTGTGGATTTTAAACAAGGTATAAGAATAATTATGGTTCCTGTATATTATAAATTCAATCCGAAGGATCTCGAAACATTAGATAGGAAAATGGCTCTGTGAAACTTTTTCAAACTACTCTCAAAATATTATTCAGATGTTCTGATCAAAAACTATCACGGCCAAACAGCTTTTTAATGAGCAGTTTTTGAACTACGGGGGATCAAAGCTCCACATAATATATTCAATTGAGTCGATCATTATGTTTATAGTGCCTATATGACTAAGACATTGACATTTATTGAAACTTTTTCAAACTAACCCAAAATGTTCTTCGAATCATTTCGATCAAAAGCTCTCACAGCCAAAAAATTTTATTTCGGACAGTTTTCGAGCTACGGGTAATATAGCTATGATGTATATGTGTAGCTTTGATCGCCCATAGCTCGAAAACTACTCGTAAAAAAATTTTTTGGCCGTGAGAGCTTTTGATCGGAATGACTCAAAGAACATTTTAGGGTGGGTTAGAAAAAATTTCTCAGAAAATTTCCTATATTATCTTGCAGGGTGCTTAGGTAGCGGATCAAAATATTGATCTTAGATATAAAACTTTTACAGGACTACTCGGTAAGAAACTTTTTGGGGATATCACTGTGTCAGTATTGGCGTCAACGTCATACTTCTTTGACCATTGCAATTGAGGAAATAGTAACATTTGGAATAGTTATGGCGAATACAATATGTGCGTCAGGCCCGTTATGGTGATATTACAATACTTCTGGTAGATAGTTTTATTCAATACTGTAATATTACTTACGCTAACATAGATACTATAGTATCTGTCTTTATACTACAACAGCGTTGTAATAAACGCCATACATTTCTTACCGTGTACCTAATTTTCGATTCCTCAATCAAAGAATAAAGACTTCTATACAATCTGTTCACAAATCATTTATTTTTTAACATTCCGGAGTCTAGAGTAATCGTGTTCAATTTTCCACCAGTACCAATTCAACAGCTAAGTAAACGCGCTTATTTACTTCCAGTATTTTTTCAAATCTGTCAATAATTTGGTTTATTTGATCGCGGGCATGAATTTGTTGGGCCTTATGGGCATATATGCGATCATCAAAGGACACTTTACAAAGCAAAATTATAAATTCCAATATTTTTCTACTTAAAGTAAAAAAAAAATATGGATAGTTTCTTTCCGCTGGAAAAATGTGCCGTTTATATATTAAATTAATATAAATTAATAAAGTTAATATATAAATGAATCGCTGAATTTGTTGCTAAGCGCGAATCTCGAGAGCAGCTGAACCGAAGTCGGTAATTATGTTTTTATGATATTCCTTGTAGTACGAGGATGGTTCTTACAAAGAGAAAATTTAAAAAATTGCCCCAAAAAGTCTAAAAACAACACTTTCTCTGTTCCCATACAGAAGATTCGTAATAAAAATAAAAAGTCAATTTGAACTTTAATAACATACCATAAACTTTAAGTGTTAGTAGAGGGGTTCCGGGAAAGCAAAACAATTGAGTAACGTTCGTATCGTATAAATATTAATGTCAATATATATCAACTTTTATACTATTGTAACATTACTCAAAAAGAAATTTTCTATGGTAAAATGTCAATTGAAATGTAAACGTCTCGACTGTTAGCTGGTTCGAAGTTCACCGGGTCAGCTAGTTTTACAATAAATGTGAATTTGAGGAAATTAATGGTTTATGAAAATTATAATTATACGATTATGGAAATTAATTTTCAATTCCTTCAACTTATAAATAAAGCATTTATTTTCACTAGTTTATGACGTTTTATAAAACGAAATATATATCACACAATTTATGCACACGGAAGTGTAGAATTGTGATTAATAACACGCATTACCCTGAATAAGTACAAACATACTAGGAACCATTTATTTCACAAAGCCTTACAAAAATAAATTTGCTCATTCCCTCTATAAATAATATTTCTTTAAAAAAAAAGCTTGCTTAGATGAACACACAAATTTTTAAACAGAACGTAAATCAGTCACATTCTTTTAAAACGATAAACGATTCTATGACCATTAAACAGGAATCGATCGACAAGAAAAAAAAAACAAACCATTTCACATAAAGCCTTCTCGTCCACACCGAATCGAAGGGTAATAAACCTTCATGAAATTTATTTAACATAAAATTTATAGATTCTACTCGCTTTTAGTAAAGTATGTCGTACATATGACAAAAACAAGCATAGTTGATATGATCTTTAGATACCGATGCAATAATTTTTTTTTTTCATCTAAATACTTTTGGGTTTGAAAGAGCATAATCTTGTAAACCTCAGTATCAAACATAACGTAAGTGTAATTAGGAGGAAGAAAGTTGTTCCTTATAAAAAACAATCTATTTGTGTTGAAAACTTTATTACGACAGCCGTTTAATTAAAAAAAATTGAAACTTAGTTTCAGTATAACTTAGTTCAAAATTATTGAAACATTATTATTTTATTATAATAAAAGTTATTATTTTTTTCAGATAGACTAACAATTGCCCTATGTGTTTCTCTTTCTATTGTTGGACTTTAGGTTTAAAGGTTTAGGTGTTTTTTAAAGTTTTAAGAAACAAGTTTCAAATTTAAAAGAATCTGCTGTAAGTTAAAGATTATGACCTTCCTTTTAAACGATACTGGAAGGTCAGGTTCAAATCTAAGGGATCCAAAAAACATACCAAACAAGCAGTATAACATCGTCTTCCGGTCAGCAATTGTACTAGTTTTCGAAAATATTGATCACTATTTTCGAGTATTTTCTAGAACATTTTTTTAATCGTTTTTTTATAAATTATTCATGAGGTTCACTAGTTGAAGCACCTACAAATTTTCATCTCTCTATCTTTCATATTTTTGGAGAAAATGGACATTAAAGTTTTATCCTTATTTACCTCCTCATGAGAAAACAATGATGTTTAGGAAAAATTGTTTCAAACAAAAGTGGTTGATTTTCTTATAAGTAACATTTTTTATGTTCAATTTTTTGTTCAATCTCTAACGGTTTATCATAAACAAAACTTCAAATTTTCTCATTTCTGAAAATTTTTCAAGCATCTATTAAAAAAAATCTCAAAAACTATTAAACATACGAAGCTGTGGGTTGGCTTAAATTGTTTCAAATTTAATATATTATCAAATTTCAAAAGCTCATTGTTTTGAATTTAACTGCAAAAACTGAAAAAATTTTGCATTTTATCACGAATTACGAAGGTAGAAAAACTTTTTTGCTTGCAAAATTTAGTCTCACACTCCTATTAGTGGTCCAAATAACATATCAAAAAAACGTAGCTTTACATCGCGTTTTGCGATTTTAGGTTTTTTTTTTGTAAGATTTTCTGGCATAAATTTTCAAATTTTTGGTCACCGTCTTTCTTTAAACCCTCTTTTCCATGCCCCGATTTGAAAGTCTAACCAGATATCATCGATCTTCGAAATATTTCAAAAATTTAAGATATTATTGTAAATTGAGTAAAAAGATTGTAAATATTTCAAAACCTATAAAATTGTGTTTCAATTTTCAGGTTGAAATCAATAATTGTCTATCAACAAGTTAGGCAGAGTAGTAGGTTCTATATTTTACTCCGAAACGAAAAAAGCATCCAAAAACATTTTATCATTTTGTAAATAATTACTGAATTAATTCTACGTAAAAAAAGTAACTACCATCGTAGACATTTTTGTAATTTACGGGTATGTATGGAGTTTTAGCTTTTGTGTGTAAATTAGCTTCACATCCTTATAAAAAGATTTATTTCTGTTTTCAGTACTTACAGATACCTACCTACCAATACAGTATTCTACTAAAAATAACAAGTGAGTCTCTATTTCACTTTATAGTTATTCGGGTTTTCTCACAACGAATATATTGAGATATACGTATACTTAACGCATATATGTGTATTACACTTTAAGGCAAAAACTCCCAATAGCACAATTATTTGGCCACATTTATATACCTTCATGATATATATAAATTTTATTTGTACAGTATTGGAAATTTTCCAAATTTTCCTCTTTTCCAAAGTAGCTCTCTTAATAAATAAACGAAGCGACGAGAAATTAAAATGTTTATGAATTTGTTGTTAATTTGTTAATTTGGCTAACTATGTAGTGCGTCTGCTGAGTGGTAGGTTCACTCGTTTTTGCGATTACTGATTTATCCATCAGGCTCGACTTATCGTCGTTCTATTAAATCGTCTTGCTCGTGAAGCGCGTTTACCTTCGGATGCTGTTGTACATTAACCGGCAAGTACTCGGCATACGGAGTATTTTTCGTTATAAGCTATTGGTTCTGGATGAGACCAGTAAGGTAGTCAAAATCATAGACATCTGTATTCTGTTTGAGTATTTCACGGATTCCCTAGATGTAGCTTGGCAACAAAAGGTCAACAAATATATCCAAATTGCTACTGAGCTATCTTCAAAGGCTATAGGGTCTCATATTATGCTTTAACAGCAGAGAACTATAATATTGTGAAGTCTCTGGGAATATCTCCAAAATATACGCACATCATGGCTCGGTTGATGATGTCAAGCATGATCCGCTGATCATGCTACATTTATATAGTACATCTAACCTGCAACGGAACCATGGCCAGCCTCTGCGATCGTCACACAGCTATTGGATGGCTCAAATACCTGAGCCATCTCTCCCTTCCACTTTTTGCGACATATTTCCAAATTAAGTTTGCAGTTCAATCTATCGGATGAGGTAAAATGGCTTATGAAGCAGGAATATTAGAATGAAAAGGAAATAATTAGGTATTTAAAAATAATTTTTATGAATCAAAAGAGCATTTTTTCGAACTTTGGTGTATAGTATCTTAAAAACGGCTCAAATAATGTAATAATGTCATTCCTCTCTTTTGATATACTCTACTACCATCGATTTCAAGGAGCTTTTTTGATTATAAGGTTGGGCTAAACGCGTTAAACTTCGATCTCGGTGATATGAAAATGCAGGCAAATATAATTGCTAGCCAAAAATCTCCTTTTTGCCCGATACTGTATATAATTGTGATTATAATTTATATGTGGTTTAAGAGCATCTCACTACTCCATATTTACACACACACACACACGTTCGTAAAAGGCCAAGAGGAACCTTGTTCCATTACATACATGAACTAACTACTAGCATATAATAATAGGTCTAGGGCCAGGGTGCTTAATTGAGAATCTTTTCCGATTATGCCCTGGATAATTATTAATTAAGCGGAAATTTTAAAATTAATGATTATTCCATATTCAATTGAGTTCCATATTCAAATAAAACGAGTAGTTCCATATTCAAATAATTGAAAATGTAAAAAATTTAAATAAAAAAATATTTTGTTCAAGGACAAGCTATAGTACTAAAAAGTAGAAAATAAATTATCAGTTTCAATTATCAAGGTTGCTTTGGAGCACCTCAAGCTTACACAAGCAGTCATGTATGAGTGTCTCTTAGAAATAATTATTTTCTACTTTTCAGTACAATAAAAGCTTGTCCTTTAAAAAGCATTATTTATATAAATTTTGATTTTAAAAGTACAAAAGGCATGTATATCAAATATGGTGGAAGCGATGGGAATAATAAATGCTTTATTATTCAACTGACAATTATTATTTGTATGCTTCGCAGAAAACACTTCTTTTTATACCCATATCATGAGAGTTCATAAAAAGTAACTTGTTCGCCACCTTGGGCGGTCCAGTAATGGATATAGAAGGACGTCATTTACCTAACCATGGCTTGTCATCCAAGCTAAACGTGTATGTAAAATTTCAGATCAATCGGTTGAGGATAACTGTTTTAAAATTCAGTTGCTAAATTTAACCTAAAAATACTGCAATATACATACAAGCATTGCAAGTTAAATAATAAGTAGTTATTGTATCTGACACTCAGTAAAGCGTCCGACATATATTCAAGTTGGTGTAAACCATAGTTAACAACTAAGTTGAATTTGTTTGTCACACACGTACCAACCAAGTTGACAACTTTAATATTAACATTAGTTTTTACAAAGATTTTGTAATTATAACTTAATGTCTCATCCAACACTCACTATAGTCTTGACTATTTTAATTATATATGGTTTATTTTAATTGTTAAACTTCTATTTTCGAATGTTAAACGGTATAGTTTACATAATTTTTATGAATCTTATACAATGTGAAAGATAATGTACAATTTTCTTTTATAGAATCCCATTGAATTTTCTGGAATATAATTCTTTTATAACATTAAGATTTTCAACATTCTAGAAATTACGTCTTATGTACAATGAACCAAATTACGTCCTCATTTTTAGCCATTTACAAAATCTAACCAACAATCTGATAATTTAAAAAAAAAAAAAAAAGTTTATTACTAGAAATTTTTTAACTCGCCCTCAAACTTCAAATATTGATATTTAAAACAATAAACATTATAGAAAAAGTAATAATAATAATCGGTTTAACCTCGATTCCTCAGACATATACATCTACAGCAGAGGCCATCAATCCATCCACACACGTTCAAATTGGTTGTCAATATTACAGATTGTCAACTATGTTGTCTACTAAGTTGATTGATTGTGTGTGGGGCTTAAAACACGGTACTCTACAGCTTGAAAATTTATATTTTTAAATTGCCAGGCAGACATCTGAATCTTTTGTGTTTGAATATCGTTCTCAATGAATATTTCTCAAATTAAAGCTTACCATACAATTCTAAATTTTTCAGGCCACGTGTTCGTATAGTGTAAAATTGTTATCCAAGCGCTTCCAGCCATTCTGAAATGACCATCAAACACTATGCCTTTCCTTAGACCTATAATACAGAGCAGGTATATCTATAACACTGAGCTAGAGCTATACCTGTATATTTATATGAATCTGCTTTTCTCATACAATACAAACATTAAATGAGGTACAATTCATAATTATTAAAAGGTAAAATAATATACATTTATATGTGTTCCTGGTTGAATGTGGTACCGCTACCTTACTCCCTATTAGATCGTCAGCCCATAATGAAGCGATTGTTATATGGATTCTTTGTCTATATTTTTGAGTATGGGTAAATATTACAGCAAAAGAAATGGAAAAAACGTCTTAACGAAAGTTATAGACAGCACGACAGGCAATAAAATTTGTCAAAACAATTGTTTCATATGAGTCGTTGTTCTCGCGCCAGAGGTCGCCAAAGTTGCGCATTCTCAAACAAAGCGCATACATAGTCGTTAAAAAGCAGGTTATGAGCCTCTTAACCATTACTAACGCTATTTGAGAGTAAAATACCCATATACATGTTGCTACTGTGGAATTATTGCAATGTGAGCATCGTAAAATTTCAAAACTATTTGTTTCAAATTTTGCGCAACTTTCCAGTGGAGAAGACCTTTTTTGTAGATAATTTTATTCTCTACAAAAGTTCATCACTTTTTTCTTTGAATCAAAAGTGTAGCAGTTATTGCACAAAAACAAACTAACCACTTTAAACCGAGATGGTGGCCATCCCCCAAAGGATAGCATCCCGCCTTTTTAATTTAAACTTATATTTGATAATCCTAACAAAGTATGATTGTACTAAAAGAAATGCTTGGTAATAACTAATAAAAGTTTTAAACATACTTATTCACAACATGATACATGAAATCAAAGGACAGAAAATTCGCTTGTCGAAACATAGAGCAACAACTGTAAAAAACAATTCCCTATTAAAAAAAATACCATTTTCCAACCCTTTCAACAGTCGTTAAGTTACAGCCCTATTATTGCTCGAACTGTGTGTCCAATACTTTTTTTAACATTTACAGTAAACAAACAAAAACATCGAAAGATAAGCAAATCGAAAAACTCCTGGTATTTATAAATTCCAACCCCCGAGCCATAGTCTAACTCTCCATTTACCGAATTATCGAACTTATCGTTATCAATCCTCCAATTGGTCGATTCCAAGAATCATAGAAATTCAACTTTATTGTGAGCATACAGTTAATATGAATGTGGTACCTGATGCTATACTATCTCCACCTGTCGGTATGTGTAGGAAACACCGAAAACATAAAAATTACAACGAAATCTAGATGTTAAGTCATTATTTTTAATAGTGAATACTATTTTCTCAAATTATTATGTATTTTATATTTTTTAATTAAGTACATTATTATTTTTTTGTTTCATGGCGTCTGTTCTTCCACGATCACTTCCATGATTGCAACTTGAAAAGAATGTGGATCATTGATACAATAATAAAATTCCATTCCCTATTCAAGCAAATTAATATCAATGCTAGGATCAAAATAGGCGCAACAATATTTTTTTGACCCACTTTTCTGCAACTGTCGTATATAACAAATTGATGACATACAAAGATACACAACGATAAATCTGTCGTTGCTTAGAACAAAAACAAACAAAATTTACAAATAAACGAAAATGTTAAAAAGCGACATTAAATAAAATAAATATAATATAAAATAAATAAAAATTACAAATTTTATAAAGCCGGATTATCGTATCATAATAATATGTTAAACCTGCTGCGTTAACTGGCTTATTTAACATTACTTAACCCGTCAGCACTTGCCTTACGAGCATGTTGTTAAAATTTTATTTTTAAATTGGTATATGCGGTTGAAACTTTTTATATCTTAATATAATTTTATTTTTTTCGAATTAAGAATTTTTCAGACTTTTTCAACCTATCTTCAGTTTATGAATTTTTTTTTTTGAGTCTTTCAGAAATTGTGAGCATTTCTCTCACTAAGAGACTATAAAGTAAAAAATATTTTGAGTTCACAAATTTTCGGGACTGTGCGAGTACTTTCATTAGTTAATAAATTAATAAATATAAGTCGTACTCAGTAAATTAAAAAAACTTGTGATAAAAACATTGTGAAATTAGTTAAAATGATTTTAAATATTTAGATTGTTTCTCTGCATTTGCAAAACGCGTGAGCGTGAGCAAATCTCTCATCACGCGACCAAAGATTACCGAAAGGTTGACGCGCGTACTGGCGAATAAATATTAACTTGAAAGTATCTAATGTAGTTTCAAATCAACAAATAGCAAATTAAAGCTGTTTTGTAATTCTATCAAATGAAAAGCTAACGAAAAACTTGATTAGTTGAAGTTCATCTAATTGTTTCTTCTTATTTTTTTTCATATCGTCACGTTAATTTTTTCCATGCATTGTGGCATCTCTCTCGCTTTAGAAACATTCAGTGTTTTATTCCAAAAAGATAATACAAATATTGCATCATCTAGTTTTATTCATTTCAATAAATTTTTTTCAGAGATAGGAAATTATCCAATTTTTGATGTCAGTATTTACCTACATTAGGACGTTATAAAAGGAAGGTTGTTACAACAATCTTTATAAAAAATTTCAGACCTTCACGTCGAATAATACTTTGGTTAGGCAAGGTGCATTTTATATATATATTACGTAATGTTACGATTGAATCGGACCTACATGCGTGAAACCTGGCCTATAAGATTTACGCAAGACTTCGATAGCGTAAAGAAGGATACAAATTTCTCTCCAAATAGCAATTTAACCGGTATTACTAATTATCGAAAGTACATTTGCATTTTATTTGCGAAGGGTGCTTCACACTAGTATTTTTAATTTATTTTGTATTAAAACTTAAAAAAATTAGCAGAACCTAATTGATTTTAAGTTCATATAAACACCTAAATTGTCTTTCATGAAATTTTTGACACTATGACCGAGCAAAAGTTTGCATTTGATGTGCGCGGCAGAGCTCTTTACACTAATATAATTTGTATGAATATTTAAAAAAATCAGCAGTACTGAATTGCGTTATAGGTTCAGATGATCATTTTTTCTACGAGTTTCACTCATCAGTTATTATGAACATTTTTCCAAATATGTAAATATCAAAAAGTTGACGTATTTTCAAATATGTAAATACACATATAACCACAAATATGCACTCATTAACAATTTTCATAATAATTTTTCGTATTTAATTAAAAAAATATGATAAAAATTACAAAATATGATGATTTTATTTTCGCTGATTTTTTAACATTTCGAAATTAATAATATTTTTCGCCCGAACCAAATCATATGAGATTATTTTTCTATTATTAGTTTTTTTTTGCACAATATTCATCGAATGCAAAATTGTAGAAAAAAAATTCTCAGAAAGTTATAAAGATATATGAGGAGCTTTAGGAGAGAAAACTAAATTAAAAATTTTATAATAACAAATACGATTTGGATCATAATTATACATAATTTTGTTTGTTTTAATGTTTACGATTTGAATGTTCTAATAACAATAATGAACTCTTCGATTTGCAGCAGTAAAATACCAATCAAAATATTTACCATAAACAAGTTTGACGACAATAAATAGGGAATATTCATGCAATTTAAATTTGGTTCAAATATTTTTTTTCCGTAACTTTATTGGCTGGACATTTCAACTAAACCATTATTTTAGTAATTAATATCTTTTTAATTACTTAAAATTAATTATTAAAAGTGCAAATTCAGTGAGAGAAATTCAAATTTTCTAAAACGGAAATTCAAATTTTAAAACGGACATAGCGTCATAGTATTGGCTTGTCAAATTCGTTGACATAGGTACTGTATGGTATTAATTACTTATTATTATTACTTATTTTGTATGGTATTACATTGAGTTATATTATTCTACGACTTTTTATTAGAAAACTTAATAATAACGAGTGTAAATTCTGTGTTGTAAATTAATTTGTTTAAAGTGTAAATTATACATTGAACTTTCACCAATTGACAGGCCACATTTTAATACGTCCGATAAGCTACAGCCGATAGTAAACTTATAATTAGACTGTTTTATGGCTGGACCAAGAATTAATACTCTAATGGTTACAAAAATTTCATTTCATCCAGACGGCAGACAATACGTTTTAAATAACGTGATTGAAGCTAAAAAAGTATTTTGGTTTTCTATTTTTTTAATAAATAATCTTTTTTTTTTTGTTAAAAGATTACGGCATATAGATTTTTTGTCAAATAGTGTAAGTTTCAAAATGTTTCCATTTAACTCTGTAGAAAGATTAAATAAATGACTGGCAGTATTATGGAAGTATAAAAATATGTTGGTATAATAAATTTTCATTTTTCCCGTTTTTAATAATAAAAGTGTTCAGGTTAAAAGCTCATGTAATTAAGCTTTCTAATTTCATTTAAAAATACATCATTTTTATAGTGTACGATATAATATTTATTTATATAAGTTTTATTTATATAACACATTGTTTTTTCTAAATAAATAAATATTGTAGAGTATAAATATTTTTCTTTTTAACCCGACTATAAAATGACGAGAGTTATGTGTTTGGCCGACATCTATGCATGTTCATCTGTTCGGAATAAGCTTCTAAACTACTTATCATAATTTAACAAACGAGGTATCGTTAGAAGCGTACTGGTTATAGGCTATCACATTAAATTGATTATGGCGCTCTCTGGAGGGCGCCAAAAGGAAAGGAAAGCTATGATAGCAAATATATATATGTTGTTATACTTTCTCACGAAATTAAAACCCCAAAATGATTTAAATAAAATAAAGTTTGAAAACTAAAATCCCGACAGTTACAGAATCGCGCTCTTAAAAGTATGAAAACATGAAAATATTTTTATCTTAAACTTTTATGATAATTTGAATCGCCATGACAGTCGGGGGACCTCCTATATATATACCTAACAATTTACGGCTGAATAATTTTAATAGTTTTTATTTTAGTTTCTTTTTTTACGAAAAAAAAAACGGAGCTATGAAATATATAAATCATAACAATTTATGAATGCTGCGGATGCAAGTTCAATACACGAAAATGATCAATTTGATAAATAAAAAAATTGTAAATTGTTGTTGATGAAATTTTCAAAATTTAAAAAACTGGAGACGTAAAACAGTAAAAAAAATTATAGTATATAAGGTTGGCTGATAAGTCCCCGGTCTGACACATAGATGGCGTCGCTAGTATTAAATGCATATTATTTTTATATAGTACCAACCTTCAAATGATTCGTGTCAAAATTTGACGTCTGTAAGTCAATTAGTTTGTGAGATAGAGCGTCTTTTGTGAAGCAACTTTTGTTATTGTGAAAAAAATGGAAAAAATGGAATTTCGTGTTTTGATAAAATACTGTTTTCTGAAGGGAAAAAATACAGAGTCCGGAAACTCATTATCAAGCCAAGTTTTTGCTTCCACTGTATTTTTTCCCTTCAGAAAACAGTATTTTATCAAAACACGAAATTCCTTTTTTTCCATTTTTTTCACAATAACAAAAGTTGCTTCACAAAAGACGCTCTATCTCACAAACTAATTGACTTACAGACGTCAAATTTTGACACGAATCATTTGAAGGTTGGTACTATATAAAAATAATATGCATTTAATACTAGCGACGCCATCTATGTGTCAGACCGGGGACTTATCAGCCAACCTATTATATATATAAAGAAAATTTCATCAACAACAATTTACAATTTTTTTATTTATCAAATTGATCATTTTCGTGTATTGAACTTGCATCCGCAGCATTCATAAATTGTTATGATTTATATATTTCATAGCTAAAAAAAGAAACTAAAATAAAAACTATTAAAATTATTCAGCCGTAAATTGTTGACAAATTATTTTATATTTCATTTTAGTAGAATTTGGTATTCAGGGAGATTGTATTATATATATACACGATTGTATTATATATATATATATATATATATATATATATATATATATATATATATATATATATATATATATATATATATATATATATATATATATATATATATATATATATACATATATGAAGAAGTTATAAAACAGTCGGTACATAACAAAACGGTGTCCGTAGTCCAACACTTTGGAGTTTGAAAGTTTGAAAGCACTTTGTTGAGTATTGAATCAAAGTCTACAACGTCGGAAAATCGATTATGAAAATGAAAAATTTGCCAGGTCTATAACTTAACAAATCAACGTTCAGAAACTTAAACCACGATGACTTCAAAATCACGCTCTTAAAAGTAAGAAACGTTATTTTGATCTGAACTTATTATAAAGTAAAATCGTCATCACGGTCGTAGGAGTGCCCATTTCAAGAGCTAATAGGTTTATGTTTATCCAAATGATGACTAATAAGTTTATGTAGGAATAACTTAGAAAAAATACTTCTGCACTTGGACAAGTGAAAATAAGATAAAGAAACAGTAATAAAATCATTTGTGAGCTTCTGCTATACTGTTTATTTGGTAGCTATTCTTTGTTTTAATTAACATTTAAGTTTCATTCTATACTTATGTATTTTTGTATGATTGGAGCAAGCTAATATATTTTAGACAGACTGAATATAATCGTTTGATTCTGTGTTATCATTCCGAATAGGTAATATCTTTACTTTCTGAAAAAGTATATACCTAGGTATTAGCTTGATACCCGCTCACGTCACTGGGCCTAAAAGTAAATACCACCGCTTAATACACTCTTGATCTCACTTATCCTCCTTCCATAACACCGATATAACATAAAGATAAGAATTAAGTTTATCAGAAAAGATGGCCATGAATTGTTAGACATTTACTATTTTAAATTTTTGCAGAAATCTTTAATTTATGGTTCAAAATGATGATCATAAATAAAGAAGTAAAATGTCAGATTAAATTAAATTTTTTTTTTAAATGTATCTTTATAAATTATAGCTCATGTGTTATTCCGGTGTATGAGCTATATTATTGTACAGTTTAATTAAAATCTATTGGCTAGTTTTTGCGTGAAAGCGTAACAAACAAACATAGGGAAACACATAGAATATATAGGTATTGCTTGGGATTGGTTAGAATGATTTAAACAACCCGTTAAATTATGTATAGAAGCAAGCATTGGCAGTATATAATCGTGGTTTTAAGAAAATAGTTCAGAATTTAAAGAAAAAAAAGCCAAATTATTGTAAGTCTCAAATGTGACATGTTATGTACGTTTAAAATATATACCTATGGGCTAGCAGTTTTAATTAGTTTGATACATGCATTCATCCTAACAAAATTTCACATTTATCATGTATCAGGATCAGGATACACGACTTAAAAAAATATTAATCATAATCAAAGCAGTAGAAAATAAAAAGTTTATCAATGAATAATTATTTATTCTGAAAATCTAAGTGTCCTTGTTTTTATGTTTCGAAATTGCTACACGTCATACTTTGATAGGCTAATTCGTCATAGCGCAAACTTCTAGAACATCCTGTAAAACTCATTTGAACCATATAGTTTTTAATTTACTGGTTAGTGTCAGTTACTGTAACATGTTCTATAATTGGCCAAAGACATTTTCTGCATTTTTCATTTTAGTTTATTTTTCTAACAACGTACAGAAGTTTCTTATTTCGTAATTAAGTATCCTCTATACTAACTTTAAAACCCAACAGTTATGAACATATGTTAGTGTTCGTATGAACTTTTTAATAAGCTTTTTAAAAAAAAACTTTCTCGTTCGTTTTGTTCAACAGAAAGCAATTCGCACCGTGCGTGAGTTTTTTTGGAAGCTTTTCCATGGTAACGATACACTACTTTAATTATACAATTGTATGGATGCATATATAATTGTATGGATTGCATTTATGACTTGCCTAGAAAATTGAATATTATTGTTTCACTTTAAAGAAATAATTATGATAATTTACATTTGAAAAATAATATTTGTGCAATTTGATTTCTTATTTTCACAATTTTTAATGCATTAGGTTTAATTAATTAGCGTTTTTTAATTTGACATTTCTATACATTAACATGTAAAGAACTGCAAATAAGATATAACAGCGTCCTTTATCGCCAAAATTTGTCATTGGAAGCGCTAGCATCGATTTTATTGTCCCTACCATGACTACACACACAACGAATAGCTTTGTTTAATATACATGTGACGCACTATGATCTTTAATTTCAACGCACTATGATATATTCTCACAATGAGTGTTTTTTTCAATTCGATTTTAACAATTTATAAATCATTCCAAAACTATATTGAATAAAAATATTCTTTAAATAAGAGAGATATTGTAATAGTTGTTGGCGTGAAAACTTATAATTCTATTTGAAATAGAATTTTCAATTGCTTTATACTATTTTATATTATTGAAATTGATGTAATAATATTTATAGGCAATTTTCATGGCATAGTTTCAGGATGTAGTTGCATTTATTTTATTTTAGCTGTTTGAACTTTGTCCTATATCTGCAACATTACACTTCCAACATAAATATATATTATTGTAATTTTTACTGTTAAAAAATCTCTTAGCGAAAACAGCTTATCCATAAAATATGACTTTTATTTATTTTAGTTTCATTTATTTATTTATTTACTTTTTTATTTTATTTATTTATTTTTTTTAATTTTTTTTTTTTGGTTTTGTAGAAATTGAGATCAAGCAAAAAATAATTGATTTATTTAAAAAAATTAACTGATGAATTTTGAAACTCAACAAAAGTTATCGAAATAAAAGTGCTTTCTTGGGAAAAATATCATATTAAATCTTAGGAATGTACGAAAACCAAGGCAATTTTAAATAGTTTTTTTATTTATATATGAAGTCACACTAATTTTAAGTCAAATCTGAAAATTTTAGGGAGGGAGGTTGGTTTGCCCGATTATTTAAATAAATAAATGATTTCAAAAGTAGGCATACTTAACATAAGTTATATGATAAAACGTTATATGTTTTAATAGATTTCTCCAAAACTAGTCCTTGGAAATTAAAAAAAGTATTATAGTTAAAATCTTAATAAATTATTAAAAAATAAAACGTTGTGCCAGACTAATTAAGGATATATGAGCACGGTAGTGGGGACACATACTTAAAAAAAGTATATTTTTTTCAATTTTGATGGTGAATTATGTTATATTAATAAGACGAAAAGTAAGCAACAAATTTTTTGATATCTGGAGTAATTTTCAAAATATCGAAAATTTTGTTTGATTATTTAACTTTTGTTATTTCAAGATAGATATCGAAAAATTTTATTCTTATTGTTATCTACTTTCATTTATGGAGTTTTAACAAAATTCAGAATCAAAGTTGAAAATAAAGTACAAATAATTTCATCCCTAAATCCAAAATTGCCTTTGTGCTTTTACTACCCTTACATGGATTTGATATCCTATACGGTGTGCTTTAAAATAGATTAAACGAATTAATTTGAGATTGATTATATACAGTAAAGTGAAGAATCTCAGAATGGAACAACACGCCTCCATATTTTTTAGCATCATGGATCATTAAATTAATTTTTTCTGTACAGATTATTACTAAAGTTTCAAATTATTTTACAATTTTTAATTTTTATGGAATCTAATTTTAAACGCACATCTTAAAATTATAATCCCATTAAAAGAAACTACAATAATCTGTGAGTTTTGTTTTTAAATAAAAAAACTAGCTATATTAAAATTCATTCCCACACTGTCGAAATTGAATTATTGTTAATGAATTTTTTGTAGTTAAAAAAAATTGTAAAACTAACTTTTTGTACAACAAACTAACCGTTATCGAAATTGCATGCAACGGTAAAAATCCAGGACTACGTGTATCTATCAAATTATCATTAAAAGCACAACACGTCATTAAAAAAGGTTAGTCATGGGGACTGTCAGCGAAAGTGAAAACTTAAGAACTTGAATAACTGTGTGTTTTTTTTTCTTCAATTTTTTAATTTATTATAGTATAGATAATAAAAATTTCATAATTCGTAAATTATCATTTCAATTAAAAACGCGTGTATAAAAACCTATTATACGTAACAAAAAAAGCAACAAAATACAGTTTTTTCAAGCGGTCAGCCATCCCAGAACAAGTGTGCTCAATTTTTCTTAACTCCAGTGATCGAGTGAAATTCGTTGTTTTCAATGTGGTATGTATAGAGCATAACGCGTGATAAAGACGCGAGTTCCATGATTTTTATTCACCCAAAAAAGTGCTCAACGCGCCTAAAGAAGTTTTCACTTCAAAAATTTACTTTAAACTAGGTTTTAATAATAGGGAATATATTGTATCTTTTTTATATTTTTAATTCATTTTTACACCGTTATAACATAGTAAAAAATATATATACTGTTTTAAAATGCTGTAATTAACAAAATATTTAAAATACAGTATAATTTTGAGATGTTTAAACGCAATATTTTGGCGCTCTCTGTTGATGACGCATAAGTACGTGATCTGTCAATTGGTGACAGTTCAATGAATAATTTACACTTTAAAAAAATGAATTTACACTCGTTATTATTTAGTTTTCTAATAAAAAGCCGTTTTCTAATAATATAGCTCAATGTAATACCATATAAAATGTAAGTAATTAATACCATACAGTGTATAAAAAAATGTGTGACGTCACGTACGTTTTAAAATTTGAATTTCCGTTTTAGAAATTTTTAAATGCCCTCACTGAATTTGTACTTCTATTCATTACTTTTAAGTTATTAAAAAGATATTAATTACTAAAATAGTGATTTAGTTGAAATGTCCAGTCAATAAAGTTACGGAAGAAAAATATTTGAACAAAATTTAAATTACATGAATATTCCCTTGAATATTGTTCTCAAAACAAATTTGTCATCTCAGTTTTCATATACCAATAATTAAGTTGAAAAATAAATTCACTATTCATATTTATTTAAAGTCTTATATGCAAATTAAACCTTAAACGCAGAAAACGAGTTTTACCAAAAACAAAATAAAAAATTCATAAAAATTAGCTTTATAGGTCTTTGTGTCAAAATTTTTACAAAAAAATAAGATAACCTAAATAAAAAACACTAACCACTTTGTAAATCGATTTCAAAAATGATTAAAATTTTTTTCTCATAAAATTTGAATGCATACAAATTAACAATTTCAATAAAGAAAAGTGTTAAAAAGGAATTGTAGTAATTTTCATTATTTTCTTCTTACCAAAAAAAAGGAATAAAAAGTTTAAAAAAAGGTAATAAAATTAATTGTCATCTATACACTATTATTAGCAATACCCATCTCACCCACCGTAGCTATCGCGGGTTTATTCTTCTTCGGCTTTAATCTCTATAGTTGATTGCTTTTTTTTTACTCTGCCAACTAAGTAGGATGTATTATAGCTTTACAACAAGCAACTCTCTTAATAATTTCAATGTTCAATAAAGTGTAAAATTTTTCATTCCGGGTAGTGTTTTTTATTTTTCTTTTAAATGTATAAATTTTATATTGTCTTCTAGTTTATTGAACAATTTTCTTTTTCTCTATACATTTTCATTAATGCTTTTCTTTTAAAAGACAAACTGATTTACACCATTAACAATGAGAAAAGTTTGCTTTAAAAAAAACACTTAATGTTTTTAAAAATTATTTAAAATTAATAATTATTAATTTTCAAAATCTTGAAACTTTTGTGAAAAATACAAAAGTTGTTTCAATCGATATTGCACTGAAGAATAAACTCCCTTTGATAAACTGTGGGTAATTTAGCTTGGAAAATAAATAACAGACTAGTTTATATGATGTGTTCGTTAAGAAACGCCAAAATTTAAAAAAAAAAATTTTAAAAATTGTCCTATTATTTTTACCTACGAAAGTACAGCTAATATTTAAGCTAATATTACACAAAAAATTTAAGTTCATGATAAGATTACGTACCTCAGTTGATTACGTTCGCTTACATTTTTTAATTGAAATTCCAAAAAAAAATAAAGACTCTTGACAAATTAAGTAATTTAGGATAAAGTAGTACTTTTCGATCAAAATCGGACAATTTAAAAACGTTGAGAGTTCAAATTTTTGTTAAAAATCCTGGTTGTCTAAAAATTTTTTCTAATTGCAAGTAGCTCAATTCTGAATTGCTTATTACAATTTTATTAATTATCATTCAAAGAATTGCAATAAATTGAACTTAAAGTGCATTCAAGAAATATACTGCGATGAATTTAATTGTCACTAGTCTTTTAATTTCCAGTCAAATTATTTTTAGTAAAATTAATAATTAATAATACAATTTGATAATTATTAATTTCATTTCGATATCTTAAGATTAAATAACCACTTAATGATGAAAATAAATTTGTAGGCAATACTTTAATTACCAATTGTTAATTATTGTGATAATCAATTATCAATAAACTTTCATTTTAATGGCAAATTGTTAATTTTTAATTGTGACAACTAGCAATTTTAGTCATAAAATTGTTTATTTGTAATCATAAGATACTAAAATTGATATGATTCTTTTTTTCCCTCAAACTGAAATTACCATCACCTAGTTTTTATTCTATATTTCACAATCTCGAACTGAAAACTCCTTCATAACTGTGTTATAAGACCTAACAGTATAACACAATATTGTATTGAAAATTATTTTTTGCAATCAATTATCTTAGTAATTACATTTTGTTAAGCATAAGCTATGCCTGTTCGATCAATGTAGCCCGTTTCATACGCTTTAATGTGTCCAAATATATTGTTAACAGGCTAAAACTCCATAAATTCCTTGTAATATGTGTTTCTCAATAATGTTTCTTGTATAATTTTTTTAAACCTTTAGTAACTTCAATAATAATAAATCTGGCAAAATTTTAAGTTCAATTACGTTGTGGGACGAAAATTTTGTTATACCAAATGCCCGTAAACTCAAAATGCCGAGAAAATCATAAAAAAAGATTTTAATAATTTTACCTTAAAATTTGATATGAATCCACTTCACTTTACAAAAAATACACTCGCATACGAAGAAAACGCACTTTTCAGATAAAAAAACCACTTAATAAATTATTCTGTTAGAAAAACAACAAAAATTTATTTTCACTGCCACTTAGACCGCAAAGAAAAACCAAAACAAATTTATCACTCAGAAGAAAAAAAAATTCACTTCTAAATTAAGTAGTTAGTGAATTATCTTGTTAATGAAAACATGATTTTTTTTAAACTCAAAAATAGACGTGAAAGACTAATGAAAACATTTTCCAAACAAGCACAGTTTTAATTAATTTTCCTTGACACTGTCTTGAAAACAGGAACGAGGAAAACAACTTTTTTTTAAGCTAACCGCTTTTTAAAAACACAGTGAACGATGAAAACGTGTAAAGTTTAAAGCACTATATTATGTATACGTTATATTGGATATTGAACAATAACACACTGCTGACGACTGTGTACAAATCATTGTGATATGGGAATCCGTACCGTGTAATATTTTGAAAGTTCCGCGCCGGTCTCGTTATATATCGTTAAACATAACATAACGGTGGCTGTATAACTTCGTTGTGTTCAACGCAACGATGTGTAGCAAGCACATATATACATACATACATACTGTCAAGTTTGAAGGTTTAGTAAAAGCGTATTAACTAGAAATGAATTGTCTTTATCATAAACGGAAAAAATGTAATTTAAAAAAAAAACCAAGGCGACATGATTTTATGAACATACGAAAAACGAAAAAGTACAAAATAACTTTTTAAATATTATGAAAAAAAAAAAATTTTGTATTATAAGCATTAGTTTTTATTAATTTCTTCAAAACGATTATTACAAAACTTTCAAAATCGAATATTTTCAAGAAATATTTCAAATATCAATTATCGATAAAAATTTTAAAACAAAAGGCAAAAATAATAAATTACTAAAAATATAAAACACCTGAATGTGTTAAATTAAATTTGAAAAGAAAGAAACAAGTACAATAGTTTACATAGCGACTTTAACAGTTGGAGTACTTTATTGGAAGAATTTGAGTCGGCCTAGGTTTTAATGGGCTGACTGTTGAAATCGCTATGTAAACTACTGGACTTGTTTCTTTCTTTTCAGATTTTATTGAACAAAGTCGAATTTTGTTTTAAAATATATTTTATTTCAGATTTTTAAGTGTCGGGCACTAAAAAAAATCCTCTTATAATACTATATTAAAACCTTTTAAACTAATTTAATATTTCCAATGAAATTTTAATATGCAGCATAAATAGGTTTCTGTAATCCCCTTGAATTTCCTTTGATACCTTTCTCGAAAGGTTTGGTTATTTTTTTATCAACGTAGTACTATTTCACTCTGAAAATCCACAATTTTGTCTTTTTTTTTCAAAACATTCAGCGTTATCATTCCCAAGACCTAAGGAATTGAATTTTTTAGACGATAATAACGATACCTTAACTGACGAAATCCATCGAGCCATTTGGAAGATACCAGGTATTATAAAGAAATTTACAAACAAATAAAAATACATACATGCGTACGTACACACAAGATACTCGCGAAAAGCATAACCGCTCTTTAAAAATCGGATAAAAAGATGTCATCGACTAAAACCCATTTAGCATTATCATTCTCAAGATTTTAGGTACCCAAGTATCAATTGTGACATTGAATGACTGACAACGTCATATCTGAAAAAAACGATATTCTATTCTCGATTCGATTTTAAAAAGTTATGGGCCAAACGTTTTGACGTTTAAATTGACAAAATTGAAAGTGGTTTGTTATGAAATGAAGACCGGAGATTTAGGAGAAATAGATTGTAAAGAGAGAGAATTTTTGATACAAATCGTACCAAATCTTTTCATATTTTGAAAAAAATTACAATAATAAAAAAAAAAAGTTTGTAATTTTATAAATTAAAATTTTAAGTAATTTTGTATCCCTTATGAGTTACGTGCTAGAGTTAACTTCGAAATGAGCCTGCAGTTTATTTCAGTTGTTGGGCTAAACATTTTTCTGTTTATCTAGTTTATCTCTATATTTTGACTTCGGAAACATACTGTAGACTCACCGAAGTCGACGAGACATCAAATCATATACACAACAATAATTACGGTCATAAAGTATAAATATGACCATTGATTAAATAAACGCTATGATATGTTTTACACGGTAAGAAATTTTTTATGGTTATCATTATGTCAATATCGGTGTGTACGCCATGTTGTATACTGTATTGAGGGAATAGTAACATTAGCAATAGTTATGGCGGACGAGCCAATGCAAAATGGGCGTCAGGCCCATACTGGTTGGCGATATTCACAATACTTCTGGTGAAAAGCTCTTTTCATTACTGTAATATTACTTATATAACATAGATACTATATTTATCTGTCTCTATACCATAACAAGATTGTAGTTAACGCCATGCATTTCTTACCGTGTACATGCATACCAGATGTTGTCCATAAAAGATGGTTCAACTTAGACATTTCTGTTTGAGAATTGCCTTCGAATATAATTTTTATCATGATGGTAAAAAAATTTTATTTCTTACGAACGAATTAAATGACACAATGCAGAATGAATTGAGAAAGAAAAAAAATATATTGCAGAAAGTTTTCTTAAGTTGAATTAATTTTCAAGAAAATAAATTATTCTTGTGAATAAAGAAATTAACTGTAATATTACAAATGTAAGAGAAAAAGTAAGTTAAATTATTGTAATACATTGTATTATTTATTTGTGTGGTCAGTATCCAATTGTAAATAGAATTTCGAAACTGTAGGTTAGGCAAAATGACCTATAATAAAAAAATTTGCTTTGGACATCACGTATATTATTTCTACACATCATAAGTCAAAATAAGTTCAGCCTTAGTCAAAATAGATATCGCTTTTGAAATTTAAAAATCTCGAAAATTTTGAATTGTTACTTCTATATTTATTTGTGTATGGAATTTAAACAAGATAAGTTCACAACTATCTGTTTCTCTTTTTGTACAACGAAGAACAAAAAAGTACACTACTCGAAAAAAAACAATCTCGGTTGAGGAGAATTTCAACATCTTACCAATAAAGTCTTCTGAAATATGCAAGAAAACGTAAATATTCAAAGTCCCTACGTTCAAGCAATTATAATTAGAGTGCCTGCGTCTAATTACACTGATCAAAACAAATTTTGCCCAAGAAGCATGAGTTTACTTTTTGAAAGGTTTTTCAACTAAATTCGAAGTAATGTTTCACCGGTGACGCAATCAGAAATAACCATCCATTCTCCTTCGAAATTGATTTTGAATTTATCCAAAATCTTTTTCCAGGAAATCGAATAAAAAGGTGTAATATTTAAGTGGAATTAATTAATTATACCTAAATGTTAATATTACTATTAATACAATATGTAGTTTAACTATAATAAAAATTATATGATTATATCGGAAGAATTCAAAGAGTATTTTAAAGGAATAGGAAATGAAAAGAGAGGCTTCCAATTTCCATACATGAGAAAAAAATTTACATAGTGGTGTTACGGAATGTCGAATATAACCCAAAAGCGGATTTTTTGCTTGTTGAGGTAAAAACATTTCGAAAACTGGGTGTATTAGAGAAATTCTTAATGCGATTTCGAAATGTTCTATCACATCAAAGTGACAAAAAAAAACATTCAAATTTTCTTGACCAGTGTTATTTTTATGTTCTGAGAAATGCATAAATTGGAAGAACATTTTAACATTCTGAGAGATATAGCTATGTTATATCGTAAGGTAATATCAGTTAGAATGGTAAAACACGTGCACATTTTGTGACACAAAGTACACACGTCATGCAAGGGTACGTTTCTTTGAATTTTGAATGAATTTGCAAAAGAAAAAAGACATCTGAAGTATCCAGAATATCAATTATAACAGTGCGTGAATTAGAAGTTTAAAATTGGAAACGTAAAAAAAATAATTTTTTCATCATCTAGAACAGAAAATATTAAAAAGTTTATATTATGTACTAATTTCAATCTTCACTAGTAAAAAAGAAAATTTATTAAGTATGTACTACATTAAGGCTTCTAAAGAATCCGTAGAGTGAGATATTTATTCAATATAAAAGTTTTTATTTCTCAATTAAACATTCTATTATTTTGTTTACACTTTTACTGCATAGGTATTTAGTACTTAAATTTATCAGCGAACAAAGTTTAATGTGAAAAGGTCACTAACTTTCTTTTTATACCGTTAATATTTGGATCGTATTAATAATCACAAAGAGATGAAAAATAAATAAAATATGGAGTCATAAAGGTCTTTTCAGTGAAAAAATATTAAACTTTTATTTTTTTATTTAAACAAACGACTTAATATGCATTTATTTGCTATCCATCATCATATTCATTAAATTGATTTCTTTTCTGGATTCTTGAAAAAAATTATATAAAATCATGCAAGAGTTAAAGAATAGAACTCAATTTTCTTCTAGTCCCTAAATATCAAAATTGGTCATAATAATCAATATTTATGTATTTTTTTTATATTTTATTCATTGTTTACACCGTTATAACATAGTAAAAAATATAAATACTGTTTAAAAATGCGCTAATTAAGTGTAAAAAAATATTTTAAATACAGAATAATTTTGAGAATTTTGAGCAGTCCTTTTGGCGCTCTCGGTTGATGACGTATAATATGTGACCTGTCAATTGGTGACAGTTCAATGTATAATTCACACTTAAAAAAATGAATTTACAACACAGAATTTACACTCGTTATTATTAAGTTTTCTAATAAAAAGTCGTAGAATAATATAGCTCAATGTAATACCATACCAGATATAAGTACTTAATAACATACAGTATGTTAACGAATTTGACAAGCCAATACTATAACGTTATGTACGTTTTAAAAATTGAATCTCCGTTATAGAATTTTGAATTTCTCTCACTGAATTTGCACTTTTTTAATTAATTTTAAGTAGTAAAAAATATATTAATTACTTAAAAAAATGGTATAGTTGAAATGTCCAACCAATAAAGTTACGGAAAAAATTTCAATTGTTTTTATAAGGAAAAAAAAAAAGGATTTTTATGTCAAGAATTGACATAAAAATGGCAATAAAATGAATAAATTTATATTTTTTTTACAGATTTTGGGTAACTGGAGACTGCGTTTTAGCTATTTTCAAAGAGGTTTATTTCAGAATCGAGTGAACCACACCGTGGTTATGTAAAACCACATTTCGTGGAGAGCACGTTTAAAATTTTTTTAAATATTACCAATAAGAAAAATGATTCGTCATCAGCTTCGTTCTGTTCCCCAAGCTGGTGTTTTTTAGCTTTTAGTTTTTTAAAAATACAGATTGTTACAAGGCGCGTTAAAAGTTAATATTTAATTTCTAAAAATAGATATTTAGTACTTAAAGTTATCAGCTAGCAAAGTTCAATATTATACAAGGGTCACTAAATTTTCTTTTATTTCGTTATTATTCAGATCGCATTAATGATCACATAGACATGAAACATAAAAAGGGTAATTCATACTTACCCAATTTTAATCAGAAAATAACTATCCAGAATTCAGTCGACCTAAATTGTTCTCTCGAAAACGCTTCTCCAACTCTTTTACCAAAAGTTTCATAAAGCAATTTTCTAAAACTATTAATCTCTTGTCATCAAGTATTCGTGACGAGTACCGAAAATAAAATCACTGATGCACCTATTGGTAATTGAAAATTTGTATGTTTGACTGGTTCTCACGAAAAAAAAATTTTGGAAAACTTTGTAAACTATTTTGTTTACTTCGAATTCAATCGCCCAACGATATAATAATCAATTAACTGCAAATAAGAATACTGGGAAAACCGCCACTAATAGAGTTTTTTGTCTATATGCTCATTGTTTCGAGTTAGCCAGCTTTTGCACCTTAGCTGTCTCATCTTATTGGCTGAATTTTATGTATAAAATTTGTTTAATATCATACATCGAGATGTGAAAGAATTTCTATTTTTCAAAATAGCGCGAGACCTTTAGACAGCCGAAAACGTATGTCACCAGATTCAGATTTCTGGCCAGCAAATAAAATTGGCTGATGTAATTTTTGTCCTTCAAGTCAAAATTTTCCAGATATTTTTGTTTTCGAAATTGAGCCACTTTCGACTTTCGAAATATTTTTTTTCCAAGTGCAAAGTATTTAAAATTGATTTCAACGGTGAATTTTGATTCAAATGTTTCTAGGCAATTTTGACCTGGTTAACAAAGGTAACGTGGAATAAATAGTAATTGAATAAGAAATATTGCAAGTTTGGTAACATAGATGTTTTTTATTTCTAGGGTCTCAGGAATACAAAACGGTTAACTTCATTCCTTCTATTAAAAATTAATGCAATGCCAATTCGTAAAAACGATGATAATTTTTTACCTACAAAGCCTTTTTTTATATTAACTCCACTTATTTTTCTTTTTGCAAATGATATTATTTATTATTAGCAATGATAGTAGTAACTTATTTACTTGATGAACACACATAATAAACACAGATTTCATTAATTATATTTGAAATATAATAATTAGAAGTCATCAATTACAATTCATTTAATTTACATAAATTTATACGGATTCATTCAGTCAACACAGACAGGCAGACAGATAGACTATACAAACAGATAAGCAGAACATTTATTTATTACAGATGAATATAAACCTAAAGAAGAAATAAGGAAAGGAAAATGATAAAGAAATTAACAAAACAGTATTTGCTTGTCAACAATTATGTACCTACACATACAATTTTTATATAAAAACAAATGAAATTAAACAATTGACTGAGTTAACTGTTGATATACCCTGTATAGACAATATTGAATATCAATGGTTGCATTATCTATAATAAATACTTCTTGTGTGTAGATGTTAGTCACTGAAATCCTCCTAAACAGATGGACCAATTTAGATGCAATTTTTTGTGTGTTCAAGTTGTTCTGATGATGGTTAAGAATCATAATTCAGTCCACTACAACTGTTTTTGAGGTATTTGGCAAAAAATTAAAATTCTGTAAATGACGGAAGCGCATATAAATAATATATTTCGTTATTACAGCGAGCTCCACCGCCGAAGCAAGGCCGCAAGGAGGCTGTCCAGTGAATAGGAGTAAAATTTGGGTTTAGCGTGATGGAATGAGGGATGAAGCTTAGCGAGATGGGTTTAGCGGGCCTGAGGGGAGGGGTTTAACGAACTTAGCAGAACCATTGGGTAAGATAGTTTTTAATAAACTAGATATTTATATAATAAACTAGTATTTTCGAGAAAACTTTTGTGATTGTTTTCCAAAAATTTTTCACAAAGCCCATTAGTTGAAGTTATATTTTCAACTCTCTATATTTTATGATTTTGGAGAAAATGTACATTAAAATGTTGTCCTAATTTGTTCCCTCGCGGGAAAACAATGCATGAAAAATGTATGTATGAAAAATGTATGTATGAAAATATGTAGGAAAAACCAAAGGCTGTTAATGTTTTAAAGGAACATTTTTTATATTAAAACTTTTCTTCTATCTTTAATGGTTTACCAGATGAGCCCTACGGACACATGGTTCAATTGACCTATATTATTCATACCCGAACTCAACCTAAAATTTAAGCTCGATATGTCTTTTCGATTTTTTTACACGGAAATGGGCTACTTAGGTAATTTTATGAACCATTTATACCAAAATGTTGTTAGTGGTTTTAATATTTCTAAGCGTTACAAACTTGGAACTAAAATTAGTATACCTTGATATATATTTCGTATATGTACACGGTATAATTCCGTCTGTAAGAAATGTAACAATTATACTTGCTTATTATAATATAATGATGTTTGCTCATAATAAACAGTGACGTCATACAATGTACTTTATTTATGCCGAAAATGAATGATTAGAGAAATTTATGAAATAATTAGTTAATAAATCTCTATCGCTTTATATTATAAATGCCAAAGTAAGCATGTTTGTTTGTTTATTTGTTACGCTTTCACGCTAAAACTAGCGAATGGTTTTTAATGAAACTGTACAGCAATATAGCTAATATATCAGAATAACACATGAGATATAATTTGTGAAGATATATTAATAAAAAAAATAAACTAATAAAAAATTAATTTAATTTGACATTACCATAAATTACAGATTTCTGTAAAAATAGTCAATATAAAATATTTCACGGCCATCTTCTCTGATATACTCAAAGAATAATTACAATTATACATTTAAAAAAATATATTTTACCTGGGTAAAACAATGCTTACCATTATTTTGAGTGTTATAGAAAGGAGAAAAGCGAAAACAATCTTTATCAATCTTTACTTTTAAAACCAGCAAAGCGGGTGTGTACACTCTAGTATTTTATAATTAGATAACAAATAAGGCCTTTTATATTTGTGAATCTAAGATGCAGGATTCCAATTTTCATCAAAATTTATGATAAATAAATTTAAGGAAATTTAAGTGATTAATTTATTATTTTCTTTATAAGTGAAAATACCTTTATTATGTCTAATTTTGTCGAGCTCAAATGAAATAGAAGCTAAACCTGCAACTACAAATATTCAAAGAGCCATGTGGTGTTTACATTTGAAAATCCCTTATTTTGATTTCTATAACTTTGTCTGCCTCTTGGTTTAATAGGTTTCAAAAATGTTTGTACAAACTTCAAACATGAGCCCTTTTTACCAAAGAAATAAAAAAACTTATATGAATATGAGATTCAAAACATTCTATTTTCAAAATATACAATGATAAAATATTTAAATAAAAATATAATTAAGATAAGTAAATGAAAAATACATTCTGTAGTTTTTGAGTGAAAGCGTAACAAACACACAAAAAAACAAACAATCATCCTTACTTTCACATGTACCATATATAAGGATTTCATAATTGTATCGTATATCTCGAAAATGGATAGGCTGATTATATATTCCTATGAATAAATTGGCAATTAATAAGTTATTTTAAGCTTTACAATACCCCACAACTACAATTGTGTGCTAGTGATGCTTATAAATTTGATAATATAGATATCGCTCTTCAATCATCAATACTCTAACTATAGTAGTCTGTTCATCAAATGATGGATCTTCGCTGAACTCATAATTAAATTAAAATTTTGTTTTTATATCATCGACAGCCGTTATTCTTATGGTATTATTATAAACTACAAGATTTTCTAAATATTTTAAATAAATTTTTATCACGCTCTCTAGATTTTTTGATATAGAAATATCCAATTGAAAAGGGTAACCTACATGATTCATCATTTTTTCAGCCAACTTTGAACGATAAAATAATAATTAAAAGCCCGATGACCTTGAAATGTTTTGTAATTTTTGGAAACTTAGTTAATCAAAAAATTTATTTATTAAGTTCTATTGAAATTCCTGGTATTATTCAATGCTTGTATATCTCCTTAATTGATCTTGCATCTAAATTTCATACCCACCACGACTTGCCATTTCATATATTAACAACATCAGGTACATTGTCGAAAATGTTCAACCTTTATTACAAAGATATCCCTCCCAACAAGTTCAAGGTTGAAAACTTTATTAAGATAAATTTACATCATTAAATACAAGAACATATACTTATTTTAGAATTCATCACATGTACAACAAATTAAAAGATTGTATGACGCCTCTGGTGACAAGTAAATGTCAGTAAAATATATAAAACGCCTCAAAAACAGTTTGTTTTTAATTGTTTGTCATTAAATACATACAAAAACGTACGGAAATTTACTTATACAATCTTTTTTCACTCACTCATTCGAAAATTGATTATGAATACAAGAAAAGGAAAAATTGTGTAATTTTATAATAAATTATTACGGATATGTCGGTAAAAAACAAAAATTAAGTTTTATTTCTTTAGAACTAGTTTTGCTTAATAAATGGGCTCATAAATCGCAGGATCGTGACTGGCTTGCATGGATACTGTATAGAAAAACTCGTATTCCACCATTCAGCCTCCTAGTCAGCACTAGCGTTAACAGTTCAGTAATATTTAGTCACGTCATGAGAGATTTGCTCACGCGCCAAATATTTCGCGTGTTAAGTATTCTATAACTTATATAAATTTATTATTTAATGCACTAGCTAATTAAAAATACTTGAATGATGAATGATGTTTGAGCGTGAAAATATAAGAGCAGAGAAATAATCTAAATAATTAATTTCATTTTAACTTATTTCACTTTATTTCTATTTCAAGTTTTTAATTTACTGAGTACGACTAATATTAAACTTACGAAAGTACACGGACAGGTACGAAATTTTCCGAAGTTTATAATCGCTTACACTTTTACTCTCGTGATTAGATAAATTTTTCACAATTTCTGAAGGTAGAAATTGAGAAAAAGTAGGTAGGTTGAAAAAATCTGAAAAATTTATAATTTGCAAATAGATAAAATTATATGAAAATAGAAAAAGTTCCAACAACATGTAGGTACCATTTGAAAAATAGAAATTATTTATGTTTTCAATCGATTGTGCGCAAAATGCTTTAACGCGAGGGAGCTTTAGAGAGCCTATATGAATAAGCGTTTACTTCATGGTATCCGATCTGATACTTGGACTTCCAAAACCTTTCGAAAATTGACATACTTCCTTAAAATCTGTCAATTGTTTCAACCAATACGTTTATGGTTTTACGATGGTTGACTCCATCATGAAATTCATTCAGTAAATCTGGAGATCTGACAGAATGGTGTCAAACCGACATACTTTTAAGATGATGATTCTCGTTAAGATTATTATACTTTTCAACCTTTTCCAAGAGGATAAAGAAAGAAAATAGGACCCCTTCATGTAAAGGTCTTGTATTAAGCTAATTTTTTAAGACCTCATATCCATATTATTTGCAGTTGTCACAGTGAAATAATTAGTAATCAAATATCTCCCAACCTGGGTAAAAATGATCGTAAGTGCGCTTCGTAGATTCGAAAATTATAAAATATAATTTTTATTTGATCTAATGAATAACATATAAAAAGTATTAGAATATATATATATATATTATAATGTTACCGTTTAAATGGGAGAAACATATTCAGCAAGTTATATTTAACATTTATATATAAAAATTACGTGTCACGTTGTTTATCCACAATCAATTCCTAAACTACTGAACCGATTTTAAATTTGATTTGCACACCATGTGCAATTTGATCCAACTTGAACGGTAGGATAGTTTACATCTCAATTTATAGTCGCAATATTATTTTATTGTAATTATTTGTCTATTATTTGACAGTCACAATTATCTGTTAGCCCCAAACGATTCTAAGAAATGGCGATATTTATTGACTGGATTGAGTAAGTTTTCAATAGATGGCGCTATGTTAAAAATACAAACGTTTCATAAAAGTTACAAATTAATAGCATAACTACCACGTGTTGCTAAGGTATAAGCAAAATTTATTTTATAATAAACGAAATACATTGAAATTTAATTGTTTTCAATTTTTGGTGTGAGCATAGCCGGCCGCGTGTTTGGAGCTAACAGCATTAAGAGGTAACGGTGTTAGAAATTCAGTCAGAGAGGTCGCCATGATTTTTTTTAATGGGATCTATGTAATAGAGCATGGTGGCCTTCATGACACCCTCCTACTGTTCTCCTTGAATATTTTACTACAATGTAATATAACAAGAGCTTTAGCCACAGCAACGCGTGGGCGGGTCTGTTAGTAATTTATAATAAGTTATTGTGTACTTCCTATTAAATTTTGTAGCATTTCTTTGTACAAAATTTTTCCCATTTACGAGGAAATATCTAACTGAACAACCCGGAATATTGATAAAATATTAACAGAAATAAAAGCTAATAATTTGGTAAAGTACAGAAGGATTATAAACCGCAAATGTTCGATTTCTAGTATTTATATATTCTAAAGATTATTATAAATCTAAATATAATATAATACCAAAATATATCCTAAATAAATATATGATAATATTAACTAAAATATTTCCCTCAAACTTATTATGTTTTCATTGTTAAAACCAAGAAAAATACTTGTTAAAAAAACAAATGTACAATGAAATAAAACCAATTTTTCCAATATGTCCGAAATATATTAATTTCTTTTAAAATGCGATACAATGAAATAGATTTTTGGATTACGCTTTATGTGAACCAGGCAAAGAACCCAATATGGGAATAATTGAAAATATTTTGATTTAAAGTTGTTCGTTAATTTTATTTCGTTAAACGAATTAAAGAAAGTATTAAAATGAAAAAACCGGCCGTGAATCTATTTTGTGTAGTTGTTATAACGTTTAATTGTGTACCTCCAATTTTATAAAACTTTTCATGAATCATTTTAAACTTTTCATGAATCCATTTTCATCAATTTATTACTGTACATGGAAAGTATTTTGCGATAACGTACCATTTTTCTAATAGCATAATCAACATTCTGTACAGGGGATCAAGTCAAAAAAAGTTTTAAGACATTTATTATTTCTTACTTAGATTTGACTTCATAGGAACAGAATACATGAAACATCTCAAAGCAGAGAAAATGGTAAAATGTAAAAAGATTGCACAGCACACATTGCATATCCAGTAAACTATATAAAATTTTATCTATGATACAGCTAACGTGAGGTTAGTTTTCATCTCTTATCGTTCAAACATAACTTTTCCCAAGATACCACTACAAAACTAATAACTAATAAAAATACAAAAAGGTTTTATGTGTTGATTTGGTATCGAATAAAAACAAGCAACTTTTTGATGGAAGTTTCCATTGTTCGTCGAATTCGAGTATTCCTTATATTTCATAAAAATCAATCATGGAGTCACATCTATCAAGAGAGGATTAATAAAAAGTTTCTTTTCTTATTTTTTTAAATTTAAATTTAATTTGAAATTCCAATCTTTGGAGTTTTGTGGTTTCCCTCAAAACACAATTGAGCTTGGTTTATGTATGGACCATGTCTTTTTTTAAATATCTTTATTTCACTGTATATATTTCAAATTTATTTTAGATTCTATTAACCAATTTTGTACCATTTTGTTTTGAAAAATGGAAAATTTATTAATGTAAAATTAAAATTGATGTTTTTAACAAATATTTCGAAATATAAGATTAAGTTTTTTACAATCGATTTGCGAATTTTTGCATAATTTTAAGAAAATCTTAATGTAAGTTTCATTGATTTTTGTGGTATAACTAGATTACTGGCAACGATTGAAAACAAACTTCATTTGCAAGTCAGTATGCATCAACTTTAAATTTAAATACCGAATTTTGATACCCTCAGGACTTAAAAAGTGAAATTCGAATCGTAAATGAGAAACATAGGTCAATGGCATCTTGGGTGCATCGGACTCATCTTATAAACTGTTAGAGATAGAACAGAAATTTTGGAAACATAAACACCTTCAGCTTACAACATTTTTACGCAAACATCAGAGTTTACCCGTGAGAGTATAAATTAGGACAAAACTTTCATGTCCATTTGCTTCAAAACTATAAAAGATGTAGAGTTAAAAATTTACAAATATCTTCAACTAGTATTCAGTGTTCAACTCTTCTAGTTTATAAAAAATAATGCAAGCACTGATTGTCATCACTTTCTATACAGGGTATTTCAACAATTAACTCAGTAAATTGTTTGCTTTCACTTTTTTATTTTTATATTGAAAAGTACGATAACCGGTCACAAAAACAATCATCCCTTAAGAACGAAATTAGACAAATAAATCAATTCGGGTCTCAAAACTTGTACTTTTTCATGGATATGAAAACACACAAAACCAGAATTGCTATTATTTGGAGATGACCTTTACGATTAAAATGAGCACTGATAAACCCCAAAAGAACATTAAATCCTTATGTTTGCAAATGTTGTAAGAAAAGAGAACTTGCCGACTGTATATTTTCTGGCCGTACTTTATATAGTGACCCCATATTATAAGGACTCGACTTTTATAAAAAAAACCTTTGTTTTAATTAATATTTACAAAAAGTTCGCTCTTCATTCAAAAGGTTCAATAGGTCAAAATTGATCCAAGTTAATTGAATTTTTTTTTTCCTACTTTGTAAACCATCACATACTCTTTAACTTAGCATTACTACTTTGAAAACTAAAGAGTCACATACTCTTTAACTTTAAACTAAAAAAATACGCATAAGAAAAAACAAAAATATGCTTTATTCCCTAACAAGTGGATAACAATTTTAATTGTAACGTAAAATGGAAAGCTTGGGGGTGCCCGATATCTTTCAAATCATCTAATTGAAAGAATAATGAATGTAGAGAGCTTCCATGCTTTCAATTCTACTGTACAATACTGTAGTTGCCTGATTTCGAATATGCCATATTACGTATAGCAAGTGAAGATAAACAACTGACTAAGCTAATTGTTGAAATGAAACATGTATAGACCGTGTTGATAAATAGGTACCTGTATATATGGAACATTTTTTACATTTAACCTTTTGGTCAATTTCTAACGATTTATTGATATCTCTTTTTGTTTTTGAGTTATCGTGTTCACAGACAAACGGACACCCGAAAATTGACTAATTAAGTTATTTTATGAATATAGCTTTACTAAAATTTTGTTCGTTGCATCAATGTTTTTAAACGTCACAAACTTGGGACTTAATACCAGGACAAAATTTAAAAGTGAAATTACAATTGATTCAAAAATGAAAAAGGTTTAAGCATTCAAAGATTGTTACCCATCTCCTTTTAGCAAAACAAAGTTATATAAGTAATTTATATAATATCTTTATGGTGATATCGGACAATATGACGTGACTAACCTATGTCTTCTTCTCTGTTAAATTAGGAGAATTTTAAACGTTTATATTTTGCGTTCTTTAAAAGATTTTCAAAAACTAAATTCACTTTTCTGCCCTTACAGTGAAAATTCTTTATCTGAAGTGATAAACAAAAAGATTAGTCAACAAACCTATAAAAATTATTATCCAGTTTTTAATGCAATAGAGCTTATTTTTTTAAACTAGAATTTATTTTTGCATATACAAATTTTATTTAAATGTTAACGTATTGCTCGAATGCGGTCATTCAAGTACACCCCTTTGTAATAATATACAAAACATAACAATCAAACAATCGGATAAACATCTATGACATAAATACCATTCATTCATTCATTCATGTATTTATAAAATCTGATTGAAACAAAAAGAATGTTTTTAACTTGTCAATTAGTATTTAAAATGTCATATTTCATAATAAATTTCAAATATATATATTTTTTAATGCAATTATATATTTTCTTTTTACTAAGTGAAAATACTTTATTTTTGTTTTTCTATATACAGAGTGGACCATTTTAATGTATACGACTAAATATCTGATTTTGTAGTTAGGTTAGGTTAGGTTAGAGTGGCTGACCTGGGGTGGGACACACTTAGACCATAGGGTCCGTTGAGATACCGTTAATGGGTAGGCCCATCCCCGGCCACTACACCATGAACCATTTGGAGCTGTTTAAGAACAAGACAAGACAAGAGCTGGGCAGTGACAAAGAAGATGAAACATTGTCTCCTCCTCGTCACCACTGTGACAGCTCCTACAGTAGTCGCGATACACTGCCAGGCCTAAGCGTTCAGCATGCTTGCCGCCCAGCCAGTGTCCTGTGATAGCGGTAACAACTTTGCGAACAGAGGCCCTTGGAAGTGATATGAGAACTTCGGAACGCCTGCGATTGTACTTATATGGGTTTTGTATGGCAACACCATATTTTGACATCAGATTGGACCTGATTCTTTAAAAGCCAATTATAATTCAACAGTATTGCCTAAGTAGCCGAGCGATCTAAGGCGATAAACATTTTTCTACTGAGGCTTAGATAGATCGTTTGTCTACTTAGACTTAGGTTGCGGATTCGAATCCAGGCAGCGGCAGTGTGAGTAATTATAATTAATGGAGAGGTAGAATTGATCACATTGTCGTCACTTTGATAAGAACGAAGTAACTGACTACACCCACATAATAAATGTATTCGTAATATGGATTTAGTTTTATAAAGATTAACAAATAATGATGTGGGTGGCCTTAATTATAGGCGTATATATGTCAAAGAAACGGAGGTTAAACTCCATCATTATTATTATAATTCTGAACGGTAAGATATAGAATAACACTTTGAATTACAAAGTTAATCCTCATAAAAGAATTAACAATTTTTGTTTAAAACCTTTTTTCCTAATACGTTAGCTTTTGGAGGAAATCCGACTTAAAAATATATCATTGTTGAATTTAATCGAAAAAAAAAATCTTAAAGTTTATTGATAATTGTAGGCCAAAATCATGGACGCAAGCAAATGTCTTCTATTGCCCTTGGCAGATTTTGACTAAAGCTATTTTAAAGAAAGTTTAGGTGTTTTCTTTCGATTAAATGCAATAATGACATATTTTTAAGTTGCTTTTCCTCCGAAAGTAAACGTTTTCGAAAAAATGTTTCAAACCAAAATTGTTTGTTTTTTTTTTTATATGAGGATAAACTCTCTTAGTGTTATTCTATCTTTTATTGCCAAGATTTAAATTAGCTATTAAAGAAACCCGAAGAACTAGGTCTAATATGTCCAACATGATGTCATCCATCAAATTCTGCAATTTTGGTTTCTGTTAATTTTTTAGCGAGATATTTAAGTGAATAGATTAAAGTGGCTCATCCTATATATTTTATAACATTTGTAAAATATTATTATCCGATTTTCAAAAGATTTACATCTTCCTTCGGTTCTATTTCTGTGTATTTATTAAGCATTTTAATGTATATTATTACTTTCAGTTTTTTGAGTAAATGTAAAAGGAAACATTTATACGATAGTAAATCTCAATGGAGACCTGTTCCTACTGCATTTCATGGTATACACATTTAATTAAATAAACAGTGACTTACTTAAATGTAGTTCCTACTTCTTTAATATAATTCTATTTATTAGGTAACTTTTTTTTAATATAATATAGGTTAGTTCATATAATGATGAAAAAGCCATAATCTTTTATCAAAGAGAATTCTTACGAAATGGGCTCGTGTAGAGCGGGATCCTTCATAAATGAGACAGAAGAAGCCGGAGAAATAAAAGCTTTCATAGAAATATTTTTGTTTTTTCGGACTTGTTTACGTTTTCTTGTAAATTGCCATTAACACCCTTCATTCATTTTTTTCTCAATATTTATTTTAGTTTCATCAAAATAGAGACAGAATAGTCGATATTCATATACTTTTCCTTAATATTATTAAATCTAGGGAATTGCGCATCTTCGAAAGTCTTTAAGCGTACAAATTATCTTGTTTTTCGTAAAAAAAAAAGGTTAAAAAGAAGAAAACATAATAACCTGTGGTATACATGAAAAATTCTGAATGATCCTAGTGTATCGTTTTTCGAACAAATTTTGGTTTGCTAATGTTGGGTATTTGATTTTTTTTTAAAACTCATCATCTGCCCCAAACCAAATTACTGAAAATTAAAAATTAGAAAATTTCTAGCTGATTCGCTACTGGTCAGATTCAAATATGGCCTCTGAGTGCCACATATATAACTGATATTCCCATATAATACATAGTATACAATTTGCGCAAAAAACGAAACAATGTTTCAAACAAAAGTTGTTTATTTTTATATAAGGGACATTTTTTACTTTTAAACTTTTGTTCTGTCTCTAACGGTTTACAAGACCCAACTAACCAATGTTGCTCATTTACGAGCTTGACCTTACTTTTTACGTCCTAAGCACGCTATAAAAATTTTAGCTTGATATCTCTTTTCGTTTTTGAGTAATCGTCATGACATACAAACGGAAATAGACTAATTAGGTGATTTTATTAACACCTTTACCAAAATTTTTAAGCGTTACAAACTTGGGACTAAATTTAGTATACCTTGGTATATTTCATACACATAGTATAATAACGCTTTACTGCTTTACTGGAACAGCTTGTTTTACAGTAGTATTTTCGATCTACAAATTTGTATCACTATACATTATAAATGTGAAAGTAATATGGTTTGTTACACTGTCACGCAAAAACTACTCAATGGATTTGAATGAAACTTGGCAATAATATAGCTCATGCTTCAGAATAATACATAAGCTATAATTTATAAACATAAATTTTTTTAAAATTAAAAAAATTATATTTATTGTTTTGTCATTTCATAAAACAGTGGTAAAGCAATTTATGGACATTAAACATACTTCTGATAACTGATTATTTGATACACATAGGTACTATTATCTGTGTACCTTTGATTATTATATGTTCATTGAAAAAAAAATGTTTAACAGAAATAATCATTTTTACATAATAACAGGTTTCATCATTTTTATACCATGTATATATGAAATATACATAGTATATTAAGTTTAGTCCCAAGTTTGTAACGCTTAAAAATAATGATGCTAGGAAAAAAATTTTGTCATAGGTGTTCATAAAATCACCTAATTAGTCCATTTCCGGTTGTCCGTCCGTCCGTCTGTAGACACGATAACTCAAAAACGAAAAAAGATATCAAGCTGAAATTTTTACAGCGTACTCAGGACGTAAAAAGTGAGGTCAAGTTCGTAAATGAGCATCATAGGTCAATTGGGTCCGTAGGACCCAAGACCCAATTGAATAAGCATAAATAAGCCCTGAGCATAAATAAGCCAAAAATGATCAAATTTGACATTTTTCGATAGAAAAATAATTATTTAAAAATTTTCGATTTTCTGTTAAGAGTGTCATGAATATACAAAAAATTGAAATTTTGACCCAAGTAAGACCAAACATATACATTGAGGTCCTTTATGAATAGATTAAGCAAATATGTGTGTATAGGCAAATACACACGGGTAAACAGATATCACTGTTTACCCGTGAGGGCGCCAATTAGGCGAAAATTTTATAATATGTACTAAACTTGATTATCAGTTATGTATGTGTCATATGTTTGTATGTGTTATGTGATAAAGAAATCAACACTGACTATGCATGGTATTTCAACAATTAATTCAGGCAATTGTTTGTTTTCACTTGTTTCTATTTATTTCTCTTGTATTAAGCAATAGTTTCTAAACAAATTAAATTTTTTTGTAAGGAGCCTTGTCTGATAACCTTTGTTGAACAGATGTCTGTAAATTGCATCTCATTCACTCTGTTTGTCTAAATCATTATTTAAGGACAAAAATCGAGATCGAAACCCCGGGTAAAAACTAGTATGAAATAATGCAGTTATTTTTTAACATTATAGAACTATTTAATCTTTGATAAAATAGAGGGCTGTCGCTACAAGCAATAAATATAACTTGCATTCTCTCTATTTCTTCACTTTGATTCAACCATAAAACTACAATACAAAACTACAATAAATATACAACAAATTAAACACAGTTTTATGAATTGTGCACTAACTTTTAATGCATTTTTTTTAAAACTATTATATCGTCACCATAACGTATATAGCCTTAAGTATTAAATAGTCATTTTGAGATAATCATGTGAGACGAATAATACAGCATTACAAGTATTTCACTTGCTTTAAAGAAATCTAGCTGGAAATGGTCTTGAAATTTAACGGAAAAGAATCAAGTTGACTTAAATGCCGTTTTTTCAAAAAAAGCATGTTTATTTTAAGTCATTTACTTATTTCCACCACTTATAATATACAGTAACTTCAGGTTATCGACGATCTAAATTTCCAGGGTTCATCTAGAGTCAAGAAAGATTAACTCTCGCCATTTCAATGATAATTTCATATTGGACCGACTTCAAACAAAAACGGAGGTTGTCAATACGGCTGTATTTTTTTAATGTGTGTTACCTCAGAACTTTCGACTGGATGAACCGATTTTGACGATTATTTATCTATTTAAAAGCTGGAGCTTCCCTTGCAGTCCCATTTCATTTTGATCCATTTCTGACAACGCCATCCATGAGAAAACCATAAAAGTCTTAAATTTGCATTAAGTATGCGTGACAAGGAAAAACGGAAAGATAGAATGATCGAGCTGGAAAACGCGTTAAATAAATTAAAATGGGATGTATTAGGTATATCAGAAATAAGAAGAAATTTTACAAAAATAGAAGAAACTGAAAATGGTAACCTATTTCTACACTCATCTGCGATAAATGGGCAATATGGTGTTGGTTTCCTGGTAAATAAGAAATGTAAAAATGACATTGAAGAATTTATACCAATTAATGAAAGAATAGTTACGCTAAAAATAAAAATTAACAAAATGGTAATATTAATTATTCAAGTACATGCCCCAACAGCTGTATCTCCAAACGAAGAAATAGAAGAATTTTATAACAAATTGGAAGAAACTATTAAAATATATAAGAAAAGAATATACTATTTTATAATCATGGGAGATTTTAATAGCAGAGTGGGGAGAGCTAATCCAGGAGAAGAACACTTGATAGGGAAATATCATTTTGGCGAAAGAAATGATCGTGGTGAAAATTTATTAAACTTCGCGTCTAGTCATAATTTAAAAATTGGCAATACCTTCTACCAAAGTAGGCAGAATAAAAAATGGACTTGGTTATCTCCAAATAAAGACAAGTTTGAGTTAGACTACATTTTGATAAAAGATCTAAAAATTATAAATAACATTGAAGTGTTGAATCGTGTTGAATTTGACACTGATCATAGAATGTTGAGAGCATCTTTGGCGATGAATTCTAAACATACCAGAAAAGAAATGCATAAACAGAAACAAAGTTTGTTTGTAAATAATATAAATAAAGATGAGTATACCGCAGAGATAAGAAAAAATCTGGATATACCAACGGATGAAAAACATATTCCTACAAACCAATATTATGATCTGATAAAAAACGGCATTATCAACAGTGCTAAAGAATCAAACAAATGTATGCAAAAAAACATCAAAACAAATAAGTTAACGGAAAAAACTCTCCATATCATTGCCAAACGAGAAGAAATGAAAAATATTAATCCGAGAACATCCGAGCTAGAAAAGGAATATCGTGAAACCAAAAAGCTTGCTAAAAAGGCTATACGTAAAGACATTAAGGCCTATCGTGAAAAAATTATTAACGATATTCTAGAAAAGTGCAATTCGTCAACTAAAAAAATTAACAAAGAACTCAACTATAAACGCTCGTGGATAAAATCGCTTAAAGATTCCAATGACCAAGAACAATTCAATCGCACAGAAATAAATCTTATAGCCACAGAATTCTATAAAAATCTATACAGCCATGAAAGGGAGTCAGAAATAGTAGAAACAAAGTTTGATCTTAATATTACTGATGAAGAAATACCCCCAATTTTAAATGATGAGATAGAATTTGTATTGGAAAATTTAAAATTAGAAAGAGCAGCAGGGCCAGATGGAATTACAAATGAACATTTAAAGTTTGCCAAAGATGTGTTATGTGAGCCGCTGAAAATTCTATTTAATAAAATATTAATAACTGGTAAAATTCCTGAAGAATGGCGGTTGACAAAAATTACACTAATTCATAAAAAAGATGAAAAAAATAATATTTGTAATTATAGGCCAATTAGCCTCGCATCAGCTGTTTACAGAGTCTTTAGCAAGGCTATACAAATACGAATTTCTCCAATACTAAATGAATACCAATCTCCAAACCAAGTTGGATTCAGAAAAAATTTTTCAACATTGGACAACATCTTAACTATAAATCAAATTATTGAAAAAACAACAGAGTACCAAAGAACAATATATATGGCCTTTATAGACTTCAATAAAGCATTTGACTCTGTATTTCATAAATATATGATATATGCGTTATATAACAGCGGATTACACTTCAAATATATAAATCTAATCAAAGAAATGTACACCAATAATAAGATGTATGTAGAAACAGAAATATCAGGACCAACTTTTGAGCAAAATAGAGGTGTGAGACAGGGTGATCCCCTGTCCGCTGATATTTTCAACTGCATCCTAGAAACTATATTCAGACATATGGAATGGGATAGTTATGGCTTAAATATAAATGGAGAGTATCTATCCAATCTCAGGTTTGCAGATGATGTAGTAATCTTTGCTGAATCAGCTGAAAAGCTGGAGACTATGTTAATGGAACTAGCTACAGAGATTAAAAAAGCGGGGCTATCCATCAATTATAATAAAACTGCAATCATTACCAACGGTACACACAGAAAAATATCAATTGAAGGGTATGAATTGAAATACACCGAAGATTACATTTACTTAGGACAGCTAGTTAGTTTCGTCAACAAGGAAACAAAAGAGGTGCAAAGAAGATGTATTACAGCTTGGAAGAAATTCTGGTCCTTAAAAGAAATTTTAAAAGGAAACTTTCATTGGACAATTAAGCAGAAAGTCATGGATACATGCATCTTACCGGTAATGCTCTACGGATGTCAAACTTGGTCTAGGAAAGACACAACAAACACAGCAATAGGAGTGTGTCAAAGAAAAATGGAAAGAGCAATACTAAATATACGACTACGCGATAAAATAACAAACAACAGTATCCGTCGTAAAACAGATCTGAAAGATGCGGTCTTCATGGCAAAAAAACTCAAGTGGTCTTGGGCCGGTCACATTCTAAGAACGCAAGATGACCGATGGACTAAAAAACTAATATATTGGACACCTAATTACTGCAAAAGAAGGCAAGGAAGGCAGAATATAAGATGGATGGACGAATTTAAACGCTATGCTGGTAACGAGTGGACCAGATTTGCAAGGGACAGACATGCGTGGAAAAATGCCATAAAAATCTTGCCAGCAATCTAAAAACATAAAAAAATTTAAAATTATTTCCTTAAAAATGGAGGAGAGGCCCATACCCACTTAGTGGGTCCAGTGGCTACTTATTATTATTATTATTATTATGCGTGACAAGAGGACGAATAACTCAATATCACGCCAACCGATGATTTCTAATTAACAAAAAGAAAACCGACTTCAAAAGGAAAACTTTTCCAAAACAAATTAATATGCACTAAAAAGTAAAAAAAATAACGATAATATGATGTAGTTAAAATTATTGTTATTTGGGGGTCGGTGTCAGCCAAGCAAATGTAGCAAACTGTTCTATCAGGAGTTGTTTCCTTGGCTGAACACCAACTCCAAAAATAACAATAATTTTAACTACATTATATTATCGTTATTTTCTTATTTTTTAGTGCATATTAATTTGTTTTGCAAAAGTTTTTCTTTTGAAGTCGGTTTTCTTTTTTTAAAGTTTCATCATTTCATTATCTAGAAAATGTGATTAGCAAGTTGCGGTAGAAAATTAACAAAGAACTCCATCAATTTCGAAAACTTAAACCCTTTACACTTGACACCGAACATAAAAGCTAAAAGAAGCATTACAAACAAAACTATTTTAATAATAATATTTTATAATAAACAGCAAATATTGAGTTAATTAACATTTATTAAACTAATAATTGTTACATCAAACAAAAAAATTTCCACCATGCCACAATAACGGTCGCAAATGTAAATATAATTATGCTGACTAAATATAATTATTTAATATAACAGAAAAAAATTACAACAAACAATTAAACAAATCTAGGAATGTTATTGTTGTTGCTTTAATTAAAAAATTATATTATTTCAAAACAAAAAAATTAAATAAAAATGAGCAAGTAGTTAAATGAACGAAAAATAATTAAATACAGCTTATTTTGCTTTACCAGTTTTCTTTATAACTATCAGTTATCCACCTGCTTTGCCAGGTACTTGAATTTAGCCATCACTATTCTTGACCTCACTTTGTTAATAATTTCATTGCCTTTAATTTTAAATGCGAAAACCTAGTTATTTTTCTAAAATAAAAGCAGTCTAGTTTATTCCTCATTATCCCGGAATAATATTCCACAAGACGATACGTCCCTAATATTTTTAATAATTCCTCAACAATCTAACTTTTTTGGAAAAAAAAAATGTTGTATCCGTTAATTCAGGTAATTAACTATTGTGTACCAAATTCCATCAAAATTTTTTTGGGGTAATTCAGTAAAAAACATCCAAATATTCAAACATCTAAACTTCTAAACATCCAATAAATATACTACACCAGACTACAGGGTGTCCCAGAAGTATCGGATAACATTATCTTATTAGATAAGAGTTCCATTTGTTGATCCGATGCATTAATAATTAGCAATTATTGAAAATAAGCATCCAAGCGCAAGCTTCAGTAAAAGGTGCGGATTTATGTCTACCTGAAAAAAAAATTGAACAGGACCTTTCATCTTACAACTTTATTTTCTACCTGATGCAACAAAGGCGTCCCTTATTCTGTATAAGTAATATTTGATTACGACTTAATAGAAAATATGCATGAAAAGATGGCTTATTAAAGAAAATAAATAATATAAAAAACCAATCAGATAAATTGTTATTAAATATTATATTATTTACATATAAATGCAATATTAATATAAAAATTAACCAAAGTGACTACATTCCAGAACATTTTTAATTTATATAACATTGTATTTGATTAGTTTAGGTATGTATAATCGCACGGCGATTCAGTGGTGTAATGCTCGCCTGCAACATTCGTGGTCCAGGATCGATTCTCGGACGATTTTTATCCTTTTAATATTTATATTTTTATCCTTTTTATATAAATATGTATATTCGTGGCGGCGTGTCGACAGACCAACATCACACCGAAGATTTAAATATAGTAGCCTAAGCAGCCTCAAAAACCGGTCAATATATTTAAATATTCAAAGAAGTCATTAGTAAGGTCAAATTTTTTCCAATATATATGTATATATAAGTTTATATAGCAATAATATATAATAGTGAAGTATTTCATTAACAGTCCTCAAAAAGTTTAAATAATATAACTGTTTTTTTCTGATTTATTTATTTTGTTTTTTATAAACAAATAATTTAAGTGAAGCAGTTCACATGTGCTTAGTTTATAATTATAATGTGATTTTTCAGAACAATATTTAATCACTTCATCTTTTTATGAAATATTCAAAAAAGCTCTCGTTATTTCTTTGAAAAAAAACTAGCTCAGAAAAACCAAGTTTTTATTACACTCCCTTACTTTGTTTAAAATTTTATCGTCGCTGCGAGTCTTTCTGCAAAGCTCGATTGGATCACGGGAAAAAGGTTAAAAATCAATCTAAACTTTTTTCGGCAGACAAGCAGATACGTACCCACTACAAATTAACGGAAAGGGAGTAATAATAGCCAATATTCATAAATGCTCATTTGAAACATGAATAAAATTATTAAACTCATTTTTCGATAAAAGGGACACTTACAAATAAATCTGAAAATAAAGCTAAACTAACAAGAAGAAAATAATTTCTGTGGTAGAAAATATTAAGCATGCGGATGTGGTAGAAAATATTAAGCATGGGAATATAGCCCATTCCCATAATTGTGAACATTTTATTGACAGATTTTAGTAAAAGTAAAGTCATTATAAAATATCGTAAAAAGCATCCCACGCTTTTTACGATAAAAAAAAACACTTTTTCTTAATCACTCAATTTAAACTTATAAAAATTATTATCTATGCTTTAGTTCAGCTAGTTACAAAACCGTGTTTGTTTAGTATTTTAACAATTATTTATTTTCTACTTTTAAGTTCAGCTAACTACAAATACGTGTTTTATTGTTTTTCAAATTCGATTTGACTTTTTGAAGAGGATGAAAATCACGTCCTAACAAAGCGGCATCTTTGTCTTATATTACTTTACTCAAAGATATGTTTGAAGCACTATGCCGTCCAATATGATTATATAATGGAACTGTGGTAATCGTTATTACATATTAAGTTTTACTCGCAGGAACAAAATTTTCGTATGGATTTTATAAACTGTCCTGATTCGTCCATTTTCTTAAATTCGTCTGTTTTCAAGATTTCACGTCAAGCCTGAAATTATAAGAAAGCTGACTCATTTTATAACCAGATGTCAAACAGAACATTTTATAACCAGATGTCATACAATCCCATTCAAATCTATTTCAAGTGGAAGTATAATGATTGAAAACTGAAAATCAAATTTCCGAATGGAAAACAGTTCACCTATACTTCCTACTGTAGACTAATTACCTCTTTAATTATCCCAAACACAAAGTATTACGGAAATATTCCAAGTTTTTCCTATTTTCACAAATCCGTGTTTCTGTCAATTTGGAACGAAACTTAAAGATTTAACGTGTAATATATTAAAGCTTCGAGTTTCGAGTATATATTCGAAAAATGTGACTTCATGAATTAAAAAATCAACCATACATAAATAATCACAGAAATTAATGTAAATGTGGACTGTGGATTGTGGGTGGAGGTACTACAAAACATCAACGCCAGTAAATATTATTTCCAAATGAACACCACACCCAAAGCATGTATATTTTGATAATTGTTATCTCATTTCAATTCAACATACGAATAATATTTGATCCTCTCTCTCTTCTAACATTACATATTATTTAAACAATAACATATATTTGTATAATAAATATATATACACGTGAGTAAATACTCATATATAGTCTGACTCATCCAACAGCCAGAATCCATTAAGCAATGTTCTCTATCGTTGAAATATTTGTACAAGCCAAGGTGAATCATTTTAATCCATATGTTCAAAAATCTGGTTCCGAAAATAATTGTAGGTCTTTGGAATCATTTATTAATCACTTTAAGTACCCTATCGATAAGAGATACAATAGTACTTTAAATTAGAAAGCTTAAGTTTTTTTTATAAACAAACTTGAAATTGATTGAAATAAATACCGCGATACTCGAAATAAAATTGTATATTAAGAAATTGTATTTAAAAAATAAAATTAAAAAACATACAACAGACTTACATGTCGCTAAATATCGATATTTCTATTGCAACGCAATCATTGTCAGTAGCTAAATTTATTCATATAACACATTACAAACATTTTACACAAAATAAAAAAATTAAAAATAAATATGCAAAACATTACCGACAATTTCAGATACGATTTACAAAAACGAATATACTAAAATTATCACAAATTTAATGTTTTCTTCAAATTTTCTTCTGTTGTTTGTTTTTTAATTGTATTTTTTAAATAGAATTTCTTAAAATACAATTTTATTTCGAGTATCATGGTATTTATTTCAATAATTATGTCTCCAATCGAAGTCAACAAAAACTCCTCCTTATATATTTTTATTGGTTAAGTTGTTTTCTTTTTTCATATTTTTCATTTTGCTCCCGTTATATTTTATCATTTTGCTCATGCTCGATTTGAAACATAAATAACTTCAATTTTCAAAAGGTATATGTAATTAAAATTTTTTCAATTTTCATTTAATTTTATCTATTTTTGAATTATAAAAAATTCAGGTTTTCCAACCTACCTACAGTTTTTAAAAATATTTTTCCAGCCCTTCAGAAATTGTGAGAATTTCTCTCATCACGAGAGTAATGATGTAGGCAAAAAATATTACCTTCAAAAATTTTCGAGCCTGTTCGTGCACTTCTTTAATTTACTATATTCGGCTTTGTACGGTATAGATCGTTGAAGTTTCTTTCTCGAAAATATTGCAATGCCATAATATTTAATTGTGCAATAATTATTATGATAATAATTGGGATAATAATTAATTAATTTTAATAATAAGATTCATAAATGCAAATGATACTGTTGCCACTTTTTACATGATTTATTAATTCTCTAATTTTCATTAAAAGCATTCTAACTGGTATATAACCTTTAAGTGTATTTATTTTCTATATAGAAGAATTAATTCAATAAATATTTACAGTGTGAAATGAATATTATTATGATTATTTTGATTTTTGTTCTAAAACTATTCACTTATTAACTCAGAAAATTAAAGAATATTTGACGCATTACCAAACGGTTGAGGATAGTCCTGCCCCGTCCTTGGCGACGTCCGTGGTGTCAAATAAAAATTTTTTTATGAGAAACCACTTTCTAATTTAAAGTATTTTTCTCGAGGATTTTCGTCTAATTAGAAGTCAGAATAGGGTAAATCTCATAAAAACTTAAAGATTTTTGTAATAACTATCCTTTTGTGATGGGTGTATAAAGCAAAGATTTTTTAATGTATAAATTTAATGACTCACCTTGTATATACATAGTATTATCCATGTGTGGCATGAGTCAAACTTTGCTGTATTGTATGTATTCCTAATTGAAACCATTCAAACAATACGATAATGAAACCCAAATATAAGTGGACTTACACTAATGATCTATATATTGTTGTGTTATTGCTATTTAGTTATTTACATACTATATTTATGTTATAATAATGTAAATATTAATGTTGTTAAAATTGACAAGCTGCATTTTTTTAAAGTTTATATAGATTGTCAATATTAATTGAGGATTGATAGTTAGAAAGCTTTCATTAATTCATTATTTACAGAGGGTTCCAAGTTATATTAGCAGACTTATTGCTAAACAAATTATATTTTTAAGCTAAATTTGTATTTTATTCTTCTCTAACCTCTAATCTTTTGATAATTTATGCGAACATTAAAATACGAACTTGGTTCCATTGAAAATTTTTTAATTTTTAACTAATTGGGTAATATTCTGTGAATTAGCTTTTTGTATGTAAAGCCCTCAATTTTAGTCGTATAATGATGTTTATATGGGAGGTAAGGAGTACCGAGGTAAGGAGTACTATAAAACCAATCTGAGCAACAAAAAAAATGATACTTACAACCTTATTCCACTAAGCTTCTCAATTTTAGAAACCCCTGACGATTACATTCACCAAATAGTCTAAGATCCCAATTAGGATCGACCTTCACCCATCTGTTTACCGGATGAAAGTTATTTTTTATGAAATATAAAATGTTAACAAATATCCCTGCAATGGGTTGCCTAAAAAAATGTGGTCCAGACTACTTTTAGTGAAAATATCAAGAGTAAAATTTTTAGAAATTTTTCACTGACTTGCATATCTTACGAATTTTGATCTACTCGAAAGTAAAAGCCATAAAGAATATGCAGCAGCTATTTTGTCTGCCTTTTTTCGTTCACTATTATCGCATTTATACAAGTTGAAAATAGTAATTACGTGCATCTGTTAATTCATTGACTCGCATATCTAAATAAAGATAATTTTGTTACAATTACGGTGGCATATGATTGGCCACAAAATATTGGTCAAAAATAATGTTTACAAGCTTTCCAAGTTTTGATATTTATATTAAAAATGGTCTGGACCATATTTTTAAAGGCAACCCGTTACAGGAATATTTGTTAATATTTTACATTTCATAAAAAATAACTTTCATTCGGTAAACAGATGGGTGAAGGTCGACCCTAATTCGGATCTTGTACTAAAACAACATCAATTTTGCTCCTTAACCAATCTACAAAATCCACATAAAATATTATATAAATAAAATAAAGCTGAAAAAAAATCGCATCACAAGTCGCCACTTGTATCTCTCTGAGCCATTTAAAAACACATAAAATATAGTTCAAAAACTAAAACCCCGACAATTACAGAATTGCGCTCTTCAAAGTATGAAAACGAGAAAATATTTTCATCTGAAATTGTTATGATAAGTAAAATCGTCATTACAGTCGGGGGACCTCTTTTCGGTCCTGTGGAAAACTTTTTAATCTTAGAGGTCCTCCGGCTGTAATGACGATTTTGTTTATCATATCGATTTTAGATGAAAATATTTTCTTGTTTTCACACTTTTAAGAGCGCGATTCTGTAATTGTCGGTGTTTTAATTTTTGAACTTTTATAAACGCCATTTTGTGGTATTAATTTCGTCATTAAGCGTAACAGTATATATATTTTGAAAAGTGCTTATTATGTCCTATAGCCTATAACCAGCGTACGATCGAGACGCTTCTAACGATTTCTCATTTGTCAAATTATGATAAGTAGTTGAGAAGCTCGGGGAGAACAGATATTTTAAACTAATTGCAACTAATTAAAAACACACATTTTAAACTATTTTGCGGTTATAATTTCGTGATTAGGAATAACAATACATATACATTTGAAAAGTGCAAATTACGCCCTTTAATTTGGAACCAAACTCGCTATAATTAAATCAAAATTTGTTTTCGATCAAATTTGTTTTTCGAAATCAAAATTTGTTTATGTCCTCTAGAGGGTGCTGTATTTAATTTAATATGACGACACATAGCCTATAACCAGCGGGAAATAAGTAGTTTAGAAGCTAGGTCCGAAGAGATGAACATGCATACATATCGGTCAAACACATAGCCCTCGCCATTGAATAGTTGGGGTAAAAAGAGACAAGTTTTCAGGGTTCCATAACTCTGAACTTGCGAAATATTGATGCTTTTTATGTGAAATGCGACGTCGAATTGGCTTTAGGGGGTGTAAACTGTTATGATATTGGGTTTCGGCATACTATATTTAAACCTTTTCATTAATCCTCATTGAATTCGACAATGATAAATTTAAAGTTTTAATAAAAGAAAATTTTTAAGAATACTATGCTATCAAGATTCGTTTTAAACCAATATAAAGTTTTATCTGTCCAAGTTTCAATTAAATAAGATTTTCAAGAACTTATCCCAGTTTCTATGCACCAATTTTATTTTATTCTTTCATAGAAAAATATAAAACTAGACAAAGTTTATTATACCATTAAAAATACAAAAAGGGCTTTCACCTCCCAACAAGTAGTGAACGAAGAGATATTAACCGTACAGAAAAATAATAATCGACTAAGTCAATTGTTTTTTTTTTATCTCCAACAATATTCTTTGTTACAAATTGATTAGAAACAAATTCTTTTTATTGACAAAAATGGAAAAGTTATTAAAAAGAATATATAATTACAAAAAAAAATTTATGACTTACAAAATAACGTTTTTTCATAGGAGTAAAAGGTTATTAAAGACGTTAAAAATATTGTCTGCAAAATATTAATTCATATTAACATCATCCCCAACTAATTTCCAGACACAGACAAAAGCAAGTAGACACACAAAACACAACATATTGTGTGTATGTATGTATTAAAAATTATAAATAAATTCACACACAGCTTAATAACGTTATTAAAATTAATAAATTAATGTTATTTAATAATGTTAATACAAAAAGGTTTCATGTTGTTATTATGGAAATGAAAGGAAAACCCCGTTACATCGAAAATATAACTGTGACTGAAAACAAAAAACAAGTCCCGTCTACATAGAGAGTTTAACAGTCGAGATCGATTAAATATCTAGATATGCTCAAATCTTCTCAATCATGGGTCCCGACTATTAAAGTCGCTATGTGGGCTAGCTGGACTAATTATATTTTCAATTTTTATTTAAAGTACTCGAACTTTTGATTTTTTAAATTTAATTTTTATTTTACTCTTTTTAGTTAAGATTTTCAAATTAATTTTTAATAATAACCCATTTAACATAGTTCGCCGAATTTCTTTTTTTTTCTTGACAATATAGCGTCAGGTTATTGCCATTTACAAGATTAAGACAAACCGATTAACGTAAGAATCAATAAAATCAGCCAACTGGTTTGGTCTCTACAGTGTCACAAAGGAACAAACATACATGCATACATGCGTAGGCTGATAAATACATTACTCTCTTTTGCGTCGCGCAGTCGTGTAAAATTGACTTTTTGTACATAGAGTCAAAAACTTTTTGGTGGCAGAACCACTTTACACTCAAGCGTGCGGCCAAAATAAAAAGAGCGATGATGGACGGAACAATCTTTTAGCTAAGTTTCCAAGGTAATAGGCCTTTGTTTTGATATCGATTTCAATGTATCTATCGTTAAAATTAAATCGATTGGTAAACATAAAAGATATAAAAGCAATCAAAAAATGCATTCGTGTAAAACAACTTTTGATATGTAGTCTCTATGCCAATTGCAGGTTATGACGTCACCAAGTAATATTTTTCTTTCTTTCTATTTGTACATTTAAATCCTTCACATTTTCGTAGTTATTGATATTTTCCAAAATTTGATTTCATGCTATTTTTGGTTGGCTATCTACTAATTGCATTATTAAAAAACCAATCGCCTTCGAATTGGATTTATGGAAAACTTGTACTAAAAAATCTGCACCTCCTTGGTCATGAAGTGAGTTCGCGTCTTAGTGAGATAACATATTATCTGGCCTGTGAAACTTCACATGATTTAAATTTTATATCTATTTAACAAATTTCGTAATATAATAGCGACCACTGAACATATCCCATCGGACAACCAATGAACCAAATTTAATAACACATATTTATAAAAAATTTTATCATCTTAATAAGATTTTAAAAATTTGTTTTTGTATTATTAAGGCACCTTCTAAAATCATGTCTGTATTTTTAATCCTTATTTTAAATAATATTTATTATGTTATAGGTATGTCTAAGTAAATAAGTTATAATCTGATTTTAATTAATTAATTTACAAATTGGTCTGTCGGGTTTTTAATTCCCGTAACATCACTTATACATCTGTTCATATTCTTTACAAATTGTGTCTCTATTCATAACTTTTGAATAATAACTTAAAAACAAAATTCCTTATTTTCTGTGTGAATAAGAATCCATAAGAAATCAACGAAAAAAATTTATTAACTCCAGTTTTAGACTATTATTATTATGAGTTTGAAACTGATATTTGGCGAAAATATATTAAGCAATTTTACCCACATCCCTCATAAATTTATCTCCTGAAAGATGGGTGCCAGTGTTTAAAGCAGGAATTCAGTACTAAAACCATGGAGAATTTTGCTGGACTTAAACTGGACTTAAAGTTTTGAAGCCTGTATTATTCCTAAGTCTTAAACTACAACCGGCTAAGTGTAGTATTAAACTCAAAAAAACTTTTAGCTAATTTTATTAAAAATTAAACTTTTTATATTGTGTTTGTTATGTAAATAAAGTTTCTTTTGATGTTTCTACTTTTTGAAAAACTTTTAATGTATTAAATAATATTCCATAAATCGTTTTTTAACTATTTACCTAATAGCAATATGTAGCCAATGACATATAGATTAGACAAGGGCACAGGGGAACTCACTGGCAGTCTTCTCTCTCATTCATTATGTCGCAAGATTTAGGCCCTGGCTACTTGTATAAACTCTTTCGTATAAAATAAATAAATGGTCATAACAGATGACGTGATGATTCATAGCACACGATTCTGAAGTGTTTTAATGTCAGAAATTTTTAAGCGAGTATATATATATATATATATTGCAAAACACTTTTAAATGTAAATATTTTATTATAGGAATCATTTTTTTGGTCCCTACAATCGATTCGACATCAAAAAATTTACTCTAAGTGTCTATTGTGATCGGTGAATAAACATAGCCTTTTAACATCCGACAACCTATAATGTCTTAAATAAATTATAAACATATAACAATTTTACATCTTCACTATTAATTTATATTCTGTTAAACAGCAAATAAAACAATAAAATTCCTAGAAGTCTTATTTAATAATAAAACCAATTTTCTATAATTCTGTTGTATTCTATTAAAATCCAATCACACAAATCTTTATACACATTAATAAAGAAACACTTTTATCGATAAAAACCCTTAAGGATCTGTACCTGGTAAATAAGTGCCTGGTAAAAAGTTTTGCTTTCCCTTCTGAAAAGCGAAATTTTATAATTTTTATGAAATTTTTATTTTGAGAAGTGTCTACATATACTTTATAATACATGCTCCCGAAAAACTAATTTATTTAGAATATATTAGCTTTTCAGGTATCAACTGGAAACATTTCTTGGGGATGTCGCCCTCTGTATACGATAAATCCGTTTTTTTCAAAGAATCCGGTATTTTGTATTTCTTGCGTGGAAAATGCAAAATGGTTTTGGTCGCAGTCAAAGACAAGAACAATTTCTAAATATCTGAAATTTTCTTAAGAAAAATTTTCTACTCACGAAAAGATCACGTTTATTTTCTGTCGAGACATAAAGAAACTTTGTTTACAGGGTCATTTTGACCCAAAAAGTATGAAAATGAACGGATTGATAGGGTAGTTTTCAAAATCTAATATCCCGTACCAAATTTTATATCATTTATTTCGGAGCAATTCAAATAGACTAAATTTTATGTTTTTAGAGTACTTACTAATTGCTTTAAATAATCTATCGACCGAAAATATGGTTTCCTTTACGTTTAAACTAAGTTCTTACGGTGTCGACTGAAAACATTTGTTCCGAATAAAATTCCTCTTACACGATTTTGGTCACCACAAACTACTCGTCCAAACGTCAAAGTGGCTCGATTTTGGTACTCAATTCCCGATTTCTTTCAATTTTCTTATGGGAAAGAATTACTTTGAAAAAAATTTTCAAAAAATAAAAAAAAAAGGTAAAAAAATCCAAATTTGATGAAATTTCGTAGGTATATAGATCAATTTTTCCCAAAAAAGCTTAAAAATGGGGTTCGTCTGCACGTCCAGAGATAGCTCTTCACCTGAAGTATGGGGAATAAAAAATTCAAAGCATCTCAATTGATACTTGTAAAATGAAAATATTTACTCAATCATAAAGCTAAGGGGCTTGACCGCTTAAAGTCATATCCCCACCAACTTCTTTATTATTTCATCACACAGAAGAAAATATATTTTCTAACATAATTTCTCTTTGTTAATGTTTTTGAAATGAATAATTAATAAAATATTCTTAACTATAAAATCCTCCTACTGTTTTGTAACTTCGTAATTCTACACAGCGTGTTCCAGAAGTCCTTAGTCATCCTTCCATGAGAAGTATGTAGGATAAGCTTGATACAAGAAAATGTTTTTTTTAATTATTGGATTTAAAGTGCAACATGTCACATAGTCCTTGAATTTAATTTTTCTCTCGAGCTCATACCAATTAACAGATAGATTACCACTCTAAATTCAAAATTTGTTCCTTATTAAATAAGTAACTAAAGTAATTTTGTATCAACATTTTTTTCGAATAAAAAAAAAAATAGATTGGACAGAATACATACTTGGATTCAACTGATTTCTGATAAAAGGCTTAAAAAAATGTTGTCTACCAAACAAATCTCTAATATGGAATAACGTGATGATTTTTTTTTTTTTGTATTCTAAAAACTTTTTTATGTTAAAAACATCATAGAAAAATAAGTTTTCGAATAACTATAAAAACAACTAAGATAAAAGCTATCAAAGATTTGTTTTCTTTCTATCAAAACAGAATTTAGCATAGAGTGAAAATGGCAAACATAGTATATGAGGTAAAATTCTACGTCCCATGTCTTTGTCTAATATCATCCGTATTTCTTGGCTGATTTTAATTTCACTCTTTGTCATCTCTTTAAAGGCATTTTCCGATTTCGGTAAGAAATGCGAAAAAAACTTTAATATTTCCTATTGAAAGTTATCGTTTATCTCTTATCAGATATGAGGACTGCAGGTTAACTTTACTTAATCTTTGATGTCAAAGGTAAGTTTCTTTTAAGATGCTCGCTTTAAGTCCAACTGTTGCCTTAAACATCTAGCTTAACTTTTTTTTAAGTGATTATTCATAAAAGAATGTGACCAACGACTTCTGGTGTATTCTGTATATTAAATGTAATAAGAAGCACAGCATCTACTCTGCTACAAGAAGTAAAACCTTTTAGTTCCTATTTGAAGCGATAGATATCGTTACTATATTAATAATTCTAAACATTATATATTTATGTATGTATGTGTGTAATGCTCATAGGAACACTATATAATCGATTTGGGAAAATAAAAAGCTTTTTGAAAATAAATAATGATGAAAATTAAGTATAGAAACGTACAGGGTATTACATAAAGTAAAATATCATTTTTTATAGTGAGCTTTTATTGGAAATACCTGTAAACCTTCTCTTTGTTCATTAAAATTATGGCGAGTAGAGGTAAGGAAAACCATCTTATATGGGGGTTATATTGAAAAAGTGTCCAGCGGTATGGAGCAAATTATAATAAATTATAACTCAAAAACCCACCGAAATAGCACTAGCGTAGCAAGTGGGACTTCTAAATTCTTCTCTTACAACTTGTCTAGCTTTTTATCTGACTCTAATTACTTTGTGTTTAATGTGAACTTCTCTATCCTTCTGTAACAACTTGTTTTCTTATACTTTTGGTACAGCAGCATCTACCCTCCATAATTAAAATATACTTCGTTTAACAAAATTAATTTTTTTTAAATTAATATGAATTAATTGCAACACGTCAAAGATATCAGTAGATATCTAATCAATATTTGGCAAGGATGCTGTTGAGAGAGCCATGGTTTTTATGTACGCAACTCTTGCAAATATTTAAATCCTCCACCGGCTTATAATTAGTTTAAGTACAAGAAACATTTAGATCAATATCCGAGAAATCAAATGTCTATTGCCGTACATCTTGTTATTACTAATTTTTGCCGATTAAACACCCTTCTGTCAAATTTGAAAATATTAATATTTCTTCATATTGAATATACCTGAAAAATTCTATATCAAAAAGTTCCAAAAAAAAAGTTTAAAAATACACTATTTAATCAAAAAGGACAGCCCTGTATAATTCCATTCCAGAAATTTTCAATAAAAATCCTTTAAAAGTAACGGCATGTGGCTCAGTTTTATAAATTATAATTTTATATATAATATGAAAAAGGACGTTATATTTATTATATAAAGGCTTTTAATAATTAAATTATTGGTTTAAAAAAAATGTATTAAATCCTTATAATATATTTTAGGCCAAGAGCTAGATAAATTTGTATTCAATTCCAGCTTAATGTCTGTTATGCTATTATTGTATAACATCAGAAGTGAAGACGGTACAGGTCAGTCCCATTTAAGGACGACAAAGATAATGGTCCAAAGATTGATCGGTGAGTCTCTTAAAATCGGCAGCTAGCCGTGTGATAAGATCCTCAACCGGCAACTTCCCATCTTTGACTGATCTCCAGCTTTGGGTGGGCCCTTAACGATTGGTGGAGAGACCCTCAATACTAAACGTTAGTCACAGGCAAGGAGAACTAGAGTCAATTCTGGATTGTAAGGCATTTTCTCTCGTAGGTCAATGAAAAGCATTCCAATTTGGACTAAAATTAGAGGAAATTTACGAAGGAAATGTGTGGATATTAATCTTAAAGACCTTGTCTTTTTACGAGCTTTTCAATATCCCCATTAAAGCTTTCAATTTTCAAAAACTTGAAAAACGCGAAAAATTTCCACGTTTCCTTACAAAATTATGTAAGCCATTAGAAATCGTCAAACTTTACTTAATCGACAAAATCGTCTTTAGAAGAACAGAAAACGCGTTTCTTCACAAATTTCTCCTAATTTAAGTCAAAGTGGATATACTATTCAGTTCCTTCCTAGACGGAAGAAGAAAAAGGGGGAATCCTGCCAATATTTTACGATCTACTAATTGATCCCGAAAACATTTTTTGTACTTCATGGGATAGTCGGCTCTCTTCCTATTATATTTTATAATATTCGTAATAATATATAAAATATGGGGTACTAATTTAATAGGTCAGGAGTGGTTTTACTCTTCCATACATTATGTGGTAAAGTTATTACGATCCGTATATTATACTTTTTCTCCATCTAAAAGCCACATCAAAACGAACAACGTATACGACTGACCCTGTCTATAATAATAATCACAGCGATATAATAAAATTGTTTGTATGACTGTTATGTTAACCTTTTCTGAAGAGACTATTTTGTTATTTTATACGTATCCCATCATATTCATGATGTCTGACTATAAAATATGTAGTGTTTATGTTCACCAGATTTATAATAATAAATAATATATTGTAGGGTTCCTATTATTTCACCAGAATGAATCAAAATATATTGAAAAAGTTATACTATTGCTTTTTGGATTTCTTAAGGTGATTGTAAACCTACAGTATTGTAAAAAAGGTTTAGTTTATTCCACGGTACATACATATAAACCAAAAACATGTTTTGTAGTCAAGTAAGGAGTTACTTTTGGCTTTACAATACCACGTAACTAAAAAGATACAAAGGTACAATATATTGTGTTCAAGTGCTGCTTATAAATTTGTTAATATACATATCTCTCTTCAATCATCAATACTCTAAATACAGGCCTCTCTGTTCATCAAATGATGAATCTTCGATGAACTCATAATTAAGTTAAAATTTTGTTTTTATATCATCGACAACCATATATTTTTATGGTATTATTATAAATTATAAAATTGTCTAAATATTTTAGACAGTTTTTTTTATTACACTCTCTAGATTTTTTTATATAGAAATATCCAATTGAAAAGTATTACCTATATGATTCCTACCGTTTTTTTTTTTACGAATTAAGCGTGAATTAGAATTTTATTTGGAAGAACATTCAATGTTAGTTTAGTCCAGATCGGAGTCCTAACTCATTTTTTGGACAAGAGCTTGGGTCAAATGCATTTACATCATAATCATAACAATAAACTAGATCCCATTTGCAGAATAAAAAAAAATTAATCGTTTTTTTTCGAACAAACGTAATTGTGAATTACCAGGATAGACTCTTAATATTGAATTCCATCTTTTAAGCTTAAACAAAATCTTGCTATTTGGCGATGGTAAATATACAACCAACGACTCCTAAGATTGCTGATGAACAAAACGATACCTGCACTAAAATAGTTTTTCAAACTATGAAAGAAAATTTATATGAACTCCGTAGTACTTGCAAAGAAAGCATTCCATCAAAGTACCTTTTCACGTAATCAAGACAAGATATGGTATTTATAGTGTTCTAAAAATGCATATTAAACAAATACTTTTTCTAAGAACAATGAAATTGAACTGAGAATATAGCAGCAATATTTTACAACACTTTATTTATATCTACACCTCTTTCCAAATATTTACCAAAATTTCTGAATATTATGTTTTCTATAAACGAATTCATAGAAAAGTTTTTGGTTGAAGGTGGAAAAGATAATAAACCGTGGTGAATATGACCTTTTGAGACTTTACTTTTTATTATTATCTAAAGAAGTATTTCCTACAACATTAATTTTCCAAATGTTGTATTTTCTATATATTTCTTTTTGGAAATTTTGTGTTTTAGAACGTAAGAGTGACTACGAGTCTTCACAAATACTAAGCTTACAGAAAACATGATCACGTACCTCGCAGATATTATAGTACCTCGATTTTAGTGATAAGCAAGATCAAGACCAAGACCATAGTAATCTTGGTCTTGGTATTGATCTTGACGACTGAATCTTTGTATTAGTCTTGCATTATTCGTTTTAGTCTTGGCCTAGATCTTGCAAAAATATATCTTTGTCTTGCAGGATCGAGTTAAGTCTTGATCTTCCAAAAATAATATCAATCTTGGTCTTGATCAATCGAGTGTTGTTTTTGACCTTGTATCAACCAAGAATTTAAATTTTAGGTCTTGTACTTTTAATCAACATTACAAAACTTAAACAATTACCTACAGAAACATCAAGGAGGTGTAAAATAGGGGGTGAAAGTTTATACGAAATTTTGTCATATTTGAAGTTAGAAATGTTATGCTTGATAATGCCGCTACAAGTTCATGGTTTGAGACAAAAGTTTATTTTACTTTTTTCATAAAAATTCATTCTTTAAGAAATTGGGGATGAAAGTTTACATGAAACTCCTTAATTTTGGTGGTAAAAAGGGGATGATAGTTTGCATGAAATGCATCAGTTTTGAACAATTACTTAAGGTAGTACTATCGGGAATAGACTTGCTTTCAAAATTTAATGAATCTTAGCATAGTTGCCTATTATTATATCATAATTAACCAGTTAAATGTTTAGGGGCCTTCAGAGAACTGAAAAAAAGATATTTTAAAGTTATTTTAAAATTGATGTTTATGGGAAATCACAGATTTTATTTTATTTCACAAAATTGGACGTTCAGATTTTCAGTTCTCTGCAGGGTCCTAAAAATTTAACTGGTTAATTACGATATAATAATGGACAACTATGCCAAGTTTCATTGAATTCTGAATGCAGTCTATTACCGATAGTACTACTAACTGATTTTAAAAATTATTTCAACTGTAGACAGTTATAATATCAGTGAGTATGATAGGCAAAATTTCATTTTCAAAAAGTTAGAGTGCCCCACCAAAAAATTAAAATTCATAAAATTGTGAACAAAAGGGAGGATAAGTGAGGTCTATAACGCGGTAGTGTTGCTTTTTTTAGTTGCCCGGGTATCTGCTAGTTAATAATATATAATGATGAGATAACTATCACTCAAACTGTCTTAAACCTAAAGTTAGTACATTAGCAATTGTCCTTTATTTATTTCTCTGATTTGACTTAAAATGCGAAAGAAAAATTCACTAACTTATATTAAAAAAACACGTTGAAAAAATTTTCTAGCGGGTTTGACATTATTTTCAAAAATATGTTTCTTAAAAGTCTTGTTATGAGTTTTGGTCTTGTGCAAATAAGTCTTCACCTTGCAGAGCTAGGTCTCGGTCTTGCAGAGTTGGGTCTTCATCTTGATTCATATAGATTGGGTCTTGGTATTGATCTTGTCGAAGTGGTACTTTATAAGTTTTGGTCTTGGTCATGAAAAATTTGCAAGACAAAGACCAAGACCGGCACTAATTTTGCTCTTCACCACTCGATTTTCGTCAACAGCGGAAAATAAATCCTGGTAGAATAGATTTTCTTTAACTGGACGACTTATTCCAAACATATATATTTCCGTAATCCTAGCTGAGAAATAAAAAATTTCTTGTTGAACGTTTCGTACAGATCCATTTTTTGACTGGTGTATAAATGATCTTATGGATCTCTATATAAGGAATTAAAACACGTCATAAATATGATGCATATTGATTTTGAAGTAAAGAACAGCCACTTTCTATCAGAAAGTAAATAATACATTCACTAACTGATAATAATCTTAAACAAGTGGATTTAACTATGAGTATCTGTATAATACTTCAAAAGAAAAACTGGTTTTAAAAAGAATCTTTCGCAGTTAATGCAAATTTTATTATGCATAATATTTTCTCATTTATCTATTTTCAAGGAAATCGATTAAAATATCTATTCTGTATATATGTTCAACTTAATATTCATTTTCCGTTTAAAAATTTACAAATTATTTTGGGGCTCTTGCATTCTTTAATAATTTCATAAATTACTAAAAACTGTCTTCCGTTCCAAAAAATCATTTTTATTTTTCGACTAAACTTATTTGTATTAATATTTTTTTTTTAGGGAAACACACAAAAAGTATTTTAAAATTAATAATAACCAAACTTTGGTCTGGTCAAAATTTCGCCTTAAATTAAAAAACTAAGTCATCCAGACCGATACATTTGTTTTAGGTTCGATGCCACAGGCAGGAACACTGGCACGTCAACCAACAATACGCTTTATTTTTTGTTAGGACTTTAAAATAATTGTAAACCAATTTCTTAAATTTGTTTAGATGAGGTTATATTGGCTGTAGAAAAACGCTTAGGCTATATCACCCATTGTGGTACTATACATGCGTTGTACCACCTTTCCTTTCACATCTCCTTTCTTCATGCATATGCCATGCACTAAACCAGCCTATTACAATTAAATTAATATTTTGTTGTAGTGGACTACGACGGTAATTAAATTTGCTACCCTAGGCAAATCGCGCACAAAATTGTTTATACTTTAACCAACGGAGCCTCCAGGATTGACAATTCCCTGGTTTATCTATGTAAAGCATCCTGACAAAAACTGATTCAAAAAATTTTCTTTTAAATATCTATAACTATATTATATCCCAATATGTTTTTTTTCATAGAGACAAAAAATATTTTTTGGCATATTATCAGATTAAATTTGTGGCGCCAATTCTAATATATTCAAAAGGAAATGATCTTCAGTATGATTGAAAAAGAAACATCGGTTGAGTTTACAATCTCTTGTGTATTAAAAGGTTCGGAATTTTTTTCTCAAAAACTTATTGATCCTCAATTTTTTCTGTTAGATTAAGTATACATAACTTTATTACGTTTAGACACTTCTTTTTCGAATTTTTCGAGTAACTGAGCATGAGTATTGCTAAATTTGTTAAATTCGCCCCAAGTTATTTTCGGTTTTTATTGTAATGTAGGATCCTACAAATATCGACTATAATATTTTATTAAAGAATTGGGTTGTATATTAATTTTTTTAAATCGACGGAATAAATAAATTTGCTTTTTGAAAAAATTAAAATATTTGGCGTGTAAAAAGAAGCTAGAAGGTAATTTTTTTTTTGGGATAGACAAAAGAAAAAAATAACACGGTAGTTCAATTCAAACTTAACTATGTTTAAACAGAATTGTGTAAATATGGATTTCCAGTACATTTGAACCCATATAAAGATTTCCTTTTTTTTTATCTATCGTAAAAGTAAAAATAAATTCCGTATGATTATATTGTTCGTTCTATGTTTTTCGTTCTATGTTTAGTTTTGTGTTTGGTTTTTTCCAACAAAATACACATGTTCCATGTAACAAAAAACACGGACCGATTATCATGTAACTAGCAGGTCTTATTTTCGTACCAATGTTTTTTTTTTAATTTCAGTTATGAAGTTATTGAATTTAAAATAGATTCACGAAATTTTTAAATAGAGGAAATTCAATAATAATATTAAACAGCATCGCTATTTATACCATGTATATATGAAATATACATAGTATATTAAGTCCCAAGTTTGTAACGCTTTAAATATTGATATGATGCTACGAAAAAAAATTTGGTATAGGTGTTCATAGAATCATCTGATTAGTCCATTTTCGGTTGTCCGTTCGTCCGTCCGTCCGTCTGTCAATACGATTAATAAAAGAGATAAAAGATAGCAAGCTTAAAGAAGTGCACTCAGGACGTAAAAAGTGAGGTCGAGTTCGTAAATGAGCAACATAGATCTATTGGGTCAACTTGTAAACCGTTAGAGATAGAACAAAACTGTAGGTGTAAAAAATGTTCCTTATCAAAAATTAAACAACTTTTGTTTGAAACATTTTTTTGTAAACATCACTGTTTACTAATGAGGGCACACATTAGATGCAAATTTTATAGCATATTTTATTTGCATATTTTTATGTGTAATGTAGTAGAGTAATCAACACTGTGTACACATGGTATTACAACAATTAACTCAGTCAATTGTTTGTTTTCACTTGTTTATATCTAAATTAGCTTACATTAAAGTTTAACAAATTTTGTATATACAGGGTGGACAATTAAAATATATTATGCATAATAGCTCTTGTTGTAGTTAACCAATCAAAAAATCATTTAAACAAAAATTGTAGAGTTTGAGGGGGCATCACATTCTGACATTTAGTTGTACGTAGTTCTCCGGGTTGCTTTTAAAATCAATTTAGATCCTAAAAGGTAAGAGATAGAATTACATTTTTAATTATAAAGTTGATCCTTATCGAGGACAATAAATACCATTTGTCTATGTTAATAACTTCTAAGCCTTGATGACCGACTTTCACCAAAACTATATGTAATACAGATTTAGAATACAAACTTTCTGAACTGCAATTGGAAAATCTAGGCTTAAGATCGACGGCATCAGGCTTTTCAATTTTTTGCGTTCCTTAGCGCACGTTATAGGTAATCCATGAGTTGTGAGTTATCAGAAGAAGTTAAAAATAATAGAGATAATTTAAAATAATAACAAGTAAATTTTATGTTATGTCATAATACATATCTTGATCAAGCCTAATGAAGGTAATGTGCACAGATATTGGGTTGACTACAAAATCAGAAATATGTCTTTTTTAAACTAATAGTACAATTAATTCATTAAATATAGAATTAAAGAAGCTTTAATATTTAATTCTTTAAGCAATAAAATAAGTATTTGACTTCTTAAATTAATACTTTAAATTTTCAAACAGTAACGTGAGGAAAGAAAACCATTTACAAGAAACTAATTACACTAAACCTGTAATCACAAAACTAATTTTTATAACTAATTACTCATACAGTTATTTGTATTTTCAAATAATTTTTATCTTATTGTATATTTTTCATTTTTTTTTAATTGTACTCTTTTTAAAGCAAATCGACTACAAGTCACACTGAATATTTTAAAAAAGGGACAGAAGAAAAAAAGCACAAAATGATCTTACAAAATTGAACATGTGCTTAATCCATCATTCAAACCAGCAAAAAATAAAAGCAAATCTGAGTAAAAAAGTAAGCGCTACATTTATAATATACGAAGATACAATATGAATATAGCTCCAACCGGGTGTGCCACGACACCTCTTCTTTTACATAGTCAAATCAACAAAATGAAAGCAAAAAAACATACTTTCGCCTTTTTTCAAATTAAACGTTGTTTCTGATTTGAACCATTCATAACATATGACTATTGCTTTTTCATCGAATCATTTTTCCCACACCCCCTTTTGTAGTGTAAACTTTCATCAAAAACTATTTCATCTGTCTCTATAGTACCAACATATAAAAAGAAACACCCCTATGATAAAGTTTACTTTTTATCAATGATGTGTAAGAAATGTGTAAAGAAATAAAAATTTTCAGACAAGTTAAAATGATGGAAGTATATCGATGTAAGCATAAATTCAATATATTCAGTTTATAATATTATTGTTGATTTGACATTATAACGTGAAGAAAATTTTCCTTATTCTGTTTTGATAAACGATTGAAGTTTTCCTTTTTGTTGAAGACAACCTGATTATAAATGATCATACTATTTGTATACTTCCAATTTATTGTATTCGCACCGTGCATGAGTTTTATTTACATGTTAACGATACACTACTTTATTAATATAATTGTATGGATTGCATTTATGGCTTACATTGAAAATCTAATATTATCATCTAACAAATTTAAATAAATAATTATGATAATTTACATTTAAAAATCAATATTTGTGCAATTTGATCTCTTATTTTCACAATATTCAAAGCAACAAGTTCATTATTATTATTAATTATTATTTTTCAATAATTTTAATTTTACAATTGCTATAACATTTGCATGTAAAGAACTGTAAATATTTAACGCCAAAATATTTGTCAGAAAGCGCTGGCGTCGATTTTATTGCCTTTACCTTAACTACTCCTGAATAATGAACACAACGAATAATGCTGTATTTGGTGCAAATACTATAAACATTTAAAAAAGAAAAATACTTTTTAAAGGCAAGCTTTTATTGTACTAAAAAGAATAAAATAATTTAATACGGGTAACCCATACACGACTATTCGGACAAACATAGTTACATACATACATTGAACTGCGTACGATAGGTAAAGGCTTTTCTTTAAAAAGTATTTTTATTATAATTTTTGATTTATGACTAAAATAGCGTATATATATATCAAATATAGTGGAAGCGATAGGAAAAGCATGAAGCGATTACCCTATCATACATTGTCATCTTATCTAAACGTGCATACAAATTTTCATATGAATCGATTTAAAATATCTGCTTCAAAATTGTGTTCCAAGATTCCACCCGAACAAACATACTATGATATGGGTGGTCTATGATAGTCTAATCAGTCTTAATTTTGTGAACACTATCTTTTTTCATTTGATGCAAATAAATCAATATTTCCACCATAGTTTATATACTAAAATCATGAGATGTAGCTTCTGAAACTTTATTGTTTTTAAAACAGTGGAAATGCGTTCTTTTTTTCGAGTCCTCCACTTTAAAAAAATCCTAGTCTACCAGCTGTCACGCTGTCTTTGAGTTTTCATTGTTAACAATTTACCACGAAAATGCGTTAATTTTAGCGTTGACTTTAGGACACCCTTGCGTTTCTTGCGTTAATTTTAGGACACCCGTCACAATTCCTACACGAAAATTGGATTTTTTTTTTTGTTTCCAAGAAATTTATGAACACAAAAATTCAATTTTGTTGTTTATTTTTAATTTAATTTAAATTAGCATTCTTCTATATTATTACTGTATTATATAAATACGACGTTTCAGGAGCAAATATTGACAAAATATATAAATGTATATAAGACTAGCCCTTAACTGCTTGCTTCAAAGAAAAATTTCACATTTTATTAGAAAATATCTACACACTATATTAACTCTTACATTCTTAGGTACCATTAAGCCCCCTTGTTCACTGTTACTAAGACACGACAGGATCAGCCTCTAATAAAAGGGCTTAGGTGAGAAAGTATGTCAAAGAAGCTTTCTTCCTTAAAGATATATATTTCCTAGCAGACTATAGTCCTAAAAAGTTCAAAATAGAGAGATTAAAATTATGTAATAATATGTAAAACGAATGTCGGAACGCATTAGAGGGGATCTTGTTATAGTATGACGAACAAGAAATCAACTCAACGGTAAGTCAGCCTTCCAGAAGCTACACGATTACAAACGCACGCACCAACGATTAAATATATAAAATTCTTTAATAAATATAATTATAAAAAAAGATCCCTAAAGCCAACTAGAGAAGTGTATCAAATTTATTCGACAATGTTAGTTTATGGATGCTTTTTTACAGAATATTTTTTGTAAATACAAAAATAATTATATAAAAAAAAACTGAGAGCGGATATGACTTGAAGAAACCAAGATAATGACTTTGTCGTCTTTGTTGCAACCTTGTAGGCTTCGAGATAACAAAAAAAATTTATTGGGAAAATCAAAAATGAAAGAGTTAATGACTATAATTACTCAATTCTAACAATTGTCGAATTCATTTTTTACTAAGGCCCCTAAGAATTTTCCAAATTTGGATGTGAAACCAAAACTGTTGGATCCAGAAAATTAATTATAATAGGTATCCACCCAGAAAGATAAAAAATTACATATTAGAGTTTGGTGTATTTTATTAATTGTTGGAAGTGTTTCTTTTTTTAGAACAGGTATTAATTAAAAATTTATTTTTAACATGAAACTTCATTTTTATATCATGTATATGAAATTTATCAAGGTATACTAAGTTTTATCCCAAGCTTGTAAGGCTTAAAAAAATTGATACTATGAACAAAATTTTGGTATAGGTGTTGATGAAATCACCTTATTAGTCTATTTCCGGTTGCATGTCTGTCTATCGTCTGTCTGTCGTCTGCCTGTCGTCTGTCCGTCTCTCATCACGATTAGTAACAAACGAAAAGAGATATCAATTTTTATATCGTGCTTAAGACGTAAAAAGTAAGGTTGAGTTCGTAAATGAGCAACATAGGTCAATCGGGCCTTGGGTTCGTGGAACCCATCTTGTAAACTGTTAGAGATAGAACAAAAGTTTAAAAGTAAAAAATAGTCTTTATAAAAAAATAAACAACTTTTTTTTAAACATTTTTTCGTAAACATCACTGTATACCCGTCAGAGCGCAAATTATAATAGTATGTATTATATGGGAATATCAGTTATGCATATACATATGTGTGACTTGTATATATGTGTAATGTGACAAAGTAACAAACACTGTCTATACACGGTATTTCAACAATTATTCAGTCAATTGTTTGTTTTCACTTGTTACCATTTTCTTTCATTTTCAGCCGTTTTTTCATTTACAAAAATATTGTATTGTAAAAGAGAAAAGAACTAATGTTGAGATTAAGACGCCGAATTTCGGCAGGAAGTCTGTGTATCAATAACTATTTACGATACAAACTTAGAATTTCGTGCTTAGAACTCTTATCAAATCTAGTTTCGCACTCCCTTCCCTTTTATATTTCATAATACCTACGTTACAAGATCGATTACGTTACAATATTTTCGTTTTTGAGGTTTCAATAAAAATATCCGTTTCGCCTATCCCTAAGTCTTGATAGTTTATTGACGAACAGAAAATTTTATTTACTTGTTTAAAAGCAACGAGTAAACCGGCGACTATAAATTAGATTATAATAGCTGTTCTTCAAAACGAGCTAACTAAATATAAGTGCCTTCTTTGAATACAAAATATGAGTTTCGTTGATTCAAAATGAAAATTCTCTCATAAAAATAATTCGAATTTCAATATACGTACTTCTAACATCAAGTTGTTGCTAATTCACATTTTAACATTAAATAATAATTATGTTTTTTTCTATAAATTTATTTCATAATAAAAATAAGTTAATTCTCCATTATCGTATACCTACATAAAAATATGAAACTATTTATTATAAAAGCATAAAAAACAAAATAAAAATAGTTTAATCTTAACATTTCAACATCTTGACCTTTTTTAAATCTTTTCAATTTTAAACTCGAAAATCTCAAAAGATTAAATAGCAAGCGAGCAATAAACAGATGGTTTTTTTTTTTGAACAAACAAAAAAATCAAGTCAGTAAAAATTAAATAAATACAGTTAAAATAAATAAACTAATCTACTTAATTTTCAATAGAATCAGAGAATGGATGAAAAGAATATACTAAAATAAAAAGATAATAAATATACAGGATGCTCACAGGAAATCGTTTAAAAAAGATATCTATTTCGTGATTGACATTGTGTTGTTCCTATATCAAATCTAAAAATATCATTAACAAAATTAGGCTTTTTAAAAAAGTAATTTTTCATATTTGTCATTTTGCGACTCAGAAATAAAATATTTCCGAGTAAAACAACCGAAATATGATTGATCTTGAATGTCAAAATCACTATTATTTACGGAAAATAATTTTTTAACTGTGACTAAAAAGAAAAATGTTATAAGTGTAACGTGCCGTGTATCTGTATGTCTGTGGCATCATAGCTTCTAGACGGATTTAATTTTTTTAGTTCTATTTGAAAGGTAGTTCGATCGAAAGTGTTCTTAGCTATGCTACAAATGTGAGTTTCGGGTCCCGTACCTGACAACTAGAAAATCTATAAATCTAGGAGCACTCGCTATAAAATTACCTTAAAAAAATCGAAGTCGACTCTTCTATTCGATACCAAAAATCCAATGTTTTTTTTTTCATCGTCTTTTATACCAATGTTAGTTAGATATGTAGCAAATGCATTTTAAAAGGGAAATGAAACCGCATAATTAGAAATCTTTGAACCACATCCTTCTATCATGTCTGAATGTTAGATATCTCAGAAATATTATGACGTGTAGAAGGGCGAACAATCATAATTTATATGGTTCATTGCAGGAGATACTCTTATTTATCGCATATGGTTTGTCGCTTTGCGCGAGAACTCACCAAAACAGCCAGGTGATCAAACTACATACGAAATGATCACTGAACTACTGATTGAAAATCGTTTAACCCGGAATAATATTAACATTTGTAGATTTATATTATCTATCTTCTTAGCTTTACTGGTAAAAGCGCTCATTCGAAATACTGGTACTTTATATTTCGTTATTAACTTATTATTTTGACATCTTTGATATGTGTTTTTTTTATTTTATCAGTGTCTTGAAACAAAGAGATGACGTTTCGAACATTTGATAAGTATGCCTTGGAAAAATATCATGAGCTTTTGATCATATACGAAGTTTTTGAAAATACATTTTAGAATCACTCCGTACAATAGTTGTATTTATTAGGACCGATAAAAAGAATATGTCTACTTGTATAATAGCATTGGGTATGATCGTATAAAGTTGAATATAAGCGTCATTTAAAAAGGTAACATAAAAGTTTTATTCAAACAGAACATTACTATATAGAACTAACTATACAACAGAATAAATTCAGGTACAGTACTCGGCCATATCTTTCTATGTCTAACGACGAATCTTTAAAAAATTGGTCCTCTTTTCTTACGATTTTTATGAATCTCAAAAATATTTCCCTAAAGTAGACATTAAAGTAATATAATATGTATTATTGGCGCATTAGTTACAACTTACAAAATATGAACAAACTTTTAAAACGTAATAATTGCCAAACCATAATGAATACCTATTTACCCGACTGTCAAGGGGTGGTTATAGTTTTCGGACGTATCTTGTATGTATATGTATATTTGTAAATTTCTTTATTACCTCGTATCTTCGAAACAGCTCAATGAATTTCATTAAGGTATCATTGAATTTGCCTGAAAAACCTATATCATAAGTGTTCTTAGATTGGTATTTGAAAAAATATAACAAAATGGCGTATGTTTGGAACGAAATAGTACTAAGTTAAAAAAAATTAAAAAAACCTATGGAGTATCAAATCAAAAAGGAAATTAAAAGAGGATCTTAAAAATATTTAAGGAATGTTTTTTTACTGCTAGGAAACTAAAATGTCTAAAATAATAGAAAAATTTAAAAAAAACACGACTACGTTAAATAAAATCTGAAAAGAAAGAAACAAGTTCAGAAGTTTACATAGCGATTTTCAAACAGTCGGGGCCCATTAAAACCTAAACCGACTCAAATCTACCCAATAATGGCTATGTCGCTATGTAAACTTCTGAACTTGTTTCTCTCTTCTCAGATTTTACTTCGTCGGATTTTTATTTATTTTTTAAATATCTATATTATTTTACTTTTTTGTATTATTAACTAATCGAAAAATAACTGTGTCAAGGTTTTCTTTGGAATTCACCCGTTGGCAGTATAACAGTTTTAAAAATTGATTGAACTGCAAAAATCATTTGTTTGTCTTAGTACAAAAAGACAGAATCCGTTTTTAATCTCCCGCATTTTTTTATTTTTTTGTAGGCAGCAAATATTCAACTTACTAAATTTTAAGTAGCTGGACCAGTCTGTTTTCTCATACTCAAGACACAAAATGCTTTTCTTATCCTATCATCTACGTTTAAACTATTATCCCGTTATTACCTGTAATAACGTAGACAAAACTTGAAAATAAGCTTTTCCGATTCGTTATGAATGGAAATCGATATGCTTTACATTATTAAATTATCTTACATATACTATAAGAAATTGCTGATATTCTCTACTTGAACAAGGTAAATGTTCTTATTTTCATGAACAGTATTCAAGCAGCTGATTAATCACAGTAGTAGAAAGAAGCAGTCTTATTTATGAGCTTAGCCATTGATAAATTCCACCTCATATTACTTAATCGGAATTCTCTCTGTTCCCGGCATATTTTCCGCGCATTTTCGTAGATTTAATTTACTTGTGCATATTGTTATTTGAATTGGAAAATTGTGAGCTCTTGGTTGAAAATGTTTGAAAGAGTGTTTACTTCAAACCATTGAACCTTTCAGCATGGTAAAAACGAATTTTCCACATCGTAAATCAAACTCCCATAAGATTCCATTATCTGCCAAAGTTAATTTTAATTTTTTTTCGATATGGCACACTAGAGAACAAACGCGTGGGCCGATTTTGATGAATCAGACGTCAATTGATTTGTGTTAACCTTGCAAGTGCTACTGAAGATATGGGTGTAAGATTGAAGGTATAGTAGTAATGAAAATTCAATACGGCGACTATCAGAAGCCATATTGTAAAAAAAATGTATGTGGCACACCAGAGACCAATCGATTTGTCTAAACCTTGACTATAACAGTCGGAACCCATTCAAATTTACACAGTCTCAATTTTTTCCAATATTAGGTCCCGACTGATGAAGTCGCTTTGTAAACTGCTGGACTTGTTTTTTTCTTTTCAATTTATATTTAACTCAGTTGGATTTTTTGATTTTTTAAATAATTTCTTTTATAGTCATTAGGAACAATACTATTTTTGATTATTCCGTACCCACTACCTACATAACTCTTCAAATAAAAAGATTCATATACACATCCTAAATGCGCGATATTCACTACATCCATCGGTTTCTCACACTATTCCTATATATATTCATACCAGTTTGCAATAGTGTATAAACAGTACTTCCCCTACGTTGTATGTAAACTCTACGAATATACACAACTATACCACCTATGGAGCTAGAAGAATATGTATGTATATGTTAAAAGATAAATGTAACGAACATAAGTGGTTAAAACAGACGAAAAAAATAACATACTACGAAAGGCATAATAAATATTGGAAAGAAAAAAAAAGGGGGCGGTTAGGTGGTTGGGCTTCTTCTCCTTTATTATGTGTGTACAAAAAAAAAATCTGGTATGAACGCCGCACAACATCTATATACGATTCGTAGACTTCTAAAATAATCACGTTCCTTCTGAGGTAGAGGAAACTTGAAAGTTAAAGGTTGTAACTATACATTCCCCTCGCCCCATTTCTGCGTAAAGGAAGGGGAGGTTAATAATGATAAGGGGTAAGCTTGTATGTTATAAATGAAAAGGATTTTACCTTTAGTTAATCATATTGTAGTTATCAAAACAGGGGAAAGAGGGATTTTAAGAAAAATGATTTAAGAAAATTATAATAAATCAGTCCCGATGCCCAAAAATTGATCGTTACAATTGTGAGAATCTTTTTAACAACAAAAAATTCCAGGTCTGTTATTTATGTTAATAATAAAAAAAACTTTCAACACAAAGAAAACCGACTTCAAAAGAAAAACTTTTACAAAACAAATTAATATGGACTAAAAAGTAAAAAAATAACGATAATATAATGTAAGTAAAATTATTGTTATTTTTTTAGTCGGCGTCAGCCAAGGAAACAACTCTGACGGCACATTTTGCTACATTAGCTTGGCTGACACCGACTCAAAAAATAACAATTATTTTAACTAAATTATATTATCGTTATTTTTTTACTTTTTAGTGCATATTAATTTGTTTTGGAAAAGATTTTCTTTTAAGTCGGTTTTGTTTTTGTTAAAAGGTTTTTTATTTAAAAGTATACTTAATTTATACAGTCATGCTGTTCAACAATATAATTTTGTGATTTTTAGTGTATCTGAAGTACACCAACTAATTTGCCACTAAAAAAAGAATCATAGAAATCGGTTGGCGTGATATTGAGTTATTCGTCCTCTTGTCGTGCATACTTAATGCAAATTTAAGACTTTTATGTTTTCTCATGGATACCGTTGTCAGAACTGCGCCAAAACTAAATGTGATCAAACGAGAAGCACCAGCTTGCAAATAGATAAAGAATCATCAAAATCGGTTCACCCAGTCGAAAGTTCTGAGGTAACAAACATTTTTTTTTGTAGTTGGTTAAAAAACTAAAAATGCTTGGTAAATTGTAAAAGGGGTAGTTATTAATCTCCGATTTGAAAACGATTTAAAAAAGGATCGAGAATTTGATATTCGATAGCCATAGTCTAAGAGTGTATCCTTTTGATAAATTTAAGTCGAAAGTACCTTATATGCGTTTGTCGAAAACCCAATGGCTAAGGACCTATGCGCACTATTAAACTTAACGAATAAAGTAGAGGTATTTTTCAGAAAGGTATTTTAATTTAGCTTAGCAACACATTCGCTGAATGTGTTGCTAAGCTCGTGTTGCTAAAATATCGAGAGCAGCTGAATCGATTTCGCTAATTCTTTTTTTCATAATATTCATTGAAGTACGAGGATGGTTCTTACGGAAAGAAAAATTTAAAAAATAGCCTGAAAAAGTCTAAAATCAACACTATATTTCCATACAGAAGATTTGCAATAATAATTAAAAGTCAATTTGAACTTTAATACCATACCAAAAAGTTTAAGTGTTAGTAGAGGGGTTCTAGGAAAGCAATAGTGTGTAATTAAGTTTACCTTACTAGCTGACGGAGTGTCCCAAATAGCAGAATAAGTATTAAAAAATAAATAAATAAATAAATAATGAATCGAATGTTAGGCAGTACGAAGTTCGCCGGGTCACCTAGTAAAAATATAATTAAAGTTTTGGTTCAAAATGTCTCCCCGCTGCCTCACAACATATTATTGCATTTCTAATGATTTAGGACGTCCCTCTAAGGAGAATTTGAGTCATCTCGTATGGATGAAGCTCTAGCCAACTTCATAACCATTCAGAGTTTTGCACAAAAGTATACATGGACTGAAAACTAAATTATGGTCATTGAATCGGACTACCTCATGCAAAGAATTTTGCTTAATACTGCGTCTCTCCTTAAAATAAGTGAAATTTCTGACGCCATTTATCAGTTTTGTTTCAATTTTATTTTCCATCGATCATGTATAAACACTTTTAATATTTAATCTTCGCTAAAAAGATTCGTTAAATCTTTATTTTTCGAAGTAAACGTGAATAAGAATTATTCACTAGTGGGATATAGATCAGAGTTCCGACACATATTTCTGGCTAGAGGTAATTATGAAAATTGGAAGTTTAAGTTAAAAGTGTTATTTTAGTTAGCAAATAAAATGGTACTGGAAATTGATCAAACTTCAAGCTTTAAATTAAATATTGGAACCAAACATATGAGCTGCGAATCGCAGCCAACGATGTACACAGAGGTAAAAACTTCATGGACAAAACTAAAAAGTTACAATGGGAAAGAACAAATACAGAACATTGGCGGTTTTTATTGTTCAAAAATTTAATGTCTCCCCCAGTTTTAGTTTTTGTTTGTTAGTGATGAGTTTTAGTTTATGTTGAATAGTTTTTTGTATATATTGTTGTTTATTCTCTGTGATACAACAAGCAATGAAAAGTACTTTTAAATAAATAAATTTTATGTGGATGGTGAAATCACTCTTTGGAAAAAATTATTAACTGTAAATTATGATTTATATATTCGAGGAAAGTTTTTTTTTTTTTCAATAATCATTGATTTTTCATTTTTTGAAAAGACAAACATTAAATGTCTACAGAGTGACACTCAAGGCCAAATTGGTCATAAAAAAACAACTTTTATGTACAAGAAAATTAAGATATTCATATCAAGTTAAGATTAAGTTTCTTTGGTAGTGTAATGCATTTTAGGGATGGTGCCAAATATTTAAGCTTATATGATCTTAATTAAACATATTTGATAGCCAATTTTCGAATATATGGATTTAAAGGGGCAAGTAAACGAGTGGATGAAATCGGAGTATGTGTAGTATGTAATGGGTCAGAGACTACAAAGCATTTGTTGGAAGATTATCCAAGGGATTACGACCTCAACGTGATACACGTGCAGAAAGAAATTTAGTATTGAATTTCTAACTTTTATTAACAACAGATTGTCTCGTTTTGATTAAGCCAGTTCACGATTATTCAGTTAGTATTTTGTTTACTATTGTATTTTGCTGTTATGAATTAAATAATTCTTGTTCTTGTTATATCATGTATATATGAAATATATCATAGTATATTAAGTTTAGTCCCTAGTTTGTAACTCTTAAAAATATTGATGCTACGAACAAAATTTTGATAGAAAGTTCCTAGAATCACCTTATTAGTCCATTTTCGGTTGTCTGTCCGTCTGTCTGCCCGTATGCAGGATAATTCAAAAACGAGAAGAGATATCGAGCTGAAATTTTTATAGCGTGCCAAGGACTTAAAAAAAATGAGATCGAGTTCGTAAATGAGCATTATAGGTCAATTAGTTTTGGGTCCGTAGGACTCATCTTATAAACCATTAGAGATAGAATAAAAGTTTAAATATAAAATACCATAATTCCTTAAGAAAATGAAAAAACTTGCTTACTTTAAATAAAGGGGCAAATTCGAAACCAAAAACAATGCTATCGTCCAAAACCCGAAGAATATGATTTTTGAGATAATGAAATACGCCCAAAAAAATTTGACTTTCGTTGTTTGTGAGTCATAATTACCTCAGATAAGTGAAATTAACAAAATTTAAGAAAACCCCGAAAATTTTTTCGGGTAAGGAACTCCGTTTCAAGGCCCTAAAATGGGCCTTGAAACATAGCTAAGATCACCCTCTATTAAATTACCTTTCAAACAAAACCAAAATAATAAAAATCGGTTCATCTGTTTAGGCGCAACGATGCCAAAGGGAGACACACACACATAGCGGTCAAACTTATAACACCCCCTTTTTTTTAGTTCGGGGGTTAAAAATGATTTTCATTAAAATTCTAAACAAATTTTTTTCTCAATTTTTTTAATTTTTTCCTCAATTTTTTTATAAAATGCGATAATAAATGTTTTACAAATCATTTTCACAAGTCAGGCTTTTTTACTAATTTGAGCCAAACTAGCAACACAAAATTATCAAATTGACACTTAAATTATCGCCCCAAAATTGTAATCTACGAAAACGTTGTGGAGAAAAGTGGGAATGAATTGTACTTCACTAATGAGACGTCACTGATTTTTTTTTTCAATTTTAAATTTTTTGACATGTATTTTTTTAATAACCAAGAACAAGAATACTAGTACTGGAGAGTGGATGATAAAATTTTTTTATTTATTTATATTCTCTTTTTTCGTAAATAAAAGAGGATTTCTTCATATACATATTCCGTAACCATTGAATGTCGCCGTTTTCCCATTACTCAGATTATCATACCCCCATAGATAGGCACATACACCACCATCAATCGCATACCATTGCATTTATATCATCGTCTTAAACAGCCCGTAAAAAGGCAATATAAGCCAAGCAAATATAATAAATAAATAAAATAAAAAACATATATATAAAAAGATAATCTGTCGAAAGTTGATCGTATTCATAAAACTGCGCGCATATGTTACTATAATGTTACTATAACGTGAAATTTTAGTTAATAAAATTGTTGTGTTAGGCAAGTTCTGAAAGTATATCTTGTTACATGATAGCGTAATTTATTGAATTTAATTCATGATTTTCTAGCGTGAAAGTCTCCATGTATGGGTAATTTTTTTAGTGCCCAAAAACTTCTACCATTCCTATTTTTACACCATGCATATATGAAATACATAAAGGTAATTTTTATAGCGTGTTCAACACGTAAAAAGTGAGTTCGAGTCCGTAAACCGTTAGCGATAGAACATAAATTTAATGTAAGAAATGTTTCCTATAAAAAAATAAATAAACAACTTTTGTTTGAAACATTTTTTCGTAAACGTTAAGCAATTCGTGTAGAGCACATGCGTTAAGAAAGATATGTTATAGGTGTTATATGTTTCTTGCAAGTGTTATAGCTTAGGTTCCCTTTTAGCCATACGATGGTTCTACTGCTGTGTGTACTGTGTACAACTTAACGCGTATCGCAGCTACATGCAACTTATTGTAAGAAAACATGCCCATAACACCACTTTCTTGAGCGCATTACTTAATGTATACATACGTACTCTCTCGCACTCGTGGGAAATGCACTATTACAAGATGTAAATTTAACAACTAGTATTATGTATGTGTTTGTTAGTTTATTACTATATCCACTGAGAAGTGAGAGGAAAGATACTCTTATTACTTTGAGTAAAAACAGACAATTGCGTAATCAACACTACCTATAATTAACTTTGTTAATTGATTGTTTTCACTTGCTAAGTATTATTTTTATGTCTGATTAACAATTATTGTATTGATTTCAAATACATTGGAGAATGTGAACAAAAACGTCTGCTCTTGAATATCACCTTTTTTATAGCATTTTCAACATTAAAAATTGTTTTCAATATAAGTAAAAAATATGGGTTCCATTTTCAATTGGTATGGATGATTGTTTTGACCAATGTTATTTAACTCTCTTCGCTTTCTCAAAATGTATAGCCAAGAATATTTTTTTATTTTGAGATTAAAACATTGCCGAATTTTTCGGAACATCGACTTTGTAAGCTAAACAATAATATCGGTCAAGTTTATTATTTTTTTTACATTATTGAAAAGTATACAGTATTCTAATAAGTTGGGTATTTCCTGAATGCCAAATGTTCGAGCTTTTATTACAAAAAAAGTAAATTTTATATTATAGCAGACTGTAAATTATTATTTTTTACTTACATGTGTTTCGATGATACTATGTGCGCCTAAGGCTTGGTCGGAAAAAAAAGGAAAAAATTTCTTAAGGACGATCAAACCTCGATGCTGGATAATTCGTAAACGATGTGCATAACTCTCACGTCGATTTTCCAAGAAACACAATGCATTAAATATTGGATTCAGAATTTGTAAAAAAATACAGTCCATTTAGGTAGTACAGTCATTAAATCAAGATTAAAATTTTTTCATGAAAACACAACTGCTAACAGGTCAAAAGCACGTTGAAAAAAAGGCGCGGAGAAACATATCATTTTAACTTGGATTTGACACTAATTAACACCACACAAAAAATGAAAGAAAAAAAAATGATCCTTGAATTAGAACATGAAAATGAAGTTGGAGAAAAGATGTTTCTCCAACGAACATAATGCATTAACTGAAATTAAAAGAATAAAACATTCTGATTAATCATACAACCATTTCGGCTCTCTGATTAAGGCACGCAAAAGAGCAGAGAAAATATCAATGCCACGCGTAGATTGACTGGTTTATAGTCAAGCTCAGTAATATTGCCCATACCAACCTAAGAATATAAAAAATTCCCATTGTAACGGGTGCGTTCATGGCTCAAACACTTAACATTCGATTAATATTTTTGATTAAAACCTCATTATATTTGTGTATTACAAAATTAACTCTACGTTAAAATAACTGAAATATAATTTAAAAATTTTGAATGTCATTTTGAACATGGTCGATATCATGTATGATACATGACTGCCTAAATATGTAAAACAAGATGAAATTTGACAATAAAATAGCAGATTTTAGTTACATGAGAATAACATGATTTAGAATCCAACCAAAATATCCATCATTTAAACGTATACAGCAGATTTAAAGCTTTATAGAAGTAAATTTATCTATTAATAAAGTAAAATATATTAGGATGGATCCAGTTATAAACATATACATATTACATATAGTATAGTAAACGAACCTTTTTCCTTCAAGAAAATTCTTTGCTGGATGTATCGACTTGCGGTTTTTTGCATTAGTTTCAGAAAATTAACCAAAAAAAGTCTATATGGTTTAAAGGGGAACTTTTTAGTTTTAACCCCTGCATCATCGGGGTGAAGGGTGCTTAAATCGTAAAGTAAATCTGATAGAAAAAATAAACTTTTAAATTTTTTAAAAGGGTTGAATGCTAAATTAACCCGAAATTTAACATTTTTTTATTAATAAACTCCTTTATGCACTCCCTCCCCCTTTCAGGAGTCTGAAAGATTCAAAATAAAAAAGACAATTTTTTTGCAAATTAAGACTTTTAATGCGTATAAGGGAGTTTTTGTTTTCACTGATCTCGAATTTTTAGTCAAAATTATTAATTTGTTACCCCTCCCTCTTTTAGCTTTCATAAGCGGACCTCCAAAATAAAATTTATCATTTTTTCATTCAAATTTATACTTTTTAAGGCATGTAAGGGGGCTTTGTGAGTTGTTCTTGAATTTATGATCAGCGACCCCTTATTTGAGATCAGCAACCCCAAAAACCCTTTTATAACACTATATAACATACTCCTTTCTATAACACTAGAAATAATGGTAGGGATTGTTTTACACAGATAAAGTATGATTTTCTATTTTTTTAAATGTATAATAGTAATTATTAATTGAGTATATTAGACAAGATAGCCGTGAAACATTTTATATTGACTTTTTTTTACAGAAATCTGTAATTTATGGTAATGTCAAATGCCTACTTTTACAGAAATCTGTAATTAATGGTAATGTCAAATTAAATTAATCTTTGAATTTTTTTTATTTTTTTATTAATATATCTTTATAAATTACATCGCATGTTATTCTCATATATAAGCTATATTGCTGAACAGTTTCATTAAAAACCATTCGCTAGTTTTAGCGTGAAAGCGTAACAAACAAACAAACAAACAAACAAACAAACATGCTTATTTTGGCATTTATAATATATAGAGATAGAGATTTATGGGTTAATTACACTAGATCTAGTAATTCAAAGTACTTTTTATCTTTAACAGAATGGAGGAAATAGGTAAATAAAAAGCAGTTATTTACACAAATACCATAAAAATAATTATATCATGATTATTGCTTAACACAAAGCAAAATGTCAATGAGTTTTCCACAAGTGGAAAATTACTGACAACTATAACTTTTTTTTATTGTTTTCATATATACCATACAGGATTGTAACGCTCGTTTAAAACATTCTATACAACTTATTTCGTTGACTGCTGCTAATTTCAAAATCCTGATCCTGCTGATCCCTATCTCTATATATTATAAATGTGAAAGTAAGCATGTTTGTTTGTTACGCTTTCACGCTAAAACTAGCGAATGGTTTTTAATGAAACTGTACAACAATATAGCTGATATATCAGAATAACACATGAACCAATAATTTATAAAGATATATTTAAAAAAAATAAAAACAAGTAAAAAAATTTAATTTAATTTGGCATTTGACATTACCATAAATTACAAATTTCTGTAAAAGTAGTCATTTGACATTACCAAAATTTTCAAATTTCTGTATAAATAGTCAATATAAAATATTTCACGACCATCTTCTCTTATATACTTAATGAATAATTACTACTATACATTTAAAAAAATAGAAAACCAGACATATATTTTACCTGTGTAAAACAATCCTTACCATTATTTCGAGTGTTACAGGAAGACCATAAGAGAGCAATCTTTAACAATCTTTACTTTTAAACCTAGCGAAGCGGGTGGGTATCACTCTAGTATATTATAAATGTGACATTTTGTGAAGAGGAATGAATTTATCAAACTAATTATAACTGCTAACTCAAAGGTATATATTTTAAACATACAGGACATGTTACATTTGAGAGTTACAATAAATCGGCTATTTTTTAATTTAAATTCTGAACTCTATACATTATTTAACGGATTGTTAAAATCCGAACTAATTGCTATTCCTATTTATTTTATATGTTTACGCAAAAACTAGCGAATGGATTTTAATGAAATTGTAGAACTATATAGCTCATATATCAGAATAACACATGGGCTATATTTTATAAAGATATATTTAAAAAAAATAAAATAAAATTTAATCCGACATTTTACTGTTTCATCTATGATCATCATTTTGAACAATAAAATAAATATTTCTGTAAAAATTTAAAATAATAAATGAATTTAAATAAATTCATGCCCATATTTTCTGATATACTCTGAATGAATTATGACTATTTTACACTTTTAAAAATTGAAAATTATGCATAAAATTCGGATATTTAAAACAGAGCAGAATAATAAAAACGTATACTCCAAGCAAAATGTTATTGATATAAAAAATAAGCTATAGTAAAATATAGCCTATAAAATTTTTAATTAATTAAAAAAAGATTTCTATGTAAATATTTATCTATTTAATGTTCTATTTCGTTTATTTATATACTTATTACAGTCCTGTTAAGATCATCATGTACGCTTACATTCAAATAAAAAAGTAGATAGTAATGATTTCCATATATTCATCATTATAATTCCTTTTTTGTGATATTTATTATTTTTTCTGCAAAGGAAAATAATAATATTTTCCAAATCAAGATCATTAAATATAAGAGTTCTTTTCTCTGCTTTTCATATTTAACTTACTATATGTACATGTCATGGTAGTCAACCAATGTTTGTACCACTTAGACACAATGTTTCAAAACTATGTGCTTAAATTTACGATTTATTCAATGTTTTCTTAAATATTGAATTTTGTGCTAAAAAAATTTTGATATTTTAGGTCAATTTTAAATTAAAGGTTGTTGAGGCTCTACAGAAAAAAACACACCATTAAAATCTAAAAATTTATAATAAACTTAAAATTTTTAGAAATTGTAAATGAGTCACAATTAACGACCTTTGAAACTACGGCTTCGATATCAATATTTTTGTTTCTTTCTTTCATTTTCACTTTCCTCCTTATTCTTTATCATTGCAAAATTGATAATGACAAAGTTGCAAAGTTGAAATTTTAGATTCAAAATTGTTATAGTGTAGCTGGCCAATTTTTGTACTTGTAAACAAGTAGCGAAATTAAAATTTGGATTTTTGATTTTATAGATATAACCATTTTGAATATACCTGAATCCATAGTAGCCCTGAAGCCCATCACACCGAGATATTTTGAAAATATAACTTAAAATTTTATTGGCTTTATATATTAAAAATTAGTGTTACCTTTCGGCCACGATATCTACCTATCACGCCACGAGCTATCACACCAAATTATCCTAAAAATAGATAAAATTTTCAATAAATGGTCTCTAACAAATTAATTTCCATCAAAGTGCAAAATACTTGTAATTATTAAAAATATAAAAAACAATTATTGTTTTGATTATTGCCAGGATTATTGTCCCTGTCGTTAAATATCATTGATTCATATGCTAAATTTCGAGATAGTCTAAATGTAGTGTATGGAACTAAAGTTATGTGGTATTCTCATAAGATTACTCCTGTTTGGTAAATACAAACCCTTAAATTAAATTCACTGCCCATTTATTTATTGAGATAATGATCATGGTGGAAAATCAAAAGCGTCCACACGAATCTCAAAATAATGATCGTCACATTATCTCCTTCAAAGTGATTGCCATTGATTTAATTGTTATTACTATTGACCAAAATTAAGCGACTTGATAGTGGTGTACTTAGAACATTCCTTCTCTTAAAAAATATGCTGATATGCAAACGGGTAGATTAATCATGAAACTTCTATCTCTCATTCTGCCAGACAAACCTTGGGATAAAATATTGCATCACTTTTACAACACCCAGTTAATTTACAAACTCACTAACTCCTCATGATAATATCCTTTTCAGGATATAAAGTCATAGTAATTAATATTATGAATATGTCTATAATTAGTGGAAAAATTTCATATATAGTAAAATAAAAATAAAAAAAAAGTAAATAAAAAGAAAAAATATATAATTTATTTGTATAGTAATATTTATTATATAAATAAACACATTGTAAGTACAGAATGTGTAAGGGTAAACTTTTTCTGATAAATTGATTGTAGGTGTCAATTAACTAGATTTGATGAGAAATTTTATTTTTAGATTAGTAATGTGCTGTCAAATCAATCTTCCTTTTAATAAACTTTCATGAATTAGTAGCTGGGGACAAACGAACCTGTAATCCTAATTCATAGGTGTCACCACGAGCCTAAGAGGCCATCAATCAAAACAAAACGTGTAGCTCTATAATACCGAACCGGGTCCCATAATATTTTGGTCTTTCATTTTCCCTTGAAAGAAAAATTTAGAAAACACTCCTAAAATTACCCCTTTTCTTCTTTAAAAACTTGAAAGATGCGCTTGGGGCTCAAGGGTTTCAAGAACTCCTACTACAAATTCTAAGGCGCCTTAAGACGTGCTAGAAAGATGATGAAATCAGAAAATGAAAGATGGAAAATCAGAAAAACCTCCCCAAAATAACCAATTTTTGTTCTATACATGCTAGTAAGATATAATTATCATCAATCGAGTTGACGACCTCTCAGAAAACGGCAAAAACATCCCTAAAACTACCCCTTTTCTTCTTTCCAAATATAGAAAGATGCGGCTTTTCTGTTTTTATAATGTAACGAATTTTCAGTGACGCGGAGCCAAGGCCCTCCCCTGCAACTCCCTTGCAGGAGTTCCTTTGCGAGTAAAGCGAGTCATATATTTATACCTACTCATTGACATCAATATTTGCATTAACCAAAGTACCAATTTGCTATAGATGAAGAACGATTCCCAATGGATGACTCCACGATCTGTTTTGCGCTGGAAAGGAAATGAATGAAAAGTTTTCTTTTGTAAGGGTTATAATTATTACTGCATACAGAAAATTCATTGAATTTCATCTAAGCTCAGCCCAGAGATAAAATAGTGCAAAGCCATGGCTACGATCATTTAGTTTGTCTAAGTAAGAAAGATATTTCGAACTGCAATCTCTACTTAAATGAAGGGCTTTTTCTCTACATAACTAAAGAGCTTGAACAATAAGGGTTTTTTATTAGTGGTATTTACGTAAGCAAACTTTTCAAAGGTAGATTTAGAATTACTAACAGAAATAAAAGCAGTTTATGCTTAAAAACAAAATTCATTTGAATATTTTTGAATTCATTTTCCTGTGACACGATGTTATCAAACATTCATTCTCGTACGCTTTAACTAAGAGATTATCCACCAGTATATGTTTTTACACTACGTTATTCATCAATCTAATGAAACACTTGAATAACGAGACACATCGACATATAAACATCGATATGTGTAACAGAGAAGGGAAGAATATAGTAGATTCTTTTCATATTATTATTATTATAGTCATCAGTTAGTTCTGTATCTCGTCATATGAAATAGTCATATCTATCTGTTAAATACTGCCATTTATATCGTATTTATTTTCCTATTCATTAAGGGAAGTATGTACAGTGAGCCCACAACAAAACCCAAATTGGATAATTTTTTTTGCCTACTTTTTAGAGAGTTGCTAAAGAAAATTTCAATAATGAAGAATGTTGAGGCATTAACCACATTGGCATGTCTCGTTTACTGTAGGAAATGAAGCATTTGAAGAAGGAACTATCTCCTCGTTAGTTGATTTTTATGGGAGGCGGTGGAAAAAGTTTCTTTGTTTATACTCAACAGTCATATACATGCGTACTTGTGCTTTCTCGATTTACGCCCATAGGATGGGACGGTATATTGGGTTTTCGTATATTGGACATTTCTCAGCCTTTTTTTGGCCTTGACATTTTTTACCTTACCTCACCTTTTTCGAGCTATAATTTATTGTATTTCAAGTATTTTTTTACCATTTTCGATATGTAAGCGTTTAAGAAAAAATAAAATACGGAATTTTGGAGAAAATTCGTTATTGACGAAAATAAAGCTTATTTTGTGGTTTTGGTCAAAAATTGGATGTAAAAATTATGTGACTGTATATTTTGGACGATTTTAATTACTTACCTTACCGTTTTAGATATATCAGCGTTTCAAAAAAGTCGGAGTTTTTTCCGAAAATTTGTTACTGACGAACATATAGAATACTTCGTGATACAGATTTTCTTGAAATATATATTAAAAAAACTAAAAAGTAAAAACATTGGTTGAATTAATTGTTGAAATATCATTCATAAACAACGTCGATTGAGTAAAGAAAGATAGCCACTCCTAGATAGCCACATATACATACATGTCAAACACACATAGCTGATATTCCCATATAATACATACTATATAATTTGCGCCTTATTTTATTTTATAAATTTAATTTTTGTTTTATCTCTAACGATATCTTAACTTTTAAATGGATCCTACGAAGCCAGGACCCAATTGACCTATGTTCCTCATTGACGAACTTAGCCTCAGTTTTTATGTCCTAAGCACGCTTTAAAAATTTAGGCCTGATATCTTTTCGTATTTGAGTTATCGTGTACACAGACAGACAGACGGACAGACATACATTCAAACGGACAAGCGGAATTGGATTTTTTGAACACATATATCAAAATTGTGCTCTTAGCCTCAATATTATTAATCGTTACAAACTTGGGACTAAACTAGGTATACCTTGATATTTTTCATATATACATGGTATAAAAAACTTGATTAAATTGCCTTTCAAAAAAAAAAATTCGTAATTTACGCGTTATATACATTACTTGTTCCTATTTTACTTATTACTTGTTTCCAAAATTCATTATAATTACATTAATATCAAGTAATAAGAGTTTTACTTTGTGATTGTGACATACAAACCGAATACAAAATACATGAGGGCAACGACTAAACGACTACTGTACGACTGACTCTTTGACACCATATAAATATAAACTAGTAACACACATGATGGTATACGTATACGAAACACCAAACACAAGAGATAATATACGAACTTTATTTAAAAGTTTGACAAGTCAATTTTGTGTTTTGTTAATTTGAAAAGTTTTTAATAAGTTTTAATTTTTTTTTTTTAAATAATGTAAACAATTTTTATGTCATTTTATGGAATGGAATTAGTAATGAAGTATTATTTATGTTATAAAATCTAAAGTATATTTCATAGATTAAAAAAAATTATTTGATTAATTATTGAGATTATAAAACGTCTAAATTAAAAGCTTTGTAATTAAAATACCATTTGATGTCAAAATATGGTACTTGAAACATTTATATATTATGTATGTAGTAATATAATTATAATATAATTATGTATGTAGTAATAGAAATATTTATATAATTGGTATTTTGAACCAAATTCTTTTTTGACAAAAATGGAAAGATGTTTTTATTTTTTCATGATAATTTTAAAGATAGAGACAGTTTTAAAAGAACTTTTCTAAAGAGAAACGAATACGCTCGACCAAAAAAAAAAGTTCGTAAAACATCGTTGTGACATAATAATGTTAATTGAATAGTATACACTCTATACAATTATTAATTAACATTATGCCGTTACACGATCTTTTACGTGCATTTTTTCTGTCGGGCGCTTTCGTTTCTCTTTTGAAAGTTTCTTTTAAAACTGCCTGTAACTATAAAATTATCATGAAAAAGTAAAAATGGCCTTGCTATAAAACTTATATATGATCTTTCCACTTTTGTCAAAAAAAAAAGGAAAAATTATTTTTTTCGATATCTTCATTATAGTAAGCTCTATGATGTCTAGCCATATGTTTGAGTAATCAAATGACCATTCATACTCACCTGTACTGTAGCACCAAGAATATTGCATATGTTTACATACTAAATGAAAGCTATAAATTTCGATTTTTGCTCCAATTTCCTAGATCAGTTTTTTGTATTTTATAAACTTTACTGCAGTCCGCCACCAAATTAGCAACGAGTAACATAAGAGTAATTACGTTTTGCCAATTCATACTGATGATGACTACTTGGTAGTCAAAATACGTTTTTATAAAATACAAAAAATTGATCTAGAACATTGGGGCAAAAATCGAAATTTTTTTAGCCAATCTCGTCAATTTTATCTAATTGTTCAAGGTAATGGTATAAATTTTTTCAAGAAGACTTGCGGATTCTTTTATGAAAATACTGCTCATATAATCCTCCTTAGAAAATACGGGGAGAGGCAGGTTACGTTTTTTAGACATGTAAATTTCCCAACCCTACCATACTGAGAATTTTCTCTACCATACTGAAAATTTATTGCTTTTTATCCGTAAATTATTGGCAAAATTTTTTATTTTGCCATTTGATTATGTTAGAAAAAATTGCTTATAATGCCTCATTTTTAAGGGGAGTTCAAATGCAGTATTTTTTTATGTGAAGGCGTCAATGCTGTAAAAGAGAACCAATGTTTAATAAAAAATTCCTGTACCTCAAATTTCGTTACTTTATTTTACAAATCTTTAGATCTTAAAACTTACCACAGAAAAAATGAACCATATGGATATTTAAGCTTTTTTTCTCTCCTTTTTCGAAATTTTTATAAACTTACGCTGTTGTAAACATATGAATAAAAACCAGTTAAAAAACCAAATTCCCAGAAGGTTACATTTGGGAAATTACCATTTCTTAAGGTAGTTTTATTGAAAAGCCCTGATTTTCTTGGAAAGTAAGTGAGTGGCAAAATCAGAATCTTCACGAATAATTTTCGGATTAAAAGTGGCCAGTTCTCAGTATTGTAAAGATTGGGGATTTTTTAAGTGGTCCGCTAACTTAATATTGAGTAACCGGACCATCCCGATTATTAAAATAATAATTCAGGGGAAAAAAAATATCACGAATAATTTACGGATAAAAACGGCATAATCTGCAATTGGAAGTTGGAAAATTCATAAAATGGTACGATAACTTAATACAGGCTTGCTGTAGCCCCCTTTTCCCATCCCTGTATGATCTGCTTACAACTATTACTTCTCCTTTGAATAAACCAAAGTTAATAAAACTAAAATACTATACATATATTCTATTCTACACTCTCTAAGTCATTGTGTGCAATATGTTAGTGAATAGATTTCCCACCAAGAATGTGCAATAATCGTAATAATAGTTTAAATTCTAGAACATATTCGTTCGAATCGTCTAACAATAATTGTATAATAGAATACTATACTATTAAATTGCATATCTTAATATATATATTTCTTGTGTGCGTGTGTATGTAATTGAACTCCTCCTAGACGGCTGGACCGATTTTGATGAAATTTTTTGTGTGTGTTCGTGGAGATTCGAGAATGGTTTAGATTTACAATTTGGTCCAGTACAACTGTTTTTGAGGGCTCCGTACCAAAAAAATGAAATTTCATTAAATGGTGGGAGCGCATATAAATCATATCACATTATGTATACTATGTGTACTATGTATTTTTAATAGTATTCAGGTATTGTCAATAGGCATTTATTAGAGCCATATGCGAGCGCAGCGAGCTCTACTATCAAAGGTCAGGCCACTCCAATAAATAGGAGTTAAATTGGGGTTTAGCGGGATGGGTTTAGCGGACAGGCTAAACGTAGTATAGGTATTCATGAATTGGAGTTACGTTTTTACGGGACAACGTCCGTCGGGGCCGCTAGTGTATATATAGATAGGTATTATATTGTATTCTATATCTTCAATAGTTGTTATTATCTTATAAATTATACTTACGAATGATACTTAGAGAAATGTATCTTGGTTGTTGTTCTAAAGTGTTCTTAAAAAACACTTCTAGTTTCAAGGAATAAACACACTATAATTAATTTGAGTACAAGTTAAATGAGAAGAAATAGATGTTTAGAATTTAAGGAACTATATATTGGTCAGTTTAAGAACTTGAGTAATTAAAATAGTTAACACTTATTAACTATTATTGTGTTTATATTTTTTACGTAAACTAGGACAATTTACGTTGTGTTTACGTAATATAGGACAATTGACGGGTATAAAACTTTGTTTTCTATGGTTTCCAAATCATTAGCTTTATATTTTATGATAAATTAAAATCTTTAACAAGTAAAAATTAAAAAATTTAAAAAAAACCATACAAATTTTTCGGGTTTGGAACTCTAAACTCGCTCTTGAAATATATCTAAAAACACCCTCCATTAAATTACCTTTACCTTATAGCGTTCTCCAAACAGAACTGATTTTGTGGATCATGACCTATTTTTTAGTTGTTCCGGGTACAGAACCCTAAACTCGTACTTGAAACATAGATAAGAACACTCTCCGTTAAATTACCTGTCAAACGTTATAACAAAAAATTAAAATTAGTTCATCCGTTTAGGCGCTACAATGCCACAGACAGACAGACAGACACACACACATAGCGGTCAAATTTATAACATCCCTTTTTTTGGTTCGGGGGCTAAGTATGGTTTAAACCATACTGAACTTTTATAAGCCATAATGACTTCTTTTTAAGCTTATAAATTAAGAGATTAAAGTTCTTTTAATCTATAAAAAATAGATAAATGACTGATATATATAGACGCAACTTACATCAATTGATGGTGTTCCTTTTTCAAACATTTTAAAGCTTACAACGATCATTTGCATTCCTGCTAACTTTGAAACGATTTAAAATTGGTTTTTTCAAATTGAATCAATATTTATATTAATACAAAATTGGTAAATAGCCTATGGGTTAATTATTTACCTTCAATTGGATACGAATTTTAAAAAAGACCGGAATTATTATCTTTAAAGGCTTTTTTTAATAGTCTGTCTCGTTGTTAAATGTATACAGGGTGGTCTAAGTTGCAACAGCAGGGCTTAAGAAAACGTTAAAATAATGATAATTTCTCCATAGACTTATATAGCTGGGAAAGCCTCTTTTTTTAATACTACAGGATGTTTTAATTTTGAAACAAATAACATTTTTTATTAAAACGACTATTTAGAAAATTGGAAATTTGAAACAAAGTGTGAGGTAATAATCCTTCCTGATTTAAAGTTCGTTCTTTAGTCGTTTTGAACGACTGTTTTTTGGTTTGAAATGTAATTTTATCGAAACTTTTTAGCTTTCAAGAGCGAGGTTAGGATTTTTGTAATCGAAACAACTAGAAAAAAAGCGGAATCTCTTCAAGCGGCAGAGTAGATTTTCTTGAAACATAGCTAAGAAGTTTCGTTAAAATAACCTTTCATACCAAAAAAAAGTCAAAATCCGCCCATCCGTTTAAGAGCTACGATGAGATAAACAAATATTTTTTTACATTTTTAATTCAATATTATCTATAGATTGAATCTTTATGTTTTTAATTCTTGAATAAGTAAGTTTTTAGCCTTCAAAGACATTTTTTGTGACAGTATTTTTCAATTTTTGAATTTTATTTTCCCTTTTTGGCAATAAACAAACATAAAAATAGTGTTTTAACTTGAAAAACATTTTCTAAGCACTCAAGCATTGAAGTAATGCTGTTCTAAGAAAATAAGGAAATTTTTTTTATTTTTAATACAAAGAATTATTAATAAGTTTGCTATTAAATTCAATACCCACTTTCTTTTTAAAACACTTACACTTAGATTAATAAATAAACATGGACACTTGATAAAATATTATGAATAATAAATATAAAATCAATAATACTCTGCTATCTATGTCCTTGAAATATTAATATCAAACACTCACACACACACATATTTATAGAGGGTAAAGTGAGGTCCCTTGACAGTAATAAATCTTGGAAGATCCTTAAGTTTCTTGAAGGATATGGCAATCATAATTCAAGAGAATTGAGAAAAATACACATATACTAGGAATCGAAACTGGGTCTCTATAATTCATGCCAACTTCAAAAAAGTAGCAATTAATGTATATGCAAAAGCATATACATTAATTGCACTCGTCAAACAACAAAACACTAAAACATTACAAAAACACTCTGTAATTTTGTCAAAGAGCAATGAAAAGAAGCACGATGGAAATACGTAAAGCAAAGCATATGAAGAATGAGCAAATTAGATCAATAACAAAAGCCACAGATATTTTGACCAGTATCGACCAACAAAAGTGGATATGCACCGACCATATGTTGAGGCCTAATGTAGAAAAATGGAGTAAAATAGTGTCAGACTGTTAGACAAGAAGTAGTAAAAAGAGCGGGAGGAAACAAGTAAGGAGATAGGAGGGAGAGCTAAAGCTTACAGCGGGCCCTCACTTCGTTACAAAGCTCAATGGAAAATGCTAGAGTTGGCCCTTGTCAGAAGGCAAACTGAATTAAAAGACTTTTTATAACAACATATCTAAGACTCAAAAGCGATTCTGGATACAAGGGAATTATAAATATTACTATTAATTACTGAATTATTTAAATCACAATTGGTCACTATAACCAATATATGATTAAATTAGGTCCAAAATAAAGTTAATAAGATGCAAATAAAATTTATAAGGCTCAAAATATTGTTTTGCTTAAATGAAAAAAAATTCTCATGTAACAACAATGTGACGATTGCACATGCTTTGGTCGTTATAGCTGATATGTTAGCATATATTCCAATGAATATGGGTCGCTATAGCCGACATTTTTTTATAGCTGATACATTCATATATATAGGATGGACCATTTTCATCTATTATGGCTAGTAGCTTGTTTTGTAGTTAACCAATCAAAACATAACTTATATAAAAGTTGCATGGTTTGATAGTGAACATGATGTTCTGACATCACATTAAAACTTTTTTTCCGGATTACTTAGTAATCTGGAGAATAATCAATCAATTTAGACCCTAACAGGTAAGAGATGGAATAAATCTTTATAAATCCTAAAATTTTTTATTCAAAACATTTTTCAAAAACCGTTAGCTTTCGGAGGAAATGTGACTTAAAAATAAGTCATTATCAAATTTAATCGAAAGAAAATATGGTAGCTTTAAAAAAATGTTTTAGGCAACGTTATAAACGCGAAATTAAGATGAGCATTTTTGTGGGCTGTATTATCCATTTTGTTAAAATATATCCCCTTCAGGAATCCACAATAAAAATTTTTGTGTTTCAGGAAGGGGATATATTTTAACAAAATGCGAACGTTTTAGAGATGGTGGTTATAATCGATTTTGATTGAATGTTCATTATCATTTAAAAAAAAACCAATAAACGTACATTGTCATCCAAGGTACTACTGTCTCTTATGAATACAATATATTTTTATTGGATGTGTACACAATGGTGGGAGCGCAATTAAATACAAAACATAGCAAGATATAATAATACACATCGGTAGTATCTAGTGAGTGTAAGTATATATTCATATTATACAGCAGTTCTTCCATTATCAAATACATATACTACATACTAACATGCTACATACTTTTACGTAGAGTATTCACACAGTATAAGTATATGTTTTTATATACATAATAGAAAATAAATTGTGAATAATACTGCGGGTACAACCTGTAATAAAAATACACAGGGTGTTTCTTAAGCATTGTGACTCATAAGAGTAGGAGGCTATTACAGTGTATCTTAGATTAGGCTTCAATTGTATTCAGACAAATTTTACTATTCATGAAAGCAAAGAGTGGTTGCCCTGTGCTTCTATATTTGTATTGTATCTTTTTTAACCTATTCTGTCTAAACTGTTTAATGTTGGATAAAATGTCGAAGATCTAAAGTTTGAAAAGACTCGATGTGTATCTAATATTTTAACTTAATGTTATTTCCAATTTCAATGTCCTAAATTTTGTAGTATGAGGAAAAAATCTTATGGATCTTGAGTCAATAAAAAGATATAATCGATGGAAGTGATCCAAATTACATTAAACTGTGATCGTTTAAGTTAAAAAACATAGTTTTCGTTGTTGAGCTTCTTATTTTAATTTCACTCATGTCGCAGTTAAGGAAGTTAGGATTAATTTTTTTCTCAAATTGTTATATTCTCTATAAACAATTTCTATGCATTGAAATATTTTATATAAAATTCAAAAGGTCGTCAATATGTTTGGATGATCTGACCTAAATTTCTAAAGTTGACTGCATTTTTTTTTAAATATTGACTTCAATTATAGTACCACATCGGCTTCATTGTGAAATACGAAATGTGGAACATCGAAACGTGGAACATGGAGACGTGGAATTGTGGAACATTGTGAAATACGAAACGTGAAATCTCTTCAATTTCCTAGTCGCTTCCTAAGCTAAATCTTTTCAGAGATCCACACCTCTGGACAAGAAATCTATATTCATCTTACAGCTAGAATCGGGCACCCAGGGTTTCTACAATACCATCGAAGTTGTTTCCACAATACAATTCAATACTCAAGCCATTATTATTATACAACTGTCATTAAAATACTTGTTTCGCGTAAATCCTGTAAACATTTTATTAAACAACTTTTTTTTGAACGTGAATCTTAAAAATTTTTGGTTTAAATTTTTAATGTACCATGTTTTTATAACGGACTAAAAAGTATAAAATGATAAATAGCTAATAAAATACTTGTAAGATTGGAAACGAAAAACATAGGGCGCATGTAATACATAACTGTAAGAAGTGTAGTATCTGCTTCATGCTCCCCATGTTTTTCGTTTCTAATCTTACTCGTTCCTAATCTTATTCTTAAGTATTTTGAAAGCGATTTATTATTCTATACTTTTTAGTCTGTAATAAAAACGTAGTACATTAAAAATTTTTTACATATTTTTTGCTGCTTTTCAGGGCTATGTGAATGTCAGTCACTTCTGAGCTAGGGTTCCAATTTCAAAAATCAATTACAAAATTCCATGTCAACTCTGAAAAGCGTTTCTTCATCTTTCTTTCTTCCTTTTCGTTTCCTTCTTCTTCTTCATGCTTTATCATCTAAGTCTGAGCAATGGTGCAAATTTCAAGTCTTTAGCTTATCGGAAAGTTAGTTTAAAATTAATTACAAAATTTCTCCCGGACATATAAAAAGCGAGTTAATAAAAACATGTTAATATTAAAAAATAGTTTTCTTCGAAAACCAATTAATGACCGAAAATAGTAATTTGTAGCAAATTCGGACGCCATTCGTATACGATGACTGTGTGATGTGACCAAATTTCAAGAAGATACTTAAGGATTTAATATACTAGGGAGTTCAATAAAACTTTATAAATGTGTCCAAAGTGTCCAAAAATCACAAAAAATTCCTAGGCCATCGAGCTTTTTATTATTATTTTATCGTTCAAAGTTGTTGAAAAAGTAATGAATCATATATAGGTTATCCTTTTCAATTGGATATTTCTACACCAAAAAATTTGGAGAATGTGATAAAAAACTATCTAAAATATTTGGACAATCTTGTAGTTTATAATAATACCATAAAAGTATAAGGTAAGGTCGATGATATAAAAACAAAATTTTAGTTTAATTATGAGTTCATCGAACATTCATCATTATATGAACAGAGATATAGTAAGAGTATTGATGATTGAAGTGCGATATCTATATTATCAAATTTATAGGCATCACTTGCACACAATATATTTCATATTTTTTTAGTTGCGTGGTATTGTAAAGCTACAAATAACTCATTACTTGACTACAAAGCATGTATTTGGTTTATATGTATGTATCGTGCAATAACCCAAAACTTTTTTACAATACTGTAGGTTTACTATCACCTTAACCATATTTTAAGCAGTGTATTGCTACCACGAACTTAAAATTCAGCTATATATTTATCTTCAAGATAGATATAGATATTATTATGATCTGAAGATGTAGTAATAATATAAGGTTAATATTAGTTTTGTTAGAAGGATCAGAGTATAAAGTAAACCTTACTTACTTTTACCTTACGATTTAACTGAGAGCTCTAGTATGGATAGAAACTATACCTGCTATTTACACTTCCACTAAGTGTAGTCGAATACTGTTATACTCAATGTGCTATTTAGAAAATAATGTTATTTTATTAATGGTGTAACAACAGATGGCATTATTATTACTGTCATGATATACTGAATATAGTAAAGCAACATCCTAGTCCAAGTTCCCGAAGCAGTAACTCATATGTTATAAAATACCGCTATACTGGGAAATTTTTTTTGATCAACCTTTAAGAAGATTGACTGATTATCAAAAATCAAGGTTTAAACTTTGGCACGCGTATTTAATTTATGAAAACCAAATATGTACTTTTATCAATCATCCTTTTGTATGCCTTTTTAAAATTTATATCGATTCTCTGAACGATTGAAGAGAAATTAACTATCAAAGTTCGATTCTTTACTCGACATTTCTCATAAACTGTACAGAGAAACGATATTAATTTTTTACTACAGTAGTATAAAACGATAATTAATTAATAAATTAAATTTTTGTATTCATTTTCATTTCAACTCTTTAAGGTATTTATATACCGTAAATTGAAAATGATACTAAATATTTGAAATTTTATTTATCAATAAATTATACTTTTATACATCTTTTGTGAAAAATTCATATCGATTCTCTGTACGGTTTATGGGAAATTAACTATCGAAGTCAGAGTTTTTTCATTTTGATGCACAGTTCTTTATTTTGGTACGGTTTGAAAGCTTGAAACTTGAGAAATATTGATGAAATTTTTTTATGAAAATGATAAAACATTTTTAGGAGCTATTGACTAAAATACCAACATTTATTAGGACTTTTTACATGTAAAAACAGCTGTTTTTAATAAATAATTTTTCGTAAACCGTACATATTGTCTTGAAATTTATACAAAAGACGCATTAAATGCTCATTAATTGATACACAAAATTTCAATTTTTGGCAAGACTTTCGTTTTGGCATCTAAAGACCTTAGGACTTGCAAAAATCGAATTATTTTCTACAATAAAATTTCTATTAAAGTGGTTCTCACGCCAGATTACAATTATCTCTGTTATCAAACTAACCCCTATCAATCCTTCAAAATGTTGTTAGAAGTTCATTAGCTCAAGTTTAAAATCTATGTATAACGTACGTGTTACGGCTATGTGAGCTAGAAGTATTCATTTCTACAATATTTTTAGGACCTTTTATGCCTCTTATATTCTCATTAGATCCATAAAAATGTGATATCTTTGTTCGTTCGTTTGTCTGTTTGTTTGTTTGTTTGTTTGAGACAATAATAATAATCGTATGATTATTATGCGATAGTTAACGTGGTGTATATAAAAGCATTTGTTGGAGGATATTTATTTGAATATTTGTGTGTTTCTATTACATAGAATATTTTTATATATTCTGCTGATGTAGAAAATATCTAAAACTTATATAGAACACAAGTGAAAACAAACAATTGAATGAGTCAATTGTTGAAATACCATGTAAAGACAGTGTTGATTACTATATCACATTACACATATACCTATACATGTCACACATACATAACTAATAATCCCATATTAATACATACTATACAATTTGTATCTTATGTGTGCCTTATGTTTACAAAAAAATGTTTCAAACAAAAGTTTTTTTGACTGAGTTAATTGTTCAAATACCATGTATAGCCTGTGTTGATTACACTGTCACATTAGACATACATACATGTCACACATACATAACTAACATTCCCATATAATACATACGATATAAGTTGTGCCTAATTTGCACTCTCACGGGTAAACACTGATGTTTACGAAAAAATATTTCAAACAAAAGTTGTTTATTTTTGTATAAGAAACATTTTTCACATTTTTAATTTAGTTTTCAACTTTTGTTCTATCTCTAACGGTTTAAAAGATGGGTCCTACGGATCGAAGACCCAATTAACCTATGTTGCTCATTTACGAACTCGACCTCACTTTTCACGTCCTGAGTGCGCTGTAATTTCAGCTTGATATCTTTTTTCGGTTTTGAGTTATCGTGTCCACAGACGGGCGGACGGACGGACAACCAAAACGGACTAATAAGATGATTCTATGAACACCTATACCAAATTTTTTTTCTTAACATCAATATTTGTAAGCGTTACAAACTTGGGATTAAACTTAATATATTATGTATATTTTATATATACATGGTATAATAACGTTTAACTAAGATAATCCATGGAATTTGAATCCGGTTTTTAAAGTCATCCACATAATGTTCTATTCTATGTTTTGGATAAATTTATATCAATTTTTCCCGTCATTATTTCGAAACTTCTAAGGGAGAAACATTCTTTATTTGGGAAGATTATCGAAAAGGGTATATTTTCGCGAGACCTAGAAAATTTTTATTTTCAGCACAATCTTTAATTTGATATTTCTTTTCGTTATTTAAACACAGATAAGGGAAAATTGATTTTCAGTCCGAAAATGAAATTTCAGACTAACAAAAACAGATTTTAGTCAATAATTTTAAGATTATGTTAATTAAGAAGTGCAATTAGAAATTTTCGGATAACTGTGGGAACATTTTATAAAATTAGAATCACGCTATTAGCATCACGCATAAAAATTAGTCAGGTCGAATCGAAGATCAAGGCTCTCTGCTAGGCCAATGAGCTGATATTTTCCATTTTGTTTTCAAATAAATACATTTCTCTCTAAATGGTTCATTTTGTAAAGTGAGTATAAATTATCTTTCGGATCATAAGCTACTATCTTAGGCAAAACGATGGCAATATCCCAATGATAATCCTGAATGAGGCTTTTAACAATAAAAAGGTATCGTTGATCATTAAATGAATCACGATATCATCTCACTTTGTGCAAGTTATTGCTTTTAAAAACGATACTGAACAGTTAAAAAGAACACATGCATAGACTTACATGTACCATGAAGTATTAATTTTATTGTAGATGGTTTTGGTAAGATAAATTCACAGAAGATTTCTTTTTCATATTAAGCATTGATGTCAAAATTATTTAAAATGTTCAGACAATTTACTGATGTACAGTGGAACCTCGATGTCTCGAACCTCAAGGATAATTCAAAAAATTTCGAGTTAAAATTTAAACTTAACAAGCAGTTTGAGATACAGAGGATTATATTGCTAAAATTTAAACTTATATTTTACTAGCAACGACGTCATTCTATTTTACTAACTACGGCTTACGGAGTCTGCTTTTTGAAATCAAATTATAGAGTGTAAATATGACCTATTAATACCTCGCAGGAAAATAACATTTTGTTCGAATAACAAAATCTAACTAATTCGGTTTGCCGCATATTTAGAGATTCAGCGGAAGGGAATGAAATTTTATCCCGACTTTGGGGCCATATTTTCTAAGGCATGTCGATTAAATATTTTCTAATAAATCTGTACTTTTTACAATATCTATGACCACAATCCATGTATTATTGACTGAATACACTAATGTTTAACGTATATAAAGCTATTTTAACAAGCGAGCTTTTTTTCTGTATATTTATAAATGAACAATATCATTGTCAAAATGAGGTTAATGTATTATCCATTCATATGGTAAAATAACAATAAAGCTTGCCTCGTTTTTAGATGGGAAATAATTGTATCTAACTCTAAATTCAAAAAATTTGTAGCTCTTTTCTAAACACACTTGGCTAGTTCAATAGCCTACTTATAACCAAAATTTTGTCGAAAGTTTCCCCTCCCTGATCAGTTTTAAATTCTTTTTACTAATTAAGCACTTCAGTTTTGATAATAATTATTATTCCAGAATAGGCCAGATATTGTTTTTGAAGGTATCCTAATAATTGATATGAGTGTCGTCCAGATCAGAGACTCGGCCCATCTTTTCCGCTAGAAACTGGTCTAATTTCAATCAAATTTTGTGGTGAAAATAATAACTTTATATTTAAAAATTAAAAGCAGAATCAAGTTACCATAAATCAAATTAAAATTTACGTAATATACTCTTGGATTCGTTTAGTGCCCGTTAATATCTGATTTCTATACAAAAATAGAACGTACAATTATTTATTGACAAACGTTTATGAATTCATTTCAGATTTTGATAATAATATATACTTGGTTCTTGAGTACAAGATAATTTATAGTGGATTGATAAATTTTGAAAATAACAAATTGAGCAACAAAGATTATGTAAAACTTATTTCCAATAAAACAGTTTTAGTTCTCGATACTATTAAAAAATTCAGCAGGAATATCTAAAAAAAGCTAGGCAGTTTGTTCATTATAACTTCTAGTATCTTTAGGATGTACAATGCACATACACGAGACTTGTTTCAGGACAAAAAAATAGAAGAATATCAAATTTCAAATGATTTAAGAAAAAAAAATACTGCTATCGAATTAACTTCGTTAAATGTTAAGTTTAAAAATTGAGGTTTAAAAGCAAGGTTGCTCATGGAATGGGGCTCAATGGAAAATATAAATCGATACTTATTTCTCAAGAATAATATCGATTACTATACCTAAAACTTTCACCAGTTAATAATTTTAACATAATTTCAAAAATATTGTCAGTTTTCTATTAATTTCAAATCATTTAAAATTTACATACCGTTTACCTATGCACGCACATAGTAACGAAGGTTGGTGAATGAACAAAAATTGTTACAGCTTTTAATATTGTTTATTCTTGTTTCTTGCAATAGATATGGTACGGAAGCAAATAAATTACGTGCTCCCGGTTTAACAAAATTCATTTTCATTCATACATTTAAGACTGTGAGTTCATAATGAGGGAAATTTTGTTTGTTTGTTTTTTTTTTTTTAATAATAGAATATATTGATGATTTTTTTCGCGAAGAGATGGCAAAAAATAGACAGATGTTAAACAGAAAGATCGGACATAGTATTAGGCTTCATATAGTATCATAAAAATTTCATGCTAAATTCTATTTTGCTAGCAAGAGATACAAACTAATCTTTGATAGCTTTTTGGTTGTTTTATTTAGTTGTTCGAAAACAATTGAAAAAACAAACCCATTTTTTAACCTTTTCGATATTTGCAAAATTTTTGCTAATTTAACATCGTAAAAACAAACGACGAAAAATACAATAATTAACAAGTGAAAACAAACAATTTACTGAGTTAATTGTTGAAATACCATGCATAGTCAATGTTGATTTCTTTATACATAACACATACATACATGTGACACATACATACCTGATATTCAAGTATAGAATATACTATAAAATTTCCGCCTAATTTGCGCCCTCACGGGTAAACAGCGATGCTTACGAAAAAATGTTTCAAACAAAAGTTGTTTATTTTTTTTAAAAAAAGTTGGAACATTTTTTACATTTAAACTTTTGTTCTATCTCTAACGGTTTACAAGATGGGTCGTACGGACCCAAGACCCAATTGACCTATGATGCTCATTTACGAACTCGACCTCCCTTTTTACGTCTTGAGTACACTATAAAAATTTTAGCTCGATATCTCTTTTCGTTTTTGAGTTATCGTGCCCACAGACGGACGGACAACCGAAAATGGACTAATTAGGTGATTCTATACCAAACCAAAATACCTATACCAACACCCATACCAAAATTTTGTGGGTAGCATCAATATTTTTAAGCGTTACAAACTTGGGACTAAACTTAGTATACTTTGCATATTACATATATGCAAGGTATAAAAACTCGATTTCCATAAATTCATACGAGAATTACAGTTAAAACTACAGACTTCTTCATTACCAAACTTATATTTATCAATCCTCAGTAAGATAGACTGACTACCTCACCTTAAAATTTGTCAGTATTCGTTCGCCATCTTATTTAAATTCAAATTTTTATTATTTATCGTTGATGAAAAGGGCGATTCATTTAGTAAATCATAAAATGTATACGTAAATCGTTATATTTCGAATAAACTATCAACCAGTTTGACTAGTGGCTACTTTATATTAGGAGCATAGGAAAAAAATTTTACCAATTTATATTAGGGGCATCAAAGATATTACTATTTTATCTATGAGGGACACCCTTTTTAGCGGACCTTTAGTATAATTTTTGGCGCAAATGTCTATAAAATTCTTACGGACGTTCATATCACTAAATTTTCTAGATTTTCTAATAAAAATACATTTTCTATCAATATATCCCATGTATTTTACGAACAAATCAATTTTTCCATACAAAAACCTTGGACCATAGATTAAAATTGGAATGAATTATCCAGTATTTTATCATTACAAAAATATTAATAAACAATATTTTAATATCATAAAATATTTCATATATGGTACGGTATATAAAGATGGTATGTATATATTTTATATACATATGTTTATATACATTTGTATTTGGTTGCAAGAGCACAATTATTATTATATGTCAAAGTATTTTATACGAAATTTGAAATTTAATTTACTTTATTAAAATATATGTTTTATAGATTTATAAATTACATCATTAAATTGAATATTCGATGCCCTTTGTTTAGCCAGAATATAATATGGTTTCAAGTCGTTTTTAGCACGCTTTTATCAGCTTTACCTATTACCATGTATGGTATATCTTTGACAGAATACATGCGTTAAAGAGTGAAGCTTCGATGCACGTTGAACTAGCTGTAGGACACTTGAAGAGTGGGGGTTTCTTAATTGAACAGAATTACTCAGTAAGTTCATCAGTTTTTCAGTCTTTGTTATGTTATTTGTAATGTTATGATTGCGTAGTGCGTACACAATATCATCTATTAATTGTCTGAAAAGTCTTTCCTTGTCTTATGAATAAGAATGTCCATAAAATCGTAATACATATATGTTAATGGAAAACAGTATAAAATCCAATCTGTATATATCTACGTATGAATGAAACGCAATCTTTCAACGTGTACCCAACTTGTATACTTCATAACTTGTTTTCAAACCCAATTTGTGTACCCAACTTGTTTCCCGACTTGTATACCTCGGATAGACAAGAAAATTTTCTCTCGATAATACAATAATATAATAACTGTTTCCTAGTATCCTGACCAGAATCAGCAGGATAGACGATCGAAGTTAATTGATTTTTGAAGTGAAAACGAAGCCGTTGTGCACTTTCTGATAGAGGAAACTGTTATGGGTTCGTGTCACCGACAAGCTCATACTGGCGCATGCACAGCGTTCGTGTGCTGTTCGCGTGAGACGCTTTTTGCGATGGTGAAATATCGTGCGTTCGTGTCACCGACATGCTTGTAGCGGTATATCTGTAGCTATGCAGCTGACGGATTGTGTCCCTATGACTGCCAATTTTTTTGTATTCTACTTTGTTATCCAAAGAGTACATAATTTTAAGCGAAAGGAAAATAAACTAAAAAAAAGTGTTATTTCAAGTGAGTACTAATTTTGATTGTAATGTTATATTCAAAGCGTAGAGTGCCCGATCTTTCAAATCAGCTAATCGATAATCTATAAAAAATTATTTTAGGTACCTACTTGATGATGTATTTTTTTTAACTTTATCTCCTCAATAGTCATTTACGTAGAATGTAAATTAAAACACAAGACACAATAACCAAATTCTTAATACATCAACAGTAAACGTAAAAGTTTGAGATGCTTGTATTGAAAAATTGTATTTTTATTTTTGTTGAAAACGATAGCCCATTTTCAAGAACAATCTTTTTTCGCTTGCTTACCCTCTGGTAAGTAAACTTTGTCGTGACATAATTGCTACCTTGTTAATAACATTATATTTCAAGAAACGGAAGGGTATCCTAAGAAATTTACATCAAGGTACCTCAGCCTACTGTATATTTCTATGTACTGGTTATAAAGGTACCGAAAAAGGCTGATTTTATTGTACCATTTGTTTTTCAACAGGCTCTCTCAGTAATATATTATATAAATATCATATTATATTATAACTGTCCGGGAGATGTATCTGATCTTATTATTAACAAGGGGAAAATCAATGCGAGATAAATTTCGTTAATCTTTGTTACTGTTTTCTCATCAAGATTCGTTGTCGTAAACCCAAAGAGGAATATACCCCCAAAATTGAAACACTTTGCACAAAGTTTTTTCGGGGGAGGGGAGGGGTATATATTCGCTACAAAAGCTTTTCCAAAAATCATTTTTAAGGGCAGGTAGGTGCAATCTGATTCTAAATGGCAAATCGATATCTGCGTGTCCAAGTTTCGTGATACAGCTTTGTCGAAAAAGAAACCATTTTCTCTTTGATTTGAACTTTAGGATTGACGAATTCGTAAGAAGATTGTCTGCTTGTTGCAGTTCCACGCAGCCATTTCGGAAGGAATTTTCTCACCTATCTCCCGGATCATAACATATGATATTCAAATAAATATCGTTTTTCATTCATTTGAGTGAACGCTTTATATAATATGTAGTATTTGGTAGCAGAAAATGAATTTACTAGAAATTTCATCAGCTTTTATAGTAGTAGTAGCTAGCACGAAAAAAACCTGACATACGTAAAAAAAATATTTTAAGGATAAAATATTCAGAGTGTCAAATCTAAACAATTGATGATATTTGAGAAACGAATTATGTAAACACCTTTGAGATAAGAATCAATACTTTATCTTTTATTTTAATACTACAGTTTTTCTGTGTAGCAAAGCTAGTCCAACATTATTGTTTTATGAAAGAGGGTATATGGGTTAGACATTTGCCATTTTACTGCCATTTACTGCCATAGAAACATTAGCAAACGTGATATTTTGATGTTGTATAATAATATATACTGCCAAAAAATGTTTGCGGTACTTGCCAAAAAAATTTTCCCCCCGTTTTTTTGTCTTAAAAAAAAGTTTGTTAAAGTCCAAAAAATGTCATCTAAGCTATCGAAACCGTTTTTTAATCTTTCATTTGATTAAAAATTTATAGTTGAAGTTCAAATTTTTGCATGGTAATATAAACACCTTTTATGAATGGTTTTGAATCCAAAGAGTTTAGGTACATGGAGAACGCGAGGGATCTGTTAGCCTGTAAGTAGGTGCTTAATGATAAATGAGAAAGAAGACTGCCTGCGATTTCCCCAGTGAGTCCCTGTCATAGTCATATGTCATAATCATATAATTCATAGAGATTTTATGTCTGCTATTATATTTGTTTTGTACAAAGAGGTTATACACAGTTTTGTATTATTTTTTCTGAAAAATGAAAAAGTGTTTAATATGCAGATTTGCATATTCCCAAAATATGTAGTCGCAGTTTATACTAAGTTCACAATTTATTTTTTGAGAAATATTGTAATTGAAATATGGGCAGATGAAAGTGCACTTAAATTTAAATAAAAAATTAAACTCAATAAAACTTTTAGTTAATTTTATTAAAACTTAAACTATTTATATTGCGTTTGTTATATAAATAAATAATTTATTAAATAATATTCCATAAATCGTTTTCGAACTATTTACTTAATAGAAATAATGTAAAAAATATGTAGCCAATGACATATAGATTAGACAAGGACTCAGGAGAACTCACTGGCAGTCTTCTCTCTCATTCATCATATCGCTAGTTTTGAGCCCTGGCGTTCTCTAGTTGTATAAACTCTCGGGTATACTATGAATTGTCATAACAGATGACGTCAGGATTCATGGCGCACGATTCTGAAGTGTTTTAATATCACAATTTTTTTAAGCGAGTGTATTTATTGCAAAACACTTTTAAATGTAAATATTTTATTATAGGAATCATTTTTTGGTCCGTACAATCGATTTGACGTGTTTTGGTACATCGAAAAATTTACTGAAAGTGTCAATTTGCTTAGAGTTTACTATACAAACTTGAATCGTTATTTAAGCGATTATCAGACTGTACTTTCCGACTGGCTTCGTCTCAGTCGTTCCAACTTTCTGTTCTCTGGTTGTAATCTACTATTTTATATGCATTTATTCTAGCCAATAAAAGAAATGAACACACTTTCAATAACAATTTCAAAAATGCACAAAAATAAATTGACATCCTTGTAAATAAATATGAACATATTGTATATAGTTTTATCTGTGTAAAGACATAATAATATAAGGCTTATGTAAGGAGAAAAATATACCTTTGAAAAAATTGTTGAATTTTGTGGTGATGGAGGTAGAATATAATTTAATTTAAACTTTTATGATTCCATAATAAAAGTGAAAATATTATGGAGAAAATAAATATTATAGTGACGTACAATATACCTATAATACTTTATATATTTTTAATGACATACAAAACATAATATACTCAAAAATTTCAAAAACCACCATAACGATTCAAACTGCGCATAGGCAGGTCTCATATTACCATTTTAACCTTACCACGGGTAACAATTAAAAAAAATAAGTTTTAGGAATTAAACCTCTGAATTTTTTAGTTATTCTACGACTGCACCTTTATAGCATGTGAAGTAGTAAATCGATGGTTTTTGTGGGAGTTTTTTCCCTTTTCAAAGATGTAGTGATGAAAAATTTAAAGTTCATCTAACAACTACGTTTGAAGTCATTTATTAGTTTAAAGAAATTCCCCTCCAATTTCAAAAAACTTATCTTTCTTGGGTGAATAGAAGTTAAAATGGTAACTAAGAGTGTGCCTTTCTCATTTGTTTGAGGGCAACGATGAAAATTTTTTATTTCATTTGTAGAGATTTAACGTCGAATTCAGCTACAACATGAGTTTATGTATAATTTAACTCATAAACTGTCAATGTTTGCTCTTGGAACCCATTGAGACTCTTGATCAGGACCTTATGCAGAATATTTTTACTAAGTTTTAACAAATTTGACCGAAACCTAAGCTCCATAAGAAACATTCGAGGACCTTTATTTTAACATGTATATTATTAATGTAATATTACACAAAATGGTATTCTTTGATGCATTTTAATCAGCTGCGAAAATGTTTCTGATTTCTGAAATCACTTTTATTTTAATCTGACGTAATTTAGATATTTCGTTAAGTACTTCTTGTGTAACGAACGAACTATTACAAACAATCACACCTCCACGGACACTAGAAATGGGATAATCATTATACTCTACTAAAAATACGTCAACATTAGTGGCTCAATTATTTAAAATGGAAGCAAGTCACTTAACAAAACAAAAATTAATTTAATTATTGGTTGTGATGGGCTGGTGCAGTGCTTTTTATGCATGAAGGAGGTGTACTCAGCCTCTGAAAATAATTAAGACGTCGAGAATTCGCGGACTACCCCACTCTCACAATAGGCTTTATGATCTAAGTTTTTCTCTCGTGGCAGGATAATATAATATAACCACACTCTGGTAAGTTACATTATATTTATAGAGGTAAGGATGCGAAAAAGCAAGCTATTAGTTGTTTCATTTAACAATAAAAACAGGTAAGATGTTAACAGATCAAAAAGCCTCATTTTTTTGCTTCTTCTTCTCTCTTTGCTTCCTGGGAGTAAGCAAAATTTTCCCAAATATTAATGTTTTTTTATGATATTTGCGACACATGCGAAGCTATAGCCAGGTTGCTGAGTATCCACACTTCTCTTGCCGATAACTCTGTGTGTCTTGCTTTAAGCAAAATAAATACGATCTAATACACACACACACAAAAACACACATATAAACGAATTTAATCACGTGATTTCTCGCAAACAATAAAATGTGTAATTACAGAACGTGATTAGAATTTATACATCCATCTATATGTATATTCACATTCACATATCTATATCTAGTTCTATCTATTGTATTTAAGATAAAACTATTAAATATATACACAAATAATGCATAATCCTAGTGCCTGTCAGGTCAGTGTATGTTTTCATTTTCATTCCTACTCAGATTTCCTTCAAATACTTCAAATGTTAAACACAATATAATATACACAATATGGATGGATATCTTTCGATGAACTGGCGCAGAAGCAATCACAACTATAAAATAAAATGTATTCGATAATATATCCAACCAAACATGCAGCCACAAAAAAATATTTTTATTATTATGGTGTCCTAATGAGACATATCGAAATTTAGAATAAAAACAGAATACTTTCCCTTTCCGATTTTTTCGATTTTTTTAAATATCATTTGCCATCAGGCGCATTTAAATACTTGTTCTTCCTTTAATTGAAACTTAAGTACTTGCTTGTTAGACATTTGATCGCAATGAAAAAGAATTCTTAAATCTTGAATTTTACTGCTTACTGTTTTGTGGTAACTCTAGTACCATGTCCTAACTGGATTTAGTATGTTATAAATTCCGGCAAGGTGAGACATTTATATTCCTTGCCTAAATAACTTGGATGCAAACTTCGACAAAATTCAGATGAAAAAAAAACTAAAATCTAACATACTATCTATCGTATTCATATGCGGCCCAAATTCAAAGACGATCCCAATAATTCTAGTCGAAATGCCACCTTCAAATTTCAATATAAAATTAGAATTTTTAACAGTTTCAGTAAAAAAGGGAAGCATTTTTACGGGTGTGAGTTAAAAATCAAGTATTATAATTAGGTTTCGGTTAAGAATCACGTAGCCGACAAATTAAATTTTCATATGTTATTCAATTATCGTAAATACAAATTATTACGAACGAAAATGTGCATGTTGACTGGAATTTGTCCGTGTAAACGATAAATCAATCATAGAATCATAGTAAGCAATATAGCATATTTTTCAAATCTTAAATCAAATATTCAATTTGTTTTCCAATTGAATACATTTACCTCGGAACTTTGTAGGATAAGGCTCGTGAAATCAAGATTGGAAATTCGGCTAGAGTAAGGGAATGGAAAAAAATTGATTACCTAAACTATTACTCACTCGCGCAAAAGTGGTTGGTTAAGAAAAGAGTGTAGTGTATACAGAATGTGACGTAGTCAAGCTGGAGAGTGAGATCGTAATATCATGGTGAACTGGAAGAAACAGTTTTGGGGATGGGCTATAAGTATTCGGTAGCAGGCACCTTGTCTATCATACAACCAAACAATCAAATAAACATACATGTATATTGTATATGTATGAAAACTATAACATTTTGTATGTTTGTTGTGTGTTTGTTCTTATAGTGTTTGTTGTATTTGTTTTTGTTGTTGTTGTTGTTGTTTATATAACAACTAAACTTGTTTCAAAACAAACAAATGACTTCTTGTTATACATAGTAACATACTTATACATATACATTATACATACATATAGGTACTATGGAAATTTGTAGCAATTATTATTGTACACAAAAACGTTATGGATATACATGGATGCGAAAATGCATACATCCATACGAATCATTCTGTAAAATGTTGGTATAGGAAATATTTTTAAATATTACTACCAAAGTCGGATTAATTCTTTAGTAGTAATATTAAATACTAGCTTGGTAACCGCACGCTTCACTGGGCTTAAAAGTAACAACCACCACTTTATACACCACTCCATAACACTCGAAGGGATTGTTTTACACAGCTAAAATAAACGCACAGTTTTCAATTTATTTAAGTGTAAAATAGTCATAATTCAAAGTTTCCATTATATGCTAACATACTAACAACATACGTATAAAGCTATAATAAAAGCATGTTAATTTTTTTTTTATAACAATATAGCCAAATCGGTTTTCAATCTTTTCAATTTGAGTTCAATTTTGCAAAGTACGTAAGTTATTTTGCAAGAATTTATTGAAAAATGGTAAGTAATCAGGTGGTCTAAATTGGAATTACTGAAAAAGCGGTCTACTTCCTTTTTAATAGTACAAACTTGTATCGCAAATTTATCTGGTTTGAAATTAAATATTTTTATTAGCCTTAAAAGTTGTAAGTACAAGTATTGCCATTTGATTGTCGAAATTGTAACTACTGATTTCGGGTCTTCTTCGGAATTTATTAGTACGAATTATTATCGCTAGTTGGTGAGTTGCCAATAGCACAGCAAAAATTTTGTGCCTTATGATACAAAAAAAAAGTTTTTTCAACCATGCCTCATAACAATTACATCACTTAAATAATTATTTATTAATTAAATAACTTTTTCAGCTAGTTAATAAATAAATAAAAAATTGATTGTCTCTAATTTACAAGTAAAATAATAATAAATAATAATCAATGATCGTATCACATTAATCAAACTGTCCATTATTCTTGTCATAATTATTGTCTACCATAAAAAAAATTATTATTTTAAAAAGTTGATTAAAAATTTATTATTCATATTAAACATTCATAATCCACATTCACAGTCTCTTTTAATGAATGGGTGGGAGGAATAACAAGTATTGTTAATATTGAATGGTTTTCATATTAACATAACCATATCGGACCTGTTTAGTGGTGTAGTTAATATATTTAGGGGTTTGAGACGGTATCAATTTTAAAATACGCAATTATTATTTTTAGTCATATTTCTACGCTAAATCAAGACCTATACACCCTAATGAAGGTCAACGGAGAGTGGTGCATAAACTGAAAATATGTTATGTTGCCATTATAACATTATATAAAGAATTTTGGGAATTATTTGAAACTAACTTGATACCCGCCTGCTTCACCGGGCTTAAAAGTAAAAACCACCGCTTTATAGCTTCCACCTCCCTTGATCTCACTTATCCTCCTTCCATAACACTTGAAAGGATTGTTTTACGCAGCTCAAAGATATGTTTTCAATTTTGTAAAATAGTCATAATGCATTGAGTATATCAGAAAAGGTGGCCATGAATCGTTTGACATTTACTGTTTTAACTTTTTACAGAAATCTTTAATCTATGGTTCAAAATAATAATCATTTTGCTCCATCTCTGATCATTATTTTAAACCATAAATTAAAGATTTCTGTAAAAATTAAAAATAGTAAATGTTTTGGCGTGAAAGCGTAGCAAACAAACAAACATCCGTACTCTCACATTTATAATAAAAAGGGATAAATAATATCTCTATACATGTTTATATGTTTTCCCGCTACTTTTGGGGCCTACAGCTGTCCCGTTTAGTTCAAATGAGTTTATATCCGGTATATATTACCGTTTTTCTTTACGTTTTTCACGGTTTCATCATGAATCAAAGGGATTAATAATTATGCCGATGTTGAAGAGTTTCACTGTGCATTGTCATTCTAGAATATTAATAAGTAACGAAGAAATTAATTTTTTTTAACTGTCGTAGAATGCTTCGATAGTGATCCCACACGGCTTTTTCGAAGCTCCTATTTTTGCATATTCGCAAATTGTGCGGAAACTTCATATTTTTTTACGAAGACTTTTTTTTTACAAAAATATACCATTAAAAGCTTTAATTTTAACGGTATATTAAACGACGGACGAATTTCGTGCGAGTCAGACAAGCCGAGATAATAAATGACAAAAAACACGATTTTTCGCGATAAAATCGTGTTTATCGTTCCGTTTACACCGGATTTTTGTTAGTGTCGTTTTTTTTTTTCACTACAACCCACTATTTTTTGTTCATGAAAATAGTTTTTCCGTTTCTTTTTTGCAAGAACCTTGTTTTTGGTTCCTGTAAAATTTTTTTTAAATAACTTCCTATACTCTGATTTTTTCCAAAGTATTTTTTCTTAATAGCTACTATTTAACTCTTTATTATTGCGTTGAAAAACCGGGCGTGTTAATTTTACTATTGGAAGTCTGTATGTAGTTAGTCAGTATTTTTTGTAGTTAATTATGTTGAAATATCATAGCTTTTCACGATTTTGGATGCTTTACTTACTTCTGTCTTGCGTCTCCAAATTTATCACTAAAAAGATAAAACTCTAGATGTAGGTTGAGATGGTGTTCAGGAAGTCCTTTTTGGAGGTGTCAACAACCTAAATTCCTCTCTTCCTTTTGACCAAAATGTCATTTAGACCGCGCATTTCTCACAAAACATAGAAAAGCCAAACCTCATTGCAATAAAAAAACATGCTATAAGAAACCTCCGATTAGGGAGGAGCTATGGAAATATGAACTTTGTGAGAAAGCTCACGAGATTTTTTCTGATCATGATTATGCTCTTATTTAGGGGAGTTACTTTATTATTTAATTGATGGGTAATTATGGAAATTAGTTTACTTTCTATGGATATGAACTACTATCTTTAACAGTTCAGGTATTTGCTGGTAACACTAAATGACTTCATCGTAGTTCATGGTAAATACATGAAGGACTTGCACTCAATCTCTGAAATTATGAGCGGAAAAGGTGGTAAAACACATGTATGGTATGTCAATGGGCTCTCATAGCCTAAGTGTGTCCTTCGTGGACAGTCAATATAACCTAAGCTAACCTAACCTTACCTTGACTCGAAAATCTAAGGAAATCAGAAACAACTCCTTTTTGTCGTGTATTGACATTAAAATATCCAATTTCAAAGAAATCAACTATACTCAATATTTACTGTATATTTTAATACACTCATATTCGTAAAATTTGTGTTTTATAATACTTCTTAAAAAGATTATGAAATTGGTTGATATTTTGTTGCAAGCTAAGCTTAAATGTAGTAACTTGCTGCATACTATTTCACACTTCCATGAATTTAAACTGTATGCATGATGTTGTACTTCATTCTATCTTGGTTGATATTATACATATAATTATAGTAGTAATTTGTAACGGTATTATTACGATATGAAAAAATAACCCTTTAACAAACCAATCGTACTGAACGGAATATGGCGGTATATTCTGGCATATGGTGGTTTAAGGTGCATTATGATAGCTGAAAAAAAACTCAGATGTCGCCACTTATATCCCTGAATTTAAAAACCCATAAAATAAAGTTTGAAAACTAAAACCCCGACAATTGTTATGATAAGCAAAATCATCATTACAATCGGGGGACCTCTTTTCGGTCCTCGGGAAAACTGTTTAATCTTAGAGGTGCCTCGACTGTAATGACGATTTGCTTTGACTTATCATAACAATTTCAGATGAAAATATTTTCTTGTTTTCATACTTTTAAGAGCGCGATTCTGTAATTGTCGGGATTTTAGTTTTCAAACTCTATTTTATTTAAACCATTTTGGGGCTATAATTTCGTGGGAAGTATTTTAACGATACATCATTTGTCAAAGTATGTTAAGTAGTTTAAAAGCTACGTCCGAACAGATGTAAATACATACATATCGGTCAAACACATAACCCTCGCCATTGTATAGTCGGGGTAAAAAGAACATTAGAAGAAATTTAAAGTCAACAAAAGCCGTCAAACAATGGTGGATCCAATCTCGTATATAAACTTCACCGTTACAGAATCGATGGTTTTTTGTTTGTTCCTTTTACTATGACGATCGATTGCTCCTGCAATAAAGTTGGGAAACTAAGCTTGGTACAGATCCAACCACTCGGTTTGCGTCGTTTCTTACAGTATACATATTGGGTAAATAAATAGTATACTCAATAATATTCTTGAAAGGAAAATAATATTTTCGGAATGTCTTGGAAAATAAAAAATTGAAATAGCGCCTGCTCCTTTCATATGTTTCCAACGGACTTATGACAAAACAAGAAATACTTTATAGGGTACAATTTTTGGCATGCAACGATGTTAATAATCGGTTAAACCGTAACAACTCTTTCCTGATGCTATGAAAAAAATATTTTTTTGCAGAAACCAGAGTATATGTTTCCAGTCATCATAAGATAAATTTGGGATTTTCCACGTCTGGTCCATTTAGTTTGCAATTTGTGGAAATACGGATTTTTCGCGTTCTACTCTAAATTTTTCTTTAAAAATGTTATTTCTGTTACATCCTTCGTTTTTAACCCCGGAACTTTAAAAAAGGGTTGTAATAAGTTTAACCGCTATGTGTGTGTGTGTGTCTGTCTGTGGCATCGTAGCGCCTTAACGGATGAATTGATTTTGACTTTTTTGGTTTTGTTTGATAAGTAATTTAATGGAGAGTGTTCTTACCTATGTTTCAAGGGCGAATTTAAGGTTCCGCACCCGAAAAAAACTAAAAGTTGGCTTTGATCTTCCACATCGGCTCAGTCTGGAAAAAGCTTTAAGGAAAAAGTAATTTAATGGAGAGTGTTCTTAGATATGTTTCAAATGCGAGCTTAGAGTTTTGTATCCGGAAAATTTGTCGGGGCTTTTTTTAATTTTGTAAATTTTAAGGTGTTAGACTTGTTAAGGTATTAGAAAACACCGTACATTGATAATTCAATGAAATTATAAAAGCAAGTAAAGTAGAAAGTAAGCAGCAGCCAAATACAAAACCAAGTGCCAAATTATTTAACTATTTCACAATGAAATTTGAAATTTGCAAAACACAATGTATGTACATTTCATGTAAATGTGTTTATTATTTACAACATTCCTGGGTGTTTTCCATGGTGTTGTAAAGTTGGCTCTTATGGCGTTTTATTATTGTTATATTTTTTTAAGAAGATTTGTTTAACTTTTAACTTTTGTTTTTTCTAATGTTGTCTTACAAAGAACTAAAATAATCTAATTAAGAATTCTTCAAAAGTGTAAGCGGGTCGAAGTGAATATGACTCTTCGAGGCCAAAATAATTTGAAAATTAAATAGAATTATGATAAAATTTTTCCTTCTTTAAATTTCCAAATGATAAATATTCACATAGAAATTTGAAATGGACCCCGCAGGATTAGATAGGAAAAGGGCTTTCGTAGAAACTCTTTCAAACCGCCCCCAAAATGTTCTTCGGAATTCACAGTATTTGACTACCGTATTAATAATGAGACAACTTACAACACACCAACTAACGCGACAATACAACATAAAAAAAACTGTACAGAAACACACACATGCTACACACGGTAGTCATATATCTCGTAGCTCGAAAACTACTCGTTAAAAAACTGTGTGGTGGCGAAAGCTTTTGCTCAGAACGATCTGAAGAACATTTGGGGGGGGGGGTTAGTTTCACAGAAAGCTATTTTCCAATCTAACAGTGCCGGATCCTTTGTGTTTCTTATGTATTCCTATTTAATCTTTTCTGCACCTTAATTTTGTTAAAATATGAAATATATCCAGGTATCATACAGTCTCACCTTCTTTGAAGTTTTTAATTACTACCGTTTATTGGATTTAAATCCGCAGTAAAAATTAGAGAGTTACAGATAGTGTGACAATACACTCATATATTAAAATTTGTAGAAACCTTTTAACTTCAACAAATTTTATTAATTTTTATTTCAGTGTTCGGGGTTTCAAAAGTTAGTTTCTATCATAAAGTGAACAATTCGGTATGATTTAAATATTTTAAATACAATAGAATAAAAATAATTTTCTAGAGGGCTATTCCGGAGTACAAACTAAACTTTAATTAGAATTAGAAACTGGATTAAAATAATTCAATGAAAATAATATCATTGTAAAACAAGCTGGCGCACCCTTGTGATATCCTTCTCATAGAAATTTGACTTTTTCTCCCTTGTTTTTTTTAGTCTGGTACCCCTATCGCGCCCTTCCTATATTTGTATATTTGTATAGGTATGATGTTTCTTAAGTACTTTTCAATACTATTTTATTACAAATGGATTTCCATGCACTCTTTGCAACCCCGGGTAGAGATGGCTCTGTTAATTGTAATTTTGGAGCGATTTAGATTGCATTTGAATATTAGTAATCGTAATACATTATAATTTATATTTTATATCAACTGACATTCGATATTTATTTTAAAATATAGGTAAAATTAAATTAAGTAAGTATTTTTTTGAATGTGTACATTTGATAAAAACTATGAAAAAAGTACGTAAATTTGACTTAAAAAATTAAAATTCAATAAAGATGATACGAAAGCTGGGAACGTTTCCGAGAGTTTATTTTGAAACGAATACACGGTTGCTAAAGAACATGAAAAATGATTTTTTAAATGGTCTACAAATAGTTTTAATATTAGACTATTTGCAGCGCTAATTTTTTTCGGTAATGTGCAGCCTTAATAGTCATACTAATTTTATTTAATCGATTTAGGTATAACTATCCGCTATCCGTCTATTTAACTGGACAATACCAACTGTAAAAACAATTATTACCAAATAATGACCTTTATCTCTCATTATCGTTGTAGCTCCGACGCTTTTACTTGTAAGCTTTTAAACAAATTCAATTTTCTGTAAGCCGATTCAGTAGTTTTTGTGTGATTCCTGAGCAAGCACACAAACAGATATATAGACAACGGTTTGATAATAGTGAAGATATAAATAATATTCATTTTTTTAACAGTACCCACGCTTTTAAGGATATACGTGTGCCAGGGCAATTTTGAATAAAAGGCTTATTTTTTTTATATATAAAGTCGAACAATTAATCAATTCTGGAAATTTTATGAAGGTTTCCCGATTATTGAAAAAAATAAATGACTTCAAAAGTAGGCATATTTAACATTGGTCTAATGGGAAAACCGTATATGGATGGATTTAAATTAAAATCAAAACCGTAATAAATTATTGAAAACAAAAAAAAAACCTGTTATGTCCGACTAATTAAGGATGTATGAGCACCGGGGCACAAATTAAAAAAAATATTTTTCAAATATTGATGGTGAATTATGTTATAACTTGACAATATAAGACGAAAAGTTTGAATAAAATTTTTCGATATCTGAAGTTTTCAAAATATCGAAAATTGCAAATTTTGTTTAATTATTTAGTTTTCGATACTTCAAAAACCAAGGCAGATATCGAAAAATTGTATTCTTATTTATCGTCTACATTCATGAAGTGATAACAAAATCCATCATCAAAGTTGAAAATAAGGTACAAATAATTTCGACCACAAGTACCGCCTTGGCGCTCGCACTACCATTATAATATAATTAATTTTATGTAAATGGTATATCAAATCTTAATATATATATATATATAGGCATATAATAAAATTTTGATAAGGTCGGTTTTATTTTTATTTTTATTACTATTATTATTATTATTTTTTTCTTTGAATTAACATTTTGTGAATTATAGTAAAAAATTATTTTGGAATACAAACAGAAATGCCTGGTGAAAATACACAAGTCTGATGACCAACTAGCTCTTAAGATGACAGTTTATTAAGAACGACATATTTTGACACATGCACCATAGCAAATGGTGGACATTTAACTTCGTAGGTGATGAAAACATCTTTCTATAATTGCCTCAAACCGTTCAGTAATTATTATTGTATTATAACACAGGCTTTGAGGTAAAATACTTGCTTTTTTTGTGGAAATCGTACTTCAAAAGCAGGAAAAATTGTTATACTAATTCATAAAATCATTTATCGTCAATATTTCTGTAAATATTAATTTTACAGATAAGGGAATCAATTATTGTTTAATTGATTTTCTTCATTTTTACAAATTATCAAAATTTTGCAGTTTCTTAAATAAATAAACGATAAATCGTGTAGACAAAAAAGGAATTCGCCATTGTTGAATGAATCACTTTCAAAATATCATTAACAATAGGCACGATAGATAAACCCGAGAGCAAAAAGCTCTGACAAAATGCATCATCGTTAATTTGAAAAGCATAAAAAATATAATAGAATATATTAAATAGGTTTTTAAATCAAGAACAGCTGAGCTTTTTTGGCTTCATGTATGGTAAGAGTGGGATTAAAAAGCTAATAACCTCCCTCAAATAACTTCTGTAATACCAACTAAAATCGCATACAAATTCAACCTTTATCTTAACTTTAAGGAACTAAAAAAAATGTAAAAAACTCCACGAAAAACAGAAAAAACGAAATTTCTACAAACGAATGAGAGTAAAAAAATGATACAACAAAAAAGTAGCAAACAGAAAGAAAACCAAAATGTAGCGGTCCATTTTGAAAGCCAAGTTGTAGAAGCTATGAATCGGACTTAATACACCTCCCTTCGATGAGACGTTGCATTGTCGATATTTTCGGAAACAATTTCTCATACTGGTATTTTTTAGTGGCTCGGGGTGAATGAAACTTGTTTTCCTATTTCGATTACCTTTACTCGGTAGCCTGCAAAAGATAAGATAATTGTAAAATTAACTGCAAACATATCAACATGTATCAATTCTATGTATGAAAGTTTATCGATCAAATCATGTTTAGAGATTCAAGGTATAGCGTTTTTAAATATTTGCAACTTAACTCCTTTAAAATTTTTACTATTAACGCAAAAACAATTTTTCTTACTTTTTTTACAATCAGTCTTTAGCCTACCTGTATTCTGATAAAATACCCTCATTAAATATAAATGCTGTTCAGTTATTATCAATATCTATGAGAGACACAGAATGATTCAAAGTACATTTGAATCTAGGTATTAAATCTTACCCTACACATAAACGTAGTCTCTCTTAAAATATGTAATAATAACAATAATAATAATAATAATAATAATAATAATAATAATAGCAACTTTATATTAAAATCAAATTTCATAAAAGCTCCGTACAACACATAGCAAAAGCTGTGTCATAGCCTAGATAGCTGGTACCTACGTACTAATTTCATTTAATAATAACAACATACTCACTTATGCTATATGTAGCAGCCGTAGTAGTAGAACTTTTAATAGCTTTAATAGCTTTAATAGAATTGTTTTTATTACTATCATCTAATATTATAATATTTGGGTAATGTGTACTAACCAAGGATATTTGTTATTTAAATCATGTAAGTTTTTATAAACATGTTGAATTTATAGTAACTATTTGCAAATAGAGTGTATCTACTACAAAAGAAGCAACTGAAAGAAAGATAATCCAAGAACATTTGTTTTCAAGTAAGCAAGAAATAAATAACATTTTTTAGTGTTTCATTCTAGAAAATAATTTGTTTAAATTACACAGTGGCTATTTGGCTTTGTAGGCCAATAGAATAACGAAAAAGATATGGCTTACGTGTTGTAGACAACAAAATTGCTAAATAAAATGGACATTTCGCTCTTTTGATTCCTGTCAAGCAAATTGCGATCGGGTAAAATCTCGACCTGCTCCAATTCAAACACTTTTTTTCAGGCATCTAATGCAAAATGGAATTGTCCAAAACTATTAGACCGAATGACACGTTCCAAAGCTAATTTTGTTTTTTGAGGTATCAGCTACAAGGTATGTTTTGATTAAAAACAATTATTTGCAAACAAATAAATTTAATTGAAAATAATAGCGTTTTTATTAATTTCTAGAAAAACATCTAAGGAGCAAAAAGTACCATAGCACTAGTATCCTAAAGTGCACCATTTACGAATTATAGAACTTAGCAAGGAAGAAAATCGAAAATTTTCTGCCGACATTTGTTTCATAACTTCAGTCACCGGGTTTCGGGCGAGTAGGCTCGGCTGGTCCATTATGTGAGTACTCTCTCCAGAGATTAAATCCACTTTTGACCTGTAACCCCCAACAACACGTATTATGCGTAATTCTATTAGCCTATTGTGTTTAAAGTTTTCTCCTACCTAAATATTCTCCTCTTGGCCACTTACTTGTGGATATTAGCTTTGCAATTTTTCACATATAAGGTGAAATGATGAATAGATATAAAGTGTGAGAAATCGTACCGCCATGTACCTTGGTTCAAACAACGTGCTGTACCACAGATCAATGATAAGTAAGCGTAGATCAAATGAAAAAAAGAAGTTTCATTCACCCAAGAGTCAATTAAAATACCAGTTGAAGCAGTTTTCAATATTTCATTTACATACCAGGACAATCAGTGGGATGATCCTACGTACATTACCATTTGATTCATTGTATATTATTATTTCAATCATACTATGGAAAGCAATTCCAATACCTGGCGTATCTTAATTGCAGTTTCACATTTAAATTATCAAAAACTACTTGTATACCTATAGAAATAACAGCTTTATAAGTAGAAACTACTTCCCTACGGCTTTAAGCACACAATAATACACCTAGTAATTTTGATCTTGATCCCTGGTCCTACACTCTCCCTTGTAGTTCTGTCATAGTTATTGTAATGTTTATGTAACGTATTCTCTCTCTCTAACTAGTGTTAATATAAATAAAACAAATATACTAATTAGCAAATAATATAATAATTGTTTGTCGTTAAATATACATACATTGTTAATTTGTAAGTGGTTAATTAATAACTATTAATAAATAATAACGTTTTCTGTAATAATTTTTGTTGTATATTATTTAATTATTTGTTAGTTATTTTTAAGTTTATTTTCCAAAGTCTATAGAAAGGATTCTAATAAACAAGCAACTAGCAATTTTTGATGTTAATATAAGCTAAGTACACCATGTATACAACTAAATATTTGGGCTGCGTCACATAAATCTGCAAATTTTACGATTGTGAAAAACATTTCTGAGATATCGACTGAAAAGCTATCTAACTATATTGGTCTAACGGTCGAAGTCATTCGATTTATGTATTATTTGGATCAGATCCCATTTTTTACAATTTTTTTAAAAGGGTATAAAAGGCGAAAGAGTCACAAACATTTTTTTGTTTCAAAATTTGATTGAGCTTCGAACATATGGTAATTTTGACGCAATTACAAAAACTGGGTGCATTTACGATTGAAAAACGTAATTTTTGAAATATTCATTAAAACCCTGTACAAAATTCTTTATATTTGGAGTGATTCAATATATCTCGATAGATACTCGTCTCATTGTCCAATTGGCTTGAGTATTGTTTTTTTGGTTCTTACTTGAAATGTTGGGTTGGGTTACTCAAAATAATCCATAGGAATAATCCATACGAACATCTGGTTGGTTTTATGATTTAACAACAAGTTTCTGAAGTATCGATTTAAAAATCATCAATAGGACAGGACTTTTGTATTTTTGGATTAACTCCACCGTAGAAAATAATTTTTACCAGAATCGGAGACAATAAATTTTTTCAATTAGTTTAATTTTACTATACCTTGTATTATGGCTTAGGGATGCAATATAGCTTCCAGGAGGAAACAGTTGCCCCGATGGATCCGCTATTGAAGGCTACATAAACTACAATATCTGGACAATATCATAATTTGACTTCTATGACTAAAATTTTGATAAAATGCTAAAAAAAAAATACCTACACGGTGGATCATTTTCAAAAAAAAAGTTCTTTCAAACATCTTAGTAAAAAAAAAAGAATCAACAAAAGTTTTCGAGCTTGAAGGACCATTTAACGATAACCTTAAATAAAATTTGATCCAATATATCACTAATAATAATTCATTATTAATTTAATTAAAAATAAATTAATATCCAAAGTTTTTTTTTTTTTTGTAAAATATGTCAATATTTAAGTTTTTCATTTACATCCGACTCCCAATTTTTACAATATAGAATGAGACGGGGATTTTCTCTTCCAAACTCTGAGACATATATAAATAATATGGTTAAGAAAGATTTTCGTATTATAAAATCATCGTGAGCAAAGAATTCGGTCCCTAAGTATTTATGTACAAGAGGTTGGCATCACATTTTTCAAATAAGTATTTTTTTTAAATTTACCATAATGCATTCGTCTTTACCAGGCATCACAAAACAGTTTCACCTAAAAAATAGAAAAAAACCGGGTCCATTTGACGCTTAAAAAGATTTTCGAACAAAATATTAGACGAAATATAAATAAATTTTGAAAATATTTTTAATTTTTAAAGCTTTTCTTATCTGTCAAAAACGCTGTCATCCGTTTGGTGACATAATATTGATATTATCAATAGTCATTACTCCAAAACATTTTGAAACAGTAATTCATTCTCCCCATAGCGGAACTCGCACCACAATCCACTTCTACATTGATTCTTGATCTCTTTTAATTTATTTTTCACTACCAAAAGTACCCTATTTTTATGTACACGAGTATACAATAATATATAATAACCATTTGGGATGCGTATAGTAAAATGAGAAAATGTATCATCGGAACACAATAATACACTTAAAATTTAATAAATTTTATTAAATACAATATATTTATCTCTCTTAAGTATGTTGATTTTGGTAATATATTTATTTCTCTCTGTAGCTGCTTGTCAGTTTAATTTGATTATATAAATTTCGTGTTATTATTACTTTTAGGTTTTATGTGCTTTTTTTGTGTGGACGTAAAAAAACATTTTTTTTTTTTTTTTAAATTTATTAGGTATCTTTGAAAAATTATTGTTTAAGTTCCCAGAATTTATTGATTTTATTTATTTGTAATAAAAGGTTCCATAAAAAATTTTATATTCTGACTAAAACTGTCCAGCATTACCACCATTTAAAACAAAATTTCTATGTACAGAGCCGATTTTTATCTATTTGAAATTCTATATCTTTTCATTATGTTATAAATATATGAGCTTTCATACAATAATTTCATTTATAATATTATTGCTTATATTTTTAAATAACGTTATTATATAAAATCGAAGACAAGGCTGAAAAATTGTGGCATACATGCAACTAAACTGTCAATTCGTAAATGGTAACGGGTGTTCTGATAGTATAATCGGTTAATAGTGAACGGAGTCTTGAATTATGGAAACAGCTCTGATGGTATCGCAGATTGTGGGTCCCCGTTTTCTACTTTGGCTGAATGTGAAGTTTGATTTTTGTTCAAAGGCTTGGATTTTTGACAAGATTTTACTTAGGATGGGAACAAAAATTTTTAGTGAATAACTATTCAAATAATTTTGTCATGAACAGAACATATAAAAATTCTATATAAGTAATTTTATATACATATACAAGTGTGAAATTGGAATTGTTCGTTACATAAATTATTAGTACCTGGATTACCGAGCTTTCCTCGGTATATTTTGAGTTAAAAAGGCACAAATAAAAAGGCACAAATTTTATCGCTAATATAAGAACCATTTAAAATGTCTCCACAAAAATTCCAATTTGTATGTCCCGGTAATGTACTTTATTTTGTCGCCAATAGAAGTCAGGAAGAGTCATATTTTGCAGTCAATTTTTCAGTTTTTCCTAAAAAACACGGTTTTAACGACGTTTTCTAAAAATGAAATCTAGCTAGACCTATTTTTCGCCCCTAAAATCCCCTGCATACTAATTTTCATGAAAATCGTTGGAGCCGTTTCGGCTCGCATATTATATATATATATATATATATATATATATATATATATATATATATATATATATATATATATATATATATATATATATATATATATATATATATATATATATTTATATATAATTAGAAAATGCCGGTATTTTTATAAAAATTTTAATGATTGGCAAATAGAAGCAAATTAGATAACGGAATAACGCATATAAAATACTTTCTCTGACAAATATAGCGGATATGTCGCAATATTATAAAAACGAAAACTTTTTAAAACGAAAAATTCATATTTAAATTTATGGTAAAACTAAAAATAACAACCCGCAGCGCGTATTGCCTTTATGAGAAAAGCCAATAATTTCCTGACAAATATTTATATATCCACTTCGAAACGATTCTAAGAATCGAATCTCTACACTTCAAAAGATTTTAACCATCAGCATATTTTATGATCATCCAAAAATTTGCCAGCTCAGTCTCGAAAAATTCCGAATTTGTCGCGTATATACTCTTAAATTTATAAACTTACTAGCTTGATACCCACCCACTTCACTGGGCTTAAAAGTAAAAACCACTCCTTTATAGCCTCCACCTGTCTTAATCTCTCTTATTCCTCTTCAATAACACTCGAAGAGATTGTTTTACACGACAAAAAATATATATGAAAATTTAAATTTTTTTAAGTCTCAAATTTATAGCCAAAATTAATTGAGTATATCAGAAAAGATAATGAATTGTCTGACATTTACTATTAGAAATTTTTACAGAAATCTTTTAATTATGGTTAAAAATTATGATCATAGATGGAGCAGTAAAATGTCAGAATTAATAAATTTTTTTTTATATATCTATAAATTTTAGCTCATGTGTTATTCTAATGTATGAGCTACATTTTTGTTCAGTTTCATTCATATTCATTCATTAGTTTTTGCGTGAAAGCGTAACAAACAAACAAACATTTATACTTTCACATTTATAATTTATTGGGATAGGTATTAAATTTATATAATTTTCGGGTTGTATAGAATAATTTCCTGTCAGGATATTAATAAATTCATTTTCTGAAAATTTTTTCTCCCCCAGTTATTTTTGTTTTCCATATTATGATAATACTTGACTGCCACTGTCATTGTATGCGAGGCTTATAATCTATAACAAAATAACAAATTTGAATAAAAAAAAACGAAATTGAGCATATGTAATTTATGTTCATCGTTTTTACGCCAAAATTGTCTCACATATAGAGATGGAGATATGTGTAGGAAGTGGCGGTATTCTTCTGTGTACATTTTTATCAGCTAACAATTTTATCTATGTATTTTTTAGTTTTTGTTATATTTCATTTCAGGACGAAAATAATATATGTGATACAAAATGTTTGTAACGCTACATGCTATCGTAGGTCGAGGTCGATGTCGTAGGGAGAGGTTAATCGCTTAAATTTAATTGTATATTTTCCTTAATTATGTTTTTATGGTTAAAAGTTTAAAAATTAATGCTTTGGTTATAAATTAAATAATTACTGAAAGACAAAACTAAGAAAATTGATTCTAGCTAACCGCCCATGGCATGATAGATTGAAAAAATTCATGATAAAAGTTTTGGAAATATTTTGAAAACAAGTGAAACCAAACAATTGACTGAATTCATTATTTAAACATCATGTAAAGAAAGATAGCCAAACACACCTAACTGATATTCCCATATTACACAAACTATAATATTTGCGCCTAATTTGCGCTCTCACGGGTAAACAGGTAAACGAAAAAATATTTCAAACAAAAGTTGTTTATTTTTTTATAAGGAACCAATTGACCTATGTTGCTCATTTACGAACTCGACCTCACTTTTGATGTCCTGAGCACGCTATAGAAAATTGGACGAATAGTATCTTAGTTTCCGGCTAAAACCGTAAGCGAGGGGTGACATTTGGAAGCAATGTTAATACGAAACCAAAAAAAGAAAGAGCATGGAAAGTGCAAATTTTCTGGATAAAAGATATTCTCGTAAATAGAAACATACTATCCGATAATTCGATTGTATCGATATAAATCTGATTCAAAACAACCCATTATTTATTTTTTTAAATTTTCTTCTTCTTCCATCATTGGTTTAAGTGACACACAAAAAAAAGTAATTTCAAGGTAACCTTAACATACTCAACGTTGAACAAAATTTAACACTTTCTTTTTGTAGAAAAACAAACAGTACAAAGAAGAAAATGGAAAGACATTTTATTCTAGAATTATGTCTTCGAGAAACTGTTATTGAGTCACATAACAAAGTTTAGTGCCCCATATCACTATCACACATATAGAGGTCACCACTATTAAACGAAGTGGTTTCTTGTATAAGTAATAAAAAAGAACAAGAAAAAAACAACCATTAATCTGTCTGATCGTCACTGTTCTCACTGGGTTTCGATGTATTTGTGAATCACAGATTTCTATACTATATACTAAACGTTTGGCTTAGCAATTATTGACATTTTAAACATGAATTTGTGTCAGTTTTTCGAATTTATAAAAACAATTTAAAATCTAGTTTCAAGAATCTACTAACAAGATTAAAGACATTCCAGCCTCCAGTATATAAGTCGATCCATTCTAACATACTAAGAAATAAAAATACTTTGGAACTTAATTATTGACAAAATATAGAAAATATTGTTGAATTGTCAGATGAGGAAGGTTGCAATGTGAAAAAGATCGTGATCATTATAGGCTCGCTGAAACGATTACTAATTTCATTTAAATGTAACAGAATCATCGCGGATGATTGTAACGAACGTCCAGGTTAGGTTAGGTTATATTGGCTGTCCACGAAGGATATAGAGCCCATTGTGATACCACATGTGTTTTACCACCTTTCCGCTGATAATTTCATTTATCAGCTCCTCAATTTCAGAGGCTGAGTGCACCTCCTTCATGCATATACCATGCACTACACCAGCCGATCACAACTATTAATTAAATTAATTTTGTTGCGAGCTAATAGGGCGACATCGAACGTCTAATACATAATAAAAACCAAGTCTGAATAATCAAAGAAGTAATCAAACTACGATAACGAAAGCCATGAACGAAGAAAAAACAACAGATCATCTGCTATTTCGTAGAATGGATGTTCTAGTATTTTTAACGAAATATGAGAGTATTTTCAACCAAATATGTGGCTTCCAAACGTCAATCAACACTGCGAACCCTTCCTTTAGCTAGCTCATTACTTGCTTATTCTCTTAAAAAATCTTTCTCAGTCTCAAAACGTTAGACTTACAGAGTTCCCTCCATTTCGCTACATAAGCAATCACCTCATGGTCGAGACCAATTTGTCTGAAGTATGTTTCATATCTCCAAGGGTCAGTTTTAGATATTGTCAGTCCCCGTAGTTTATTTTGCGCCTTTCGGAAATTTCGGTTCTTAGATTTTCTTCCATTACCCTAAAGCAGTAATCCTCTCAATTAACAATAGTATCCCAGCACTCATAATATTTTTTCTGGTGTATCTACGCTCGTTTTGATCGTCTTATGTGTTTAGAAGCGAATTGTTCCTTCGAGATTATCGGTCTAGAATTTTCTATATAATTCAACTATAAAATGTAATTATTTTTGGCTTCACTTGTACTTTCGTAACTGATGTTTTTATTTTGAAAATATGATTATTGGAAATCTAGGTACAGTCGAAACATCTTTGCCATGAATTGTACAAACCATTCAACAACAATAACAAACATCACTACCATGGAAACTGTGGTTTGATTTTTCTTTCCAAGAATACTAGAAGTTCATACATACTTTTCACTTCGAAAATACAAGACTGCTTCGAAAAGATGCATTATTGAGTGAAGTAAGTAATACAAGTAAGTATTACTTTATATATTGGTCAAGACACCATGTATTGTGTACTAAACATTCAATAATAAATACACTTCTTCGCCCAAGTCAGAACTGTGTAAACTTTTCTAGCTACAGTGATGGCAATTTTTTACAAGATTTTTATCGAGCATAGTTTCCACACCTAGTTTTTTACAGAATTCACGGCCACGCTCATAACAATTTGACGAGTTTTCATCGGTAGTCTCTCTTTTGAGACTCCCTTTGAATATTTCCAGTGTAACCTCTCTATAACGTATGAACGATTACAATTTGCGGCATAATAATTTGGAATGAAATTTTGTCACAATTTCTAGTTTATATCCTATTTATACTTTAGCTTTTTCCCAATAATACCCATGGATAGAGCTTTTTCCATAGAGAAAAGAGTGCATGAGCGATCAGAAAGAGTATCCGCCGGTAAGAAGGGGAACGCTGGAGAGCTTCCATATCATTTTCTTTGTGGTGCCGTCATCATATGATAGATAGAGATATGGTAACTCGGCAACGTACTATCGCTAACCTGCGGCCAGTCATGGCTAGCCTAGCCACTGACGCACTCAATTGTTCCTTTTGCTGTATAAGCATTTGGACTAGTGTATAAGTGTATAAAGTAGTTATGTGTCCAAATCTGATTCATAAAATCTATCTTAAAAATAGAACATTTTTATAATATAAGAATAGATGCTCGCTTTGCTCGCAAGGAGGTTATTTAACTCCTGCGGCAATTCAACTAGCACTACATGAATTGTTAGAAAACTTAATAAAATACTTAAAGTAATAGCAGTAAAATCGTAATTTTGAAGGTTTTTTCCCGATTTTCAGACCGTATCTAACATGTCTAGAAGTCCTTTAAATTTTTATACAGAGGTGTTCTGTTATTCACAGCAGAAGGCCTCACACTAATAAGCTAATCAAGGTGAGCGAAAAAGCTCTTTACCAAATTTGTATCTGAGGCCTAGATGAAATTTTTTTAAAGATAGTAGAGGCAAAGAAGTTCTATACATTTAGCATTGGATGCTTCCTCTCGCCTCACCTTCCTCAAGTGCATAACCTTACTCCCTTAATTAACAATCCTGTATAGTCTTCAAATGCATTAACTTGTATACTAAAGGATTAGAGTTGTTTTTTCTTTAAATTCTAAATTCTGTTCTCAAAAGTCTAAACCATAGTGAAATGTTATAAATAAATATAACAATACTTCATAATACTTACGAATATCTTCATCTTGCTAGACATGAAGAAGAGTTTTTCTTTCACAATATAATAAATATTCCAGACATATTTCCAATCAGAGAGGGAAGTTTTTTTTTTGTCTTTTTTTATGTATCTGAAGTTTTTCAAATTAATAACAAAATATATATATTTAAACTAAAAGTTTGTAATTTTATATATATTTTGAACAAAATAGTTGTTTGAAATTTTTTTTGAGAAAAACTTTCTCACTCCACATAATATAAATTATGAATTTATTTTCGTTTGTGAGTTAAAGATTTTCATTTTTCGTTTGATTAATGGTAAAATTTCAGTGATGTACAGTATGTAATATCCCAAGTGACCTTATTAAGGCTAGACAATGATAAAAAAAAATTTCATGCAGAAAATATTTCTGATTCGATGTATCACATGATAATTCTCTATTAAATTTAATTTATTACGTCTTCAAGTAATATCTCCTATAAAAGACAAATTGGGCTCTTGTACTGATAAGCAATAACCAACCTCATTGACACAAAATGACAGTAAAATCGTCGTCATGTGACCCATACAATTTCTTTGCATTAAAAGATGCCAGATTTAATGTCAAAAACTACACTACCTTATTCAACAATAGAGAATATTCATGTATTTTTTTTATATATTTTTAATTCACTGTTTACACCGTTATAACATATTAAAAAATATAAATACTGTTTAAAAATGCTGTAATTAAGTGCAAAAAAATATTTAAAATAGAGTATACTTTTGAAATGTTTAAACGCAGTCTTTTTGGCTGCTAAATTGGAGATAAATGTGAGTGATCTAATATGTGAGCTGTCAATCGGTGACAGTTTAATGTATAATTTACACTTAAAAAAATGAATTTAAAACATAGAATTTACACACATTATTATTAAGTTTTCTAATAAAAAGCCGTAGAATGATATAACTCAATGTAAAACCAAACAAAATATAAGTAATACCATACGGTATGTCAACAAATCTGACAAGCTACACACTATGGCATCACGTTTGTTTTAAAATTTGAATTTTCGTTTATTTGAATTTCTCTCACTGAATTTGTACTTTTATTAATTAATTTTGAGTAATTAAAAAGATATTAATTACTAAAATAATGGTTTAGTTGAAAGGTCCAGCCAATAAAATTAATGGTTTAGTTGCTTAGAATTTTATTTTCCAAAGGTTACTAAAGGCTGTAATAAAATACTGATCGCAAAAAATGTGTTCTTAATATGGTAGAAAATAAACATTTACTTAGTTCAAGAAATTTTTAACAGTCAAAGATTTTCTTGAAATAAGTAAATTTTGGGATCGTTAAGAAATAATTACGTGATATAAGAACATCAACCGCCAGATAGAATCGTTTAATTAAATCCAGTTATTATTTTATAGTGTAAAACAACCTGTACATTTTTCATGAAATGGTTAATCTGACTTTTCGATGGTAAATTTATTGCACCAAAGAACCAACAAATAAATCACAAGTAATCTGCATGTTGGTGTCGAAAAAATTCCGAGATGGTCTATATCATTATTTTATTTGGAGAACTGCTGCTTAAAAGTTGAAACTGACTTTTGAAAAAAGTTGCCAATTAGGAAAAATCTTGGAAAATATTAGGGAATTAACTTTTCGAGCAATGATTATGGAAAAATAAATTTGGATACAACAATGAATATGAAATTTCCAAAATAAACAGAAAGCATCACCGAACTATCAAAAAGAATCTGACTAGATGTATTGAAATGATTTCAAGAATTACATCCTTTCCATTTCTACTTTGAGTTGATACCAGGAATTTCCTAGAATTATTTAAAAAAAATATTTTAACCTCTTAATCGCATCAAGGGTCCTCAAACATTGTGTCACACAATCTCTATAAACATTGACCTATATCTTAGGGAAAAAAATTTTTGAACATCATTTTCTCTAAAATTTGTTGACTGGACAAGAAGAATACATGCTTGAGTACTGATGAAAAAAATTAAGTATCAACAAGAGATAGATACCACATTTCTTCATTCACACAAAAATATTTTTCTGTTTAAAGTACTTAAAGTTTTCCATAATGTTAAAAATAAAAAAAAATGTGCAATATCCAAACGTCCTCTATACAATAAAAATATAAAAGACACCCGGTAGGAGCTATGTTTTTTTAAATGTAGCGGTTATTTTTTTATTTACAAGATATTTTTCTGACAATTTAAGGTATTAATTTTAGAAGATAAATACTGGTTTTATTCTTTAAATAATTTAATTTTATAGCTGCATCTACTTTTTACTGTATGAATTAATTGTAATATAAGTTTAAAAAAGACATACTTCTGATTTAGAAGTCAACCCAATATGTGGGAACAATAACTATATTCGATTTAATCAGGACATTTATTATCATATAACATAAAATTTCCTTGTACTTACTTTAAATTATTTTTTTTTATATCTAACTTTCACAACTCATTTTTTTATGAGCAAAAACATCAAATTTTGACAAAAATATATATGACAAATAATACAAAAATTTGTGTACATTTTCAAATTCATGGCTAGCAGAATCAATTGAAAAAATTTAAATTTCCTTGGTAACCAAGGTGAAAATGGTCGGTTTTTGTTTTAAACTTTCCTTGGTTTGAAGTCCCAAATCGTCAATAAATTGTGCCCATAGTTAAAATAGTTAATAAAATTATTCAATATTATGGGGATAAATTCAAACAGTTTTAATTAAAGTTAAACTTCTCGTTATATCATATCAGACACTAACAGGAAAGGGTCAAATTCAAATTTCATTTTAGAATTTTCAGGACTACGACTCGATAAAATTAGAAGAAAAGTAAAATCAAAGTTTTTTGACACTGAAACTAGGTTTTTATATATCGAAAACCGAAAATGAATATATATGGAATTGTATTTTTTATTTTTTAATCTCCAGAACTCAAAATAAGTAGGTAACCAAATATCGAAAAATTGTAGCCCTTTTCTACGCCCAATTTCCTCAAAAACCTTACTTATATCTTAATGTTACACAGCTATAAAATATAACTGATTTGAATTCGAGCTGAAAGTTTGTAGCCTGAATATGGAGGATTGAAATATCCAACTACCAAAACATTTTTACTGCTCAAAAACTTTTCGAGTATGTATATCTAACAAATATATTTTTGTAGTATGTATATACAAGTGAAATGTAGATATTTTTATGATTAGGACACAAAATTTGTTTTTGTGAACATAAAAAATATACACAGAACACTCTAATCTCTTGACTTATTCGTGGTAATGTTTGTGTGTTTATTGTAGATTTTGAAGGGCTAACAAAAATAAAAATCCTTCAATGTTGTGTGTTATGTTGAGAAAATTGTGACGACTTTATTATTTCGATATGGATGATTTTATCATGTGTAAAAGGAACAAAAAAAAATTTTTTTCCTTGTAAGAATAGTATATTACTAGTTTTCATTTATTTTCTTATATTGTAGGAATTTTTATGCTTCTCTGTGAAAGATGAAATTGGTGGACAGAATTTTCAAGGCTAGACGAATAATTTTCTAACTATGTAGATAAAATAAATTATCATAAAACATATTCTTTGTGAACTTAGTCCTTTCCTTATCCTACTTCGTCAAAAATGACCATCGTTAAAATTTATATTTTTAATTTGAAAAATTTTTTTCAAATTAAAAAATAATTTTGTATTTTTTTATCTTTTTAAAGCAAAAAAATACTCTTGTGATTTTTTTCTCTTGGCGATTAGTTTTCGCAAGAAAAATATTGAAAAATTAAAAATGCAATATTCGATTTTTAGAAAAATGTGTTATTTTATCAATCACTGAGGGAATTCGCTTAGCTAACGCAGCTCTTGCGCTACAAAATTTTATTCATAAATTTTGTTTTTTATGCTAAAATCAAAAATTATATAGAAATATTAAGAATAATGATATGTAGACTTTTTCGCCACCTTAGCTTATGTGGAAAATATTACCATTTTACTAGTAGTACCTAAATTTTTTGGAAGACAAAGTGTAGTTGAGTCTTTTTATACCATGTATAAATAAAATATATCAAGGTATACTAAGTTTAAAGGTATACGTTAGTTTAGTCTTAAGTTAGTAACGCGCAAAAATATTGATGGTACAAACAAAATTTTGGTACAAGTGTTCATATAATCACCTAATTAGGCCATTTTCGGTCTACGCGATAATTCAAAATCTAAAAAAGATATCAACCTGAAATTCTTATAGCGTCCGTAAATGAGCAATATAGGTCAATTGGGTCTTAGCTCCATAGGACCCATCTTGTAAACCGTATAATAAGGACAAAACTTTGCTGTACATTTTCTTGTAAAAAGTATAATAATATAGAAACTTCTTCAAAATGATTAATAAGGGTGGTATTTAATACCATATATTAATTATGAAGTAACTACTATTTATATTATTTTTTATCAATCAATTACTTAGAAATTTTGATTGGCATATTTATGGTAAAATCGTGATCTCTAGAAACAACTTGAGAACATTTGAGACTTATATTTAGAAAATTATACTCTCCATACTTATTGTTTAATACACATTCTGATAAACAAATATTACACAAACGACCTTTTCTTTTGCAAAAACGCATGACATAATTTTCACAACAATATTCGGTTTCACTTGAAAATACTTTATATATGTCTCTTTCATATATATAAAAAAAAAAGTAAAAAATTTGTCAAATAAATTTTTTTCTTTTACCTTTTCTCCTCATGATCAAAAAAAGAAGCTGTTTTCAAAAATTCTATTCATAATTTTTCTCTTTTATTTCTGCAGGGAATGTTTTATCTACCCATTCTGCCTTTGTCCTCGCAACGATATGTATTCTTCATGGAATTTTAAACAGTTACAAAGCTTAAATAATTATATATGGTGTTTCTTTCATATTATTATTTTTTATTATGACAGAAAACAATTTCACTCTCGAAAATAAAACATATAATCCCGAAAAATATTAAAAAATAATAATTAAAAAAAATATATATATATTTATGTATATATATATTTATTATTCTCAACTCTCTCTCTCCATTTCACAAATCCAGATTTATATAGAAAATGGAGTAAAATCTATGTCGACTGACATTCGTTGTCTTATAAAGTATGTCTCACGAGGACACTATGGGACATTTTTTCAGTATGCAGCATGTTTGACTATGCTCATCTTTCCCAGCTTTTAGATCGATTAATACTAGTCGAATTTACTCTGATCAGCATTTTGTGTAATGTTCTTCATGAAATAACTCAGTGATTATTTTTAACTATATAGCTATTCAACTTTTATAATTTTGTCTTTTAGAGGACTGTGGAGTGGTTCAGCAACTTTTTTTGCGTCTACCATATCCAAAATAAAGTTTTCTATACTTTAAAGATTGTTTTTTTGACAGGAATTGTTTTTGTTCCAAGATTTGTGGTGAAATACACTTCGGATTCCCATTTAAATATAGTCTAAAAGTAATTAACAAACTCTGATGAAACAGAAAGTAATAATATTAATAATAACAATAATAATAGCGATAAAGATATGTTTTCTTTTTTGTTTCTAATTTCAATAAAATTCATTTCATTAATTCGTTCAAAATAATTTTGACCTAAAAATTACGAAAATAGCGTTTATTTGGTCGTATGCTATACGCTTTTCTATAGTGATTCTAATCGAGCTTTGATTATTGGCATGGTTTTGGTCGGATCAAGATTAGTCTACAGTGAATTTTTATCAAAGTACCTATCACTTTTAAAATATACGAAAAAATCGATATATATTTTTTTGTTCCAACTTTATTTAAAAATTATTTTCTAAAATCATTTTGACCCAATAATTAAGAAAATCACATTCATTTTAATAAACGATACACGTATTTAAAGGTATATATGTCCGCTAATACCAGCTTTATAATATAAGGATTATGTTACTGAGATTTCTAGGGCCATATTTTTCACATTTTTGTTTTTTTTTTTAAATGAAAGTAAATGTTTTGATAAATGGGCTAATTTTTTCCCCCGATTTTTTTCAAGCCATATGTCCGAGAAAACAGACAATGAAAATCATTAAAATTCAAATTGGCGAAAACGATCCGGAAACACACGATGTTACACAACGTTGGTTTGACGTCATTTAAAGTTGATAATAGTGATATATTAATACAACTGTGGACACTGTTTTATTTTCATTGCTTGTCGGATTTACATCACAGATCACGTGTGTGGTGGAGCCAAAAAAAATCTTTTTAAAATATTTCAAATATTGTGACTTTTTAACAATTTTTTGCATAGTGTTTTTATTGTTAAAATGCGTAATTTTTGAGTTACACGCTCTACTCTACCTATATTTTCATAAAAAATAATGAAAAAGCATTTCTATTTTTCATGAAAAAGGTCTTTTACTTTCTAAACACATTTTTAAGATAAACTTTTATATGCTGAAATAGGTAATAAATTTTAAAACAGCTTATAACAATGATAATGTTTTGTAATAACGATACTTAAAACATTTTTATACAATAATAATTTTAAAACAATATTGTTCAATAAAAATAAAAAAATTATTTATTTATGTTTTTTCTAAGAGAAATTTTATGTTTTAATTCTTATGTCATGTCATGTAAATACGGTTTTAATATGCCGGGCTTCTGAAACGTATTGGAACCCCCTTTGATCGCAGAAATAAATAATTCGTCGAAAAATAACCATGGTAAAAGTTTCCAGAAATAAAGAACTTTGGTTTCGAGGAGAAAGTCTGATGGAAACCTTTAATTAAATATCGATTTTGAAAGTCATTTAAAGTCAGCTTAAGCTAAAAATTGAAAAAAGATGAATCTCTGATAGAGATTCTTTGAAAAAGACCTCGCACAAATTAGAGTAATCTCCATTTCGGTCAAACTTTTTCAAATTTTGGCAAATGATAGTTTAAGTCATTCTAAAGAAAAGTTTCCATGGTCACAAGTCATGAAAATGGCAAGATTTCAAAATACATATACAGATATGTATAACTATATGCGTACGTGTCTTTTAGTAGTTTCCAACTTTAATTTTGCGATAACTTGAAATCCTTATTTTCATGACTTGTGACCATGAGAACTTTTATTCAGAATGACTTAAACTATCATTTGCCAAAATTTGAACAAGTTTTACTGAAATGGAGATTACATCAAATTTGTGCGAGGTCATTTAATCAAGTGAATATGTTTTTACTCACTTGACCTACACCCAAAGCCTCAATTTTTGCTTTGAAGGTTTTACTATTTTGCATTATCTTAAAGTTTCTTTAGTTAATCAAATAATTAATTAATTCAATAATAACTTTTACTTCCTTGTAAGTACAAAAGAATTGAAATTTGTATAAATATATATTGTCTAAATTGTCTGCAGATGTTTAATCTAGCAGGTCTGCGTACCAAATTTGAGCGTTTAATAATAAAATGATTTGTAAATATAAAAGATGATGCTATCGTTAATAAATCATAAAAACGTATACTGTTTTTAATATTAATTTAAGTATATACTAAAATAATCCATAACATTATATTTTTGATTGTGGATTTGATACGGAAAGATGAGAAGGCAGGAAGGAGAAAGAATATAATAAATAAGGTACATTAAACAAACGAATCATGAATTATTATTATATTTAATTTTTCGTTGTCGTAACTTTTTTCTGAGAGCATTTATATACTTAAAATGAAAAAGTGATCTATGTCATTTCATAAAATATATTTATTTTATCACCTGCCTTTTGAGTGATCTAAATGCATTGATACAAAATATTTATTGATAAAAAATTATTAGCCGGAAATCAGATTTTCACAAAACTTTTACGCAATTTTATCGATCCATTATGTGAAGGATTGATAATTAGTCATTCGCATTACATAAAGGTGGAAACTACATGGTGGAAAAAGGTAACTAAATTAACACTAGACACCCTTTCCTGCATAAATATGGTTCACTGAGCAAAAAGTTCGCGCTTTAAATACAAAACAACTTAAAGCCGATAGACATTTGGACAAATGCGTCGAAACACAGCAGTTAACCAAAAATATTGCCCTTGTTGGAATATTGGTATTGAATATGGTATTGTTTGTTTAGTAAAAGCTCTGAAGGAGTTAAATCAAATGCTATCGTTGGCCAGTTAAGGTCAGCGAGTCGCGAAACAACTGTCGAATTTATCGTGCAGAAGATCCATTATTACATACATTCTCTGGTCGAACCTCATTCTTGGAAAACCCTCCAAGTTGTTCCCGTAATATAATTAATTATTTTACCGCATAATATTTATGCTTAAGAATATCACAATATTGAGTAGAAGATGATTCCAGAAGCTGAGAAATATTCCATTCAAAAACAGATGAAAGGTGATTGTTAATCCAAACCAAAGCTTTGAAATTATCAATTCTAAGGAAAATCAAATCAATATCAAGTAAATTATTGGTTGATATCAAATAATGTTATGAATGTGGTATCTTAAAATATTGCTCTTTTGATCAAATAAATACCTCGTATAGAGGGAGTTCGTATACTATCGAAGCTAAAATTAGTATGTAATTTGACGAATATGACGTTAAAGTTAAAAGAGATTGAAACTAGTTTTCACATACTGCAGCAAATGTTCTATTGTTTTTTCTTTGTCGCCGTTATCCCCACAGAAATTATCATTTGTGATTTTTTTCAAGTTAATTTCAACGGCACAGTTTCCCGTGATAATTCCAGTGGTAATGCAAACTAGTTTCTATTTATAATTCAATAGACTATCGTACTGGTACCAATCTTCGGCCGCCACTTTCAAGCAATTCATCTTGATCCTGCCGTATATCTCTTTATTTTTTCTCTATTATTTCATCGATAGTGTCTTTTAGCAATTGGGTCGGCGGATGCGGTGAGTCGAAAATATCCACTCAGTGTTTTTCTAGTTTCAAATATTACAAGTCTGTTTGCTTACATGTTTCCATGACATATTTGAATCACTAATATTTAACAAATATTATATGATATAAATTGATTATAATCTGCGGTCTACAATATCAATCAAATATTACCAAAATATATTCAGTTCATGCGCTTGTTTGATCAGTCATAATATGATTTCTATGTATATACATGCAATATGTTGTTGAAATCATTACATATTGTATAGTTCGTTTAGTTCCTGGTGACCTTTGGAACAAAATGCTTTTACGCGTGGATTCAAAGAGGGGTTCAAACACTAAAATAATTTTTTTTTATTCCTTTGAATATTTTAAATATGAATGAATATGAATAGGTACTTGAAACTTCGTGAGTGGCCTTTTGACGAGCTTACTTTTAGTTGAAGCTTTTGACGAAAAGCTTAAATGTAAAAAATGTTTCTTATATAAAAATAAAAAAAACTTTTGGTTGAAAGATTTTTTCATAAACATTACTGCTTACACATGAGGGCGTAAATTTGGTTCGAACATTATACCACAGTCGTTTTATATACTATACACGTCTGCGCCTATCTAAGAGTGACTATCTTTCTTTACTTACATGAAGTAAAAAACCTACGTAGCCAACACTAGGTAATCAACAATGTCTATACTTGATTTTTTAACAATTAACTCGATCAATTGTTTCTTTACACTTGTTTAATCAATCCACAAACAAAATTTTTTAAATACATTAATGAATGTTTAATGACACGGCTTGTAACCCCCAAAGATGCTGCCATCTTGGTCTTATTTGGTCGTACTTCTCACAGTAAATAAATTCAACTAGATTTAAATGTACTGTATAATAAGCACAATATACAAATATTGCTTTAACGTGTATTAGTATATATTTATGTTCATGTGTATGCGTGCAATCGTGAACTATTGTCGGTAGTTAAATACTTCCGGCAGGTCATGTGAAACAAATACGAAACACTGTTGTACCATTATATTAACAACATGCAGAGTAATAAGATGTGCCAGCCTATGTTGTGTTATAACCTCTGTCTGTAAATGAAAATGGTCAGTACCCAATTAGTAAATTTAAAATGGATAGATTACAACATCCATGACTCAATCCTAGTGGCTCAATTGGCTTAAAGAGTAATTATCTCCGTATGCAGGACAGTGGAGCATTTATATCAAATTTCTGGTCAAAAGTTAAAAAACTTAACTCTTTTGTTTTGTTTTGCATTGAAAATTGTTTTTTGATGTAGTTGGATAAACAATCCGTCTAAAACAGGTCACTTGAATTACTTCATCTTCGTTCCCGAATGTTTTGTAAGCCGCAATCTACCTACTCTTACGTATGCATACTACTATTGAGGTCGCTCTTGAATTACCGTGTCATTTAATTTACGTTTACTGTGCTTCTTAGTTCAATAAAGTAAGGATTTTCTTTTGTATTGAAGACGAATTTTTTCATTAAATTTATCATACTCAAAGCTTTTTGTTTATGTGTCAGGTTTTGTTGGGCCAAATTTTTTCTAACAAACCAAAGATTGAATATTTTTTAATTTATTTATGAAATTTTGCGCGAATTTTGCCTTGTCTTTGAAAACAAAGGTAAGGATAGAGATTAAGGCAAAAGTAAAAAAAAAGGGTAAGCAGTTTTTAAGTGAAACTTTGTAACTTATAATTCCAAAATCACGTTACGAGGAAACAAAAACAAGTAAAAACAAGAAGTGGCTCAGAAGTAGAAATGTTTATAAAATTGACGTAGAAAATGAAGTAATTGGGCTTGAAGACGAATATGACTAAAAAAAAAAATTTTAATATTGTTTAATAAAAAATACTTTTGCATCTATATAGTCTTTTGATTCAATTCTGAGCATACAAATTTGTTACTCTAGCTAATACTCCAATGTGTACAGTGGAGTATTCATTGAGTTCTGGATTTGTTTCTCGTCGTCATCAAAAAACTAATTAAATAAATAGTTTTTTTATGGGCAGGATTAGTTGCCATACAAAAAATCTCAATCAAGATAATAAATAATTGTAGAGTATAATTATTAAAAAATCTTGCCGAGTAAGTGTTGCCACTGCCGATTTAGACTTTCAATGCATCTGTCTACCTAACGATACAAAAAAAAAACTATGGTATAATCAGCTAGATTATTGGGGGATATGTTTAAAAATTTACAGGAATGTGAATTTCTCCCATTCCCTATTCTCAATGCACCAGTTAATGAGAGCTCTATGACCAAAAAACAACTGTTATATAACTTAGACCTAGAACGAATGCTTTTTAAAGTAACTCCGTTAGAGAATATAAACAATAATCAAGGAAATCAATACATCAAAAGAAATCTAAATAATTCAATTACTCTTTTTCAGCATTCTTGAGTCCCCCTATGTTACCAGTTAGAATATGAATGTCGCAAAATTCGAATATTTGTTAATGCTTCTCTCTGGAGTTGACAATACATAAAAGCGAGAAACATCCAACTTTAAAATATTCAAAAAAATGGAATACCCGTTTAAATTTTTTTAATCGTAGTAAGACATTTTTTCGGGTATTGCAACTGGTTTTCGTAAGCTTTACAACTTCGGTAATTAGATCCCTACTGTAACCATAAAAAGCCATGTAAATCTTTTTTTGTTCGTGTGATATTAATAAGCAATTTAAGTACGATTTATCTAGCACGAAACTGTCAAGAATAAAGTGTTGTAATTTATCCACAATTTCGCGTGAAACTAATTCAATAGTGGTTATCACATGCAAATATACGTAATTTTTTTCAAACAATAATTTAACTCCTCAGAAATTTAAACAAATCGTGTACAAAATACTTACTTTTCCATACATTGTCTTTATGTATGAAAAAGGCAACAACGTAGATGATAGTAGTAAACTGCAAAACAATTGTTTATGTCACATATTTAATATATAAACAAGAACAACTGTGAAACTATGTCTGAACGGAAGAGGCCAATCAACTTGACTTGGTACTTGTATTGTAAGCAATGTGTATATACAGTGCGATAAATGTTACATTTAACATTTAAAGACCGAAGAGCGACAAAAGTCATCGATCAAAGAAAATAATCAAAACCTAGAATTGAATGGAAAATGTTTTACAAACAAAAATTGTATAACTCAAAAAGTTATCGACATGAAATATACTAGTTTAAAAAAGGGCTGTTATAAGTTTGGCAGATATGTGTGGCAGATTAACTGATTTTGAGTTTTTTGTTTCGTTTGAAAGATAATTTAATAGAGATTAGATAATTTAACTTATTCCTTTATCAAACTCCATGATTTGTCCCTAATTTTCAAGCTTATCATGCTAACTAAAAATGAAAAATAGATTCATGGGTTAAAAATGTATCGCTTAAGATCGAGCCAGTTTTAACTGAATAGACTATACGATTAAGGTTGAAAAACGAAAGCATAGACGTTGAAAATATCCGAAGGATTGAAACAATGAAATTAAAAACGAAGTTTTCAATAGTGAATATTCTGACAGAAGAACGATAAAAGTTAAAGTCAATGTAGAAAAAATTAGAAATTATAAGTACACTGACAATGAGATGACGACCAAATATTCATTGGATTACTCTCTGTTTCGAGTATATGAGTCATTCATGTAGGTACGATATGACAAGGATAAATTTTGTTAAAAACGAAAATAAGGCGCATCTTAGTTTAGAATATTTAGAATATTTTTATCGATTATCGTTCACCACTGGCATGACCATAGTTACTAATACGTTTTCTCAATAAACCAATACCGGTATGAATGCTAAATCCTGCCTATGCTTCTTTTGTGAGTTCAAAATTTTGTGCTTAAATTTATCAGCATTGCTTTCCACGCATACAATGGCTGTTTTCATCATAATAAAGGGAACTTTCAAGATTCGTTGGTAATTTATACAATGTTATAAAATATTTTATCTCTAATAGCCGGAGCATTTTATTGCATGTATCATCGAGTGTGCAAGAATGCATGTAAACTTTATATATTCTTCCGGTTTCTATGACGTTATTCTTGTGGGGTGTTTGATGATGCCATTAAACAACCACAAATTATAAACACTGCACTTATTAAATGTGGGATGGGGTATTTTCCTTACTGCATTCGTCGTTCTAGCAAAGAATGATTAAAAATTGTAGTGTAAACATTTGAAAATGTTTAGAATATTTTCTAAAACGTAATAAATTACAAATGATTCGTAAAAAAATAACGATTTCTTTAACCACTTGCAAATAACCAAGAACGAGTTATAAGTACTCAACTAAAATTGTGAATACGATTTTTGAATTGATTTATTCAATAAGAAAAAGAATCACAAGATGGACAAGTACAAGCAAGAAATTAACCGAATTTCTTCTTCCAAAAAGATAATATTTCGATATGTCGTCGAATAAAAAATTAATTTCATGGCAATTTTTCGCAAATCTTGCTAATTTTTATAGAATCTAGTTTCTTTTTTATAAACACCAACAAAATTATTTATCTCAGAGATAAGCTTTTAAAGAAAAAAACCCAAATTGTCAAGCTAAATATTTTATTTGTCTTGTCTGATGAAAAACAAGCGGAACATTTTTTTCCCATAAATTTTTTAACACACAACTAATTAATCAATAGAAACTTACAAGTTTGACGTTATAAACGAAAAAAATTATACATTCGCTCACATATTAATATTATACGGAGGCGTATTTGTTACTTGATTGTGGAATAAAACTGTCAAGTTACTGAATATGTTTACAGAGTGTTCTAATAAACTACGTAAATAAGAGCAAAAATAATCGAAATGGAAATGAAGTTGCGAAGAAAAGATACGTCAACATGTCTTATCACAATTACGAAAATATTTAATTTTTTTTCAAAGTATTTGGGCATATAAAATTATAATTTTTTTTCTATCGCTCATTTTTTGGGTGTTTGACCTTTAAGCCCCCAAAATGGAGAAACGTTAAAAAAAGAAAAAAGTTATTGACAAATATACGAATCAGGTTGCTTCGAGTTTGCTGAATTTGATTAATACATTCTTAAAGGTATCCTTTTGACCGAAATTCCTGCGTTGTTACGCCAGTTTGTTTCAAATCTATATTTTTATTGGCTTTTTTATTATAATTTTCTCTTTTTTTTTATCTGCACTTTGAAAATTTATATTCTTCGTGTACTTAGCCATAGCCAAAAAAATTTCTTGCAAAAAATCAAACGGACTCCAAAAAAAGAACAAAATTGATTCTATAAATTTTATTACCTTAAGATATGGCTAGCGTCTATATGGCTATATCTACAAAGGGTAATTCTCGTACTTTAAAATTATTTTTAACTTTTTGTGCATTTTTTTGGAGTTGGTTCTATTTTTTTCAAAAAATGGTTATTTTGTAACTTTTAGTGAGTTTAGATGTAACTACTTTCATATGTAATAACCTTGAGAATTCAAACAAACAAGTAAATTTGCAAATCGGTTCACAATTGGCGATGAAAACGGTCAACATGTATACAAAAGAAAATACACACAGTCAAACGTCAAACCTCCTTTTTTGAAGTCATTTAGAGGCAGGCATTGACAAGCAAAACCCATTTTTTTCGTTTTTATCTGCCATTTTTCGGGGGTTTAACTTTTAAGCCCAAAAAGGGGGAAACGTTAAAAGAAAATACTAACCATACGGCTTCAAGTTCGCAGAATTCGATAAATATATATTTAAAGGTATCGTTTTCAACCAAAACTCTTACGTTTGTATCAAACCTACCTTTCTATTGGATTATCATCAACATGATAGACTTGCAAATTTAACATTGTTTTTTATTATAATTTTCCTGTAATTTGATAATTTTCCTCGTTCGTGTTTAGGTAGGTAGCCGTATTTAAACGTATGCATATAATACGGTTCATTACTAATGTTTAAAACATACTCAAATGAATCATTTTCCTCTAAACTCTACGTGTTCATTCTAGTTTGTTCCAAAACTACATTTCTATTGGATACGTAAAATCATGTTGTGTGAATAATTATGGTGGGAGCGCAAATAAATATATATTTAATAGTACACTTAGTATACTACATAGTTTAATTGCACTTCCACCTTTTACATTTTGCCTATTCAGATAATATTCCGTTTTTTAATCATGTCGTTAACCATTATAATATATGAAGTAAAGCGAGTTTTTATGGACGTTCTTATGTATAGGACTCACAAAGAAAGACTCTTCAGACAATTTATTGTGAGAGATGCGACATAAATCAAATGATTGCGCACTCATCACACACAATATATTATCTGGAGAATATTGCTTTGTCTTATACATAATAGCATCCATAAAAACTCTTCTAACTAGATGCTTTACAAATAGTATATTATAATATTTTGTTCGTGCGAAAATTTAACGTGAGTGTATTTAAAAATTACTAAATTTCAGATATTTCTTTCGTTATTGAGCTTAAGTAGGAATAATAGAGCAATCAAATTTCTTACAGCCAAATTAAAATTACAATATATAATTATAAAACTAAATCATAAAAAAACTACAATCTTATCAAAAAATATAATCAAAGCCACACAAATGAATTTCGATAGACTTATAAGAATGAGTTCAATTATTTATTATTTCATACCCCTTAAATATTCATACTCATGACATTCTCATGATTGACACATTCTGTAAATTCTTGTGATGATGAAGTGGGAACGCATACACATATATATGGCCATAAATTAGATACCATGGAAATCAGCATTTTAAATAAGAAAAAAAATATTTAACATAAGTTTTTCTCCTTTTTTTTTTCTTTATTATTGTTCATTCATTTAAGAGAAAAACCACTTAAATAAAATATGTACATAATAAATTTTTTTCTTTGCTGCTTCATTTTGAATTTTCATCAACAAAACAATTGTGTCTGTATATTTACTTTACTTATTCTCTATTATTATATATGTTTTATTTGAATTTCATAGACTTATAAATCCCACAGAATGTGTGCACCTAAAAATTGCAACAACGAAATTTTCATCTGGCTCCAATTTGACTTTCGTTAACTAAACTTCGTTTTTTAAAGATTTAATTCATTGGAATGATGTCAGATCTTCATTATTGAAACAGAAGATGAACAAAACATGACATGAGATATTGCTTGAAGATGATAATTTCGTAATTTTTTTTAAACAATGATGTCATAAGTTATTTACTCAATGATCAAGTATATGAATTGTGTCCGTTTTCTTATTTTCTTCCAATTTATTGAAATTAAATTCAGTTTTCACCTAGTTGTTGCCGGACAGTTTTAATATTTCAGAATAGGTTTTTTTTTTTTGCTTCATTTTACTGACAATACTACGTTTTATTAAGTGACGTTTCTAATTGTATCGGCGTGACGGTATATAGAATCCAAATTGATATTAAGCGATTGTTTTCTGCGATATTCAACTATCCTTGAATTTGAAAAAATCATTTTAATATTTTCTCAGTATCTTTTCTCATTTACGATAAATTTGGCAAATAAATAAAAGGCAAAAATTTCAGTAACAAAATATTTCCATATAGCAGTAGCAAAGAGCACTAGTCCTAGCTTTTATATTTCACTGACTTTTATTTCTCCAAACATCGAAGGTATCCTGACCGAGAGTAACATATTCTAAGGTTTTGTTTATGGGAGGTGAAGCTAAGATACACCTTCTCAAAAAAGAAAAGGGGTCAAAATAACAAAACTATAACAAACTGTCCGACTTTCCGAAAATAATGACCTGAATGCAGAGTGTTGAAAGAAAAAGCATATTTCTGTAAATAATATTTCCAAAAAGTATACTTTAAAAAATTGGAAACTTAACAGTATCACAGACACAGTTGATCGCCAACGTAACTTACCGAATAAACAAGCAAAACTTTATATCTGCTCTATCGAATAAGGCTCGCTCACTCTCCTTTGAGCTTCCCCCATAGTTTGGCGGTAAATAAAAATAATTTACTTTGCATACTACACTATGTATATTCTTTTAGTCATTGATTAAATTGCTTTCTGCCTTTTAAGCACAATTCAAAACATTTAACAATCTAAATAAATAAATATTAAAATCTTGCAACCAACCGCTAAGAATAATAAAAAATTGTATGTATTCTTCTTGCTTTAACTGCAAATTACAATCCGACAAAGAGCGTTACAAAACAAAACATAAAATGAATAACAACTTCTTGTAAAGTGAAAGAGAAAATAAAAATATTTTAAATAAGGTATGGAAGAATATGTGCAAAAGTTTTCAAAACAATAAAAAAAAAAATACAAAAAGTGATGTTTGAAAAAGATTTACATTTTATTTAAAAATTTTAATTTAACGACCACAAAATCAATAAAAAAGCAATACATTTTAATATTTAAATTTTTAATATACGATTTACTATGTAAATAATTAGTTAGAAATTTAATTAGACTTACTATTAGCTTTAATCCTTGAGTGACACATGCATGTTACACACAGTTTCTTTTACTCTACCGTGAAAAAATATCTAATACTTGAAAAGTTACTCAAGTTCTCGTTTACAAAATTTTGAAACATATTTCTGGCTTTTAGAAGTGAGAAATATTTAATTTTCAAAGCTTTACTCTATTTACCCCTTCAAAAAAGTCTTCATCCCATTGCTACGTAAGTTTCCCAAAAAAGATTCTTTTTTAATTGAACGATTATCAATAGTCGATAGTGTAGTCAGTTTTATTTCCAACAAAAAATTATATCAAAATTTGTCTGGGATCGATGCACATAAAAGTATTCGTGATCAAAATATCAAAAAAAGACTTTTTGAAATATGCATTTTTTGCATTTTTAATTATATCATACGTAGCTTATGAAGAATGTACATTTTGAACTTTCTCACCTATAGAAAATATACCAAAAATGTTAAATGAAAGGAAACAAAAAAAACCTTCAACTTCCAAAATAGTTCATATTAATAGAATTCCACAACTACCATTAATATTTAAACTTGTTTGACAGGATTATGGTCATTTATAATTTTAGTCTTAATATTCATACGAACCACTTAAATTGGCAAATCGACAAAGTAAAGAAACCCATTAGAATAGTTCTTGAATAATTGCTACTATAATATTTCATAATGGGCATCAATGAATGATTTTCAGGAAATATCAATACCTTTATTTAATCTAAAGTATACACTATTATTTTGAAAAAGTCCAGGAAAATAAAGTTTTTCTGCTTAAAAAATCCAAGTGATATTTTTTCCCCGGTATTATCTTTATTCGGATACAAGAAATGACATATGAATCTAGGACGTAAACAGATACTTTGAATTTATACATGGGCAACATAGACTTATTGGGTGTTGGGCCCGTAGAACTTTTCTTGTAAACTGTTAGAAATAGAATAAATGCAAAAATGTAAAAATGTTTCTGATAAAAAATAAACTACTTTTTTTGAAATATGTTTTCGTAAACATTATTGTTGTGTCCTGTGAGCGCAAATTAGGACAAAACTGTGCTGTCCATTTTCTCCTAAGCTAAAAAAAAGGTAAACAGTTGAAAATTTGCAGATAGCTTCAACTAGTGGTATGATGAAAAATTCTCAAAATACTACTTACTTGCCGGCCGGAAGGCCGTTATAATTGTGGTTTTTAAAACTCATTTAATTTATTAAAAATAATGGAAGCACTGACATTCTACTCTTCCATGCAATATGTTGGCATAGTAGCTTACATGTTCATCATAATCCCGAGTTATAATGCGGAAAAAATCAATTAATTTGATTTTTTCATTTAGTTTTATTAATGATTTTTAAGTATACAATAAATTTCAAACATAATAAAGCCACATATCACTCAAGGCAAAAGTAATTTTGCCTGGGCATTTATATCAGTATACAAAAATACAACCGAACTTCACCACTTTTCATATCGAATCTATTAGCCTGGGAGGTCAAAATTGTAATATTCAAGTTATCGGTATAATCTTCTTTAATTCCTTGTCGGGCAAAACGATTTTTGCATTTGTTATTCAATTGCCATCCTATTAGAATAAAAAAAAACGGATATCTGTTAAAGTAAAGATTGTAATACAAAGATATTTATTGATTAAAAACTTGGACATCTCGTCGAAACGAAGCCATAAAAAATATTAGCTTGATACTAATTCTGCCAAAAAACCATTTGGTGTCCATGGCTATATTTGATTAGAGTAATAAATGAATACATTTTGACTAAATTGTTTGATTCAATAAATTACTCTCATAATCGCCCGTCACTAACTAAAAATGATTCCACTCTACTCACCTATACTCAGTCGAATGACTATATCTCATTGAAGCTTCTACAAAATTAATCCCATTTATTTGACATATAAATAATTAATATTGGTTAATTTCCAAAGTAAAGTTTTAAGTAACTATACTTTAATAATAAAATATATCTATTACGTTACGTAGGTAGATATTAACACAAATAATATAATGTTAAAATGGATTATAAATAAACCCTTAATTTATATAAAAATATGTTTTATATGTATACAACACAGGGCTCTTACTTTGTTGCATAAAATAAGTTGAGCGCACACATCATGAAGAAGCACTGTAAACATTAAAGTACTAATAAAATAACTTGTTTGCATCATTAAGATCATAAAAATTATATATTTACGTGTTTTGTTCGAGTAAACTTTATCTTAGAACATCGAAAAACCAAGTTATATAACATTGAAAATGTATACGGATACACTGTTAAAAAAGTTATTCGACATAAAAGACTTCGTATAATTAAGATCAACTACAGTTATCCAAATTCTTTAACATGTGAAATATACAAAATACCCTCGACAAATGTTTCAAGTAAGAACACTCTCCATTAAATTACCTTTTATACCATGTATATGAAATATACATAGTATAGTATATTAAGTTTAGTCCCAAGTTTGTAACGCTTAAAAATATTGATGCTACGAACAAAATTTTGGTTTAAGTGTTCATAGAATCACCTAATTAGTCCATTTTCGTATGTCTGTCTGTCTGTCTGTCCGTCTGTCATCACGATTACTCAAAAACGAAAAGAGATATCAAGCTGAAATTTTTATAGTGTGCTTGAGACGTAAAAAGTGAGGTCGAGTTCGTAAATGAGCAACATAGGTCAATTGGGTCTTGGGTCCGTAGGACCCATCTTGTAAACCGTTAGAGATAGAACAAATATTTAAATGTAAAAAATGTTCCTTATAAAAAATTAAACAACTTGTTTGGAACATTTTCTTGTAAACATCACTGTTTACCCACGAGGGCGCTAATTAGGTGAAAATTTTGTAGTATGTATTAATATGGGAATATCAGTTATGTGTGTGTGGCTATTTAAGAGTGGAAATCTTTCTTTATTTACGTGACGTCAAAAAACAAACGATTGCGTCATCAAAATTGTCTATACATGGTATTTCAACAATTAACTCAGTCAATTGTTTTTTTTTTCACTTGTTTCTTTTAGCTCTTTCCAAACTCAACCGATTTTTAAGATCATTGTTTATTTTTTATTTGGTTCGGGTTCGGAACCCTAAATTCGCAAATTAAATCATAGTTAAGAACACTCTCCCTCTAATTACCTTTTAAACTTATCAAATTCGTTTCATCTGCTTAGGAGCTATGATGCCAAAGGCACACCCCTCTTTTTTAGTTCGGGGGTTTAAAAATAATATACCATACTTCATTTTTTCATACCTTTCCTGAAGAAAAAAATACAAATATCAATGAAAAAAACAAAAGGAAGATTCATGTTTGTCTACTAAATGTTGTATTGCTAAGAACTCGCTTTTCTTTTATTTTCGGTTAAATTTAATGTCACCGAGGTAAACAGTAGATATCTAACTATTCGCTTGCAGTTCAAAAATCGCTCTGGATATTCATTCATTTTCTAAGTTTCTTCCTTCCGCCCATCTACAAATCCTGTAAAATAACAAGTGAAAACAAACAAGTGAATGAGTTATTTGTTAAAATACCGTATATAGAAAGTGTTCAATATCAGTGCTTGCATTATTTTATTATATATATATATATTTTTTTTTATAAAGAGTATAAAAGTCAACGCAATTATGGCAATCTTTTGGCAGCCATTTATTTGGTTTTCGAAAATTTTGGAATAGATTTTCCAGAATTTTTTTCGTTTTTCGAGAATAATCCACAAGATGACTTGTTGAAGCTACCGGCAAATTTTCAACTCTCTATCTTTTATAGTTTAAGAGTCAAGACCCAATTGATCAATGTTGCTCATTTACGAACTCGACCCCACAATTTACCTTCTAAGCACTCTTAAAAATTTCAAATGGATATCTCTTTTTGTTTTTGACGGGCAGACAGCTCGACCAAACCACTGGAAATGGACTTTTTTGGTGATTTTATGTTCTCTTATACCAAAATTTTGTTCGTAACCTCAATATTTTTAAGTGTTACAAACTTGGTATTAAACTTAGTATACCTTGATATATATTACATATATACAGGGTATAAGAATGGGTAATTTTTCACAATGACAACTAGAAATCATTCTAAATTGAACAAAAAAATGTTTAAGATTACAAATTGCCGACCAAAATCACAGTATCTCACGTTTGAATCAACCAAAACCGTTTCGGAATTGCTGCAAGGAACTCTTCCTTATTAAAAAAAATGCATCTAATCCATATCGTACATGAAAAACACATGTTACTTGTGTTTTATAGTTTTTTCTCCGAAAGAAATTATTTTTACTTATTCAGGAAATTGAATCTATCGGAATTCTTTAACAATTAGTGCAAAGAACTCTTACCTGATATATAAAAGTATAAAAATGTGCAGCAAATCAGTGCATCGCAGATTTTTACAAATAATCACAATTTAATAAAAGAATAGGTTTTGATATATTTAAAAATTAATAACGAACTTTTTTACAGTGTAAGACTGTAGGTGTGCACTAAACATAGTGAAAAAGTTTCATAATAAAGTGAAAAAAGATATTTATACAGTCATAAATTATAATAATACACGTCATCCTTAATTTATTTCCATTATCCTGTCTATATGGATGTACATCTAAAAGGGAAGTGTAGATACTAATTAAAGAACTTTGTATAAATGTAAAAGATTCAAAGATTTAAAAAACTTTGTTGAATAATCTTGTGTGCTGGCAGCATCGCCTAACTTTTGATCAAACTTAAAAGTAGTTCATACCCTGAATCTGAAACACTTGGAGCTGTAAGTTTTGAAAAATGGAAAGAGCAAGTAAAAAATTTTTGTCAACCGAATACTTCACCAAAAATTTTTTAAACAGTTAACAAAAAATACACGAGTAGTAAAATACACAAGTCCAAATTCGCTAACCGAAGCATAATGCGGGTGGAATTGGTTATGCTTTAACAAAAAACTTACATTTAAAAAAACTTTTAACAAAAAGAAAATCTACTTCAAAAGAAAAACTTTTCCAAAATAAATTAATATTCACTAAAAAGTAAAAAATAACGATAATATAATGTAGGTAAAATTATTGTTATTTTTGGAGTCGGGGTCAACCAAGGAAACAACTCTGGCAGAACAGTTTGCTACATTAGCTTGGCCACCGACTCCAAAATTAAAAATAATTTTAACTACATTATATTATCGTTATTTATTACTTTTTAGTGCATATGAATTAAATTTGGAAAAGTTAATTTGAAGTCGGTTTTCTTTTTGTAAAAAGTTTTGTTTATTTTGTTATTTTTAGTGAATCTGAAGTACACTAACTAATTTGTCAGTTAAAGAAGAATCATCGAAATGGGTTGTCGTGATATTGAGTTATTCACCCTCTTGTCGTGCATACTTAATGCAAATTTAAGACTCTTATGGTTTTCTCATTTATGCCGTTGTCAGAACTAGACCAAAATGAAATGGGACCACACGAGAAGCACCAGCTTTCAAATAGATAAAAACTCATCAAAATCGGTTCTCCCAGTCGAAAGTTCTGAGGTAACACACATAAAAAAATACAGTCAAATTGATAACCTCCTCCTTCTTGTTTGGAGTCGGTTAAAAATTATCCAAAAAGCAGACAAAAATGATCTTAAACTTTTTGTTTTATTATGTGCATACGGTCTAATATTTAAATATAAACTGAAATATTAATTTTTAATACTTAGTAAGTACCAAAAATTAAATTTTTCTAACATCTATTCCCAGAAATTTATCAGAATCCTTTCTCTTTCATTCTCTCAAGAACCCACTTGAAAATATTATACAAATAATAATAATGGAAAACTTCTACTGTCAAAAAATGAATTTATTCAAGTTTATTATCCCTTTTGTCATTCCTTTCTAACTTTTTTTGTGTATATGAACCTTATTTTACCAAAAAAGGATATATATATTTGCTATCAAGGTTAACCATTTTACAATAACGCTATTCTATTTTGCGTATATATAAACATATAGTAATATTAGCTCAAGAGCTGCCAATCAAAAGCCTATGCGATATTTTTTCTAATTCAAAAACCAATCAATGTTCTGACTGACCCTTCTTATTGCGACATGTCGTCGTCAGGGCAAATTTTGTTACCCGAACTTCTAAATGATACTGACCCTACTTAATCGTATAAAATCGTATTTCCTTAAGGTGATTTGTGGTCAAGTAATGAGTTATTTTTGGCTTCACAATATCACGCAACTACAAAAATATAGAATATATTGTGTAGAAGTGATGCTTATAAATTTGATAATATCGATATCGCTCTTCAATCATCAATACTCTAACTATAGTCGTCTTTGTTCATCAAATGATGGATCTTCGAATTTTAATAATTAAATTAAAATTTTGTTTTTTTATCATCGACATCTTTATATTTTTATGGTATTATTATAAACTACAAGATTGTATAAATATTTTTATCACACTCTCTAGATTTTTTGAAATAGAAATATCCAATTGAAAAGGATAACCAATATGATTCACTATTTTTTCAGCCAACTTTGAGCGATAAATTAATAATAAAGAGCCCGGTAACCTAGAAATTTTTTGTGATTTTTGAAAACTTTGTTAAAATTTAAAATTTTATTGAAATCCCTAGTATTATCCAATCCTCGCATAACTCCTTAACAAAATTTATTTGTTTTAGGGTAAATCAATACAGTTTTTTGGTATTACATTACAACATTGCTTTAATTACTATTTGGCTTCAATGAATATAACAGCTTTTGCAAATAGAAATTTGACTCAATTACATATGGTCTTTGATTTTCTTTCCTAATTACCTTGACCCACTTCCCAACCATTAGACCTACTTCACTTAGATGAGGACTTCACCCTGGCTAAGTTTTTTTGGGTTTAAAGTCGAATGCCTGTTATTTTTTTGCAATTTTCATTGTATCTAACAAAAAACAGGTCGCTTTATCGAGAATCGAGCAAAATTATATTTATATTTTTTAGGTGAAAACTTCTTTAGCGACCTAGGGCGCTTTTAGTAGGGGGAAATATTATGGGTTCGCGCCACCAATATGCTGTGCGCATGAGACGCTTTTTGGATGGGTGAAATCTTGTGCGTTCGCGTCACCGCTTATAGCCCGCAATATATTTAAATAATAAAAAACCTTATAAACATGCATATAATTGTTGCTCGGAGTGTCAATAGATGTAAAAACCAGATTGGTGTTAATAATTTTAATTCAAATATTATGAAATTTTAAATTTGTGTACTAAAAGTTCTGAGTTTTTACTTCTATCGGCAGTCTCTATGACCGCCAATTTTTTTTGTTCACTTGTCTTTTTCAATTCGAATAACAAAAAATCCGATATCAGTCAATTTTAAACTTCTCGTGAATTCAAAACAATCGAAAATTAAGTAATACAATAATTTATCAAGGTAGTATTTTATATTAAGTTAAGGAGCATCTGGAGTAAACGAAAAGGTTTTTCGTATTAGGTTTTACGATAAATTCTAGGTACGTGCTCTTTGACTACAGATAAAACGTAATGTATATATTTTATACATAAAAATAAATATTTAGTTGTGTTATTATCATATTTTTAGGATTACAATACAAATTTTAAATTGAATTTTAACATCATATCATGTATGAATAGTGGAATTGATACCTTTGAATATAACAATAACATCTATATTTGAAATCGGGACGAAAGCTACAATATTTCAAAGAAAATATCAGCCCGAAGTCAAAAATAAAAAGACCTGTTCATGTGATGGCTATGGTCTCTTATGGGATCTTAATGTAGATCTTAAGGTCCGCACATTATAAAGGTATTGAAAATTTCTTAAAAATTAACAACCCCCATTTGGAAGGATACTCTTTATAAATACAAAATTGAATCGAATTGAAATGCACGAAATTGTTTTCTTTAAAGAAGATTTAATAATGCTTAGAAACTGTCCGTTAACCAAAGAATCAGCTAGTGAAAAGCTATTCATTCAATAAAATAAAGCTAAAAAACAAACGCCCCAGTGACTACAAAATCACGCTCTTAAAATCATAAAAACAAAAAAACATTTCCATCTGAAATTGTTATGATCAGCAAAATCGTCTTTACAGTCGGGGGACCCCTGAGATTAAAAAGTTTTCCGCAGAACGGAAAGAGGTCACCCGACTATTATGACGATTTTACTTATCATAACAATTTCAGATGAATATGTTTTCATACTATTAAGAGCGTGATTTTGTAGTAGACGGGGTTTTAGTTTCTAAACTTTATTTTATTTAAATTATTTTTGGGTTATAATTCCTTTAAAAAGTATAATAATATAATATTTTTGAATAGTGCCTAGCTACGCCCTTTCATGTGATACCTAACACGATGTTATTCAATTAAAATTTGTTTTTAGATCATGATATTCTCTAGCGCCTTATTCAATTCAATGTGATGTCGCATAGCCTATAACCAGCGGACTATTAAGGCGCTTTGAACGATACCTCATTACATACATACATACATACCGGTCAGCCACATAAGCGTCGCCGTCGTCGAGGCAAAAATATCAGATAAATTGAGACTGACTCAACTCTCAATATTTTTCTTCAATCGGTGGTGATTCTAGATTTGTTTTGTAACTTTTCAATGATAAATGTAAATATGTTTAAAGAAGACAGAATATTATGTATTTTTGAAGATGGAAATCTTGTCTGTGATGTCAAATTGATGCTACCACTTCTTATATTAGGTTTTTCATGTTTATATATCAATAATATATACAGAGTGGACCATTTTAACCACGATGAGAAATATTTTTTAAATTTTCAAATAAAACTATGACTTCGATTCCTTTAGATATCAAGTATCATTGCTGATAGAACACATTAAATTTATTTAACTATGAAATATTATTCCTTCCTGAAGAAAGCTTCAGCTCTGCTGGCATATATTATATACCTTCACAATAATCTCAGGGGGGGAAAGTATTCGAAAATCATATAAAAACATTCTAGTATGTTAACAAAGGTATGATGTCACTTGGCACACATAAATAAAATCTACATAGTTTAAAAAAACATTTGAATAACATATTAGAATTTAGAAATTGACTTTTGAAAGACTGGATTTTAATTTTTATGGTTTATATTAAAATAAATTTATATGTATCTTCAAGGACTAGGACTCCCTGTACTATAATAATAACTTTATATAGAGGAAAATATATTTACCAACATAACAACACTGTGGCAAGTCAAAAAATTGAAAAGAAAAAATAAAATAAAAAAACCTCAAAAAACTACTTTCTATGCGTTTTTTACACTTTATAGTGAAATACTATTTGAAATGGAAAAACTAGTTCATTTTTATTGATATAACATAATTTTTCCACCAAATACTTTCGGTTTACTTCAAATGCTTTTTTCTCTTTCTTGTTAAAAAAACATTATTTAATATTCATAAATGGTGGCACCTTTGATAGTTTACGGACAAAATACTCTCATTTTTAGTATTGATACTGTCTTACAAAACATTTAGTAAAATTGGAAATTTTATAATATGCAAAATTTTGTTTTCAGACGACTGAACTACGGATCTTTTTACTTTATGGAATTTTTTTATTTAGGTAGGAATGAAGAATGCCTTGTATTTGTGAGCCGTTGCATTAATTACGCGGTATGCACGCTAGTAAAGCAACCGAATAGGGAATATTTATGTATTTTTTTAATATTTTTAATTCATTGTTTACACCATTATAACATAGTAAACATATAAATAATGCTTAAGAATACTGTTAATTAGGTGTAAAAAAATATTTAAAATAGTGAATAATTTTGAGTTAATTGGTGACAGTTCAATGTATAATTTACACTTTAAAAAAATGAATTTACAACACAGAATTTCCACACGTTATTATTAACATCTATAATAAAAAGCCTAAGCATAATATAACTCAATGTAATACTATACAAAATATAAGTAATTAATACCATACAGTATGTCAACAAATCTGACAAACCGCATACCATGACGTCACGTCCGTTTTAAAATTTGTATATCCGTTTTAGAAATTTGAATTTCTCTCACTAAATTTGTACTTTCATTAATTAATTTTAAGTAATCAAAAAGGCATTAATTCTAAAATAATGGCTCAGTTGAAATTTTTTTTTAGCTTAAGCAAAAAAAATATTTGAACCAAATTTAAATTTCATGAATATTCCCTATTGCGATTGAATCATAAACAATAATAAAATATGAAAATTAAAACTAATAATTTTTTATCTTCAGCCTTTAATTAAGACAGTTCTGATTGTACATGAATGTTTTATAACGTGTTCTTAATCAAGTTTAATTATAATCAATAGAATCAATTGCAAACAACTATTTTTTTTATTAATAGATTTAGAAATATTTCCAAACCAAAGGATTTCTAGGCAGAAAAGGCTCAAAATTACTATGTTGGCTGAACGTTAAAGATTTACACCTTTTTTATTGCACACAGCAAACTTTACAAATCACCAAAAATTCAGTGTGTATACAAAAAATGCGAGGTGAAAATTCAAGATGGTTGTAATATATATTGAATGTAACAATTTCCATGAATCTCTACTGAACTCTAAAAAAATTCTAAGTAAACAAATAGTAATGAATTCTTTATAATCTCGTTAAACCTGTCTGGTTGAAAAAATCTTTGACTATAAAATTGACACACTAGATAGTCAATTGAAATAAAATTGTTTTGATTAAAATTTATCTGATTGATTTACATAGGCGTCGAGTACGTGTGTATTGTCTTCGTTCCGATAATTACACAGTCAACACTCCGAAAATTTTATAAACAAAACACAAAATAAAAATAAATTGTATTTTTAGTGATATTTTCCCGAAAAATATAGACTTAAACACTGTATCGAAGATCAACGAAGAGGGGAGTGTTACAAATTGGTTTCATAACTTTCCTCAGTTGCCCTTTTACATTCCTTCTCCAACAGACCCCTGTTTTTTAAATGAACTTAATATAACTAAAACGGGAACTTGTTTCAGAAATTTGGAAAAGATGCCTAGGGTAAAAACACATATGTACAGCCCCTCCAAACTGAGTTAGATTGTTTAAAATTAGTATATATGTACAAATTCAAAAAATCCTTTTATTAAAAAAAATTGTTTATAAAATAAAAAATCCGGCGAAAATAAAAAAACAAGACCAGCAGTTTACATAGCGACTTTAACAGTCGGGACCTATTAATATCTACATTGACTCGAATCTTCCCAATAATGAGTCCCGACTGTTAAAGTCGCTATGTAAATCGCAGGACTTGTTTTTTTCTTTTCAGTTTATATTTAACTCAGTCGGGTTTTCAGATACCTATTCAACAATACCCCACTTACCATATTTGTCGACTTTCATTTTCAGTGTATGGAAGTATGTTTGGTCCTTCCTTTGAGGCGCTATAGAGACCAAACGCGTGAACCGATTTTAAATAATCGATTTGTGTATTTAATAGCAATTCAATGATATCTCACTTGACACAATATGGATTCCGGTGATCACTATATTGAATTTTCATTGTTTCCTCATCTTCAGTAGGTACTTGCAAAGTCGAGACAAATCGACTGACGTAAGAATCTTCAAAATCTGTCGACGCGTTTGGCCTCTAGTGAGCCACGTAAGAACAGACATAGAATGATAAACACATTACCACTCCTTTGCTTAAAGCAAAAAATTGAGGGAAATATGACTTTATTGATGGAGCACCGCAGCTTACGAATATTTTTTTTTTGTGTATAAGACAAAACCACTTATTTATTACACGACTAGACACACTTAGAAACTCATAAAAAATCGAAACAAAAATTTTTACTTAAAGAAATTTATGAATTTTTGAATATGAATAAAAATACGAAAAAAATTATATATGTGTATGATATATAGCCAATCTTGAAAATAGGCGGTAAATAATATTATTATTAAAACAGAGACACACAAAAAAAGTTCAATTCATTTGACGAAAAAAAAAAACTGCTGTTCATATTTTATCTGAAATAATGTCTTGAAAAGTTTTTAGACTCCAAACAATTCACCAAAAAACCAAACAAAATTATATATTTATTTATTCATTTATAAACAAATTGTGTACCTTCTAAAAATTTGTTACATTTTTATACTTAGTAAGTCAGAAATAAAACCATAAGTTTTCTCTAAAAACTGTGTCGCTTGATTTAAAAGTAAAGACTGGTAAAGACCACCGTGTTAAGGAACATCCATTAATTACGACACACGTAAAGGAGGGAGGACTTCAACGAAATGTAGCATTGTGTGACAAGGGGAAAGGGAGTAAAGCTTTGTGACGTTACATGTTAAAATTAAAAAAAAAAAACTAACTCATAAAAACCAAGTGTTTATTCTCCCTTTCAAATTTTCCAATATTATTTAAGTTTTTTACACGAAAATTTGAATGTTTTATGAACATAATCAATCCTTTATCGTTAATTTAATTAATATTTTGTCTGTCTATTATTTAAACTATATTTGACTTGATGTTGATTTTATTAAAGATTTTTGTTAAGCATTTAAGAAAAAAAATTTAACTTCTGTTTTTATTTTAATTATTTATATTAAATTATAAAATATGTGCTGCCACACCAAAGATGTGGGCATTAAGGAGGCTTAAAAAATGTCAATCTATAAGAGGTCGGGGTAAAAATCGCAAAATTGCTCTCCCTTATCCTTCTTCTATAACAGTGGAAATAGGGCTAAGGATTGTATTCCACAGGTAAAATATATAAACAGTATCCATTTTTTTTAATAGTCATAATTCATTGAGTACATCAGAATAAATGGCCATGAATTGTATGTTTACCTTCTTTACATTTTAACATTCATACAGAAACCTTCGATTTATGGTTCAAAATGTTGCTCATAGTTGGTCCAGTTAAATGTCAGACTAAATTTAATTTTTTAATATACCTATATACATTATAGCCCATGTGTTACTCTGATGTATGAGTTATATTATTGTTAAGTTTCATTTAGTCTAAGATCCCAATTAGGATCGACCTTCACCCATCTGTTTACCGGATGAAAGTTATTTTTTATGAAATATAAAATGTTAACAAATATCCCTGCAATGGGTTGCCTATAAAAATGTGGTCCAGACTACTTTTAGTGAAAATATCAAGAGTAAAATTTTTTGAAATTTTTCACTGACTTGCATATCTTACGAATTTTGATCTACTCGAAAGTAAAAGCCATAAAGAATATGCAGCAGCTATGTTGTTTGCCTTTTTTCGTTCACTATTATCGCATTTATACAAGTTGAAAATAGTAATTACGTGCATCTGTTAATTCATTGACTCGCATATCTAAATAAAGATAATTTTGTTACAATTACGGTGGCATATGATTGGCCACAAAATATTGGTCAAAAATAATGTTTACAAGCTTTCCAAGTTTTGATATTTATATTAAAAATGGTCTGGACCATATTTTTTAAGGCAACCCGTTACAGGAATATTTGTTAATATTTTACATTTCATAAAAAATAACTTTCATTCGGTAAACAGATGGGTGAAGGTCGACCCTAATTCGGATCTTGTACTAATTCAAATCCATTCATTAGTTTGGAAGTGAAAGTGTAACAAACACACAAACAAACAAAAATCCTTACTTTCACATTTACAATACATGCAACATATATCACTTGTTTATCTTCAACGTTGTTATTAAATTGAAGATGAATTATACTTTTAATGAAAAGTTTTGCTAAGGTTTTAAAAAATGCTACCGCTAAAAATAGTTAACTAAAATATCAATCACTTTTATCAAATTATCTTTAATTATTATACCGCTACGGGTTCGAAATGTTGTATGTTAACGAATACCTGATGAAGACGACCTTGAATTCGAAATATTAAAATTAACTATAAATAATTGATCTCAAAATTGGGGTTAGTTTAAAATTTGTACCTTTTTACACAAAAGTAAAGAATATAAATTTTTCTTCGAAATAATTTATTTTTGAAATTCTATTTTATCCACTTGAAATTGTGTAGAATATTTTTTAACACACGCTATATGGTATACGATGAGTTTTCACAACCATATACAATGAAACATGTTAAATTAGAAAGTTAACCATTTTAATAAGTATATGTTGGTGTTTTAAGAATACGATGAAGGTTCCACAGTCCACTCTCAAGTAGTGATGACCGAAACCAAGATCATAATTATCTTGATCTTGACGACTGAATCTTGAGATTGGTCTTGTATTATTAACTTTAATCTTGGTCTTTCAAAAATAATTTCAGCTTTGTTCTTGGTCAATCGAATCTTGTTTTTGATTTTGCAACTACCATGTTTGAACTTTGAGTTTCGATTGAGATATTTCAGAACTTTTGGAATTTTACATTTAATAATGATTGCAAGAAAACTTCTAATATTTCTTCAAAATCCTAATTATGGAGTAACACAAAGTAAAGTTCTCTGCCACTAATGAAGGCAATATTAATTAATTATATCCACGTATATTAAAATGATGAGAATAGATAATCAAAGTATAATCAAACTGTGTTATGCTAAAAGTTTATACATTAGTTATTGTTATTTTATTTTTTCGTTATTATCTAGTTCTACTTAATACGAAAGAAAAATTGACTCACGTATAAGAAAAAGCTCATTGAAAAATTGAACTCTTGGTATGAGTGTTCGTCTTGAGCTTGGTCTAGCAAAGTCTTGGTCTTGATGAAGAGTTTTGATTCTATCTTGATCCTAATTCATATAGATAGGGTATTGGTAATTTGAATGACCAAGACCAAGATTACAAGACCGAGACTAATTTTGCTCATCACTAACCAAATAAACTCTCATAAAAGTCAACTCTCGATTTACCCTCGAGAAAATACCTTAAAAATATTAATTAACAAGATGTTTATGTAGTTAGAATTCGAAAATAATCAATTTAGGAGAATAAAATTTCCATGTTTGTTCTTGCTAATACGCCAATGTTAAGCCAAAAAACACGATCCGATTTTACAGATCTTTAAGATTGTTGGTATTCGTTATGTAGAGTTGCTTGTTTAGAGTTTACTACAGAAAAATTCCGGGACCGTAGTAGAGGCTGACAGATTTTGTATGCAAGAGTGTCAGACCATCAAGGAATATCATTGTTTACTTGCTACTTTAATTACATTTTTTATTGTGTCAGACCATCAAGGAATATCATTGTTTGACTCTAAACATACTCAGATTGCAATTAATTGTCAAGATCAAGGATAGTAAAGATATTCGAAAGGTGCTGCCCTAGATATACGATGGCAAAATCTTTCTACGCTGGATTTCTAGTAACATGATACAGAAAACACTGCGTACTGAAATTAGAATCAGCATAACCACTGAAGTGATATCAAATCACAAAATACAAATAATAATTCTTGCACAAAATGTGATGAGAAAGGAGAATGGTAGGCTACTTGTTGTGTCGATACCCAGAATTAACCGATGTTAACAAATGTAAGGACAATGAATTACCGGAGGCCAGCTAATCCATCTCTTAAACCTAAACTAACCTTAGAATTATAATGATTGGTACGGAACTTCTTCTGAACAAACAAATGAATACAATAACACAAAAAGCTTAAGTGGAGTCAAACAACATAACCATTGACAATTTTAAAAATGTTTCAAATATTTCACCCCTGAGTGCAATGAAGAAAAACACAAACAATATAAAGAAAAGTAACACCACCGCACCGCACCCGACGCTCGCTGCGCAAGTAATACACACATATATACTACGTATAATGTAACAAAACATATCCCACCCACATCTTGAAAATGAAAAAAAAAAAACTTGTGAGAGAATAATATACGTATAACATTGTTTTCTCATATTGTTTTATTGTGTTTTGTGCGGGTTTTTTTCTGGCAAGAAAAAATGAAAATAAAATAATAAAATGAAAATTTTATTTGTTGTTAATAAATGGTTTTCTTTTTTTTTTTTTTTTTGTAAACTTGCAGGAATTTATTTCGCTTTAAGCTAGTTTTTTCCATTTTGAAGAAATACGATATAGTTGCCCGGTGGAAATATCAACATGAGAGACTCCCTAAAATCGTCCATTACAAATATACATCCCTATCCCTATATATTATAAATGTGAAAGTAAGCGTGTTTGTTGTTTGTTATCACGCTTTCACGCTAAAACTAGCGAATAGTTGGTTTTTAATGAAATATAGCTGACATATCAGAATAGCACATGAACTATAATTTATAAAAATATATTTAAAAAAAATTAAATTTAATTTGACATTTACCATTTTCTAAATTTTTACAGAAATCTTTAATTTATGGTTCAAAATGATGATTATAAATGGATCTATGATCATCATTTTGAACCATAAACTAAAGAACTCTGTAAAAATTTAAAATAGTAAATGCCAAACAAATCATGGCCATTTTTTGTGATTTACTCAATGAATTATGACTATTTTACATTAAACAAAATTAAAAACTGTGTATATCAAGAGAGGGTGGAGGCTATAAAGCGGTGGTTTTTACTTTAAAGCCCAGTGAAGCGTGCGGATATGAATCTAGTTACGATATATTTTAAATATCTCACATTTCTAAGAAAATTACAAAGAAATTATTTTCCAAGAAATATAGGAAATTTATTTTCAGAAAATGCAGTTGAATTAAACATAACGTTGACAAAAAATCGAATATATATTAATAATATATATTTTGAACTTTCCTCTCCTCTTTAAAGCAACCTCTTACATAACAATACTTGGAAGTCTCAAAAATGACCAACAATACTTCATTTCAAAGGAAGTCATTTTTACTATTTCGGGGTTTTAGGATTTATTTTCAGACGAAGATTTATCTAGCATTTAACATTAATAAGGTCTTTGAACATCGAGTCAGCTTTTACGAGCAACAAGTATTTTTTAGGAAAAGGAGCGTCTCAAAGTATAAGTAGGTATTTTTTGTTTTGCGAAATAAAAAAAGGATAAGATAATAATAGATTAGATTGAGTTGAATGGACTGTTCACGAAGAACATACTGGCCCTATGTGGTGCCATTTGTGCATAATGCCCTTTGTGATTCCATATATATGTTTGATCATCTATTTCGCTGACAATTTCAGCTCCTAAATTGTTTTGAGAAGTTAAGTACACCCCCTTTGTACAAATACCAGGCACTACTCCAGCCCATCACAAGCATTAATTAAAATAATCAAACCCACTGCCCTAGGCATACCGTGTGCGGAATTTGTGACTCTTTAGCCAACTGATCCATTAGATAATACTAACTAAATAAAAAGAATATTGCTTTATCTGAAAATTTAATCTACTGATATGATTGATTTTTCAAAAAAATAGATGAGTTAATATCTAAAAAAAAAAACTATGAGTAAAGTTTGGGAGATGTTAAAATGGGCTGTGTAAAGTCTCTCCTTATGGGTAATGGCATTCGATCTAATTTGCTAATATTTACAAAAAAATTCTTACGTAAGGAAGGGACTTAATGATAGGAAACAAATCATTTTGGTCCAAAGTCATCAACCGTAGTAGCAAGTCAACCAATTCCGTCCGCGGTATGCCTAAGGTAGCGGGTTCGATTCGCGCCGTCACAACAAAATTAAATTAATTAATAGTTGTGATGGGCTGGTGTAGTGCATGGTATATGCATGAAGGTGGTGCATTCAGCCTATGAAAATAATTTAGGAACTGATAAAAGAAATTATCAGTGTAAAAGGTGGTAAAACACATATATGGTATCACAATGGAATCTATAGCCTAAGTGTTTCCTTCGTGGACAGTCAATATAAACTAATCTAACCATCACTCATTTTGCATTTTTCTAGTGAACTTTAAATATAAAGAACACTAGGAAATAAAAATAGCTAAATATTTCCATATTGTTGGTTGCTTGTACTGTAACGAATTTTATAGTTTTTTATGCTTCTCTGAAGAAAATTCACGTAAACTCTGCAGAATTTATTATAAAAATGTAAATTGGTGAGATTATCTTTCCACTTAAAATTTACAGTGACCTACTAGTTTGTTAAATATTAACAAATAGGTCACTAAAGAATTGTGAGAAAATAAATAAGAAATTAAAATTTAAAACACGTGGCCATTTTAGTAATAACAAAAAAAAACAGAATTGCAAGTAATAAAAGCTATAAAGGATTACTACCGAGTACAGAGTCGTCATTTCTAATGTTATGTTGAACATTCAAGATAATTTAAGAATAACAATACGATGAAAATGGAAATATTCGAACAACTTTGTATGTGATTCTGAACCAAGCTGATTGTATCTTCTGCATTAATTAATTCGCTGAAAGCTGTAAACGGTTTTAATCTTTTCATTTGCTTTTAAAAAGGGTTTATGTGAAGTTTGTTAAGCTATTTTCCAAAAACATAAATAGTTCCAAAGTTTTTCAGTTTCACCCATGCTTCCTAAACCACAAAATTTTAGGAAAATTAGGAAATTCGTCGTTGGAAATTCGTGTTGTGCGCGCAAAGTGAAAAATTTCCAATTTTTTCGAAATAAAAATATTTTTGAATCTTTTGATCAGTTGTAAGCAAAAAAGTACTTTTGTGATTTTTTTCTCTAGCCGCTTAGTTTTCGAAATAAAAATTCTTGAAATACTAAAAATGCAATATTCGATTTTAAGAAAAATTTGTTATTTTTTCAAGCTCTGAGGGCATTTGCTTAGCTAACGCTGATTCTGCACTACGAATTTTTTTTTCTGTATTTACGGTTAACTATATGGATAGGCCTTATCGTTGACCGGCTAAAATGGTATTATGAGAGAAATATTGGTTGAAAACTCATAGATATCTAATTTTAATATGAAGTACATTGATCATTTTAATTTTAGAAATGGGAGCATAGCATTTTTTAAATGATTTCTTGTTAATGGCCACCTATTCGCTGTAATAACAATACCCGTTTCTATTGAAAAAAAATATGGACCATCTTCTCTTCCATAAGTCGCATCAAACTGTTATATGCCTCTGCACGATAATCTTATATGGTCATAAACCACGTTTATATCCAGAATAAAAAATAGTTTACTAGCTGAACTAAAAAGTAATAATTTATAGGTTAAAATAAATTCTATAAGTTTTATCGTGAAAAAGCGTGGGGTAGATTTCAATTATTGAAAATATTTTATTGACAAGTAAAGTCACTATAAATTTATCTTAAACCCCACGCTTTTTTTGCGATCAAATGATTTTTTCCTTAACCACTCTATTTTTTTACCATGCATATATGTAATATGTAAGGTATACTAAGTTTAGTCCCAAGTTTGTAACACTTAAAAATATTGATTCTATGAACAAAATTTTGGTAAAGATGTTTATAAAATCACCAAATTAGTCTGTCCGTCTGTCTGTCAACACGATAACTCAAAAAAGAAAAAATATATCGACTTATAGTAATTATTTTCTACTTTTAGCTAGTTAAAAAAGCAGGGTTTTTTAATTTTTTTAAACTATTATTTATTTTCTACTTTTTAGTTCAACTAGCTACTAATGTGTGTTTTTTAGTTTTTTATACAATTATAATTTATTTTTGCTTTTTCAGTTCATCGTTAATCCTGAAGATCGTTACCAGGATAATTGTACAAACTTATTTAATTATTGTATTGTGATCGATCCATGACAAGCTTACAATGTTTCAGTTCATTCCGATGTTTTAAAAAGGGTGAAAATCACGTTCAAAGATTTCGTTAAATAGATATTTAAATACATATCAAGCTCATAAAAGCGAGTTAAAAGTTAATGGTTTGTTGTATGTTTCTGATAAAGAGGGGACTTTTTTATTGAATCATCTGGTACTTGAACATGAAAATCTGACAATGACTTCAACAGTCAACTACTGTTACTGTTACAGTGAAAATTTTAATATTTTAATAAAATACTTGTTGTTTCCATGTACATGTATATAATGTAATTTTAATAAAATTTGCATTGTATAATTTTTTGATGTAATAAATTGAATAATGGAATAGTTTAGTTTTTTACCCTGTTCTTGGTAAAAGACAAACTGTTAGCTTCTACATTCATTCGAGAATCGTAATTTCAACTACAAACTCACCGGATATGAGTATTTACTTTGAAAAAAGTAAAGCGAGTACTTTTATTTGCGAAAATATGAAAAATTTTCTGCGTAATTGTTGCTTCGGTTTGAGAAATTAAGCTCGTTCCTGGAAACAAATTCATCTCTTCTGAGGCATGCTAATGGACAGGCGAATTGAAACATATACAGTAATAATCCGATAACATCTTTTTCGAAAAATTAAAAATAAACTAAAACACTCTCATGTAGTTTATGCATTGTATAAAAATATACTTTAAAAAGAAAATTTATTACAAAATCTTTAGAAACCACTGCTCAAAATAAAATAATTACTTAATCCTAGCAAATGAATAGTTTCATTTACCATTCATTGTTCTAGATACTACAACAATTTTATTTAAACATTTCTAAAATATCTTGAGGACAATCAAAACTCATAATTTCCTGAACAAAATAACACAAACCTTAAAAAAGCCATTTTAATTCTTATATTTACTATTCTCATACTTCTGTTAATATCAACAAAGTTTTCTTCGCATTGGAATTTTATTATTATTGACCTTTTATAAATCTCAACAAAACTTTTGAAATTAGTTGAAAACTTGTACATTTAAAATTACTCCGACATATTATTATCTAAATAAATATTGACTGCACACCAATGCAGTATTTCATATGACTAATCTCACTTACGACTACTGCAAGAGCTGTCACAGTGGTGAAGAGGAGGATACAATCTCCCATCTTCTCTGTCACTGCCCAGCTCTTGCCATGAGGAGATGGGCATACTTGAGCCAGCCTCTTTTTGAAGACCTCAAAGCTCTCCTGCTGTTCTTAAACAGCTCCAAATGGACCCAGTGAGTAGTGGCCGGGGATGGGCCATCCCTTTAAAGTGTGTCCCATCCCAGGACAACCACTCTAACGTAACCTAACCTAACCCAATTTACACTTTGCTACTATTGAATAACGATCAGTTTGAGTAGTTCAATTCATAGATCCGCAAGTGAATATTGAGCCTAATAAATTCGTTCTAGTGGCAATTAATTGTCCAGACACTGGTTTGTTTAAAGACAAGTAAGTTTACGACAAAATTTGAGTATTTCGAAATCGAAGCATATTCCTTGTTGTCACCAAGCAGCTTAAGTTTATACCTGAAAGATTTTTTTGGAAGATTTCACTTTGTAGCAAGGACGTGGGGTGGCTCTTCGGATCTTTGATTCGTTGCCAGCTACTCATAAAGCTACTCACCTTGTCTGCTAGTTGTTTATGTATGGCCTGCTCTCTGATGATTGGTCGTAGAATAATCTTTTCTCTAATATTTTTATGTTAATCTTTTTCGATTATTCTGCATTAGAAGAATTAAAAAAATACACGTAAAACACGAATCGAACCGGGGTATCTTGGATTCATGCTAAGCACCTTTCCACCTGGACCATATACACTCAAGGTATAAGTACTTTGCCATTTTTCAATTATCTTTACTAAGGATTTACTCGATAAGCCGTTTGTCTTTAGAATTTACTCCATTGTATCATAAACATTAAGGTGTTTGTTCCCTACAGTACCTATTTTAAATAAGTTTTGGTTTATTTGCACGGTACATACATATAAACCAAATACATTCTTTGTAGTCAAGTAATATGTTATTTTCAAAAATATATAATATATTGTGTGCAAGTGCTGCTTATAAATTTGATAATATAGATCTCTTCAATGATTAATACTCTAACTATAGTCGTCTCTATTCATCAAATGATGGATCTTCGATGAACTCATAATTAAATTAAAATTTTATTTTATATCATGGGCAACCTTATATTTTTATGGTATTATTATAAACTACAAGGTTATCAAATATTTCAGAAAGTTTTTTATCACACTCTCTAGATTTTTTTCATATAGAAAAATCCAATTGAAAAGGATAACCTATATGATTCATCATTTTTGAGACAACTTGAACGATAAAATAATAATAAAAAGCTCGATGACCTAGGAATTTTTTGTGATTTTTGGAAACTTAGTTTACCAATGTATTTTTATAGTTTTATTGAAATTCCTAGTATTATTCAATCCTTGCATATCTGCTTAATTATAATCGTAAATCGACTAAATTTATATAAAGTAAATAAACAATAAATAAATAATTTAACATTCTTTAAAGAATAAATCCCATAGTTTTCATTCATGTTTTTTGTGTTTAACCCTCTTTAGCTTCAGTTGGGTATAGAAGTCAAATAACTTTCAAATGTATATTCATGGAAGTAATTGGACACATTATAAAATGGGAAACAATTTTCTTTGTTACCATTAAGTTAAAATTTATAAACGAGTAATACGTTCCGCATTAATTAGATAATATTTTTATTAGAAAAAGAAAATTGTTTTGTCTTCAATTAGAATAACAACATTGTTTTGTCTTCAATTTTCTACATCTTTTAAAAATGTTTAAAAATTTAATTCTAGAATGTTTTAAATATGCTAAGAAAGTGAGGCTATCATGGTTCATTCCTATTTGCTACATTTATTGCTACCAACAATTCCATTTATCCTTTATGTGATATTAGTTAAAATATCGTTTGTATCGGATTTTGAGAAAAACAGTAAAAAAATCGATATGGTTTGCTTTTGATTTTTATAAAAATTAGCTTTAATAAGTGTTATTAGTACTTAAACTAATCATAAATGATTTAATGAGCAATTTCAAAAAATAAATTCTTACAAAATTTGCCAACCCAATATTTGAGCTAAAAGGGGATATCTTTATTTTGACGTTGGTCCTCAGGATCATCTTTTGTTCGAAAAATGTTTTCTAAAATTTCGAAATTTATTAGATTTTCAAAAATCTTTTTTAGATTTTTTTCTTCACTTTTCAAGATTGATTCACAAGAGCACTAGTTGAAGTTACTTGCAAATTTTTAACTCTAAAATATGTTTAAATCAAAAGTTGTTAATTTTTTGATAAGGAACATTTTTTATATTTAAACTTTTATTCTATTTCTAACGTTTTACAAGGTGGATCCTACGGACTCCAAACCCCATTGACCAATTGCGCTCATTTACGAACTCAAACTCAATTTTTATGCCCTGAATACGCTATAAAAATTTTAGCCTGATATCTCTTTTCGTTTTTGAGCTATTATGTTGACGCGTGAGTGGGCAGACGGGCAGACAAACGGAAATAGCCTTATGAGGTGATTTTATGAATACCTTACTAAAATTATTTCGTATCATCAATTCACGTTATAATTGGATTGAAATTAGTATACCTTGATATGTACTTCATATATACAGGGTTTAATGAATGTATAAATCTTACTATTCAAGTACAAATTCATATTCAACTTCTAATACTCATAAAAGATGGGGAGCAGCTCCTTTTAGAGGTTTGTTATAACCTTTTAGTTTTTAAAGATCGGTCGCGGAAATTACGGTAATCGACTTGAATCATAAGATTATCATCATAGGTATTACTATTACCATTACACGGCTATACTTTTTTTTCTACTTCGAATAAAATTCATAAAATTTAAGGAGAGTAGTTTTATGATAATAAGAAACATTTTTCTATGAATTTTTTTAAAAATTGTTTTTATTTAATTTTAAATGAAAAAGTTCCTTTTAATTTTTCTTCTATCTTTTAGACGAACCTAATAATTGAGTTTGAAACTTCCACCTTGTATAAGAGGTTTTTTCTACGAAAAGTCATACGGGCAGTATATGACGAATTGTGTTGACATTAAAAAAATGAAATACAATAGAATTTATTTTAAAAAAGCAATGATCGCCCATCTACGTGTGCAATACAAGGTGAGGCACAAAAGTTTATGATATCGAAACCACTGTAAAAAGAAATTCCATCAATTTTTCCAAATTATATTTTAAACTTAATAAAACTACAAAACATACTTATATTTTTTCTGTAATTTTCTTAATTACGATGAAAATTAAGAAAATTAAAAATTTGAAAATATTTATTATATTACTTTTTTACAGCACAGTCGCATACTTGCTAAAAATGGCACAAAGCTGTCGGACACAAGCATCAATAGTTGCATCCGTGAATTCCGTTTGCTAAGTGCAAACTGCAAAATCTGTACTGCATCTAACTTCAAAGCAGGTATGGTCTGAATACAATCGTAGATTTTCCGAAGATCTTATATCGCTGCAAAGGACCTCTATAGACAAATTTGTTGCGGCTACTACAGGATATTGGGCTAGGGGACAAGCACCCTGAACTACTATGCCCACCAGTGCATCACGGTTATATCAGAAGCTGTCACAGTGGAGAGGAGGAGAAAACAATGTCTCATCTTTTCTGTCAAATGGTTCACGAAGCTATAGCCTAGGATTGGCTAATCCTCTTTTCGGTATCACAAAGGTCCCTGTGGTCTAAGTGTGACCTACCGCAGGGCAGACACTCTAACCTTACCTATCCTAACCTGCTCCATCTTAAAAATAATAATTTAGTTATCTTTCGGTATATTTATAATTTGTCTCCAATTCTGGTACAAGTGCTACCAAGGTTTTCGAGATTTTATTTTAAGACGCCTGAATTTCAGATATCCTTATTGAAATTAGGAAAGGGTAGAGTAAGTACGTCTTACATCTGAAAGTGGTTGCTTTATGAATGATGGATTAGCGCTAGTAAAACAAGAGAATTAACTTTAACTATAAAACTAAACCATATTCAAATTACAGCCACACTAAAATGATTTAAGCGGTGTTAGCATTGCTAAAACTATATTACAATTATAATTTATATTAATAATAGCGCATAATAAATGATTTGGTAATAAAAAAACTTTAAAAAGAAAAACCGACTTAGGACCTATTACAAATTAATATGCACTAAAAAGTACAAAAATAATTGCGTATTCTTTTGAATAACAAACAATAATAAAAATATTTTTTATAGTTCTCCTAAGTAAAATGAAATAAAAAATATTAGACTTCTTAAAAGTCAATCAAATCATTAAGATATTATAATGTAGTTACAGTTATTGCTACTTTTGGAGTCGGTGGTCACAGCTGTTTCCTTGGTTGACACCGACTCCTAAAATAGCAATAATTATAACTACATTATATTATCGTAATAATTTGATTGACTTTTAAGTGGCCTAATATTTTTGATTTCATTTTGCTTATAAATATTTTGATTATTGTATGTTATTCAGAAGAATACGCAATTATGTTTTTACTTTTTATTGAAATTTTTTTATTTTTTTTATTTTTAGGGAACCTGGAGTGTACTAACTAATTTGTCAATGAAAAAACAAAAATCGAAATCGGTTGGGGTGATATTGAGTTATTCGTCCATTTGTCGCGCACATACTTAATGCAAATTTAAGACTTATATGGTTTTCTCATGGATGCCATTATCAGAACTTGACCAAATGGAAATGAGACCACACGAAAAGCACCAGCTTTCCAATTATCAAAATCGGTTCTCCCAGTTAAAATTTCTGAGGTAACAAACATTAAAAATAAAATTGCACACCTCCTTTTGGAAGTCGGTTAAAAATTGTCTTTAAACGTTTTTTAATTTTAGAAATTTTCAGATATGCTTCTTCCTACCTAATTTCAAACACAAAATAAATATTACAAATCCATTAGTCTTGAAATCAATTTTTTCGTTACGTTGGTAGCTCTTATACTATTTGAAATAATTTTGAAGAGAATTGTTGACATTATCTAGAAAGCTTGACTCAATCATCGTAAATAAATAACAGTAAAAAACTTATGTAAATAGTAAATATTAATAAAAATAAAGGATTTTTGTAAATAATATTGTTCCATTTATTGTTTGCTCATGCTATATCAAGTATTATTTGTTATGTGATGTTGTATATCTGATATTTGTTATTTTTCCCTTTGTGTAATTCTTGTGCAGTTCATTTGATGATTAGATGAGTATTTTCTTTGGATATCTCCGGAATCGATTCAACTAAAATTTCATGCAAAATTTATTGTCAAATCGCAAAATCAGTAACAGGAAACATAAAAAAGCACAAAAAACATAAAATATCTTTAACAATAAATACTTTACGAACTATCTCCGGAATTGCTCCGAAGATGCAAAGGCAAACGACATTAAATTTTATGCAGAGAGTAAGCATTTGAAAGAATTTTTTTTGTAATAGAACCGTTTCCAATCAATAATTGAGAATTGACAGAAATTACATATTTTACTTTTTTGTACATTTTTCATCGGCTCTTTTTTTATTCTATGTATATATAAAATATATCAAGGTATATTAAGTTTAGTCCCAAGTTTATAACGCTTAAAAATATTATTATATTATTATTCATAAATTCACCTAATTAGTTCATTACCGATTGCCCTCCTGTCTGTTTGTCCATCTATCTATCTGTTAACACGATAACTCAAAAACGAAAAAAGATATCGAGGTGAAATTTGAATAGCCTTTTTATATGCATTGTTAGTTTTTGTTATTATTTTTTTGTGTTTTAAAACTATTAGAATTTAGAATTTTATTAAGAGTAGGATATGTAATAATTGATCGGCTTTGGCATATCAATAAAGATCTTATTACTACCATACGTAATGAACAAAGTCAATTAATTATCAATACGTATTATTCAAGCTCTTAAAAACATCGAACCAATTTTGATGAGACACTGATGGGACCAACTGTGGATGGCGCATACAATTTTTCAAAATCATTCTACAATTGTTCGGAGAAATCAGTGAATCTACATAAGAATCGGTTCACAGATGAAAATTCATTTTGTGAACAATCCATTATTCCCTATTTTTCTACTTTTAGGGATTAATTTTTCTTTCTTATTTATATGGTAACAACCTCAAAGTATACCCTATCTAAAAAGTGATGCATGGTCATATCTAAGAAAAATACAATTATTCAGGTTTACTTGCGAACCTCCTCTTTTTTAGTCGATTAAAAATGAATGAGCGTGCCTTCCTGCATGAGTTATATAAAATATTAATTACTCAAAAACATAAATGAAAATAGCAAATTGCTTCACACAAATTAAAGTAAATAATAAACAAGTGAAATTTACAAAATTAAAAAAACAAAAAAAACCGACAAATGCAATTTATTCCTTGTAAACCGATTTTTGGAAACTTAGCTATGAAATATTCTCCATCAAGTCCGTTCGACCGTTTAGGGGCTACGATGCCACTGAGAAAAATACAGACGCACAGATTAACACTTTAAACTTATAACACTCTTTCTTAAATCAATATCAAAGCGATGGTCAAGGACATCAGATGTAATGAAAAGGATACTTAGAGAGCTATCATTTTTGGAACAAATTATTGGAAATATTTTAATTGAAATTGAAATATTTGAGTTGATCTTGTTTTTTTTTTAATTATTGTTTTAAGTTACTTAATTATTTTACCATTTCACTTTTCGAAATGAATGGAGCCAAGGTTATTTGACCATTCATTTCCATAATAATTATATGACATGCCTTTTCCAAACAGAATGTAATTTGAAGATCATCGCAAATTTTTTAGTTTTTTTCGGGTACGGAACACTAATCTTGCACTTGAATAGCTAAGAATACTCTCCGTTACATTATCTTTCAAATGAAACCAAAATCATTAAAATCGGTTCATCCGTTCAGGCGCTACGATGCCACAGACAGACAAGCACACAGGCATACACACATAGCGGTCCAACTCATAACACCCCTTTTTTTAATTCGGGGGTTGAAAAACGAATAACTTATCAAATGAAACTGTCTTTTCTATCAAGTTTTTTTTTTTTTTTTTTTTGTAAATCGAATCAAACAACAGTAAATAAATAAAAATTTTGAACAAGGATGGAAAAACAAAATAATAATAATAATTTTTAATAAAAATAATAAATTATTGTTTTTCATATAAAATTTTTATACATACAGAACCATCATAAATTATATACATGTAAAATATAATAAATATATTATTGACATATTTGTTCTATGTTCGTTTCGTTTTAGTTCGAACGTTCGAACTCGAGCTAACGTGAATTTTACAAATGTAATTTTATTTAATCAAAGACTTATGCCATTTGTAAAGAAAAACTAATTCCATTTTATTACAACTACTAAATATTTTTATTTTTTAAAATAATTTTTCATTTATATGTTTACAAATTGCATCAGTTTAATTAATACTTTAGGTAAGTATAGAGTTTGCAGTTTTAAAATTAATAAAGTCAGTTCATTAGTAATGCCGTTTTTATTTTCCAAAAGTTTTTAATCCAAGATGTAGCGTCCTTTTCGATAAGCATTACCAATAGGCCGATACTTACGTACGTGACTTCGCTATTTCGGTCTTAAATCTTTTTTTACATGTGAAATTTTGGAAAAACGGGGACTTTTCTTTCTTGAAATGTCAAAGATTTTTTATTTTACCTTCTAGAGATACCGATAACGGGGACCTTTCTTAAAAATTTTCTCTTTTGGTGCACAAGATTATTTGCTGTCGCAAAATTTAGATATGCTGTCGATAGTATAGATTTTTATATAAATTTAGGGGCCCTATCATTTACTATATCAACAACTTAAAGCTTCACTTCAATTAATATTTATCAAATATATATCTAAATCTAAGCACATAAGTCAGTCATATGAGGAAGTAAAGTTTGTTAAATAAATATTTATAACATTGATCGACAACATACTGTTATTATTATATCAAGCTATTTATAATGCGGGAACTTTTAAGTTCTAGTTTTGGCTCTGGCTGGACAGTGTGATAAAAATCCAAAACTTTTCGTTTATCTTTGATAACTAGATTGTTCATTTCAATAATTAGTTTTTAATATATTTTGGTACGACCAAACACGAAAGCTAACTCCAAAAAAAAAACAACGTCAAGAATATATAACATCGCATTGAACTTCTTATCTTTCTTTTCAGATTTAATTTAAGACAGTCTAATTTTTGATTTTTCAATTATTTTTTTGGCGTTTGGTGTTCGCTTTCACTTCTGGTCGCAACTTTATTTACTTTGTCTTGTACATTTGCAACGCTAAGTGTATGATTATAAGACTAAAGTGCAAAACAATGATAAAATCACAAAAAATATTCTGACACCCCAATGCGTCAATCTTCAAACTATTTAAATTTTTGCTATTTTAGGACTAGAGAATACCTACAGAAAAAAGCCAAAAATGATGGAAGGATGAAAATAAAGTTTTAATTCATACTCTACTGAGTGAGTGAAATTTAGAATTAAAAAATTATATCAAAACTATTTTTTCGACGAGTCTAGGTAAAGAAGAGTATTTATTAGAAAAAAAATGATTTATAAAAAAAATAGACATTTTTTTAAATTTTTTTATATAATTTTTTTTTATTCCAGTATTTATTTGAGCTTAAGAAAAATAAATATACAGTTAAAACAAATATTAACTTTAGTTTTCATTTTTTAAATAATTTCAAATATGATTTTAAAATTATTTTATGTAATTTAGTACAAAAAGAGAATGGGTTTTATTGTGTATTTTGTATTCAATTTATCTACCAGCATGTTTAAACATCAATGCATTAAATACGGCAAAATTTTACTAAGTATATTTTTAAAATGTACAGATCCGTCTCAACAGTAATTAAAGTGACTATTCTGAAATTCAATCGTAGAAATCCTATAGAATCCAAAACAATTATCTTAAGAATCATTCATTCACCAAAAAGCTTTCACTGAATTCACAGAGATTGAATTTCAAGTCCAAAGAAGCAGACGAAAACAAAGAATTAGATATTGGTTAAAATCCGTTACACTTTACGCGTTTTGAGTAAAAAAGTTTATAGATCACAAATTTTAAATTCAATGAAGTAATAACAACAACTTTTAACACGCTTTTATTAGCTTCATACGTATGTTAGTATGTTGGTACATTTGTGTGTTAAAAAGTTAGTATGTAACGGAAACTTTGAACATTATTTTGACCACCCTTCAAAACGTCGAATGAACTCGAAATTTGACATACTTTTCCAGGACTTATGACAATACAGTAATTTAATAAGTTTATTTGATTATTCTGATCAGCACTTTCAGGAATAACGATTTTCATATCTGAAAAATATACATTTATTTGCGCTCCCACTACATTTATGATGAATTTTTGATAAATAAGAGTCAAAAAAACTAAAAATCACACTTTTGTAACTAGCTGAACTGAAAGGTAGAAAATCATTTCTGTAAATTCAAAAAAATCATTTTATCGTAAAAAAGCGTGGGATACTTTTTAAGATAGTTTATAATGACTTTAATTTTACCAATATCTGTCAATAAAATATTTACAATAGTTGAAATTTTGCACACCACGCTTTTTACGATAAAATTATTTTTTTGAATTTACAGAAATTTTTTTCTACCTTGTAGTTCAGCTAGTTTCGAAAGCGTGTTTTTTAGTTTTTCTAAACTGTTATTATACAAGAGGACACTCCGAGTAATTCCAAAAACTGACAAGGTCAAATCTTATAACAGGTAATATCTTATATTATGATAAAATTAATTCAATTTTAGCAATTTTGGATTCAAAAAGTCTTTCTCAAAACGAAAAAATTGGTTCAGCAATTTTCATGGCAACTTCGTTTGCAATAATTTGAACATGACAAAATGGTTGCTACCAGTTAAAATTCGTTCTACCTTACGGTCCTTGAGATCATAACTTCATTAGTCTCAAATTCAAAATTCAATGATCTATCCCTTGAAAATCCCTTCTGGTTCTTAGTAAATGGCGGATATAACCCTTGTTATTTTTGGGATGGCAATTTTTACGTGGCGTCAAAATGGTCAGTTAAAAAGATAGCTTCAGATGAAATAAATTTTATAAACGCCTCTTCCTCTGTTTTTCACCCCACACATGTGTAGTAGTTCTTCTTTATTGTCTAAGCTTGTCATTTATTTTTGGTGGCAAATGTTCAAGTCAAAACTTTTAAAAGAACAAAAATCGAAATATAATTTTAAAATGATTTTTACAGGTAAATAAAATAAATTCTAAAATTCCACAATCTATCAATGTATCATTTTATTCATAAAAACATTTTCACCCCTCTGTTCAAAACTTTTCTTTTAAAAATATGTGTTTTATATATAAAATCACCACTAATGTTTTCCCCAAAAACTTATTTGTATAGATAGATTGATAGATATAGAATTTGGTAAATATATATTTAATAGTATCATAGTGGTATCTGGTACACATTTAGTATGGCAAGTATAGTCTTTTTATAGACTTGGAGATGCTTGCACAAATATCAAAGTATTTGTTAAGTACTAAGAGAGAGTAGACTATTTGACACCGATGATGAATTCATATACTGTGAGATTTTTTCGTAACTGTTGGGTTGTATACAAAGAGCCATCGACTTAATTACAACTAGTTAATTTAAACAAAAACGTTCAGTTTATATGACAATTAATAAATAAAAAAAAGTCGTCAAAAAATCAGATAAGTTATATTATTTTGACATTTTTTATTTGATATAAATAGCATCAAAGATAATAAATTAGATGTATATTTCCTAGATGAATATTTGTATGATATAAATACGCATTTCGACAACCAAGCAGTCAACATCAGTATGAATTAGCTAATCGTAATTCACAACGAGTAACAAACACAATAACAGTTATTACGATTTGCTAATTCATACTAATGATGACTACTTGGTAGTCGAAATACGTATTTACATAATACAAAAATTGACCTAGAAAATTGAGACAAAAATCGAAATTTATTTTTATTTGAGTTCAGTAAAAGATGTAACAAAACTTAGCGAATAAGGGAAAATGTAATGAATCGGTCAATTCCTAGAACCTGGTGAAATGTGTTTCCTAGATGTCAAATATCATTAGTAAGCTATGAGCAAGTCGCGCAAACTTTTCTATTTGTTAATAAACAATAAATTTTTAATTCATGAAACTGCCCTTATATCAAAGGAAACAACGATAGGTATATTTAATACATGAAGAAAAGCTAAATAACTTAACATGCAAAAACAACCAGCCATGAAAAACACTTATCTTATACATGTATAACATATCCGCAACACAAGATGTCTATTTATTTATTACTTAGTCAAATTTATTCTTTTGACATATGGACTGAGTCATTATTTAATATTTAACAACTAGAAACATTTACACAACTAACTGATGGTGGATGAATGATATTTGACTCCTGAAGAACACATTCCACCAAGTTTTGACAAAAAGTGATTTATAAATTTTTATTACCACGATCATTTTTGTATTCCATAAACTCAATTTCATACAATATACATTTAAATTTCTATATTAAACATACAAATTATATAATTATCATCAAACAAAAATTTTGAATTTACCAGAAATATTGGTGACAGATGGTATTAAAATCAAAAAACATTTATAAACAAACATCTTTTGATACTTATGTGTAATACACAAAAATTAGCAATAAATACTTTTACCTTTATACTAGCAGATACCCGCCCGCTTTAATGGGCAATTTCAGCTTTAAAGACAAAGACTAGCGTGTTATAGGTATCACTTTCCTTGACCTCACCTATCCTCCCTTTTGTTCACAATTGCATGTATTTTAATTTTTTGGTGCGCAACCTTATTCTTTTGAAAAGTCACTTCAAAATAACTTTCTACCCTTTTTTAACCCAGTTAAGCGATGGCTTTCAATAAAATACGAAACACGTCTTTCATCAATGAATGTTTATGCAAAATTTGAATTATATTGGACCAAAGAATCACGTTGTCCCAAAATTTGACCCCCCCCCCTTTTTCACCTCCTAATTAGTATAATTTCGGAAAATTATTTTTTATCGAATCCCTACGTCATAGAAAGAACACACACTCCAAGGTTTAAGTCTCTGGGATCAGCGGTTATGGGTTATGGTTGTGCGTTGATCCGTCAGTCAGTCAATCAACAGTTCAGGACTAAGCATTTTATCTCCATCTCCAAAACAGTCACCAAATTATCAACGAGTAATATACACTGTTTATAAGAGTAAGATCTAATACAAACTGGATCTAGAAAATTGGAGGAAAAAATTGAAATTTAATACAAATGATGTATATTGAGTTTTTGTTTATTTTTACGCAATTTTTATTTAATAAACAATTAAATTTATGAGTAACTATGCAGTTATTTTATTCTATGATCAACTAGAAAAAGTTTGAATTTGGATACCAATAAGTCCCTTATTATATTTTGATGCTAGCCAACAAAAATATTCATATTTTGCTCGGGTATGTTAAACAAAATAATATCTTGCACTATAGCTACTCATCCCACCAGGCAGCCTACAACAAATCCTTGTAATCGTCCTTCGATTACAGCTTACCTATGACATCTTTTTTTTCTAATCCTAATAGGTGGCCATGCTGTAACAATGGTTTGAAATTGTCAGTGTCTCCAGGTCTACTATATAATTCCTTTGTGAATATTGAACAGTTCAGTAAGCTAATGTTTTACATTTAGCATATTTAAACGTGGTAAGTTTTATGATAGATAACACCGCCAGAAAGTAAACGGAATTGTCAGATAAATATTTCGTGTATATCATATGATCTTACTTTCAAATACAGAGTGTTGGAGAAAAACAACAAAAGAACTTTTCGAAATAAAAACTAACTACGTCAACAGAAAACTGAACCTTGCTATATAAGTTCCTTTGAAGATTAGACGAACCAATTCTGAGATATAGAATTCACAAAACATAAATATCTATCTCATTTGAGTACAAGATTGATATGTCTCAAGATTTTTTCCCTCCCAGAATGTTTCCGAAATAGAAACTTTTACCCTAGATCTAAACTGATATCTTAAACACTATCTACTTTTTCATTAAATAGACTTGATTGTTTTATCCTGCTGTTTTTGGAAGTTTTGAAAATTTCAAACAATCGCGAAAATTATTTTATGTCCGATTTAAATAAAAATCATTTTTTAGATTTTGTACAACCAAAATATACAAAAATCGAATTTAATGACGATTGGACGAGCAGTTTCTCAGATGCCACTTCAAATTCGGAGTTACCGAAATATGAGCCATATTTTTTAGTTTTTCTTCAGTGTCCAAGTCAATTGGCAACGACGAACTGTATCAAACATTTAACTAAATAACTCAAAACTAAAAACGTGCCATAAAATTTCATATTACCCCATTGAAAAAATGTTCTGAATCCACACTTGTAAACTTTGTATGCAAAAAAATTAAAATGCACATGTCTTTAAAATTTCAGGTGACTAACAGCATCGTTCCTAATAAATGAAACCACCCTTTACAATAATACAACTTAACCTGAGAGTTTCTTTTATCAAAGTTCAAAAACCCCATTTGACAGTCAATAAATTTTGTTCGATTCGAAATTAAAATTCTTTCTAATATTATAAAATACAATCTAAAATATCAAAAAAAATATTTTTTAATATAAACCTCGTAAAACACTATTTTTTGTTTGTTTTTTGACAATAGATAAAGAGAGGGCTTAACAATAGATATAGAAGATTTTATTAATATAATATTGGTTCAAATTCATAAATTTCACATATTAAAATTGTACTAAAGACTTTGTAGTAGTATGAATAGAAATACTTTGGCTTTAAACTATAAGAGGAGATAGTTAGATATAATAGATAAAATGTGAAACTATTACTACCGAGTATTTAATAATTGACCAAATTTATATAGAATAGGCTATTTATTTAATGATATCTAAGCCATATTCTACCACGCAAACCTGCTAATGTATATTATCAAAGAATATTATATATAATAAAAAATTTCAAACGCGTTTTCCCATTTAAAAGGTTTTACAAAATTTCTCTCACGATTCTGAAAAAAATTATTGGCCTGTTAACTTAAATCTTTGTGTATGTTTTGAAAATCAGCGTAAATCAGTCCTCTAATGTCCAAAATCTGTAAAAAATAATAATTTATTGCCATTTTAATATCAATTTTTGATTAAAAAAAACCAAAAAAAAACCTTTTTTTAAGTGAAAACTTCAAAACGATATTGAGCACTTTTTAGGGGAAAATGTTATGGGTTCGCGTTACCGACATGCTGTGCTCACGCTGACAGGCTTATAGCAGTATAACTGTAGCTATACAACGTATTGTGTAACATTAGTGCTGCGTATATAACAAGTACATTGAAATTTATGTAAATACAAATACTATCTACAAATCATATGCATATTAATTGTTATTTCAATTGAATTGTATTTATATTTTGCCATAATCTTGTACAGCCAGTAATATCTTTAAATAATAAAAAACCACATAAACATACATATAATTGTTGCTCTGAGTGTCAATAGATGTTGATAATTTTAGTTCCAAAATTATTGATGTCGATAGTTTTAATTCAAAAAGTATGAAATTTCAAATTTTTATACTATCCTAAGTTTTCACTTCTATTGGAAGTCCCTATGACTTCCAATTTTTTATTTTTCACAAAAACATATGAAAATGGCTAATATTGACGTTTAGGGACTAGAAGACATTGAATATAATTACTAACAAAATTTTGATTGGTGTTTTGTTTCTGACCACTGAAAGCGATGTTTAAATGGGAATCGATTTGCACTCCATATTAGAGCTATCACCGTCGACTGAGTTTTAAACATGTGTATTTAGTCTAAAAATGAATTTCTTGATTAGTATATTAAGTTTCTCCAGAACAGTCCAAAAAATATCCATTTTTTGTCTAAAAAACTTAAAAAAAACCCCTTAAACTAAATAAATTTAGACGCCCGCCAAATAACAAATTTATGAACCAAAAAACTATGCAGAAAGTGTTTAAAAATTAAATTTTATCGGCAAAATACACTTCAATTTAGTATTTGACCTTTTGCCTTATAAATTTAGTATTTGACCTTTTGTCTTGTAAAAGTTATATTGAAGCTTGATAGAACCCATCAACGATACTAGGATAGAACTTAATTTAATCTCTAAAAATCACGTATACTTTTGAATAAATCAGTGATATCTATAGAGTTGAAACATGAATATATGTATATATAAGAGTTTTTTATGTTTGAAAACTACTTGTATACACGAAAAACTGTAATGAAAATTTAATAACAAAATAGCACATTAATATACTAAAACACATACAGGGTGGACCATTTCAGTCTATTATGATTAATAACTCATTTTGTAGTAAACCAATCACAAAGTATTTTAAATTTAAAAAACAAATTATTAAACATTTAACTCTTTCTTAAGCAGAAAGAGTTTAATGGAGGACATATTGTTCTGACACCATATTGAAACTTAATTTCTTAGTTGCTTTAAAAATCAATTTAAATCCTAAAAAATAAAAGATATACTAACTAATGCTTTAAACTAGAAAGTTGGCCCTCATAAAAAAAAGGTAAAATTTTTTATTAAAAACATTCTTTTGAAAATCGTTAGCTTTCGGAGGAAATGTGACTTAAAAATATGTCATTGTTGCATTTAATCGAAAGAAAATACCCTTAAAGTTTATCAATAATTATAGGTCGAAGTCGTGGACACAGGCAAATATACTCTTTTGCTCTTGACAACTTTTGACAAAAACATTTTTCTGTAGCCTAGCTTCGAAAAAATGTTTTAAATAAAATATTTTAGTTTTTTACCTTTTAAGATCTAGATTGACTATTCGCATCGGCATGATTTTTATTGGAGGCGTTTTCATGGAAACGATACACTACTTTATTAATATAATTGTATGGATTTTATTTATGGCTTACATTGAAAATCTAATATTTTTGTCTAACAATATTGAATAAGTAATTATTTAATATTGTTAGACAATAATAGGCAATTTGGTTTCTTATTCTCACAATTTTTAATGCAACAAATTTAATTAATTATTATTTTTCAATAATTTTTATTTGACATTTATTAAAACATTTACATGTAAAGAATTGCAAATTAGTCATAACATTTTTACACCAAAATTATCCACTGGAAGCGCTAGAATTACATATTCTCTATTACTTATATTTTTTTTAGACACTAAAAACCAGAATATAATGCAACATGTGCATATTACGAATTTGTTTATTAGTTAACATAAACTAGAATAGTTATTTTAGAAAGTTTATTTTAAATATTGCTATACTCAAATAGTTTCTCAGAAAACTGACCTTTAAATATTAAGAGAAATATCTTATAATAATATTAATGTTAAAATATCTGAACGGTCTAAAGTGATGTACAAAAGATCATTTACAAAAAGGATCTTTTAAAACACATCGCTTAATTACTAAGCAGTATTTTAAAAGCATATATAAACTATCTAATGTATAAATCATACTTAGTATCCAAACTTTTTGACGTATGTTCGGGTTCGGATAACTATGTTTCATTCATACTTATTATTACCATCGCTTGACATACGTTCAGTTAGATAATTTGTTTCATTAAAATATTTATTTTTAATTGTTGTTACTTAACGTTTTGTACAATTGTAAATTGAATTGTAAATTTAATTAAATAAATTAATTTTTATTTAAATATCTGGTCTACAAGATATTAATCTAGCGTCGATTTTATTGTCCCTACCATGACTACATACACAACGAATAAGAGCAACCCAGAGAACTAGGTATAATATAATGTAAAAACATGATCCCCCTGTAAATTCTGCAACTTTTGTTTCAGTTACTTTTGGATTGTTTAGCTACAAAACGAGCTGTTATCCATAATAAATTAAAAATGGTACACTTTGTATAGGTACATTGAAGTTTTTACATAACACACATCATACAATACGAAATATTATACTATAGTTACTTGTGGCAATTTATTCAAGGAATCTCTCAAAAATAATTTTAAAATTAAAATTATTTGAAAATACACCATTGACTCTGGACAGCCAAAGTCTTCAAAAATTTAACGTCATTTCATAACTGGATAAACGATAAAAGGTCACTACAAATTTTTAAGTAAAATTTCATTTTAAGAAGATAAATCCAATAGATTCAACATAAATTGATTATAAAGAGATAAAATTTTAAACTCTGTCGAGTATATTCATTTTTGGTAAAAGTTTAAACACAATTTTTTAGTTATTTCATAAAAAACAACTTTACAATTTTAAATAATTTTTTATATTTTATTATCAGTTACATTGGTAATGACTTTTAGAAGAGTCTGCAGGTTATTACCAGCATGAAATCACTTTTCGACAGATTTGGCCGAATTTTTTTTCTCGGGTTTATAATAGCTTTATTTATGAATTCCTAAAATTTCATAATTTTTGACCGTTTAGATCGCGAGATATTTAAAGACAAAGTTCGCGATTTTGAGGTTCATGTCCCATTTAAAGCATGTAAAATGTCCGGTCTCTCCAACTATTTTTTATGATATTATTATATTTTGAAGAAAAAGTAGAAAAAAATGTTTATACAATACAATTCTAAAAAAAAAATTTAGAAATTAATTTTCACTTTCGAGATATTAATTTTAATTGTAGAGAGGTATAAGAAAAAACAATAAGAAACACACATTAATTTTTATAAATTTATTAATGAAACTGAAATAAAAATAAAATTAAGTACCTATGTATTACATAATAAATAGTTAATCAAAGCAAAGTTTTTTTAGTGAAAGGGTTGGACCTCTCACTACTATTTGGCGTTAATTTACTGAGATTTAATCTCAAATTTCTACGGTTTATTATGCCCTGTTGGTTTCTTTGATGATGTTTTAACTTAAGTTCAGTATTTAAATGCCCTCTATGCAGACTTTAAAATAAGTTTTGAGGATATTGTAAATATAGGGAAAGCAATCCATAGGTGACATTGACGAAACCGATGCATCATTTTTAGAGAACCTGGTCGAATAAGCACGAATGAAGAACTTAAGTTACACTTTAGAAACGGGTATTAGCTATTATAATTTCAGAAAGTATTCAATTTTTTTCCATTCCTTTTTCTTTACAAAAAAGAAACCAACGGGACATAATAAACAGAAGATATTTAAGATTAAATCTCAGTAAATTAACGCCAAATATAACTTCCTGGCAGTTTGTTTGTGAAAAATTGGGAAACTGGGATAACTCGTTGGGAAACTCGTCTATTAGTTATGTTTTCAGGTAGATTTGAAATTCCCTGTACCTAGATTTGTCATTAATTTAGTTGGATGAAATTGTCTTTTAGTCAAAATACTGTTGAATTTATAAAATTTCTGATTTATTTTCCTATAAGCTAAGCTGAATATTTCCTAATAATAACAATATTTTTACGTCCTATCGATTCCATCCTAATTGAATTATTCTTTCTATCATAATATTGTGAAGCGTAGCTTCCTTTTCAAAAACAAGATTTAAACCATACGAGCATTTGAATAAAGCCTGCTATAAAAAGTTGATTATGTATTTTTGAACAGATAAAAAGCCAAAATGATTGCAGTTTATAATTTCAGAACTTGTTTGTAAAAGATACTTCGATTCACATTGATAGTAACTCTTCAAAAATTAAACTTTTGAGAACATCATATTTTGTTTATTAAAACATATCATATTTCAAAAATGTATCCATATGCTCTTTCAGCAATTTTACAAAATAATTACACCTTTTACATAAGCGCTTTTTGTATTAATTAAACGGTAAGTAAATTTTTTGTCGTTATGACGCCAGGCACATTCTGGTTGGCGACATCACAATATTTCTAATGGATAGCGCTAATCAATACTGTAATATTACTCATGCCAACATAGATACTGTAGTATTTGTCTCTATACCATACTAGCATTGTAGTAAACACCACACACTTTTTGCTATATACAATCGAAAATTTCAAAATATGGCCGTTGTTAAAACATTGGACATGTAAAACGTTTTTAGAAATCGCTTGAAAATCGCTTTTACAAATTGAATACATTTGCAAAAGAATTATAACTACTTCTGCCCTGTGTTACATAGAACGAAAACCACACATTATACCGGATGATTTACTTGTAGACTCATAAACCAATCAAAATGGATATTTCCATTGACATCTGATAATCGGCAATTTTTAGATGTATGTAAGAATATTTTCGACGTATAAGGGAGCTTAGAACATTTAAGGGAGTTAAGGACAGGTGCTGGATGTTGCAATAATCCTAAATCAATTATTTCAACATTTTAAAAATAATAATTTAATAACTTCCCAGAGGAATGTAATGTGGCCGATTTTGAAAATCTCCAGATTTACGTATGTCCGCGATTTCAAGGCCTTAATATCCGAATCAAACCATTTCAATGTGATGTCTGTGTGTGTGTGTGTGTACGTATGTGCGTATGTTCGTATGTTCGTTCGGATTCTTTCGCCTCGATTATCTCACGAACCAATTATGACATTAACACGCGACTGGGCTTATTCGACGCGTAATTGCGTATTTAAGAACAGAATTTTCAGCAAACTTAGTTGAGCCGTTTTTTAAAACTTGGTATTAAAAACTGAATAAACAGAATCTGAAAGTGGATAACACACATCATTTATCTATGGAGATAATGATCTTTCCAGCAAAAGCAGCAGTACATGTTCGAAGAATAATCTATGAAGGCTAACAAGACCTTTTTTTAATGTTTTCCCCCACTGAGAAGTTAGTCGTGTGGACTACAGGGGTCGCACTCACGCGACTTCAGTACCACACCGATTATGAACTGCCAAGTTTTGAGAGACACATTCGTAAATACAGATGCTGATTGATCACGCTGATTGATGATTTTCGATGTAAACTCAAACATTGTACATGGAAGTAAAAATAGTTATTGTCGACATTTTTTTTCTTTTTTTCCTATGTAATTTATATCTTTATTCAGAATCCGTATAATCTATATTCGATATTATTTTAAGCGGATGTTCGATGTTAATAATACATCCATGAATGGATGATATCTCCATACATATTGCATTGCATCGTTTAAAAAAATAACAATCTCGAATCATTCGTTCGCTCGATTTCAACGAATATTATCACAAACTGTTTCTATGTGTAGTGTTTGTTTTTTAAACGATAATTAACAGTAGCAAATGCAAAATAAAATATTTTTTTAGTAAACACTAAATATTATCACTATTAAACTGCTGAAATATTCGAATAATGATCGAACTGTGATTTTTAGTTTTTTCAAACAAAGATATCGTTATTGGGTGTACAAAATTTATACTTAATTAATAATAATAATTTAACCTGTTTTAAATCATATGTTATTACAACACTCTTCTGTGTATATGTTTGAACTTATTTGTAGCTTAATGAAAATTTTCTATATAGTAAAATGGTTTGGGTATATATTTGGATAGAAAGTTAACGTTTAAATTCCACATCCATCCAAACGTATTTTACAGCTCAGAAAATTTTGGTTTCATATTTAGATATTAAGCGTACCATAACCACTAGTAACCACTTTACTAATATTATTAATAACATAAGTGAGACTTATATTTAATTATAATTTAGATTTTATTACGCATTCTCAATTATATTTATATATATATATATATATATATATATATATATATATATATATATATATATTTAAATTTAAACGTTAATTTTCTATCCAAATATATACCCAAACCATTTTACTATATAGAAAATTTTCAGAAAAAGCTGAAAAAAAATAGAAGAAACTTTTCTTTAAATTTGGATCTGAGGCCTAATTTACGAGATAATTATCCTTCTCTTATTATAATCAAGTAATAAAAAATACATTTCCCAAAATCAAATTCATCCAATAAAATACACTTACAGAGGATGTGTTTTATAATAGTGGAAGTTGTGCCTAAATGAAAAATTGCTACAAATAAAAACTCTAATTGGCTACTTATTATATTATGAAAGCTAATGTATACTTATATCTAACATTTTTCAGTGTTAAGGAGATATGCAATGTTTGAATCACACTAGGGATTTCAATAAAACTTTAACATTTTTTTATTAACAAAGTTTCCAAAAATCACTAAAATTCCAAAGTCATTGGGCTTTTTATTGTTATTTTATCGTTTATATTTGGTTGAGAAAATGATGAATCATATTGGTTATCCTTTTCAATTGGATATTTCTATCAAAAATCTAGAGAGTGTGATAAAAAAACTATCTAAAATATTTAGACAATCTTGTAGTTTATAATAATACCTTCAAAATATAAGGTTGTCGATGATATAAAAACAAAATTTTAATTTAATTATAAGTTCATCGAAGATACATCATCTGATAAACAGAGACGACTATAGTAAGAGTATTGATGATTAGAGAGAGATATTAATATTATCAAATTTATAAGCAGCACTTGCACATAATATTTCATATATTTTTATAGTTGCGTGAAATTGTAAAGCTTAAAGCAACACATTATTTGACTACAAAGCATGTATTTGGTTTTTATGTATGTACCGTGCAATAAACCTAATCTTTTTACAATACTGAAGAGAAACAAGCACCTTTTCAACCACTTCTGAGTTTATAAGCTATATCTACGTATCTATCTTCATTTTATAGTCCAGAAAAAAAACACAAAACTGCTCTTAATCTCTCTATTTAAAACTTTCTATTCCATGTAACCTTTTTTAATTTTAATTTCAAGTTCTAAACTGTACACACTCATCATTGTTGCATCGTGTACAAGTTCCAATAACGTAAAAAAGAACTAACTATAACAATCTATACCATAAGCACTAAGGGTACATAAACGTATCATACGTCAGTCACTATGTAGCTATATAGATTTATATACCTAAGTATACCATACAGATTTCTCTTTACAAAACTAACAAAATACAGTAGTTATATGTAACTGTTACACTGTTACAATGTAAATGTAACGATGTACCATTACATAAACGTTATGTAATGTTTTATATAAAGTGTTATTTACTCAATATAAAATCAACGGTTTTGTTTAAATGTGAGTAGTAGGTATTATTTGCTGTTAACGTACAACGTACGAACGATTTATTTTTTGTCGAAACGGCAAACATTGATCTATTGAAAAAATATACTTAAGCTGAGTCCAAAATGTAAATTTTATACATGTTTTATCGTATTGTTTTAAAGCCATACCGCAGGCAAATAGTATTATAATATTTGAAGTTGCTTAGAGCAGAGAAGAGATACTTAATGGGTAATGTTCATTAAAATTGGAATTATTAATTATATCAGTCTTCTCCTGAAGGTAGTTCTTCCTCAGCCACACGGTCAAAAATTATTGGCTTATTACTCATGTTATACATTATATACATAACTAAAGTCGAAAGTGAAAAATTTTTTAGGCTCATTGAGCTCTTTTTTGGTTTAACAAAAATCAAGGAATTTGCGTCATCGTCACGCATTACGTTTCACGCTCCATACATATCACATTGAAAAGAACGGTTTTGACCTGATTACTAAAGTAAAACAACATTGAGCATACTTGGTTCTAGGATGGGTGACCACTTAAAAACACTGTGTGTTGTTGCTTTTTTTCGTCTCTCCCATGTTACATGTGTTTTAAAATCAATTTTATTATATTTTCACAAAAACTATGTTTTGAGATTAGAAAGCTGGCGAAAATGATTCTATCAGCTGAAATTTGTGCCGAGTTATGACTCTCTATCATCTACGTTGGGGTCAAATTAAAAATCTAATGAACTGTTTTCATATTTCGAAATTGAAAGTTAATACGTTCAAATAAATTGATAATACTACAGATCCCACCATTTTTCTTCAATTTCCACCGAAATTCGTTTAAGGTTATATTGATATTCATTCAATATTCAATTGAAACAGATTGAATTGAAAAAAATAAAATATTCTTAAAACTATCAACTTTGGGCGTTTGAAATCATGCGCGTGTTAATCTGTGTATATTATATATACACTTTTAAATGATATTTAAAGGTGAGAGCCTAATTCCTCACCACAAAAGGTGGAATTTATTTAACTGAACCCTTTATAGAATAATATACCTTAATGCTTGACGTTTTTTGTATATTCAAAGTAAATTTTTTGACAAACAATTTTGTAATTAAATTGAATATTTGATATTTTTGTTTTTATCACTTATTTGTAATATTTTCAATATAAAATTTGATAAAATTTTCTTTTAATGTAATAATTAATAAGCTTCGTTAACGTATTACTAAAACAAATAGGGGTCAACTATGTATTATACTGATAAGATAATAGCAAATAACAGTAATTTATTGGTCATTCACTCTTAAAAGACAGTATGAGTATAAGACAACAGTATAAGTGAATTTTCTCTTCAAAGAAGCTATTGATTTTGTACGAATTATGGATTATTTTGCAGAAGTCTCTTTAAATTAATTAATGTTTAGAAATTCAGAGAAAAAATATTTTTCGAATAACTATAAAAACAACCAAGATAAAAGCCACCAAAACTTTGTTTGTATCTATCTATTTCTAGCAAAACACAATTTAACAAGATCTTATGATCAACATAGTATATGACGTCAAATAACATGTCCGATTTCTCTGTCTAATATCTGTTTAGTACTTTAAAATGCTGATATCATCCGTATTTCTTGGTCGATTTTCATTTTAATTTCACTTTCTATCATCTCTTTTACGCTATTATCATATTTTGTTAAGAAAAGGGAAAACAAATATTCATGAATATTCCCTATTGAGTGAAGCCTTTTAATGAAAATATTGACGCGCTCTAGCAACCATAGTTTTTCGAAGTGAAATTTCGAAATTTGATAACCAGGCTCATTCATATAAGAAAGTTCATAGACGGGCATAATAGACCTGAAAAAGATTGAGAAATGAGTAAAAACTTTTAGAATTTCTCTATTATTAATAACGAATAAAATTGATATAATAATTATAAGCATAGTTGGAGACTTCATAGGTGCCCCCTCTATTTTTATAAGATGATGTATGTTTATGTTATTTTGAACTTGTATATTTTGTTACAGCTTTAGTACCTTCACTAACAGCGTGTTTTGCCAATTCAGCGGGTAAGAATAATCGAACTGCGGTTTGAATTTCCCGACTTGTGTTTGTTAAACGTTTGTTATAATGAGCTAAACTTGATGCTTCAGCAGCAATACGTTCAAAAACATCATTAACAAAACTGTTCATGATACCCATAGTGAGATACCACTATCAGACTGCACTTGGTTTGATACTTTGTAAATGTAAATTGCATATGATTCCTTGCGCTTCCTCTTCTTCTTCTTACCACTCTTTGATATATTTTTTTGCGCTTTGCCAGCATTTTTCGCTGCTTTTCCAATTGTTTTTGGTGGAATTGTTACGAACACTTAATATCGCATTATGCACATACTTATAAGAATATGTTATCCATAGCCCTACGCTTTACGCATCTTGTGACCTTAGCCTATACGAGATGTGCTTTCGTTATTTATAAAGGTTAATTTTTAAGTATGTCAATTACTTTTCGTGAAGTTTTGCAGCTCAAGTTATACATTATTTTTTTCATGTTTAATTATTCTTAAGAACGCAATTAACTTAGTTTACGCAGGTCCTGCGTGATAAATTATTTGAATTATGTGTTCTGTTATATTTCATATATAAACTTATTATTTTAGTCAGTCAGAAAGATAGATAATCAGATATATAAGCACACTTAGACATTAATATACTGGCAAGTTAAGTGAACGACCGGAAAATTATATTGTTTTATCTACTTATTGTTTTGTTATGGTTAAGTGTTCTATATTATGTTTTAATAGGATACCGTATCATCATCATATAAATTAATGGACCTAGTAAATAACCGGAATATATAACATGGATCATGAATCGAAAACGAACGTTATCTTAATGTGTCTGCATTATAATTGAACGATATTATTTTATGAAAATCATTTTATGACACTTTTAAAACTAATGATTATGATAAATAAATGGTTACCATATGTTCTTTTTGCAACTTAGAGTATATGCCATAGGAAAAGTTGACTGTGAGTATGGTTCGACTGTTCTTAGGCAGAGTAAACTCTTACCAAAAACATATGTATCAGTTAATTGAAAATGGGTAAACACACTTTTTCTAGAAGTAACTACAACTGCTGTGGTTTACTTAAAGTTTTTTAAAGGTAAATTTAAAGATAAATTAAGTTTAAGTGTAGTAATTATGCCAGATTCCTTGTTGTAACACGCCTACATATCTATTTGTTGGTTTTCATTGTGATTGCGTTCATTAACTGATCCACGGATTGGTCATGCCTTTAATAGAGACAAGTTAGCATGGGTGTGCGAGTTTTTTAAATTCTTGGTTCACCCTGTGATAACGTTCATTCACTGATCCTCAGAAAATCTGAGAAGAGCTAAAAAAAATTAGAAGTACAAATAGTACGTATGTACACGTATTAAATGGGTTTAAATGGGTTTGTCTTTCTGATTTGATTTTTATTAGCTGGTAGACCTTTTCCTTGCAAAATGTCAACTTTTACTATCTCAAGACAATAAGAGTATACTTTTCCTAGCTATAGTTATCTCGGACAACATACAATACATCTTATAGTAAATATTGATCAAACTTCAACACACTGAATAAACGTTTACTGAAAAGACCAGTAACAGTCGACTTTACCTAGGAAGAGTCATCTTTTACTGGAGGATCAACTTTTCCTGTAACATATACAGTATTTACTCTGAGGTTAAATGTGATGAAATTGTAAAGAATAGTCTTATTACACTGTGATAGCACTATCTTTTTCTATTTACACTCAGTTTAAAAAAAAACAATTTTTTTTAATAGTCTCAGCGTCAATCAAATAGACAGTCTCACTATAATATTTTCTTTTTAAACAAATTAAACTTTTCTTCTTAGCCTGTAAAACCATCATAGTTTTTCACCACATTCCTCATGTTTTTTTGTGTGTGTGTAATAATATCGTAGACCTCAAACCGAGGCTGAAAGTATATACTAGATTAAGTTACGTTAAAGTCACTGTCGTATGGTGCCGACTAGCCAGTGCCTTGCGATAACCACAATGATTTTTATTATAGAGGCCCTTTGAAGTGAGATCTATTATTGTACTGCGACCATATCTGTCTTTCAATACTACAAATGCGTTCCTCCTTTCATCGAAAATTGTCCCTTCTTAAAATTCCCGTATTCAGTAGCAAAGAGAACTCCCGGGTGTCTAGCGCATATACGAACTGGCACACGAAACAAAACGTGGAGGCTTTAATAATAACGTTATAACGATAATTATTTCCAAGAAGTTTTCAGGGATGAGTTTGAGTTTTGAAGAACAAAAGTAATTTCCCAAAATTTCGTTCGAAATAAGCGATAATTTAAAAAGTAATATTACGATTGTTAGTAAATTTCTACAACTGGGTAATTTGACAGAATGTTAAAATTTTGATTTTAGGACTATTTTTAGGAACATTTAGTTTTTAAGTTCCCCTTTTTAACCCCCGAACTAAAAAAAGGAACGTTATAAGTTTGACCGCTATTTTGAAAGGTAATTTAACGGGAGAGTGTTCTTAGCTATGTTTCAAGTGCGTGCTTAGGGTTCCGTAGCCGAAAAAACTAAAATATTGGCGATGATCTTCAAAATTGATTCAGTTTGGAAAAGGCGTGACATATAATTTTAACAAATAAATAATTACTATGGTAATGAATGGTCAAATAAACCTGGCTCAATTCATTTCAAATATTGATATGATAAAAGAACAAAATGGCAAAAGAACAAAGTCAACTCAAATATTTTAATTTGAATTATAATATTTCCAAAAATTTGTCCCAAAAAATGGTAGCTCTCTAAGTATCCTTTTCATCTCACCTAATGTGCTTGATCATCACTTTGATATTGATTTAGAGGAGTGTTTTAAGTTTAAAGTGTTTGTCTGTGTATTTCTCAGTGGTATCGTAGCCCCTAAACGGTCAAACCGATTTGATTGGGAACATTTTATAGCTAAGTATCCAAAAATCGGTTTACAAATAAATCGCATTAGTCGGGGGTTTTTTAAATTTTGTAAATTTTTTTATGTCAAAATAAAAAACTTTTCTTATTTTTTCGACTTGTTTCCACAACAATTGTTACATACTATGCTGCTTGAATATAGCTTAATTATCTGGCTACCATATAATATTATACTATGTATAATTTATATTATACAACATCAGTCTAGTATTTTATACCCTGCAGTTAGAACAAGATTTACGATTCTAAATGGGTGAAACAACATCAACTTTTTAAAACATATTATTTCAAAGGCGTTGTTCATAACATTTCTTTTTCTTTATTTTATAAAATTTCATTCATTTTGTTATTTTGTTTAATAGAAAAGCTAGAGCAAAATGTTTTATTTTGCTAAATGAATAAGGCGGGCAAGTAATAAAGTTTGTTGTAACATTCGAAGTTTCTATTTAGCGGGTTTTTCGATTATTTTTGTCAAAAAACTATCATTATTTACTTACTTTAATCCAATTCAATAAAACAATGCCACAACACCGCCCCAAACCTTTATATTAATCAGGTAGTACATGTCATCTTGGACCGCTTTCACACGCATAAGTTCATGCATACAGGGTCGCCATTTTTATGTCGGTATGTATGAATAAACTTGACATTTGTCAACTGGCTGAGTTGATTAGACAAGTTTTTCAAACGGCAATTCGGTACAATTTTAACCATGAATCACTTTACCACAAAATAACGCGCCAAAATAATGACACTGTTCAGCGTTCAGTTGTGTTACCTCAACATGCATTTCGCCGAAAATATCGTGGTCAACAGACATCGTCTAACAATATTATTCGTCGTTTGGTAAAATTTTGTTGAATAAAGAATATTAGGAGATCTTGAACATACCGTTCATCAACGACAAACGCGTCCCTATGAACTGGTGGGAGCGGTTGGATAGAGCGTTATCCAGAACCCAAAACTGTTGTATCGTCACCGCCGAATGTTTGCTGAATGGTTGACATAGAACATGATTTTTTTAAAGCATATTTTGATGACTGACATTCTCTGGCGGCGTTTATAAGCAATATTGACGCATTTGGAGAACGGAGAATCCACATGAGACCCATGAACCGCCGTTGTATGCCAAATATGTGACTATTTGAGCCAAAACGAACAAAAAGGGTATATTTTGTTTTGACCAATAGAGGCGACTTTTTGATTGATGTTGTATTCAAAAATTAATCCAAATAAATTGCAAAAGACAAAAGTTAATAAAAATACCTCATATAGAGAAGTTGGTTTGAATGTTTACATACCGACATACAAATTGTCGCACCCTATACACCAAGAAGTCATTTGAAGACCTAAAAGCTTCCTGCCTGAAGTGATTTTTGGTTGGTTGGAAAATTCTCCAAACGTCATTATCTCAGTGATTTTTTTCTATGTAAAATAAAAAAATACGTACGTAAGTTTAAATGATATTTTCCCTGGTTTGATTTTTCCTATCTTTTTCGATGTATAAAACACATCGCTTTATGATATATCGATGAATTGAATGAAATAAACCGTTATTCTGTACATTGATAGAGTTGTAAATTTAACCAGAAACAGAACGGTGCCTCATTTCCTTGCTTGCGTTTTCGTTTTCAGGTCCTTAGTCTTACTTGGGAATTCTCATATACCTTATATCAACCTTTTTTATAAGTCTTACATATACACGTTCGTCCATTTCGAAGTAAACCTAATGACCTGATGTGAAATCATGTCTGAGGAACAGTTTACCACGAATAGCTCTTACACCACGAGAACTATCCTTTCTGTCCTTTTTCCTGGACAAAGTGTGCCATAGGTATTATTACATAGAGACATTTTAATAGTAAAATAATATGCGTGTGTTCGAATAGATTTTCCCATTTAGAATATTTTCCTCATTTTCATAAGTAAATATTACATAGAGTATTAGTACATAGATAACACATAAAATACATTTCCACCTTAGCTGTCTATCTGTCCGCCTGTCTGTCCTTGTCAGTATTCCATTTATTCTCCTAACATTCATCATTCACATTTAATGATGATATTAAAATTATTCTAGAAAACATTTCGTCACGACTTGAAAAATATACGTCTATGTTGACCTATTACTTAAGTATTGTATACTATTCTAAAACTAACTGTAGGTAGTACACCGTGTCCAAAAAGTATGGATACACTTTGTTTTAAAACCAAAAAGAAAAATATTCTTAATGTACTCAAGATTGATTCTTCTGTAGTTGGCAGCTAATCGAAACTTTCAGAATTCTTCCAAAATTCTAACCGAGAATTAAAAATAATATAAATAAAAGTATAAGAGTTCCATTGATTGATAAAACCATGAAATAAAAGTAAATTTCAATCGACGTGACTGACCATTAAAGTCCTATTGAGATATATCATTTCTTATACGAGAAACTACATACATCAATAATAATAATATCAAAAATAATAAAATTACTTTACTGAAACGAAGAAAATGAATCAAAAACTACAGACACGAGTGTTTGCATTTAAGATTTGAAAGCTATGCCCACTTCTCCCACAGTATAGACCTGAAATTGTACTAAATCTAATAATAAATTGTACATGACATTTTCAAGAAAGTGAACTCGTAATTTATGATTTTGTTCTAACTGGGTAATTTCTCCAAAAATAAAAATACGAAAAACAAATTTTCTTCCTCTCTATCCTAGAAATTATAATCTTCCTGGGCACACTTTACTCAGGGAAGAATGTTTTTTTGTGGTTCGGTACCACAGCACCCAACACTCAATAAGCTTTAAAAATCGCTCTTCTCGTATTAAATGCAAGTGGGGAAGGGATCAAGAAAAATAGTACACAAGCCACGATCAGAATGTGGCTGAACTAAATGTACCATGTAAAGAAAGAGGCTAAGCTGAGTTATTCCCGCACATGTGCCACGAAATTCAAATTTCTGGTCTAAGATCGTAAGGTATTATCTCTGAGGTGACAGCGTTATCAATATAAGTTTTTAGTTTTTTATGGAGAATCTTCATTTTTTAATAAGAATTGGAATCCGCAATTTAAGACTTTAAAGAAGCCTCTGTACCAGGTCAAATAAATGAGCTGGGACTTTAATATCATGGAGATATTGCATGAATTTAAAAGTGAAGAGAACTAATTTTTAACTTCCCAGTGGGATAGTTATTGTAATGGGTCCGATTTTGCAAATTGAAAATTTAGACATATCTCCACGTTTCAAGGCCTTTTGATTCAAATAGTATGGTTTTTAAAAGGATGTCCGTGTTTGCACATGTATGTATGTATGTATGAATGTATGTATGTTCGGATTCAATTTTCGTCTCGTATATCTCGAAAACAAATGGTGATATTGACATGGGGCTAGTTTCATTTAACGCATAATTATGTAACTTAGACCTGATTAGGTTTTGAGCAAAATCGGTCAAGCCGTTTTTTGTACCGAATGAAAAATTGTGTAAATGTCACTATTATCACTTATCATTCATATAGCTTTAACGTCATAGGGGGTGCAGGGGCTGGGGTTGCAAGTGACGAAGCCCCTGGGGGATGCAAGAGGCAAAGCCCCCGCTATGGGGTCCACGGAAAAATGAAAAAAAAAATTTGCAAAAAAAATTATAAATATTAAAACATATGATATTTTTTTATCCTTTCCACTGGGAAGTTAGTGGTGTGGACCTTTTTATTTTTGAAAACATTGAAACTGGGTGGTTGAGTTGTTCAATCGTATCCAGACGCAATGAACACGGAGTATATTTAGTTACTCTATCTTTCGTATATCAATCAGTCTGTATGTAAAGCATATATAACATAATAAATTACTTTGTTAAATTAAACGTGATCTTTGAAATGAACGACTGAAATAAATATGGCAAATATTATACGCATTATTCATATGTACATATATATTGTTTGCACTTCTATATAGGATGATTTATTAAGATATAATCGAAAAATTACGAATACTTTGTGTTCAATTTAGATGAACCGATATGAAATGATCCAAAAAAGAGAGAAATTACATCTCAACATTAATCAAAGTTCTTATTCTTTGGGAAATATTGTTTTATTTCAAATTTTACATTTTTGTCGACTTCATACACGGTAAGAAATGCATTGCGTTTACTACAATGCTGGTCTGGTATACAGACAGATACTATAGTATCTGTGTTAGCATAAGTAATATTACAGTCTTGAATAGGGCTATACACCAGAAGTATTGTGGTTATCCCCAACTAGTAAGGGCCTGACGCCCATACTCCAATGACTCGTCCACTATAACTATTGCAAATGTTACTATTCACTCAATACAGTACACAGTATGGCGTTCACACGGATACTGACATAGTGATATCGACAAAAAATTTCAAAGATTGAAGAAAAATGCCTAGGCTTATTGCTCCCAATATCAGCTCAACCAGATAACATTCTAATATATAAAACTAGCAGTAACCCACCCGCTTCGTTAGGTAATTTTTAATACATACCAGTATTCAGAAAAATAACTTCATATTTCATAAATGAGTTTCATAAAAATTTTCATCTGCTATTTTAACTCCTTTAAAGAATTCATAAAAAAGTGATACAGTACACTCTCAAACCAGGAGCACACATATCAACTTTTACATTTCTAACTTCAAATATAATCAAGTTTCATAAAAAGTTTCACTCCTACTTTACCCCTTTAGTCATACAGTAAACTTTTGTTTTGAACCATGAGCTCATATATATCATTTCTTACATTTCTTCAAATTTTTTACTTACCTACTTCAAAATTGGCCAATTTTCATACCAACTTTCTACCCTCATTTTAATCCTTTAAGGGATGAAATTCCTACTTAGTTTACAGCTAGACCGAGCGATTTCAGCTGTGCCTTGATCGATCAGTCACTCAGTTAGTTAGTCAGTTTTTTCTTTTGTATACATAGAATAAGATGTAAAGCTTTTGTGGCAGAGTTGAAGGGAATTTTCATTTCAATAAAATATGAAAGTCAATAGTTATGTTTATTTTTAAACAAAAATTGAAGATCATCCTAGTTATTTCTTAACAATCCTCTTCAATATTTATTTTATATTATACTCTCAATGAGAGTAGCAAAGAAAAAATCCAAACGACATACTTGAAGGAGAGAATAAAATGCTCCTATTCTCTATATTATGAAAAGTTATAAATGGAATAAGGTGTAGTACCTAGGGTCAGTTTGTTTTCTTGAAAGTTATTTCTATGTATAATACAGCAACAATGTACAGAAAGAATTCCGGGGAGTGATTATAAAAGTGTGTTTATTTGCAAGTAAAATAGCAAACAATTTTTTTAATATTTCGGAGTAAGTCTGTTAATTTCATCACAAGTTACCTATCGTGTTCTATGTTTTAAATCACTAATCTAAATAATATTACGGTTTTTAACTTTATATTAGATGTTTGGGAGATAATATTTGAAAAGATGCGCTGTCAAACAACATTCTGTACCACTGATCAATAATAGTAGGTACTTACTATAAATTCTACATTTATTTTATGCATTACTATACGTTACGTAGATTAGCGTAGAAGAAGTGGAAAAAAGAAGCCTTATTCATCCAAATCAATATAAAAGCAGTTAAAACTGTTATTGGACGATCAGGGAAGAGAATATCACTAAGGTAGTACAGGCATCAAAGCATTTTTTGATTTAGTCAACATAATTCACCATCAAAATTGAAAAAATATATTTTTTTAATTTGTGTCCCCACTACCGTGCTCATACATTCTCAATTAGTCGGACCCAACGGGTTTTTTTCAATAATTTATTAAGATTTTAATTTTAATTTAAATGCCTTTTTTTATTTTTCTCCGACTGGTTTTGGAGAAATCTATGAAAACATAGCTTCCATCTAGCGTTTAACCATAAAACCAATGTTAAATATGCCTACTTTTGAAGTCATTTATTTATTTAAATAATTAGGCAACCCCCCTTAAAATTTTCAGAATTGATTTAGACTTTGCCTAACTTCATTTAAGAAAATATTTTTTAATTAAAATTGCTTTGGTTATCGCACATCCTTAAGAGAAAATTCAATTTCATTTATTGAATCTGCCCCTTAATAGTGAACTGTAAACATATTAAAGAAAGTCACTTCAGATCCAATCAATGGGAATAATCCTCGATAAATTAAGGTGTGATCCATGGTGAATAACGATCGTCGTACCAAGGATCATAAATTATAAAATATGTTTTAACCGTTGTTTCATATTTAAATCATCGGAATAATGAGAGACTATTTCCATTATTTAAATTTTTTATGGCCTTAATAAAGATACACAAATTTTGATTGCAGGTACTGTACTCTCCCTTATATAAGGAAAACAAAAGGCACACAAGTAAATAAATAAACAAAAATAAATATATTCGTTATAAATAAATAAAATAATATTGTTGAGAAAGGAGATCCTGTTGTATGGTTGATGATGTTCGGTTTCATCATATTCAAATGAATTAAATTGTGGAAAGTAAAGAGACGAATGAATGAATGAATGAATGAATAACATGAGATGTTGAGAGGCAGAAAAGAAAATCTTATACAAAACAAAATAACATAACAAAATTTATTTCAATTCACTCACAAAATATTCGCTACTGTAAAATTGAAAAGTAAAACCAATATATATTAAAATACTTTAAGTGTGTGTATCTATATAAATAATAATAATGTTGAGAGTTGTGGGCCTCAACCCACATCATTTAAAATTCACAAAATATTATTTAGTATACAGAAAGTACCAGAAATTGTTGTCTTTTATATTAATTTTTGGCACTATGCTCCTTATCGCACGTTATTGATCTGATTTGTTGCTGGTTGGGAGGTAAAACAATTCGACTCGAACAACTCGATTACAAGTTTCAACTGGATCATTTTTATCCCCTAAGCCTAACATTCCTAATGTTCCAAGGAAAATTCTAGGCCATAAAAGAAACGTAAAATCACATAGAGACCATAAAAGAAAGACGTATGGGACGGATTTTTTTTCTATCTCTAACCGGTTACAAACAGATCCCAGTTGACCTATGTTGCTCATTTACGAACTTGACTTCACTTTTAACGTCCTGAGCACGCTATAAAAATGCAGCTTGATAGCTTTTTTATTTTTTAGTTATCGTGTTGACAGACAGACGGGCGAACTACCGAAAAAGGACTAATTAGGTGAATTCCTGAACACCTATGCCAAAATTTTGTTTATATTAGAATCCTTACAAAAAATGTCTAACCTACTCCCAAAACGTTTATATTATCGATTGATGATTCAAAACAAATTAATCGTGTTTGGATGCTTACCTATTTCCGGGCGATACAAAGTATCAAGTAAAAGTCTATGTATCAAATTATCGGCCCTTTTTATAACTATATACGAGTTTATAACTATACGATTTTATAACTATCTACGATTTATCAAGGCACTTTCAGTTTTGTATTGACCTAAATGGCGTTCAGATTTATTAAAAAATTTTAAATCGTTATATTTCGAAGAACACAAATGAAAATTATTAGAGTAGGTTACACTTCTTTTTGGAAAGATTTTAACAATTTATGCGAGTGGCATCCAGATCTTTGGTATATCGAGTATATAACATTCGTAAATCAAAAATCAATTTAACAATATTTAATAATATTCATTCTCTCGCACAATGTCAAAAAAGACAACGGTTAAAACATTTAAAACGAAACGTTGTCAACAGCTGTCTATGTATGAGATTTTATAAATTAACAAAATATTATTAATTTGATGAAATTAATAAAATATAATTAGTTCGATATCGACTATGGTTTAGGGTTCATATAATTAATTTTATAAATTATCAAAAAATTGACCGCGTTTTTCCGGTCAAAATTAGCTGAGACGAAAATTGTAGATTGGGTAATTAAATATAAAAATGTCTCAATACTTTTTTCCTAAGAGCCACCATTTCTCAGATATAACGATTCAAAAAGTTGGAAGAATTGCAATCATCATAATATGTGCAAGTACGCCACGTACATCACTGAAGCTGTAATACAAGTAAAAATATTTTTTTATCAGTCAGTGTGTGTAACTTACATAAATACAATTTTTACTAACATATATCCGTTGGGTGCGTAGCTATGTTACAGACAATCAAATCGACGCCAGCGTTTGCAGTGGATAATTTTGGCGTAAAGATGACTTATTTTCAATTCTTTACATGTAAATGGTATAGAAAATGTGCAGTTAAATTATTGAAATATAACTATTAATTAAACTTGTTGCATAAAAATTGTATAAATAATATTTACATATAATTCACATAATTATTTATGAAAATATAATTATATTTTCAATGTAAGCCATATTTCCATCCATAAACTCATATGACGATTACAACTCTCTTTAGTTATACCTTAGAAACGGTGGCTCTCAGGAAAAAAAGTATTGAAACAATTTTTTGACCTACAATTTTTGCCGGGACTAATTTTTTGATAAAATTAACCGTTTCGCGAAAACCATTTGTCCCACATCTCGGATCGATGAGAACTTTTTAGATTTCAATTGTGGTGGTGTTTTGATCAATAATACCAAATTTTAGACGCATGCGAATTGTACCTTCGAATGTTTAAATTGACCGGATAACGTCTGACGATGACTGAGATACATTCAGTGTCACAAAAAATCAACGGATTATGTAATCTGTGCTATATGTAATCTGTGCATTTTTTGTGACACTGAGATACATTGTGAATTGTATATTTATCGAATTCCCGCCAATCTTCAAGATTTGAACAAAATTTAAAAAAAATTATGTAAGAATGTTTGTTATTACTCCCTGATATTAACGTAATGTTGTAGAAAATGTTTGACGTCTTTCATTTTCTCAAATTTTCAAACACCAATTTCAAAGTTTTTAAAATGATCGTATAAAAGTTTTAATGAAATTGTTCAAAAATCATTGTAATACAACCACAATGTGTATTGCTTCACAAAGCTTTCCTGTAGGCTGCTTAACGTTCATATGTGGCCTGAAGGTCTTTTGTTTTGTAATCTTTCTACATGTAACATTTTAATATGTATTATCAAAATCATTTATTATTTTATTTAAATTATAATTTTAACACAAAAATATTATTGTCATTTGTTTTGTAACACCATTCATGGAAAACATACCAGAATGTCAATCAAATTAATCGTATTTTATCTTAATAATTTCTTACATTTTTTGCATAAATGTTAGTAAAAGGTATTTTCTTAAATGGTTTAGACATATTTGAATTACTTCGTGAGTGGCCTGCATTTTGGCAATTCTACCAAAAATTTTATCAACGATTTTCATATAAAGAGCTGTGTTTTCAAATAAGCATGATAACGTCATATTTAAGCTATCAGTGTGAAAAACGTAGCAGGGACAAGTTTCAGCAGTCGTCATTGTGTCAGACACTATGACGACTTGAAATCATTAATATTAAACAATTCAGCAAAAGTGAACTATGTATGAATTCAGAAACAAAAATACTTAAGTAAGACATGTTTGAGGTGGTAGGCAAGCTCATCGGTACAGTATTTTTGTCAAAGCCAATAGCTTAAATATAAGCTTATCATACTCACTTGGAAACTCAGCACTTTTGAAAGTCCTAGAGAGAAAATTTGATGGACTCGCCACAAAGAAGCCAATCACGAGGTTTCAAGTATGTATTAATCAATTAACAAAACACCCTTCCTGCCCCAAAGTCTCTAGGCTTCAAAGGAAAGTACTTCCAAGCAGGGAGAATTCACAATCTATGGCAGTCCGTTCCATCACTCCAATAAACTGACCTGTCGACGTAAAAAATGACTGGGTAAGTTTAGCGATCTATTTCCGGGTCTTTTTTTCGCTCTAATAGTCTTTGAATGTTTTGATGATTGGACCGATGCATCTCTGTTTGATGAAAGATTTTATAGTAGTGCTGTTTGACTCAGAAAACATAAGATTTAAAGATCCTTTATATTCGCTATGCTTTTAATGCCCAGACGTTATACTGCCTGGAAAAAGCCACTTTAGTTCTCTTAACTTCTGAAAAACATCCAAATTTCATTCTTTGTTTCCTTACTTCTTGAGGAGGAACATTTAGATATATGGACAGCGTTTTGGAGTTAAGTTAAGTTCATTTTAAGGACCACGTTATTCGCTTCTTCAGTCTATCTGTCTTCAGTTACTGTTTCTATAGGAACATATAAGGATATCTGTACAATGAATATAAACAAATCAATCAAATAAACTCTTAGGGATCTCTCTTGCGTTATTAATCGCACCCTTATTACAATGTCGATTAACGCTTGCGTCGTAAAGGTAATAAAGAGGCTGTGATTGTAGCGGCGATACTAGCTTTTTTTACTTTGTAATACAGAAATTAACTTTAACAAACTATGATCAAGAAACATATTTCAATCAAATATTATTTTTTACCGTTCCCAAGACATATTTTTTTCGTACATTTAATTTAGCTGTTATTGCAGTTTCATCGCAACTCAAACCTTTACCAATTATAAAATAAACACGCGGTATATTACCAAAATATATTAATTAAAATTTACATATAAGAGCAAAATAAAGTTGTTATACTCCGTTAAAGAAGATACAACATATAGTTCGCTTACTATTATTATATCTTATTATTATTATGAAGATACATTTTGTATCCATGACATACAGCGCCGTACCACTTTGAACAGCGTAACAACACTCTCACAAATAAGATATTCTGTAACAAGCATTATATACCAAAAGAAGCAACTAAGAAGAAAGGCTGTGTACATTATTAATATGTTTAGGTGAAAGTATAAAGAAAATGAAATAAATTAATACAATAAGAGAGAAGTGTAAAATATTATACTTTTAACAGAGATAGCAAAATAATTAAATATTATTATTATTGTTAAAATATTCTAAGAACAAGTCTTATGACCAAATGCCATAGCTGGTTCATAGCTCTCATAATTATCGTTTAGCTTAGCTTACGACATCAGATTTACACGATAATGTTTAGGTGATAATAGGGGATAATCCTGTTGTCGAGTTGGCCATATTACATATTACCAATAAAAATGTAAAACTAGACTTGATACGATGATACAATTAGAAAGTGAAATTATAAGCAATCAAAGATTGCATTCAAAGGTTGCCCATCTTCTTTAAGCAAAACAAAGTTTTATATTTAATATCTATGGCAATATCCACGTATGACGTTACTAGTGGGTATCTTCCACTTTGCCACTTTGCTTTATCCGATCCCCTATTGATAGTATGATAAAAACTGCCGTATACCTATTACCGTTTAAACTAAAACTCTGCCAATGACATTATCGACAGTCTTCATTAAAATACCAAATAATACGGATACTGCAAAATTTTGATCTCCCACTGGCATTCTTACATTATTATATATCATATAATAAAAAAAGCTCTGTAGACCTACAATTAAGATCATCTTTACATTTAAAGAATTTGGATTGATATCGCAAATGATACTTCGAATATATATAAAATTATTGAATTAATTTCCTAAAATGAATGATAAAAGTGGATTATAAAATCTCTTTTTACCTTCCGTGTATAGCTGATGCAAGTGGAAGACATCTATCACACGGAAAATATAGCAAGTATCTCATTACGCTGAATTTTTAAGTAAGCAAGAAGTTCACAAATTGTTAAATTCGTATAAAAAAAAGCATAAATAAAAAATATAAATTTTTACTTCCATATCTTACCTTCCTAAAAAAAAAGTGACCGAAATATATCAAGAGATGTGCCAGCATTATGTATTGTATCTACAGGATAGAAGAGAGATGTTGTACCTTGATGTTGGTGTACCTTTAATTATCTTTGAACTTCTTAACAGATATTGGATATTGCAGCTATATCATTAAAACAAAGTTTTTAACCTGATTTCAACCCTAGTGACTCAGTTGGTTACACCGTAACCAATTCCGTTTCTGGTATGCCGCGAACGAGCGGCGTACCACGAATCGATTCTCGCCGTCACAATACAAATTAATTTAATTAATAGTAGTAATGGTACATGATATATGCATGAAGGAGGTTTACTCTGCTTCTAAAAATAGTTGAGAAGCTGATAAATGAAATTATCTGCGGAAAGGTGGTGAAACACATAATGGTGTCACAATGGGCCCTATGGTCTGAGTGTGTCCTTCGTGGAAAGTCAATATATTCTATCTAACCTAAATTACCTGATTTCAAGCAAATGTTGCCTGTAGTACGCAGTTTCTCTATTTTTGTTTAAAATAAACTAAAAATAAGTTGAAAAACAGAATAATTTTTGCTGTTTATTTATTTACAACTCGGCAATTGTGTTTGGAGCTTTAAATCAAAATATACCTAAATTATTGCTTATGGAAGGTTAAGGAAGAGTTTGGAAAGACAAAGTGTCTCGTTCCTTGGATCAAAATAATATCCTGTACCTTTGATGATCCTGTACTCAGAGAAGAAAATATGTGTAAGAAAAATTCCAAAGCTTTTTCAAATTTCAATCATTGTAATTGTGAAGTCTATAATATATTCAAGACAGCGTCCTCCGTGTCATATGGGTTCCTTTAATTATAATCGTTAAGAAGTTCATCATTCCAAATAGATCATCATATACATTACATAATTAAACATATTAAAATTAATTAATTTTTTAATATTTGTAACATTTTACATTTCGTCGCATAAATAATATTTATTTATAATAATATTACGTTAACTTAAAATTCTCATCTTTAATATTTAAATATAAATTAGGTTGGTTCTTCGTCTTATGTTCTATACTTCGGTGTTATATGTTCTGTAATGCTACCAGAACCAACTGTACATACACACAAATTTTATACCGGGTGTTTCAGACCACACGTACATCCTTTCTGAAAGTGAAAATATACCGTAAACCCTTGTTAAAAAAAGCATAAGTTTAAAAATGGATTACAAAGAAAGTCTTATGATATCTACATTTCACTCTAAATTTCCTGCTAATGTTTTCGTAATAACTTTCTAATTTAAAGTTTTTATTTTGCAAATAAGAGAACGAGCCAGAAACGGAGCATCTACTTCGAAATGGAAGTGGAAAAAGCATGTGACATGGTTCATTTAGGAGAAAGAGAATTTTATTAGAAATGATTTACTCTCGGGGTGGTCCTCTTAATTATTTCATCAAAATTGATTCATTAATTTTTTTAATATGGACTAATGCGTATAAATGAGTTTGTTTATTAGGTACAAAGACCTAAACTCACAAAAAAAAAAAAAAAATTTTTTGCTAAAATTGAATCGATTCCAAAAGAATAAAAAAGTACCTACCGATTCCAATCAGTTGAATCAATGAATTGATTTTCTAGCTTGTCTTTCTATGTTTAGCGTCGACTTCAAAGCGTTTTAATCATGTATACGATATTTATTTCCATCAAAATCTCTCGATGATAATTGACGGTTTTAATATGATACATAAGCGTAAACCAGATATTGAAAAATATATTGTGTAATAATCTTAATTAAAGAGAATTGAAAAAAATCCTCGAATCTGGACTTCTTGGATTCATGCCAAGTGCCCTACCAATTGGGCCATTCGAGCTCTAGACAGAGTGTAATTTTTCCTACTCCTCGAATTTTTATTTTTACTTTGTTTATTTACTTATTTTTTATTATTATTTTTTGTGTTGTTTACTTTTAATAATGTATACGATATTTATTTACATCAAAGTCTCGATTATAATTGACCATTTTAATATGATACATACAGCGTAAACTAAATATTGGCAAATATCTAGTCTATTTGTCTCTTTAATTATTTTTTTACTTTTTTGGGCATTTTTTGGAGTTGGTTCTATGTTTTGCAATTTTTTTTAATTATACCTTTAGTACGCTATCCATCAGACCCGTAATCAAGCAAATCATACTATTTCAAATAAATAATTGAGTTTTATATTTTTAGGGCATAAACTACCAATTTCGTGGTTCCTAAGCCTAATTTTTGAGACATCTTTAGCGATATCCATATTTATCCAAAAAAATAAAGAAGGAAAAGCAGTATTTTAGTCGATAAATTCTATCTCGAATATATACTTCGTTCAACGAGGTTCCAAAATAAATGTGAGCTAATTTCAAGTTCAACAAATAAGTAAGTATTACTTTTACTTGTCTCTGTTAATACATTCTGTAACATACATGTGTAAAAGTTATGAAAAACTGTTTTTCATATTTCGCTTATATTAAAGTAAAAGTTAATTTCACGATAGAATTAATAAAATACATATATATATATATATATATATATATATATATATATATATATATACATACATATATCCATGTCTGTATCCTCCGCGCGTTTCTGTCCTTGTCAGTTTCTGTCAGAGGTAAAGGATGTTGGTTATTACTACATTTTAATATATATCATATAACCTTAGTATAGTTTTACTTTTCATGATTATGATGAGATAAAATTAACTCACATATTTTCTAGCACCCACTTGTTTCTCTATAGATCTAACTAATAACTGGAGAGGATGTTTTGAAAACCCTTCTAAAAATTATACCGGAGGTATATCTTTTGAAGAATTTTTTTGCATATTATGTTTGTGTATGAGCTACATTATTGTTCATTCCAATCCATTCATTGGTTTTTGCGTGAAAGCGTAACAAACAAACAAACAAACAAACAGCCTTACTTTCACATTTATAATATAAGGGATGTATATTTGTTTCAAATTTTTGTGTAGTTTCAATATAAGATAAAGTCCCTCACACATTATGTTTTTTAAAAGTGTTTGCGATATTAAGTAGCTGTAGATTCGAGCCCGAGTTCTCGCGATATCCGGTCCACAACCGTGTTTCTTCAACATTACTATTGATCGTAAGTGACTATTCTTCCCATTTTATTATACTGGTATACGTGTGTATATATTACACGCAAGCAAATACACTCTGCTCAAATAAGTGACTCAAATTTATAATATTTATTAGGAAACCAAATGTACATTTGTTTAAAAATTTTTATGTTCTTTTTATGTTAGTCATATCACTCACATATGATATTTTAATAGCTTTTGTCATATTAACACATTATACCAAATAATATTGGAAAGCGAAAAATTTCGATGGATTAACGCGTATTTTGTATTTCAATTTAAAGGGTTATATCCAGTTACATCCAGCGAGCATAAAAAAACACGTTTTTTTATTATTTTGTTTGTTGTTTTTTTTTTTTTTGCGAAGATGAATTTTACTTAGGACATAAAGGACCTGTTTTTAATTTTAAGATCCCGTTATCCGATTTTGATATAGTACTGCTCGTGTTAGGCGATCACCTGAAGATCCTCCAAAAAAGGTGTCCAACAGTGAGCACCATATCTCTGTTTTGGATTATCCAAAATGAAAAAAATCAATAATATTTCTTCAGTCGTTAGATGAATACAGGTATTAATCGAAGCAATAGTCAAAATTATAATTTTTGACAAAACGAGGCTTGCAAAAACAAAATTCAAAATTCTTCACAAAATTTTCAACTTTGAAGTGGTGTAAAATATCCAAATAATTTCAGAAATCATATTCCTTCGATTAATACGTAGAAAAATGAAGAGTTTAACGAGTTTAAAAAAAATCTATTTATTTTTTTAGGCGTCATGACATGAATATTTCTCGGATGAAATTGAAGTGTTCAAAGACGATACTTAAATATTACTCCAATCGTCTTAGGGTTTCACCTCGGAATCTAACGGAATAAGCTGAATTTTTGTACAATCCTTTATTTTGGTAGTACAAATGTTTGTCTCAAAAGTCACATATGATAACGTGTGCGCGTCCTTAGATATTCAAGGGGAAAGGTTGCGAAAATCAGTTTTTTGAGAATAACTCGTTACTTTTGCTTTCAATCTTTTTTACATTTATTATAAAAGTTGTAGAAGGTAAAATTCTCTACAAATTTTGTCTTTGTCTTTTTTCATCGAAAATGTCAAAATCACTTACACTCTCTAAGTTTTTATCATGAGAGAATGCATTGAAACATGCATGTACGTTGCATTGACCAAAAGTTAACGAAAAATGTATGCCTGATTTACGGCATCCACAACGTGAACCACACCCAGTTTTGCTGTTGAAAAATATTGTAGTGAGCAGTTCATTTGGTGTATGGGGTAAAAGTGTTGTTCATTTGGTGTATGGGGTAAAAGGCTCTAGGGTTTCATTCTGCCCCATATATTAATGTTCAAAGGTAACAAAAATCAGTTTTTTGAAAATATATCGTTATGTTTTACTTCAATCGTATTAAAACGATCACATCTCATGAAAACTTAAAGAGTGTAAGTGATTTTGACATTTTCGATGGAAAAAAAATGAATATTAACGATAACGAAGACTGTGGTGATGAAAATTAGTCTGAGAAGACTCTCTATCTTCCCCGTCATCTATTCCAAAAACGGTTCTTCGCATAAAAAAAGATTTCAGACAAAATTTGTAGAGAATTTTATCTTCTACAACTTTTATAATAAATGTAAAAACTTAAAGAGTGTAAGTGATTTTGACATTTTCGATGAAAAAAAAATGAATATTAACGATAACGAAGACTGTGGTGATGAAAATTAGTCTGAGAAGACTCTCCATCTTCCCCGTCATCTATTCCAAAAACGGTTCTTCGCATAAAAAAAGATTTCAGACAAAATTTGTAGAGAATTTTATCTTTTTAACGATTGAAGGCAAAGGAAACGAGTTATTCTCAAAAAACTGATTTTCGCGACCTTTCCCCTTGAATATCTAAGGACGCGCACACGTTATCATATGTGACTTTTGAGACAACATTTGTACTACCAAAATAAAGGATTGTACAAAATTCAGCTTATTCCGTTAGATTCCGAGGTTGCCCACTATTTTTGAATAAAATGATCGGATTATATATGTACAATGTAAATCAAATTAAACGCTAAATTTAAATCACTCTAAGTGATATTACTATAACAGTACATGTAACTCGCGTATAATGTTGAAACTATACACTTAGAATTGTAAAACAGGTGCATTTTTTGGAATACAGAGTGTGTGTACATTCCGGATATGCAAAAGTCGATTATTTGAAAATTCAAATTGGATACAATCCCTTAGCATTTTGTCTCCACGTCACTACTTTAATCGGAAATGACATGTTTACTTTTGAATGTCATTTTTGAAGATTTTTTAATTATTCGAAATTTCTTCGAATTTCTCTATCATTTCTTGGTGGATAACGAAATCATAACAGACAATACGAAGTTAACATATTATAATTTCCTCACCAATAAAAAGAAAATCGTATTTGGTGTATAATATGATACTCTTAAGTTTCCACTCATCATCTTCAGAAGGACATAGTAAGATGGATGATAGATCCTCTTGTAAGCACACCCACGCACGCACACACACTCATCATATTCTCGTCATATTTATACTCTTAAAAACTCCTCCCTTATGATAGTTTGTGTGAATACTATATTCTACATACTCTTTAAGTGTATGACTGGTTGCCTATACAAACTACTTCTTACACTAATGATGGTATAACACAAACACATGCAGGATGGTTCAAAAATACACTGAATTTTCTATCAAAAATTTCTCAAACGTACATTTTTGAAGTACAGTGTGATAAACGACCACGAACAAATCTTATATATAATTTGCCTCCCAGATCGTCTAAATTTTTTTTATGTTTTAGTTCTTAACATTCAGAGCACAGATTATAATAGAGCAAGCGCCCATAACGGCCAAACCTTCGATATTTTATAAAGGCTGAAAGTTTCTGTGTGTATGCTTCCAACACAGGCAAGAACGACCAACGACAATAGAAATTGGATTGTGGTTGGACAAGTAGTATAGGTGTATAAAAGAGTACCTTAAATTACTTAAGGTATAAAGTTCAATTTCTTTATAAAAGAACTTTAGAAATCACGCTCCTCATTGTCGGACACTTTTAACAGTTGGTACTCCTTGCCAGACACTCCTAAATTATAGCTATACTTTCGTCATACTATAAAAGCTGAATATGTTAGTTGGAGGCTTATTAAAAAATGTTACCTCAATAGCCCGACAGTTTTAATGGTTTTTACACCTTACCAGATACATTAATAAGTGCGATTGTTTATTGAATAACTCGGTTTTTTTTCTAATTTTACACGAAAAACGGTCATAACCAAAATTGTTTGGAATCATATTTTCTAAAATTTTGTTCCTTATCAATTTTTTCTTAGGATCGATATTTTTCGATTTAGACACGAAATATATTGATTTATTACGATAATTAAAACAAATTAACATATTATTATCATATTTAAAATAAACACACGCCTAAAACGACCAAAACACTAAAATTTACTAAGATTTAGTCAGTAATTACAATAACATACATTATTGCGTAATTTTTTGCTTCTTTTGACCCAACGAACATGCAAGTATGTCAGTGTATTTTTGAATCATCCTGTTTATTCGCTTACGTTTGAGAATACATTTTCTCTCAACAAACATATCATCGTACAATTATACTGTTTACTACTTGGATGATTCTAAGCTTACATAACTGGAACTGGAGATATCTTTATGTTGTGTGTGAGATTCTATCTATACAAGGTGGTCCAATTTATAAGATAAGAATCAATGCTTCATCAAATGATAAATATCTTCAAAATAGTGGCAGTCTCTGAATACACTTAAGGCTAGGAATGCGACCTGTACTAGATATAGTGTGTTAAAATTTTAGAAAAAAAAAGTTAATTAACTAGTTAATTGTTTAAATACAATGTATAGACAGAATTGATTACGCAATCGCTTGTTTTTTAACGTCATATAAGTGCAAAAAGATAGTCACACATGCATACAATTCGCACGCATATAGCTGATATTCCCATACTATTTAATTTACGCCTAATTTGCGCTCTCACGAGGATATTTACGAAAAAATGTTTCAAACAAAAGTTGTTTATTTTTTCATAAGAAACATTTTTTATACTTTTATTATATCTCTAACGGTTTACAAGATCGATCCTACGGACCCAAGACCCAACTGACCTAACTTGCTCATTTACAAACTTGACCTCACTTTTTACGTCGTAAGCATGCTATAAAAATTTCAGCTTGATATCTATTTTTGTTTTTAAGTATTCGTGTTGTCAGGCGGACAGACAGATAAGCAAGAAACCGAAAATTTACTAATTATGTGATTTTATGAACACCTTATACCATAATTTTCTTCGTAGCTTCAATATTTTTAAGCTTTACAAACTTGGGACTAAACTGAGTATACCTTGACATATTTCATATATACATGGTATAAAAATTATTACAATAGTGCCAAAATCGCTACTAGTATGACCTAAGAATTTATCATGATTTACACATACTTTGATAAATTGCGGAAACCAGCGGTAGAGATATGAGTTATGTGTGTAACACAACCTTTTTCGAAAAAACAATCGCTAGTTCTCCCTTGGCTTTATTTAAAATACAATAACGTTTTGCATGAGTAGGGCATGGTGTGTCAAATTCTACGAAGTCGTTTTGTCAATATTGGCAATTGTATCCTATTTTGGTAACTTCCTCTATCCTCTATCCTATATCTTGAGAAGAACGCTTTTTCGGTTATGTACGAAGAAAATGTCATTATTTTAACGTTTTCTAACAGTAGATGAAGCCTTGCTTTTATAACTTGGATCATTCTGTTCATGTATTTCTCTATGTTTAGAGAGATGTTGATATGAGGTGTTGATAATCAAGACAGTAATAATAATTATTTTTTAAGTAAGTACGTTCTTATCGTTTGATTCAGGTAAATTTTGTAGGATTTCAAGAGTAAAACTAGTGGAACAAATCCTGATAAAAAATCTCTGATTTAATATGTTAGCACGGTACATTAAAATAATCAGTTTAGCAATAAATCAAAATAGTTCTTCTCTTTTTCTGGGTTTTAATTATGAAATACAGTAGAGTATCGATAAAAACCAGGGGCTGTCGCCCGCGTCGTGGGTGTGCATTTGCTATAGCTATAGTTATCGTTACTTGCGCCTATATTGCTTGACTTAGGTTGGCTTTTTTGACTTATGTGCGAAAATTAGTAATATAATTAATCGAGGCATAAATACTAATTTTGGTATCTAGCAGCAGGAGTCATTAGTGGTAATGCCCGAAGAAATTCTTCGAGCTGATTTAGAAAGGATGCCTTTACTTCATTTTTGGGCAGCTAAACAGGAAAAATATTCAGAACTTTCGCGTAAAGAATTGAATTTCATTTTACTCTTCTCAACAAAATAATAAGCTGAGAGTGTATTTTCACATCTGGTCATGATAAAAACAAAAAACAGAAATCGACTTGATGTAGAGTTAAGATTAAAATTGTCCAAAATTACACCTAAAATTGTTCTAAAATTTTACGACAAGGAACAAGCCCCCCCCCCCCATCCATTAGGTTAAAAACATATTTGTATTTGACATGGTATTTGTTAACTTTTATTAAAATAAAAGTATTTTCTTCTACAGCTATATTTTCTTATTTTCTTTACTGTGGCTAGGGTTCTTTGTTGCGTGGCAATTGCAGCAGGGGTACATGGGGTTGTTGTATGTTTGAGGAACCCTGCCCTAAAAGACATTTGGCCACGAACTTGTAGTTTATGGAATAAGCTTTTTATATGCTTTTTATTAATACTTCACGATTTTGTCCACGAACCTCGTTAACGAACCTTGTCTCTCAAATACCTAGAGCAGCAGCTCGGACATTGAATATTCAAATTGAACAAAAATATGGCTACTACACGATGCACGGACAATTTTTCACCGTATCTATAAATCTATATATAAATCGTACTATAAAGCGATTCAAATATTGAAAAAATATCTTATTTTAAAATATAAACAAATTCGTGGAATATATTTCAAAATCGAATGGAAAAGTCCCCCATAACGAAGATTCAGATTTTCCATACAAAAAAGTTTTTTCAGTTCAAGTCATACAAAAATGATACCACAAAAAAAAATTATTTTGTAATTTTTTAATGAAATTTTAAGTCGTCCTAATAAGGAACTAGTATTCCAGGAAAGCTTTTGAAATCATAAATGAGAAAAATGGTTTGACTAAGGAGTTTATCCAACATGATAATTTCTTTATTTTGTTTATAAGAACTTCTATCAATAAGAAAAATAATATTTCGATTTAAGACAGACTATACAAGAAAAATCTTATAATAGCTTGGTTGAATGTAAATTTTATTTAAAAATAGCTTGTTGAATGAAGTGAAATACTAACAGCTTTGTTTCTCGGAAAATTCTAAGAACAAACTTGAAAATGTAAAACCAAATTCCCACAAACAACTTACATATAACATCATCAGTCATTATAATAATTTTCACAAGAGGTGAGTTTTTTAGCTTTTGAATATGTGAATGAAAATATACAGGTTGTACGACATACCAATCATAGTTCTGGGTGAAAAAGTTTTAAAAATCTAAAATTAAGTAGATAATCTTCTTAATTAATTTTGTTTCAAATAATTTTCTTAATTCATTTTGTTTCTTTTATGTTCTAAGCTCACTAGCAGAAGCACAGAAAAAGCAATATAATTCACGTTATAGCTATCGACCCGGTCCGACTTCGCATTGGAAATTTTTGCACCCTCAAGTAGGAACCACGATGAATGCACTCGGTTTATTCTCACGTAGGGAAATGGTCTTCACCAAGACATGTATATGTATGTATGAAGTTATATATGTATTCGTTGGGTGCATAGTAGGTGAAGTGTACAACTAAATTGTTTACATGTAAATAGTATGGAAATATCAAATGAAAATTATTGACTAATAACAATTAATTAAACTTATGGCTTTAAAAATTGAGAAAATAAAAGACGAAATTGCATTAATAACATTTTTTAAATGTTACTTAAGATAATTACTTATTCAAATTTTTAGAAAATAGTATTAAATTCTCAATGTGAACCATATATATAAACCATGGATATGTCAATCCAAAAATTTTATTAATAAAATAGTTTATCGTTACTATTGAAACGCCTAAAATAAAACTTGCACGGTGCGAATATGTGTATATGTCTATTTGCATAGAACTTTATAATTCATTATTTACACAATTGACGAAATTTTAATTAGTATGTACTATATAAAACATCTTTTGGAAAAAATTATCTACATGAAGGTTAAAATCTCTTCAAAGCCGTTGCGTTATTTAGAAGGAGTTAGCGGATAAACAGACAGGGATGGCGACTTTCTTTTATACTATGTCCAGGCATCTATAAAATAATACATGTTTTCGTGAACTTGTGCCTAATAAAATTTAATGCAAAATTTACTGCTTTTAGCTATATATCAATAAACACCTGAAAACACCCAATTTTTAGGAACTTTGAATATTCATATGACATCACATCTATAACATGTATAAGTTCGCGAAAAGACCTTGTATTTTTTGTTGTTGTGCATATTTAGTCTTTTTCAGCCGAAAAAGGATATTTCCTTATCAAATTTGATAAAAATAGAATACATGGTTTTTTCTATGTAAATGTAGATTTCCGTATTTTCAATTTCAAAGAGATTGCTAGATTACGTTTTAATCAGATTCGTTTAAGTTTTATTCGATGTATAATTTACTAAATTTAAATTGTCGAATAAATGTTATGAATTAATAAGGTGTTTCTGGTAGCTAAGGCCCGTTTCTACGTACTCCGATCAAGGTGAATGACCTGAGAGAAGATTTGTCAAATATAATGTTTAGATGCGATTAGACTTTTTATCTTCACTAGTTTAATATATTTATGTACACATATGAAGTATATACATTACATCAAAGTATGTATCGTATTCACGACGCTTTCGTTCCGGTTCTTATTTTCATTTCATGTTTCTGGTGTTTCTATTTGTTTATTTATACTTACAAATATAATAATATGTGGTGTGCATATTATATAAATAGTTTTTAATATATTGAAGGTGTTTTTTTATCTTCAAAATAATGGATAGAGATACAAAAAATATTATCGTTTTCCGCTTGTTCATAGAGATATAGTAAAAAATCTGGTGGAAGAGCAATTAAATTATACACGTGATATACTGATAATACTTACTTTACATTTATTGGCGCTCCCACCACAGTTATTATTAACGTAATAATAACGTATAAAATTCTCGTGTCACGGTGATTGTGGTTAAACTCCTCCGAAATGCTTGACCGATGCTCATGAAATTTTTTGTGGAAATTGGGTAGGTCTGAGAATTGGACAACATATATTTTCCATCCCCCTAAATGTTAAGGGTAGTCCACTCCTAATTTTGTTTTTTAATTTCTAGATAAATTTGTTTATTTTTTTATGATACAGCATTAGAAAATACATACAACCCTGAATTTTCAACCCTCTACGATCAACCCCTATTTTTCCATCGCGATTTTTATTCTTAATTATGATTTTTTTCTCAATTCAATTTGATCTTCCGCCTTCACCGGTCGATAACCGATCAACTATCAATCGATCAGTTATCCCCGCTAGATGTCTACCGTTGTCACCTCTCATCTAGCAAACATCACGGAGTAGGGATGAAAACGAAGCCGGTCTCCTGTCTTACTCACTATACAGTTTTCGACCATTTTCTTTTGGTTTTATATGTGTATCGATCAGTGACTGTTATAGATATTTAGATAGCTATCAAGAATTGTAATTTAAAATATATTCGTTACTTTAATAAACATTAACTTTTACCCTATTCGTTGTGTGCGTAGTCATGGTAGGGATAATAAAATCGATGCCAGCGCTTTAAGTGAAAAATTTTGGAGATAAAGGAGGCTGTTATGACTAATTTGCAATTCTTTACATGTTAATGATGTAGAAACTGTCAAATTAAAATGATTGAAAAACACTAATTAATTAAACTTAATGCATTAAAAATTGTGAAAATAAGAAATCAAATTGTACAAATATTATTTTTCAAATGTAAATTATCATAATTATTTATTTAAATTTGTGAAACAAGAATATTAAATTTTAAATGTAAGTTTTCAATGCAATCCATACAATTCTATATGCATCCATACAATTCTATAATTAAAGTAGTGTATCGTTGTCATGGAAACGAAATTCACGCACGAAGCGAATATAAAGCTTACTTTTGATGTTTATAACGCTGGTGAAGAATACCTGCCCAAAATGTTAAAAAAAACAATTTTCTAGATGTAAAACAACGCATACCTTGTATCGGACTGAGTATCGGACAAAATGTGGTGTTAATTTTTCCCAGTTAGATTTTTATTTGAAATCGTCCTCACTAAAAATTTTGGTAGATTAAGAAGTAGCTAGGCATGCCTTTAATAATTTCACCTCTTAAATTTCCACCTTCATTATTTTAGAATTGCTATGGCTTAAATCATTATAATAAGTTAGTTGCACGTTATAAATAATATACTCTGAAGATACAATGATGTGAAACAGGCAACGAAGTTGTAATGACGAGCAGAGCTGAGCTAGACAACCATGCTTAGAGTGAGCTATGCAAGCATACTTAGAATGTATGTTTACTAACGCTTGTTGGTTGGCTATGTGCTGTGTGTTGTAACTGATGTTATTGTTATTATTATTAAAGAAGCATGCACACATGTGAATACGATAGATAATTTCATATATGGGTTGTTCGACAAACTGAGATATTTTCAGCGTTTAGCTAAAATATGTTAGGAAAAATGCGTTAGAAACAAATTTTTTTGTATTATATACTCTCATTTTCCACTTACTTCTAGTTACTTATAATAATTTAGATCAGTGTCCCTCGAACAAAATATAGTCGAAAGTGAATGTGAATTATTTACCACAAAATTAAGACTAGTTTAGATTAAGTAAGGTCAGATTAGGGTTATTATTGTCTTGGTGTAGGACACACTAAGACCGTAAGATCCGGTGTGACAAGAATTGGCAATTCACGGCCACTACTACATGAACCATTTGAAGCTGTTTAGGAAGAATAGGAGTGCTTTGTCGTCAACGAGATTCATGTCGGAGAGATCGTCAAAGAAAGGCCGACTGTGAAATATTATTCATGAAACGCTGACATGTATTCAGCGTTCCCACCGCCTACCCAGTGTCCTGTAATAGCCTCCACTCCATTGTGGTTGGACTTCGAAGCGATATAAGATCTTCGGAATGCCATATAATAAATTTAAAAATCTTTCTTTCGGAATTGTATATCAGGATCTAGAATCAGCTAAGTCAATGGCACATATGAAAGAGACAAAGTATACCACCTATCTTTGATCACCAATAATCTGGATTGATACATTGAATGTTTTTTTCCTTCTAGTCCTTTGATTTCTTTTAATGACTAAATTTAAAGCTTAAGATAGTTTCTGCTCTACTTAAAATAGGCTATTAGACGTTGTATTCTTGATAATACTTTGTAGAACAACCCCTTTAATAGTAACTATCACAGTGTCATTTTACAGAGAGTGCAGGAAGAAATTGGGTATACTTTTTATCCGATGAAGGGAGGAAATATATGTTTCGCGTGCAATTGTTTAACCTTCAACTCGTTCCACTGCAAATCAAAAACGTCTGATTTGATTTTAACTGTTATCGTTAGTATCGTGGTGAGTGCTCGGGGAAAATAATATAATTCTAGCAAACATATAATATAGTCAAATTGGTAAAAATATAATATAGTCAAACACATAATATAGTCAAATTTCTGGGACCAAACAAATTTGCCTTGGCCTGTCCTTACATTAGTGTTTCACCGTGGCTACGCGTTAGCCTCACTCCTCCCAGGTTCGAGGAGGGGTTATATTGTTCCAAACCCCGGCGAGGCGAGGCGAATTGTCATACATACTATAATACTAAACGACTTTATATAATTAAATTAGTAAATTGAATATGAATTTCGTCTTGGAAGTCGTAGAAGCATTTTGAAAATCCTTAGTTCAGTTCTTAAAACATCACGGGGTTTCAAGTTTTCATTAAATTTCGTAGGTCATAGTTTTTTTAAATTTCCGGTTTTTATTCGGAGGAGAAATTTAGATACTAAGCAACCTATATTTCGTGTTTTAAAAAGCATTGAATTTCTAACAATGTGTTTACCATATTATGTGCTATATTATGTACATTCATGCAAAATAAGTCAAAAAATTCTACCTCGGGCAAGGCCAAGAGGCGAGGCGAGGCTAATCAACATTCTACCGAGGCTGCGGCCGGAGCGAGGTGATGCCAAAACCTTACTTCGTGAAACACTAATCAAAATAGAGCTCTAACGGAAAATTCGAAAAGATATAATTTTATGTACATTAGTTTGTATACAATATATACTTTCATGTCACACCTGTTAGCTCAATAAATTAATTTAATTAATGGTTGTTATGGGTGGTGTAGTGCATGATGGTCTATGCATAAAGGAGGTACACTCAGCCTCTCAAAATAATTGAGGAGCTGATAAGAAACTTTACTGTTTGCAGATATTCATAATTTAAAATATTAAATCCGTCCAATTTTTTCTTTAAAATAATTACATAACATTTCGAATGAAAGCCTTTATGATATCTAAATGATATCATAAAAGGCATAACACCACCTTTCATTTTCAAGACTTTCGATTTTCTCTCACAAAAAGAATATTTTATTTTTAATTTAAAATTTCAATGTCAGATCGCACAAAAATTGTTAAATTTATTATTTTCGAAATTCAATAGAAAAATTGCCTAACACACCTTGTAAATATATATCAGCATAAAATCTTCGGAAAATGTTTGGCGTCGTCTCATAATAATACAACATTTTCAATGTTGATATCAGAATTAGTTTTGTTTTACCTTTTTGTGAGTGGTTGGTTGCCTTAAATCAATCCATATACATAATGAATTATTATGCATTAAGGAAACCTTTATACATTAAGCAGATTATGAATGTTAGAGAAAATTTTAAAATCGAGAAAAATTTCTCTTCACGAGGTGTTTAATTCTGTGTTTATAGTACACGATACCTCCGATATTGATTTTATCTAATTTTCTAACCGATTTTTATAATTATTTTTCAATTGGTTAGGGTATACATTCTAGAATATTCGGTAGTTAGAGTTGGGTGTGCAAATGTCGAGGACCACATTTTGCCAATTGTCTCTTGTTCAGAAAAAATTATAGATGAATATTCCGAATGTTGTCAGAAACCATCTTGGTCCAATTTTTGTATATTCCTCTACAGAAACAGTCAATGTCAATTTTTTTTAACCAAATAAACCTATCTGAAGATTTTTGGATAATTTTACGTAAAAAAGGCTCGTTGTTATTTTTTCCTAAAGTTCATCATTTTAGAGTTAACAGTTTAATGTCTGGAATTTAATGAAAAAACTCCAGAAAGAAAGTTCTGAAGAGTAATTACAGACTTTTTGATTCTAATGCCTCATATTTTAATTGTTAAAAGTTTTTTTAACTAATTTAATGTTTAAAAAGTTAATAATTATTCATTATTATTCTTACCTTATGTTTGCTTACAGAAAACTCCTTTTTTTATAATCGATATACCTTCAGCATGTTAATTGTGCATATTTTAATTGCTAATATCTCATTCCACAAACGAAGAATAAAATTTTTTTCTATTTAGACTTTTCTATACACATTTTTGATTGGCGTGAAATCATTCTTTGATTGGCGTGAAACTATATAGTTTTTTTAAGAATTCTCTTGGAAATATAAATTTATAAGGAAAAGCGGTTTTCCAGATAAGACCATGATTATACCCTTTACTATCGATTTGATTTAGATATGTTATAGATATTCATATTCTACCTGTCCTGGATAATTTTCCCAATTTTCATTGTTCATACCTAGGGATTTCTTATTCCACTGTATCTGACTGGGAACAATAAAAATTGGAAAAATTAACAGGATTTTCGAAAAATAAAAGCACTCAGAGTAGTTAGAATATAATTACATATTCAAATCGATAGAGTATAAAAGGAATAATCACAGTGCTTGATATTCAATTGCATTTAACCATATTTATCTAGAAAACCGCTTTTCTTTACCTATACATTTGTTTTCCACCAATGAATATTTAAGAGGATTCTTTAAAAAATAATAAAGTTTCACGCAATCAAAGAATAATTTCACGCCAATCAAAAACATGTATAGAACAGCCTTAAATACAAAATACTTTTATTGATAATATATTTCAATTGTATTGAATTCCTAAGAAAAGCCATTTCACGAGTGAACTATCTTCAAAAATGATTCTCGAAATCACAAGGCAAAATTAAAAGTATTCGTTCCGTACTTGCATGGTCTACCTTAACATATTGAATATATGAGGTAATCCTAAATAATCACAAGCACCAAGTTATATCTGAAGATGTTACATCTTGAGTGTTTGTGTATATATAAATTTTACTACAAAATTATATCTATCCAATCCAATGCTAAGTGTGTGTCTTTTCTAAAACCACTTGTACATTTTCTCAACCAAAAATCCTCAATGAAAATAAAAAATTAAATAAAATTCTTACATGGGTTTACATATCAAGATAATCCCATCTATAATATACAAAAATAAGTATGCAAGCATGACAAAAAATTTCGTGTAGATCGTTCAAAGATATTTGTACCAAAAATAGATAGCTTATACTCTTTTAGAGGTAATTCAAGTACTATCTTTCAATTCAGTTGTGTCAAAATTTTTTAACAAAATATAACTTTTTTTACGTCTTCAAAATAATTTAGAAGTTGCAGACAAATTTAAAATAATTTAGAAGTTGCAGCTTAATTTATGTATATATTTATACATAGGCTTTTGTATTTTAACATTTCTACGTTACGAGCACAGCACACTTTGCCTAGATAACGTTTGCAATATGTGAATTATTTTTTACATTTTATTCATTTATACATAGCTTTTAAAAAAATTTTTCTTCGAATTTTTTTAATGTCATAAATATAAAACAATGAGAATTCCAACAGAATCTCATCCGATCTTACTACTGCATTTTGAAACGAACACCGAGAGGTCGAAAAACTCCATAATTTTATACGAAACACCAAAATTCTCCACCAGCTATAATATAAGAAAAAAGAAGACATTCGCAGTTAAACACGCAGTATAATCATACATAAATTCTTATTTTTGGCGGTCAGTTTTGCTGTTGCTAAACCTGCGCCAGGCCATTATTCTAATAATTACGTTTTCAAATCATTTTGTTAATTGTAATGTTAATTTTTACGATTTAATAATAATAAGCTTTGATCCCAGTAAATGGGCAACGGGCAACTCTCCTTTCAGAATTGTGAATGTTATCACAGTAGGGGTAGAATGTCTAATGCGTTTCTACACGCTTGTCTCTCCGTAACAATTCTCCATCATGTATTTCCACCGTAGTTTCTGAACTCATCCGACCATCTCTTACGTTGTCTCCCACAATTTCTTCTATTCATTCTTGGCGTCCAGAATATATTTTTAGCAATAAAATTTGCTGAGCAAATTTTTGTTTTTGATCGTATCACCTTATTTCTAATTTTATCTCTCCGGGTAATATATATCCAGTTTATTGCTAATCATGTGTTAGAGCCCATGATTGACATCCATACGTTAAAACTGGGGTTATGCATGTATCAATTACCTGAGCTTTCACCCTTAAAGAGTAATCTCCTCTCAAGACTTTTAGACACCAAATTTTCTGCCAGGCTTTGGCGCAGCGACGTTGTATTTCCTTGTTATACTGACCTTTAAAGGATTTAATTTGACCCAAGTATACGTAGTCTTCTGCATAAGCGAAACAATTGTTTTCTACAGATATTGGTATCATTGGACCGTTGGTGATAATTTTTAATTTCGAATAGTTTATGTTGAAGCCCGCAGGCTTTAGATGGTCGTTTAGTTGATTCAGCGTAGTTGAAATGTTATTTGGTGAATTGGAAATAATTGCCAGATCATGTGCGAACCTCAAGTTTGTCAAAATCTCACCATTAATATTTATACCGTATTCAGTACAGTCAATTTTTCTGAAGGCATATTCTAGTACACAATTGAATAGATCCGGGCTGAGTGGATCTCCTTATTTAACTCCCCGTTTTAACTCAAAAGAAACTTCCAACTTTTCTGTTTCGACATAGGCTTTTCCGCGCGAATAAATTGTATGTAAAGTCTGATATACTTTGTACCAACACCAGCATGTTTTATGCTTTCGATTATAATATGGTGTTTTAAGCAGTCAAAGGCTTTACTAAGGTATATAAATGGTAAGGTTGTATTCCCAACTTCTTTCTATCACTTGGGTTGTGGTAAAGATATTATCAACAGTTGAAAAGTTTTTTCTAAAACCAGCTTGGTTCGATGATTGTTATTCAGATAATACTCCAAAAATCCTTTTTTGGATAATTTTAGAGAAAGTCCTATAGATGGTCGATGTTAGACACATTGGGCGATAATTATTTACATTTCTTTTATCACTCTTTTTATGAATCAGTTTTTTTTTCGCAATAGTTGCTCTGGGATATTCTCGGATTCAATGACTAAATTGAAAAGTTTCTCAAGATCTTGTACTAGAATATCGCATGCAAGTTTGAGGTGCTTATTTGTAATTTTATCTTTCCCACTTGCCTTATCTGTTTGTAATGTATTGACTACTGACGTAATTTCATCTTTTAAAATCGGGGGTATATCTTCTGATAAAGGTAGATCAATAGACAGAGGCTCGTTTGTGAAATAAAGTGTCTGATAGAAGTTCGTTGCTATGGACAATATAGTTTCACGATCAAACTGTTCGATGCCATTCTCGTCAAGTAAACATGTAATCCATGTATGTGCTGAGTGAAGGCTCTTTGAACATAATATTTTCTTAGTACGTGGATTGTTGACTAAAAGATTTGTAATCTTGTCGTTTCTATTTTGTCGCATATCTTTTCGAACAGATCTTTTAATTAATTTATTTATTTCGCAGAATTCAATGTTATCTTTTACTTCGTTTCGAAGTTGTTTTAATTCTTCTCTTCTGTCGATCAATTGTTTAGTGTTCTCAGATAGCATGTTGTTGTTGACATTTTGGCGACATTCTGGAGATGATTGTTTTGCTTGAGTTGATGCATGGAGGATAGTTTCGTCTCTCATATTGTATAATTTCTTACATTTCTTATAACATATTAATTTAGGTTTTAGGTATAATGACAATCTTAACAAGCGATGGATACTAATGGTTTTTACGATTAATATTATTTTTTTATTAAAGAGTTTAATTGCCAGAGAAAATTTGTTGTTGCTTTACTCGTGCGCATCATGGTAAAGTTCAATAAGAAGAGAACTAACCGAAATAATAAACTGTCTAAAACGTTGCTAGTTCTCGTATCAGTAGGATATAAAAATCTACTAAATAATTGTTAGTAAAATAACCATGATTTTCCGGTAAATATTTTATGAATACATAAACACTAATTTTGTTGAAAATCACAACAAAATTGACTATAAAACAACTATCACGTATACCTAGGCAGTAAATAAGTAGCTATTCAGAAGTTTATTCACTGTAACTAATAAATTTTATAGTTAAAACCATTCATACTAATGTATAACCTAGTATCCAGAGTCAGTGACTGATAGAGTGAGCCCAACCTAGCCTATCGTAGCCACACATATTAAATATTAAACCAAGTAGAAATTAAATTTTATAGTAGTATAAAATTATAATACAAATGTTTAAAATACTAAAATGCAATAATCATAAGAATTATATTATCACATCATAAACATTATTATCCTTTTGTTCAACAATTGTGTAAGGATAATAACCTTAAGGATAGTTGATATCCTAACTCCACCATCCTTTTTTTGCTTAAAAATTTTTCGTTAAACATATGTTTATTTTATATTTCATTAAAGTATGTCAAACACAGCTTTTCTATATTTGTATTAACTCATTGTATTTATATTATATTTTTTTATAATTGTCACTTATTTTGTTTGGAAATTTTATTTTAGAGAATTTTTTATTAAGACAATAAATGTAATAAAAGCTTAAAAACAAAGTAATATGCAACCTGTTAACCAAACATGTTTATTTTAAAAAGAGGTCTCGCATTTTATGGCCAACTTATTAGTACAATGAAACAAAATATGTAAAAAGAAAAAAGTGTAGTATCTAATTTTTCACAGGTTGTAAAAACTTTGTACCAAAAAATCGAACCCTCAGAAAGGGAGCGCTATACTTTCAAAAATTTCAGTGATCGTCAACCGAAATTTTGCATGCACACTTAGTTTGGATGACAATGTATGGTAACGAAAGTAGCATCCAGATTTTCAAATCGATTCCACCATATTTGATATATGTATATTTTTTACTTTTTTTTAGTCTTAAATTAAAAAATTTGATTTGTAAAAGGTTGAGACGCTTGTCCCTAAGAAAGTTTTTTTTTATTTCATGCCTAGAATTTTTGTAATTTGTCAAAAACTGATTATAATAACCCAACTACCTATAAAAACGAAGTTAGGCCTCCGACTAAAGGGGTCGATTTTTTGGTGCAAAGTTTTTACAATTTAATCAAAAACTGTTTAAAACTTCAAAGATGCAACACTTTTTTCTTTATTACCATTTTTTATTAAATTTTGTTGTTGCTTGTATCGAGTGTTTAGATTGTTGAATTTTAATGCTCAGCTCATGGGGGTAGACAAAAACTGCAACTTTTTAATAGTTTATTGCGAAAAAACGTCAGGTCGAAACCCATCCACGTTAATAATATTTTTAATACATAATTTAAAGTAAACATAATAATTAATACCGGCTGCCCCATGACACTTCTCCGTCTTTCTTATTTGCACTCATAACTCTATAATATTTCTATATAGTATATACCTACTTATGCACCTTCCTGTAAATTGATTTCTAGTTTTCATCATTTGAAAACCGCAAAAAATGTTTTTTTTTTAAGGGAATAAACTTTAAATTGAAATTTAACCCATTAACATGTACTAGTTACCATGATATTACTTTAGAAAGTTAATTTTAAGCCATTTGTGTTTAAATATAATTGTGTAATTTTTTTAAGAGCACTATCTATTTTTTTAAGAGCTCTAAAGAAGCATATTCTGAAAGTCGTATTTTCGACCTTTTTATCGATCAGTTCGGGGTGTATGCCAGCCATAACACGACAAAAGTTGGATTTTAATTAGTCATATGTATGTGAATTATCAGTGCCAGCGAATGAATTAACAAATTCCCACAGAAAATGATTCATTGTTTTGAGATCACACAAATGGTACAATTTTTCACATGTTATTCTTGCGTAGATTTATTTAGGATGTAATAGCAAAACAAATTTACCCCAATCCACTTGCCAGCTGTCAAATTGGCTTTCGCTAGAAACAATATATTATATCATATTTGGTTTTCGCATCATGCACACTTTGCGTTACACACATGCCAGACACGTTGTTCTTAAGCCGAAAGTCATATTTTAATACAAAACAAGTGAAAACAAACAATTGACTGAGTTAATTGTTGAAATACCATGCATAGTCAGTGTTGATTTCTTTATCACATAACACATGTATAGACAGTATGTATAAAATGTATAGACAGTGTTGATGCGCAGTCATTTGTTTTTTTGACGTCACTTAAATAACAAAAGATATTCACTTTTAAACAAACACACATACAACATACAAATACTATAAAATTTGCACCTAATTATCGCCCTCGTGGGTAAACAGTGATGTTTACAAAAAAATGTTTCAAACAAAAGTTTTTTATTTTTTTATAAGGAACATTTTTTACATTTAAACTTTTGTTCTATCTCTAACGGTTTACAAGATGGGTCCTACGGACCCAAGACCCAATTGGCCTATGATGCTCATTTACGAACTTAACCTCACTTTTTACGTCCTGAGTACGCTGTAAAAATTTCAGCTCGATATCTTTTTTCGTTTTTGAGTTATCGTGACCACAGACGGACGGACGGACGGACGGACGGACGGACGGACGGACAGCCGGAAATGGACTAATTAGGTGTTTTTATGAACAGCTATGACAAAATTTTTTTCCTAGCATCATTATTTTTAAGCGTTACAAACTTGGGACTAAACTTAATATACTATGTATATTTCATATATGCATGGTATAAAAACAAGTGAAAACAAACAATTGACTGAGTTAATTGTTGAAATACCATGCATAGTCAGTGTTGATTTCTTTATCACATAACACATGTATAGACAGTATGTATAAAATGTATAGACAGTGTTGATGCGCAGTCATTTGTTTTTTTGACGTCACTTAAATAACAAAAGATATTCACTTTTAAACAAACACACATACAACATACAAATACTATAAAATTTGCACCTAATTATCGCCCTCGTGGGTAAACAGTGATGTTTACAAAAAAATGTTTCAAACAAAAGTTTTTTATTTTTTTATAAGGAACATTTTTTACATTTAAACTTTTGTTCTATCTCTAACGGTTTACAAGATGGGTCCTACGGACCCAAGACCCAATTGGCCTATGATGCTCATTTACGAACTTAACCTCACTTTTTACGTCCTGAGTACGCTGTAAAAATTTCAGCTCGATATCTTTTTTCGTTTTTGAGTTATCGTGACCACAGACGGACGGACGGACGGACGGACAGCCGGAAATGGACTAATTAGGTGTTTTTATGAACAGCTATGACAAAATTTTTTTCCTAGCATCATTATTTTTAAGCGTTACAAACTTGGGACTAAACTTAATATACTATGTATATTTCATATATGCATGGTATAATAAATAAAACGATATTTACAATGAACCCAATATCGTAACGATTAATATTATTTTTATGTGTTTGCATTAGAGCTTACTTCTTTTTAAATAACACTTTCTTATATTATTTAATTGCTTTATCTCGTCAACATATGAATTTTAACTGAGAGTCTTTTCTTATCAAGTTTTTTTGGGATTTGGCAAACGACCGTCGAACTAAACACAAATTTACGAAACATTAAACGATAGATATTATTAAACGACGTTCGTGTATACAGCTCTATTTAACACAACGCATTGCTAACAACAACTTAAAAACTTGCATTAATTTTCCGAACATTTCCCCGGAGTATCGACAAAATTATATACAAATTATTCTTAGAATGAGAAATCAGGTTTTTTCCGCAAACTAGAGTCGGTATATACCAGAATTATAATAAGCAATAGCCTGGCAGATTTTCAACTTAATCTTAACAATACGTATTAAATAAGAGTAAATAAATTTTCATTTACATAACAATTTCGTTGATAGTGACAAAAGGACTAATTATTATTAAGAATGCAACTTAATATCTAATTATTACAAATCAGTGCTAGTCTAGCTAGCATTAATATTCAAATCATAAGTAAGTCCTTGTGTATGACTGGTTTGTTAATTATTATTATGATAAAAGAGCTGGCAACATAACGGGAAAGATTTTGCCTGATATAAAGTAAACAAATATTTGAAATATGTGTAAAAATTTAGTTGCATAATAAAAATAAGTCATTTATATAGTATTGTAGTGCGAAACGATACGTTAATGTTCTGTTTATACAAACATACAAACAGAATAAAGACACGAAGAGGTTCAAACAATTTGTGTCACTCATATAGAACAGGACCCAGTTTCAAGTCCCGGCATCTGTGTAATTTTTTCGTTCCTTTCTATTTGTTCAAATGAAAATACGTAATGTGCGTTTTCATTTAAGTAAACAGTCTCACTCTCATATAATAAGTTGTATAATGTCTTGAGATAGCAAAAGTTAATAAAAGTATCATGTATGAGAGAATTTGACTTATATAAAGTACATACAAATTTTAAATAGATGTAAACATTTACTTTCATAATAAAAGTATGAAGTACGCCTGACGCCTGGGAGTGATTGCGTTTACTAAAATCGCACCAGATATAATTCTAATAATTAAAAACTAAACGTTTTTATTAGAGTAGCTACCAAACTCAAAGAGCCTGGAGGCAACTCATTCCCTCGGACCTTGACCAACAAACCTCATCAAATTCTCCCACATTCAGTATGTAAAAAAATGAAGTACAACACGACTTTAACCAAAACAATTCATTTGAAAGAAAACAGAATAACACCCAACAAGTTTCGACTTCTGTTTGAAACTTGTGGGAGATTTAACACATTTAGCGGGTTAATGCAATAAGAAAAAGGTATATAAAAATAATCCGTTAAATGGACTAAAACTTTCTTACAACAAAAATTGGCAAATTTTTTGGCCGACCTTCTACAAGTATTTTTGGTCGAAATATTTCTGCTGATATGACCACTACAACGATGGTTGAGAAGCGTACTAAAGAAGATATAATTATTGCAGTTATTTGAGAAAACTTAAACAGTTTAGTTAGGCCCCCAGTTTTTTTTGCATCATTTTTATTATCTTGCTACGCTTCTGAATATTTTCGAGTCATTTTAATTCGGTTGTAATTTTAATATGATTCAGTTTTATAATTAAAGAATGCAATTTGTATTTGTCTGTCAGAAATTCGGCTACTATACTCGCGTGTATCCAGCGTTAGTTAACGTAACCGTTCTCAGAATGTTCATTCCTACACGGTAAGAAATTTTTGTATAGATGTCAGTATCAGTATCGATATAAACGTCTTACTGATTTAATCTCTACATAGTATGAACTTCGTACATATCGGTATGAACGTCATATTTGAACATTGAGGGACTAGTAACATTAGCAATAGTTATGGTGGACGAGTTAATGCAGTATGGACGTCAGACCCATGCTAGTTGGCGATATCACAAAACTTCTGGTGGATAGTCCTATTCAATACTGTAATTACTAATGCTAACATAGATAGTAGATGCTATAGTATTTGTGTAAGCTACAGTATCTGTCTTTATATAGTATACCAGAATTGTAGTAAACGCCATACATTTCTTACTAAGTACCTATGTTCCATAAGAAAAATAAATATCCGAAATTCAGCCGTTTTAGTATAAACACTCGAAAACGTTGCAAGCTCTTGTATTTGTCATTATTATCATCTTATTATGCTACAATTTCGTAGTAAAGTACTATTTAAACTTAGTACCTACTCTTCATAGTTATTAGTATTATGCTATGCTTCATAACTTTAAGCTTGACTGTTCGTTGCCTTATCAACCAACATACTTTAGCTGCTAACTATTGTATACTAGTAGTGGTATACAAACCCATTCACACAGAGGTGATATGTTTGCAGCAGTTGTTGCATTATAAACATGATTACTATCCCCTCTAGTAATGCAACATAAAAGAGACAGTGCCGAAACAAAAATAAAAAAGGTTAACATCAGCCTTAAGAAATAGTTCAAATAGTATTGGAATGGACTTCAAATTAAAAATCGTAATTTTTAAACTGTATATCAGACCTAAAACGCGGGTAAGTCCTGCTGTGATGTCATAGCGGTATGAGTCATAGACCATCAGATAGATCAGTGTAGACAGAGCTGGGTATAATATATACATAGATAATAAGTATTTATTTTTATTATAATCAGATGTCTATGAATATATCTGTCATACTTATTTGTGTTATTTTGTATAGTGGTACTTGGTGATACTCATATTACGTCATCAAGTTGGATGCCCGCGTTTTTGACAGTTTAAAAAAGGTTTAAAATTTAATTTAAGTTTTTGGCAAGAAAGCGTGTGTATTTTTCCAAAATAAATTTTTTGTGGCTTTTTATTAGCAAAATCAATATTTTGAAGTACGGTATGAATAATGGTATGAATAATGAACTGTCTTATAAAAAATATAGCCACTCTTTTAATCGTATAATCATTGCAGAGGCCACTGTCTTTTCTTTTAAGATTTACGCCTAACTTTGATTTACGATTGATATCACTGCCCAAAAAAATTTTTGTTTTCAATATACTTAGAAGTTGAAAAACCATATTTATTCGTATATATTACTATCCTATATATTATAAATGTCAAAGAAAGGATGTTTGTTTGTTTGTTTGTTAGGCTTTCACGCAAACATTAATGAATGGATTTGAATCAAAATTAACAATAATATACCTCATATATCAGAATAACACATGAGCTATAAATTACAAAGACATTAAAAAAATTATATTAATTTAGTCTGTGACATTTCACTACGCTCCGTTTTTAAAATATAAGTGTTATAAACAAATTCGCGTTTTTAAGCTAAAATTTTTCATCAACATTTTGATCAACTATTTGATTTAAAAACGTTTGAAATTTATACTTTGGACTGTTCTACGAACTTTTTGTGTCTTGTTATTTTTTCTCAAATTTTTTTTCTCTTTTTATGATTTTTTAGCAAAATAAGCTTGGGTGAAGTTCTAAGTGCGCCTGTGCATAGTAAAAGCACACGTTCCAATCAATATGACTTTGTTCTACACACTTAAACGCACATTTTCAGCTGGGTCCCATAAAAACTCATATTGTTCCATAACCTTAATTGTCTCATTTCCTTCAGTACTGGGAGCAAAAGCCAATAATAATTTCTAGGGATATACAGATTCGTTTGCAGACAGTACTTTATCTGTATTTTCCTAGTTAATTTTGAAGATGAGTGTAGTTATGGTACTTTTCATTATAACTTTCCCAAACAAAATAACATGTTATATATTGTAAGAAAATATGTTCTAAGATACTTAATAAATTACCACAAACAATAATAGACGAAGATGTTTTAACACCTTTTACAAGTCATTAGTAAATAAATAGTTAATTTATTTTAAAATGAATATAACTAACCTCTTTTAGTAACTCAGCCTTTTAAGAAAATTATTATTTTATTCCTTATTTGATTAAAAAATTCCTAAAAGCTTTCGTTTACAATCAATTAAAATGCAATTCAAGAATTAAATTTTTTATAAATGTGTATATGAAATATACAAAGGTTTACTAAGTTTAGTCCCAAGCTTGTAAGGCTTAAAAATATTGATACTATGAACAAAATTTTGGTATAGATGTTCATAAAATCACCTGATTAGTCCATTTCCGGTTGTGTGTATAAATATAGCAGACTGGCCCTTTTTTTAGATAGAGGGGAAGGGAAGGGGGATATGCCAGCAGTATCTAACAGTTAGGATTCATGGATTGTTTATGTGCACTATCTAAGAATAATATGAAAAGAATTTTTTAATTAGACTGGATAAGAAGATGAAAACGAGTGATTTTTCAAGCGTAATTTCTTCTTTTTTCATGAAAAACAAAAACCCATATTGTGCCCAATGTAAAGGACAAACAGCATTGTAGATTAAATAAAAACTTGTAAAAATGAATAGTAAATTCATAAAAAAGTAGAGAAGTATTCTAGGAGCTAGGGTCACTAAATACATGTATCTGTACCGTCTACCACCTGACAATTAGGTTTTTTGGATCACAACCAGCCGAATGTCAGTTTTTTGATTAAAAGGTGGCATATAAATTGAAAAAGTATATCCTTACCGTTTGGAGTCCACTATAAGTTTTTGTACACCGGAAACATTATCAACAAATAAAATTTTACAGCTACTTGTTAGAGGTGAGAGTTTCAAAAGAACCGAAAATAAAAACAGTTAATAATCGGGCCCAATACGATACAATTATCTTGTTTTGACAAGTATTTTATAAAAAGAATATTGGTTAATACAGCAGGCTCTCATTTCAGAAAATTCGACATTTACGTTTCGAAAATCCAAAAAATTGCATTCCAACCTCTCTTTTACCACAAAGATGGCCGATCGGCCATGTACATGGTACACTAACACAAATGTTCGAAATCGACTTAACCAGACGACAGACGGTAAATTGTTATCTTTTGAATAGCGCGTTATCTTCGAGAATAATTTTAGTAAGTCAAACAACATCAAACTACATTAAAATAAAAATTATCTTAAAATTATCAAACATACGTGTTTGATGTCTTCAGTCAAAATAATTGTTGTTAAATTATAACCAAATTTATTGTTGTTCTAGAAAACCTTGTTTGTTTATTGTTTGGATGTTGTTATTGCAACATTGTTCGTTCTTACTACCTAAATCTATTCTATGTTGCATCCAAGGTATTGTAAATTACTTTTACATACGTTAATTATGAAAGTTATACAGAGTTAATTTTACTAGTAAACAGATTTTGTGGATAATAATTGTAATTTGTGTTGTTTAACTGACTACAAAAAGAGAAGGAGATTCTTCATTCAATATTCTGTACATGGTAGAGACAGCAGAATCTTTGTTTTAATCTTTTTTAGGACTCGTTAGGTTAGGCTAAGTTATATTGGCTGCCCACGAAGAACACACTTAGGTTATCATTCCATTGTGATACCATACATGTGTTACCTTTCCGCTGATAATTTCATTTATCAGCTTCTCAATTTTAGAGGCTGGATGCACCTCGTTCATGCACATACCATACACTACACCAGCCCATCATAACTATTAATTAAATTAATTTTGTTGCGACGGCGGGAATTGGATCCGCTACCCTAAGCATATCGCGGACGGAATTGGTTAACCAACTTCGTTGGTTAACCAACCTTAACCAACTGAGCTAATAAGGCTTTTTTTTAAGACTCAGACAAGAAAACGGTACGCAAGAGTCCATTTCTTGCCTCGCTGTTAGTATCCACAACGTGTTGGCTATTTAAGTGGTAGGGTCGTTGAACCGATGCAGATAAGAATGAATGGCACATGATTGGCACATGGCAGATTAAAAATAAAGAATATATTTTACTATTTTTCCCTGTGGATACATTAAGGTTTGCTCTGACAAGTGTGCAAGAAAGTCTGACACATTTGAAGTGTGTAACAAAGCTTCGGTTTTCATTTGCTCATCAATAATTACAACTAGTTTCATTACATTATTAGTGATATGGATAAAGGGTAAAAAATTACGATGATTTGGGAACTGGTAAAACTAGCATGATAGATTACTTCCTCTATATTTGAGAAACGGTAATTTATACTTACCTGTTAATTTTATTATTGATAAACTTTATGCCATTACTGGCATCTAAATCAGTAGCTTTTTACACATTTTTACATACAGTCACTTGAACATTTGGCTGCATTAGATAAATAGACTATAGGACAAAAAGGATGCTCTGTTAAATGATTAATACATACTTGAACCTGGTGAGTGGCTTTCTTGGATAGTCTACCAAACTACTCTGCGACTTTTTTCGAAAGTTCTTGGTTTTCAAATGAGTTTCACTATGATCAGTTGAAAACATTAATTATTAAACAATTCAGCAAAAGTGGACCATGTATGTATTCAAAAGCAAAGATAAAAAAATATTGCATATTCGAGTTTCGTAGCCAAGCTCATCGGTGCAGTATTTTTGTCGGACACAATATTTTATTGTTTAATAATGATTATATTACCAAATAGTTATAATGTCCCACAAATTTCCTCTCGCTTTTTTTCAGACCAATAGCTCAAATAAGACGTTATCATGCTCATTTGAAAACGCAGCTCTATCGAAAAAAGTCGTAAAGAAAAGTTCGGTAGGCTCGAAACAAGGAAGCCACTCACGAAGTTTCAAGTATGTATTAATTACTTAACCCTTTCTGTCCCACCGTCTTAAATGTTATCATTGCTTGTATCTCTCAAAAAAAAGAAAAAATTGTTGGAAATGCAGAGTAGTTATATTAAATATACATGCAAATATTAATAGTTTTAATGTTGGCGTCACAAAAATGACTTCCAAAGGTTCCTTCTAAGAAATAAGGTCACTCTAAAGGTTTCTTATAGAAAATCATAAAATTCAATTAATTTAATACATTTTCTCTCCACTTTTCATGAAAACTTGCTTCTTTTGTCATCCGTTCCGAAATATAGTTTGCGATATTAAAGATTTAGGGCCCTCAAACCTAAAATAATTTATTATTTTTCAAAGTTCGTGTCATTTTGTTTTAAACGCTGCAATGCCAACGGATACAGTCCGTTCCGAAATGCTTCTCAAGATATCTTCTTCACGCAGTTCACTTCTTAGTCCAACTCCGATTTTAAAACCAGTTTATAAATCGTTCAGTAATTTCATCAACCTGTATGTTTTTGTCGTCCATTCTTTTAAAAATACACAAATACTTATAAAATATGCAACTTATATGCACTTACGACAATTTAAAGTACGTGATTACTTGGAGATAAAGTTAGTGGTTAACTTTTTTATTTAAATTTAGGTTACAAAAAATTTCAACTCAAATAATAGTTGTTATAAGAACAGTATAATTAGTTTGAATAGTACTCTTACACTCAGAACTGAAAACTTTTAATATGTAAATAAATTTTCTAGTTTAAATTTTACCCTACCATTAAACTTTGATGATTTTTTTTTGTAAACGTAAATAATTGGAGAAGAAAACTGCATTATATTATTATCTCATTAAAAACTAGCCATGAAAAAGTAGATTTGTGTAGTGTGTAGGTATTATGTTAAGAAATTACGATTCCTCATTTAATCCCTATATATTATAAATGTGAAAGTAAGGATGTTTGTTTGTTTGTTTGTTGTTACACTTTCACACAAAAACTAATGAACGGATTTGAATGAAACTGAACAATAATGTAGGTCATACATGAGAATAACCCATGAGCTATAATTTATAAAGATATATCAAACAAACAAAAAATTTGAAAATTTTAATTTAATCTGATAATCTGACGTTTTACTGTTCCATCTATGATCATCACTTTGCACCATGAATTAAAGATTTCTGTAAAAATTTAAAATAGTAAATGTCAAACAAATCATGGACATCTTTTCTGATATACTCAATGAATTATGACTACTTAACACTTTAAAAAATTGAAAACTGCTTATATTTTAGCCATGTAAAACAATACCTTCGTTATGGAAGGGAGATAAGTGAAATCAAGAGAAGTGGAAGCTATAAAGCGATGGTTTTTAATTTGCCCAGCGAAGTACGCGGGTATCCAGCTAGTTTTGTATAAAAATGGGATGATTTATTCTAATGAAAATCTAAGTAACCGACCCTCTTGGAGTTTCTTAATGAAATGAATATTTTATACAAATGTGTAATTAAAGAAAGCGTGGCTAGGGTTATCGCCAAGCATACCTGCAAGGCTATTCGTAATTAATAGGTATATCATCACATTATTCGGTAATTACTCAACAAAATTAAGCAATCATAGAATTGTCAAGGTTTTAAGTTTCAGTAATTAGATTACCTTAAAACCATGACAGCCCCTTCTTCTTGCTAAGACAATGGAGCTCATAGTATTATTAAACACATTTTAAATATGAATAGAGTATCTCCTTACACGCTGGACATAGGCTAAGAGCGTTTTCTTGGGACAATTCTAGGTTGAAAGTGCTCTCTTCACTATTATGTCCCCCAAAGATAATAGTCAAGAGGAGTAAACTTAACAGTAAATTATTCTGGTAGGCCATGTAATTGTTTTATCATATTGTTGTTATGGTGACATTTGATTGTTTATGCTTGTGTTTTTCGCTTTTTAACCCCCCAACTGAAAAAGGGGATGTTATAAGTTTGACCGCTATGTGTGTGTGTCTGCCTGTCTGTCTGTCTGTCTATCGTTGGCATCATAGCGCCTAAACGGATGAACCGATTTTGATTTTTTTCCTTTCGTTTGAAAGATAATTTAATAGAGAGTATTCTTCAATACGTTTCAATTACGAGTTTAGGGTTCCGCACCCGAAAAATTTCTCGGGGGTTTTTTAATTTTTGTAAATTTTACTTGTATACATAGAAACATTCTCTATATTATCTTTCAGCATGATAACTCAAGAACGAAAGAGATATCGAGCGGGAATTTTTAAAGCGTGCTCAGGACAAAAAAGGGTCCGTAAATAAACAACGTAGGTCAATTGAGTCTTAGGTACATAGAACCCATCTTGTAAACCGTAGGAAATATGTGAAAAATTTAAATATAAAAAAGATTTCTCGTAAAATATTATTGTTTTCCCGTGAGGGCGCAAATTATGGAAAAACTTATTCATAAATGTGTTATTTTTTTAAAATTTTTAATTTATTAAAAATATTTACTGATATTCAATACTGTCTAAAATCTATATTCGCTCCGTGCGTGAGTTTCGTTTCCATGGTAACGATACACTACTTTAATTATAGAATTGTATGGATGGCATTTAAGACTTACATTGAAAATTTAATATTATTGTCTCACAAATTTAAATAAATAATTACGATCGATAATTTACATTTGAAAAATAATATTTGTGCAATTTGATTTCTTATTTTCACAATTTTTAATGCATTAAGTTTAATTAATTCGTGTTTTACAATAATTTTAATTTGACATTTCTATAACATTAACATGTAAAGAACTGCAAATTAGTAATAACAGCCCCCTTTAACGCCAAAATTTCCACTGCAAGCGCTGGCATCGATTTTATTGTCCCTACCATGACTACGCATACAACGAATAGGGTATTTCAACAATTAAATCTGTCAAGTATTTAATTTCAATTGTTTAAGTTGTAATTTTAAGTTTTTAATTTAATGGTTATTCTTTCAAATCAAGAATATACCAATATTCATTTTATTTGCGGATATTATGACGGATATGCAAGAGTGTCAGTTCGGGAATATCACCGGCGATTCCCTGCTCGACAAAATTCTAATGCAGAACGTCAAGAACATTCCAACGAAGAAGCTATTTTTAATATAGTCGAAGTCTCTAGTTAGTATACGAAGAAAAAAATTTTAATTAATAAAACATTAAACTACTTTATTCAACAATGTCTGTGGTTAAATTTAATAGAGCACATAACTCCTTATGTATTGGGTTTTGGACAAAAGTATATAAGGCACTTTCTACTTAAAATTGTGCAAAAAAATACGCTCTGAAACTATATTCACCGAGTCACGGGACACCCTATATAATATATAAAGAAATTGAGGATAAATAGATAATTGAATAATATTTATACGAATAAATTAATTAATTACGTCCTTTTCAGAAAAGTAGGTTGGTAACTCTAGAACATATAGATATAATTAGGAAATTCGATGAGGGTAGGTCATAGTTTAGGTGGAGGTTTCATACCAAGGTATTTTGTGTCTCTATTCCCATGGATTCCCGATGAAGGCAATCAAAATTCAAAAGATACATAAATAATAACTCTAATTGACACTATTTTTTTTCTATTGATCGCAATTTTATTATGATATTTATGTTTTTAGAGATTCTCTAAAAACATCTCTTCCTCTAGAATATCCGTCCAGTTTATTGCTTGATAAAACACTTACTAGACTACTAACTAGAAGTTTTATTAATACATATTTCTTGTAAAAAGCAAGAAGCGTCAAAGTTCGTTTACCCGTTAAAAATTTTCTAAACATCACGAAACAAAAAATAATAAACATTAATTAATTTTTATAGTAATTTAACGTCATTTTCATGAGTGCTTTATCATGAACAAAAAATGGAAAAATTTGTGATGTGAACCTCCATATATACCACCAATTCATACTTAATTCGACATACGATTTATATGCGGATTTTATTTAAAATATGACTAATTTTCAATTGTTTATATCTAAATGGTATAGTAACGTCAAATTAAAGTTATTGAATAATAACAATTAATTAAACTTATGGCATTAAAAATTGTGAAATAAGAGACAAAATTGAATTAATAATAATTTTTAAACTTAAATTAACATAATTTCTTATTTTAATTTGAAAGAAAATTGTGTTAATTTTTCAATATTAAACATACAGGATGGGCCATTTAAATGTTTAATGGCTAATAGCTCATTTTGCAGTCAATCAATCCAAAAATAACTTAAACAAAAGTTTCAGAACTTGATGGAGGACATCATGTCCTGATATCAAATTGAGCCTAGTTCTTCGGGTTGCTTTAATAGTCATTTTAGATCCTAAACTGTAACAGATAGAATAACACTTAAATTAGAAGAAATTTTCCATCTAAACCATTTTGTTGTAAATCGTCAGCTTTAGGAGGAAATATGTCATTATTGCAGTTAATCGAAAGTAAACACGCTAACTACGGAAAAATGATTTGCTCAAAGGTTTTCAAGGGCAATAGAGGACATTTGTTTATGTCCATGTCTTTGATATACAATTATTGATAAACTTTATGCGTATTCTGCTTGGATTAAATACAATAATGGCATAGGTTTTAGTCGCAATTTCTCTGCAAGCTAACGTTTTTCGAAAAAATGTAAGAACAAAATTGTTCGTTTTTTTATGAGGAACAATTTTCTAATTTAAAGGGTTATTCTATTTCTTACCGTTTAAAATCAAAATTGGATATTAAAGAAACCCGAAGAACTAGGTCCAATCTGATATCAGAACATGATGTCCCCCATCAAACTCTAAAATTTTTGTCTTGGTTATTTTTTTATTGGTTAACTAAAAAACGAGCTATTAGCCATTATATATTAAAATGACCCACCCTGTATATACAATTCATAGAGTTATTTTTTCCATCCACACAACTATAACAATAAAGTAGTATGTCGTTACTATGATAACTCCTTGAAATAAAACTCATGTATGGAGCCAGGATTTTACACTTCAATGGCAGACTTTCAAATTAAATTTTAGTTTTTCAAAAAACTTATTTCATGAGTAAGCAATACCATTTTAAAAATTCAAATTTTTATGTATACATTGCCTTAATGTCTAATCAACCTTTGTAGATTGTCGCTACGGAAAAATATGTATTAGAATTATATGGATATCTTAATGAAAAATTTATCTTTCGTGTTCATTCGTATACCTTATTGTATTTAGTTCCAAATTTTCAGCAGAAAACTTCTTACATTTTTCTAATACATTTTTTCTTAGACTTCTTCTTTCTTTTTACCTATCCACCTATGCTTATCGCTTACTTACGTAAATTTGTACTATAGTATTTATTTAGTGCACATAGTAGACCCGACAAATTCCTAAAAGGCTTAAGAACGATACAAATGTTTCTATAGGTTAGCTACGCTGAAATCCCGGAAATTTTCCTCATTTTGGTTAACACTGATAAAGTTTTCAGCTCCCTCCGAAGTAGGACTTTAAGCAGAAACGACATTCCAGTGAAGTACCAAATTTTCTACAAATTGGCTTTAACAGCTATAAAATAAAAAAGAAAATTGAACTTTAGTGTTATCAGGAAGGAGTTAATATGATCAGGCCTCTACTTAAAAACTAGTATTATATGTAGATTACATTACACAGAGGTAGAACAAAGTAAAATGAACTACACATAAAAATGTACTACCTACTAACATAAAAACATACTATAAAAACTTTTTATGAAAACTTGATGCTTTTAAGTTTGTGTATGTGCATACGAAGCATAACATACAAGCTTTTATACAAAAATAAAATTAAATAAGAACGAACTATTTAATCATATTTATTATTTAGCGAGTAAAATTTTATTTAATGAGAAAACAGTGAAATGATAAAGCCTTTTCTCTTCTGTTATTCTGTTATACTAACTACACATTTTACTCTCTAGAAGAACAGTAAAAATGAAATAAAGATGATTAAATATACAATACACGAAAATATAATTTGAATTTTTAATAATGTTATATCCACTATGCCTTTGTGAGAGAATAATGTTTAGCGGGCTGTAACCATACAAGAGTAAAAGTTAATATAATTCCAGTGGCTATAATATAACTAAATTGAAATGTACAATGTATTCGCAAATAATGTTAAAGTGCGGATAGCTACCTATAGTGAATCCTTAAATGAGCTAGCGGAATAAAATAAATTGTGGTATAGGTACCGGGGCACAAAGACATTCCAGGAAATTGTGAAGCAGACCAGCTTGCTGAAAATGACACAATGTTGTCGGACACAAGCATCAATAGACATCTGGGAGCTTCGTTCGCGAACTGCAAGCTGCTCCTTAGATGGGGGGACGAGCGTGCTTGTGATACTACAAGACAGATATGGTCTGAGTACAACCGTAGGCCGAAGATCTTATATCCCTTCCAAGAGGCTCTGTTAGCAAAGTTTTTACGGCTATTACCGGATACTGGTTGGGCGGCAGGCATGCTGAACGCCTGGGCCTGACAGTGTATCACGACTACTGCAGAAGTTGTCACAGTGATTGGGAGGAGGAGACAATGTCTAATCTTCTCTGTCACTGCCCAGCTCTTGCCATGAGGAGATGGACTTACTTGAGCCAGCCTCTCTGAGCCAACCTCTTTTGCGGTATTACAACGGATCATTTGATCTAAATGTGTCCTACTCCAGGACAGTCACTCTAACTTAACTAACCTATCTATAATGGAAGATAGTATAATGGTGAACAGAGAATTGGATCGTAATGTGGAAACAGTTCCGATCATATCGTAGAAGCCCTGGGCCGCCAATTTCTACAATAGCTGTAAGGTGAATATAGGTTTTGTCGTACAGATCTCTGGAAAGGTTTAGCTTCGGGCGGGGATAAGAATCACTATTTTTCAACTGACATAAAATTTTACTGTAAACAGACAATATAAAAACAAATAACACGGAAAACCAAGCATTTATCGTTCAAACTCTTATCTAGGAGTTATTTTTAGTAGCTGATTACGAATATAATTTCAAATTAACGGATTCTGTCAAGTATTTCGAAAACCGTGCCATTTTTGGCCAAGAATTTCACTTTTTTGGCACAACAACAATAAACTAAAATTTATTTATCGATCAAACTGAGTACTTGGCAAAATCAGTTGATTTGACTCCAGATTTGACACCAAAAATACCTCCTAGAGAACAGTTTGGGCATAAATTTTTAATTTGCATTTTTTGTGCCAAAAAAGTGAATTCTTTGCTACAAATAGCACGATTTTCGGGATATGTGACATTATAGACATTATAAGTAAACGTACTAAGTATTTTTTAGGGATGTAAATAGCCAGCTTAAGTCCGAAGACCTCCTTGATTCTTCCTCAATAATGATCCTCTCAGTATGCTTTATGATGAGCCGAAGAAACTGCAACATATCGCCAATGCAGTAAGCTCTAAACCAAGGCAAAAGTTTCCTGGCAAAACGAAAAAGACACCCTTGACTCAACAAAATAAATGTTAATATTGGTTGTGCAAGTATATAAGCTCTTAAATCAAAGGCTGATGCCAAGTCGAAGACCTTGTAGAATTCTACTTTCCCCTCTTTGACCTGCCTTAGAAGTGTAAACCTAAAAATCTAAAAAGGTTCCTTATGTTGTTCGGAAGGGCAAAGTGGAATATATTGGTGGTATTTGGCAATTTTTTTTTAAATTTCGCCTTTTTAGGGGAACGGAAAAACAGCTCTCTATGTCCATATATGCGCATCATGTAAAGATAAAAAATCTAGAATACCACGTAGGCATGAAAGATAAATACAAGTAGCTTTCAAACAGATTTTCGTATATATTTTATAATTTTCATAAAGATCATTTTCATATTCTTGAAATGTTCACTCAATAATATATCAAAATATTATTTAATAATTATATGTATCTCTTGAGATCTCTTCTTTGAACCTGCCTTTGACAAAATATGATAATTTTTACTTTCATTTTCATAAAGAGAAAAAACTATATCCAATTTTTGTAGTAGTTATTTAAGTTTTATGTCATACCCACAAACAAAAACTGATAAATTTTGTGCAATTTTTCATTTGCATCGAGTATGAAACACAGAGGAAAATCTGCATCCAGGGCAAAGGAAGCTAGATTTATAAAACAATAACAAATAATTAAATTAATAAAAAAACAATTAAATTAATTTGACATTATTAAAAATAATTCTTTTTATTTTAATGAAATATTTTAAAATAATAATTAATTCAATTGATGCCTGGTTAGTTAAACCCTCACAAACTCATTTCATTATCCTCATTTTTCAATTAACCACTTAATTACTACAAACAAAAATTTTAAAAAGGAAATGATATAAAAACGGAATCCTTTATATTAATTCAAATATATAATATTCAAGTGACTAATTAAAATTATTTTTAAAAAAAGTTTGATTAATCTCTGATAATTAAAAAAATGAAAGGAAAAAATGCGAATATTATACTCTTATATATAAGCAATGTGCCTATTAATTAATTAATTTTAAAATAAAAAGATTAAGGTTCAGTTTCACCACCTTCCGTATAGCTTTAATCACTTTGGTTCATTTTTCGCATCCGGTATTATTGGTAGGTTAATAGATTAGATAAGTTAAGACTAAGACAAAGTATAAGCTCAAGACAAAGCCATTAAATTATATATCTCAATGTAAGTATAGACGAGAACGCAATACTGTAAGGTTTCGATGATTTTGATTTGCTATAAAATTTTAAATATAGATGATTTTATCATTAAATGTATGGGAACATGAGTAACAGTAATGGCGCATGAGCCGTTGTCAGTATGGGTGTCAGACCCATTACTGACTGGTGATATTCACAATATTTCTGGCGAATAGTACTATTTAACACTTTAATGTCACTGATGCTACTAATGGCATATCAGCAATATTTATTAAAATGACAAAATAGGTTAAGAATAATAGAGTGACGAGCAATGTGCCAACAAACATAGCGTTTACACCTACACTGAATAGGATCATAGTTCAATAATGCGCATTGATGAAGACGCCAAAAATCATAGCGGGAAAAACAAGTAGCATTGCGATATCTGCAACATAGTATGGGCCACAAGACCATACAGGCACCAATGCTGTTATGGCATACAGCTTTGTAAATAACGCTGTTGTTATGGATCCTATGGCAAAATCATATTATTATCAAATACTTTTTGAGTATCTGTCACTATACCATACCAGCATTGTAATAAACGTAAAACATTTCTGTGTACTTTTTACTATCCATACTTTAATAATTATATAATCGAGACCAAATATATACAACAAACAGTGAGAGAAGCAAATTTGAGACCAAAAGCCAAAGATCAATTGTTGATACAGCTAATTTTACATTGAGGGTTCTAAATTTAGGGCATCCAATGAAAAATTTAAGCGAAAGGTTTGAAACGTACGTACGTACGAAATGTTTCTACTTCGCAAAGAGAATTTTGTTTCCTCGTAAGTTTTGAATTTTATAGTTATTTAGTAATGGTTTAAAAAACCAAATAAAATGACTTAATTCCAAATTATGGTAAGACATCCTAAAAATTTAATAAGCAAAAATAAAAAAAATCATAAATATTTATCATACAATTTTCCATTAAACTAAGTGTAAATAAGTTTTTTTTTATTTCAACAAGTACATACCCATGTATACATATACATTTTGTGAATTATTTTAAACACGTCTGGAAAATTATAAAAATAGATTTATCTATCTCATTTTAATTTATATAACCACACAATAATTTCAACTTTATTTATAAGCTAATGGTTATTCATATGTTAGCGTTATAATTGTGCGTAAAGCTACGCTCACGCGAATGGGATATCTTACACAAATATTTTATGGGCTCACAGGACTCACAAGGCCCAAAGCTGGCACGACAAGAATCAAAAGACATAATTTTCGCAAGGTGTAAATCATGGCAAACAGATTTTTTCTCTATCAAAATTATCATGATCGGGAACGTCTTTTTCAACTTAAAGAAGAAGATAACTGCAAAGACAAATTCAGAAGTCAATTTAGTCAACCCTCGACAGGGGGGAGGTTATCATCCGAATGAAAATTACATATTTAAGAGAGTGGGAGGACAGACACACCGGTCTTTCAATTGTCGAACAAAATGTTTTTGAATTTCGTTCGTAATTATCTTCTGATTTATTATTCTCTACGGATATTCAAAAATTTTTAGCTTGTGGTACAATAAATTTTCACAAACTACCTAAAATAGAAGTTTCCGACTGTGGAAATATATGTTGAGTAAAAATTTGTTTGGCAGCAGCTAGACAACACCCTCTCAAAGTTTTTCTTCTGAAATAAGAAATATTCAAAGCATGTATGTTAGTGCAAAAGAGACCTCTCTACGGTCAATGTGGTCGTCACGAGTCATCTCAACCCCGTAGCCAGATCTAACTAATTTCAGGTTTTCAGAATGAGAATAAATTTCGATATTTATTCAGAATAGCAGTTTTTTGTATAAATGGAGGAACAAAATTGTAATAAACGCATATTTTTGAGAATCCAGATTGAGAAAGTGTTGGAGGAGAGCATGTCTTTTAATTATTTATTTATAAAAACAGTGATAAACAATGCGTATTTTGACTCACATGATTTCATGAAAAAAACGCATTAAAGGATCGCAAAAAAATGTAGAAATAATGCTGTAAAACATTAATTATTTCTTATTGTATGGAGCCTTAACTTGTGGAATTTCATAATGATTAATAATAAAATACAATTTTCATTTGCTTAATTACGCTTTTTAATTATTTATTGATAATAATTGTTTCAAAAATTGACTTGATAATATCTTAATAAGAAGATGAAACGATCATAAACAATTGTTTTAAATAAATAATTAAAAAGCGAAATTAAGCAAATAAAAATTGTGTTTTTATTATTAATTATTAATTTCTTTCTTTTTAGTACGGGCTAAGAAGTCGCTACTATGGACATCACCTGTATATGCCCGTACGTGGTACCTGTATATACCTACATAGTATTAAAGAACGTTCTCCTTCGCGTCTATCTAATTATCTACTTACTCCTTCTAAAACACTCAACGAATTCTGAAAGAGCTTTTACCATCATGTGGGTAATTTTTTTTCGGAATGTTTATATTCATAGATCATAATTAAAACTGTACGTAGGCCCACGGATTAGTGTTTTATAAATAGATAACTTTACGTTCTACTGCATGCGAGATATTGCATGTCGCTAGCATGTGAATAAACACACAATTTTGTATAATAAAAATGTAAACGCATATATGGTATATTATTATGATTAATGTCAAATAATGGAGAAAAATACTCGAGACATTTTAGTGAGTAATAGCGTTTTTTTTTTATGTAGAACATTTTCTATTTTAATGGCAAACAAGTAAACAATTGTAGGGAAAAATTTCTATTGTTTTTTTTTTCTGTTTAATACTAAGTTTAAATATTATGGTTTTTTCAATTGTATTGTTCAAGATAGTACAATTTTACGTCGTTTATTCAAAAAAAAATTTTCTTTAGTAAATTTTTCTCGTTTTGCTTACATTTGTGAAATTGTAGATTGGTCGATGTCTGAGATTTTTGTTTTTTACAGTAAGCATTATTTTAGAATGCCGTATCTTTCAAATTATAACAATCGACCTTGAAGACACACGAGCTTTAAGTATACATTAAAATCATCATTTTTGACTCTTATGACTATCTGGATTGTTACCGACAAGTTTAGGGAAAACGTTGTTAGACGCTTCATTTCTTTAGAGTAGGCTACATTTTTTTGCATTTTAAGCCGTGACCTCCAAGTTGCCAAAAATTTAATTGAAAATAAAGAGTTTCATCTGTTTTTTTTTTCAAATTCAATCTCATAAGCTTTTTATTAAGGAAATGACATCATAAAGTGCAAGAACCGATTTCCTTAATCAATCCATAGTCTTAGCTGAGCTTAGTGCAATTATAATGTAGTGTTCAATAAGTATTGTATTTTGGAAACCCGAACCTACAGAATCCTTTGAGTTTTAAGATTTAATCACACCTGTGAATTTTGTTTTTTTATGAAAACTGTACAATTAAAAAGAACACATTTTACATTAAAGAGTATTAGAGTAAAACTTTTCACAGTTTTTAGTTTTGAAAGTTATCAAACTATAATTACTCGCACATGTTTTAAAACGCATAATTTAAATAAGTATGAAGGTAGAAACTGTATAAAATATCCTTAGTTCTTTATTTTTTCAATGAAAAACAATTTTCAAGCAATTAAATGGATAAATGTACAGTTACAAGAGTAGTCGTCAAGGACGTCGCCAAAGGAAGGACGAAAGGAGTGGCAGTTGACCTCCCTTCCACCTAATAATTTAATTAAATACCCATTATTTACTATCCGACTGAAATGTCTAAAATCGAGAGAAAAGTAACTGATGTTTCAATCTGAAAGAATATTTATAAAAAGGAGTACTTGAGAAGTTCCTAAATTTTTCAGTATACTTAAAGCTTGGGCTCACTTTACTTAAGGTATACTGGAACATTTAGGAGCTTTGCACGTACTCTTTTTCGAGAAAGTCAAACATGACCCATTTCTTTATGCTCAAAATATAATTATAACATATATACACTTCCTTTCCTTCGCTTCCACCTTTTTTTGTGAAAGATTTTACCATCCAAACACAGATACTGAATATTTTTGTTCTATACGATGGGCGTTCCTCAAAATTTATAAAACTAAATTATAACTTTATCCACAAAAATCTTTTACCTAGTAAACGATAAACAAATGACTTTCATACTAGAACCACGTTTTAAATCCTCAACTTTCTTTATTATCAAACTCACCTTTGTAGGTCCTCAAAAAGATGAACTCATGACCTAATTTTATTTAACTGTTACTACATTATTTATAAACTCTAATCAAAATTTTAATTTCATTTCTATTTATATATTTATCGATATATATATATATATAAATTACGTGTCACGTTGTTTGTTCGCTAGGGACTCCTAAACTACTAAACCGATTTTTAATTTGATTTGATCCAACTTGAAAGGTAGGATAGTTTACATCTCAATTTAAAGTCGCAATATTTTATTGCAAATTATTTGTCTATTATTTGACAGTCGTAATTATCTGTTATCTCCTAACGATTCTAACAGATGGCGATATCTGTTGACTAAATTTAGTAAGTTTTCAATAGATGGCGCTATGTTAAAAATACAAACGTTTCATATAAGATAACCACGACGTATTGCTGAGGCTAAGGTAAAATCTACATTTATTTTGTAACTAGCAGACCTGGCCACGCGTTAATGTGGCTAAGGTTCTAGATATTGAGAACGGCAAAATAGAACTGCAACCAAATACGCAATGCAGTAAACTGCCAGAAAATTTCTGCACTATTCTACAGGGAAAAATGCATTGATTCAGAGTATTTTTCCGAATATACAGAGTAATTACTTACCTTAACTAGCCAAGAAACTTAACTATAGCAACGCGTGACCGGGTCTACTAGTTTATAATAAAAATACAAATGTTTATTTTATTTCATTAAAAAAAACATGATTGAGTTTATAAACTTCCCTAGTTGAGAGCTAAACAATTTTTCAAAATATTATGCTTTTTAACAAATTGAGCGAACATTAATTTTCAATGTGAAAAATGTTATATTGACAATAAACAAATACTTTTAATAAAAGTAATGTACAAAATGTTACAAAAATATTTAATGTGTATACTCTAAGCTATGCTGTTGTTTTGTAAGCATAGATTTCGAGGCAATCTTGGCAATTGCCCCTCTCAAAAAGTAAACCAGATTTTCCAGTCTTTGAATTATGGGAGCAATAAGTGCATAAACAAAAAAATCAGATCATCTAACGATTATATGAGTATTATTCGTGATATCTCTAGAATCGCTTCGAAAATACAAGCTTTTTCGTCACTTTTGGAAATAAAATTTTAAGGGGTCCCACTCCCGAAAGTCCATCTCCATTGTTTATAATTTTAATTTAACGATTGTTATAATAACGTCAAAAACGAGTATCTCACAGTAAGTAATTTTTTAAGTTATCTTTCTCTTTGTTTAATTTGGGGTTCATATTTCGCGTTCTTCTAAAGATTTTCAAAAATCAAATTCTCTTTTCTAACCATACAGTGAGAATTCCCCACATGAAGTGATACAATAATTTTTGTCATCATCCCAATTTACATAATGAATATCTGGATGACCGAGTTTTGCTCGGTATTTTTTAGTTAAAAAGACACAAGAACCGTTTAAAACTCCACATAAATACCAATTTGAATGTCCCGGTAATGTATCTACTTTATTTCGTTAACTACGATAAACACCAATAGATTTCAGAAAGAGTCATATTGTGCAGTGTATGTTTCAGTTTTTCATGAATAGCTAAATCGACTTTTCGCCCCAAAAAACCCCTGCATACTCATTTTCATGAAAATCGTTGGAGCCATTTCCAACATCGTTGATATACATATATATTATCCTATCTCAGTAACTATCGATAAAAAATAAATTAATATTAATAAATTTTTCAGTCAATAAGACAGTATAGTTTTCTTCGATCCTGAATCATTTTTCTATCCAACCAATTTCCATTCAGAGTGAAGCATCCAATAAAATTATAATAATAATATCTTATCTCGTATTTAAAATACATAGAATAATAGTATATAGATAGGTAGGTAGTAGGTATACAGGATGTGCGATTTTAAAAACGTTTAATTCGCAATTCATTTCTCGAGTTCTCAAGGCGTTGAGTTTTTTATATCTTGTCTTGACCAAAGATAAATTTGACGAATATTCTCGAGCAGAAACTCCAATTAGAAATCAGTTAACATATTTTCCTTTCGTCATTCACGTTTTAAAATAATTCATTCAATCCCAATGAATCGGCGGATATCCTGGCATTGCACTTCTGCTGTAAAAACGTTTTATCAAAACAATGTTGAAATACTGAAAGCACAGATGGGAATAGAAGTGGCTAAATCCCACTGGCAATGCTGCGGCATTTTTTGAATAACTTTAAGACTCATCTACAAAAAGTTCTGCCAAATCGAGCGTCATCTGATTTTTAACTCCGTAAATGGAAAATAAAACTAAAATAATATTATGCAAGTATTAAAAGGTATAAACAAATTTTTTTCGAGTAAAAACACATGTTTACAACACGTTGACGATGAAAGTTTACGAAAGGGTGGCCGTAATTTGATTTGGTTTTCCAAAATTTCGAGTCAATTGAAACTGCCTACAAATTAACAATTCCTTATTTTTAATATTCTTGGAGAAAATGGATACAAAGTTTTTTCCTAATTTATGCTCTCGCGGAAAACCAAAGTTTTTTTTATAAGAAACTACTATTTAAACTTTTGTTCTATCTCTTACAGTTTACAAGATGATTTCTACACACTCAAGACCTAAATGACCTATTTTGCTCATTTCCAAACTCAAACTCACTTTCTCAATCTTGAGCACGCTATAAAAAATTCAGCTCAATATCTCTTTTCATTTTTGTGCTATCGTGCTGGCAAGCATACAGATAGACAGGCGGGTTCACAAACGAAAATGGACTAACTAGGTGCTTTTATGATCAACTATACCATTATTTTCGTACCATCAATATTTCTAAGAGAGTGTCCATAAACCACGTAGCCTGGTCAAGAAGGAATATGAGTTTGAATGTTACGCTGAGCCACGTAGCGGGGGAGGAGAGGTAAGAGCAAAGCTACGTAGTTTTCTTCAAATAAAAATTTTTTTGGAATTATGAATAAAATAATGAAAGTTAATAAATTAATTTATTTGAGGTAAGTATTTAATAAATAAACAAGAAATATATTGCTACGTTAGGCTTCATGAAGGGAAGGGCTAAAATATGACCACGTGGTATATAGACGCTCCCTAAAGCGTAAAAAACTTGGGACTAAAATTAGTATACCTTGATATATAAATACAATTCATTTTCTTCGGTACTTAACTTTCTTAAATGCTTTTTTTTTTGTAGTTTAAGGTGGTAAGAATATAACTTGGAGAAATTGATAAGACTTTACAAAGTTTACAAACTCGCAGAATTCTCTTCCTCACTCTGTAGGTACATATAATATAAAAGATAAATTTATTGTATATAACAATTGTTAGAGTGTGACAAAACATATAAATATTTTGTGAAAGATAAAATATTATTTGTATATTGTTATTATTGTAAACAGGGTTTCATAAAACAATGTTCTGTTTGCTTATGAGTATAGCAAATAACAAGTATAAAAGCATACATAGACACGCTTTTAACATTTAATATTAAAATAATATAACTATATTTTCATATACAAGGTGCAATGCTTAAAGAGGCAGTTAATGCTTAAAAATCTCAAAAACAAACATTTTATACTTGTCTGCATGAAAATGCTGATTTTAAAGTGACTGTAAACCTACAGTATTGTAAAAAAAAATTTGTTTATTGCGCGGTACATACTGCGCCAAATACATGCTTTGAAGTCAAGTAATGAGTTGTTTTAGGCTTTTCAATACCACGCAACTACAAAAATATATAATATTTTTTGTGCAAGTGCTGCTTATAAATTTGATAATATAGAGATCGAACTTCAGTCATCAATACTCTAGCTGTGGTCGTTTCTGTTCATCAAATGATGGATCTTCGATCAACTCATAATTAAATTAAAATTTTGTTTTATATCATCGACAACCTTATATTTTATGATATTATTGTAAACTACAAGATTGTCTAATAATTTTAGATAGTTTTTTATCACACTCTCTAAATTTTTTATATAGAAATATCCAATAGAAATGGGTAGCCTATATGATTCAACCAAGCCAACTTTGAAGAATAATAATAAAAAGCCCGATGTCCTAGTAATTTTCTATGATTTTTGGAAACTTTGTTAATCAAAAAATGTATTTATAAAGTTTTATTGAAATCCCTAGTATTATTAAATCCTTGACATCTCCTTAAGACAGATGTATTTTAGATATTTCTTATTATTGACATTAGACAGAGATAAAGTACGCTTAGCACCTAAAAGCGATTGCTATTACTACGTTTACTCGTGCAGAATGCTAAAAAAAAGTTTAAGAAAACATTTTTCATGCTCTTTTGGCAATATCCCTATCCCTATATATTATAAAAGTGAAAGTTAGTATGTTTGTTTGTTTGTTTGTGACGCTTTCATGCAAAAACTGTAACTGTACAACAATATAGGCTCATACATCAGAATAACACATGAGCTTATAATTTATAAGATATATTTTGTAAAAAAAATTTTAATTTGACAGTTTACTGCTCTATCTATAATCATCATTTTGAACCATAAATTAAAGATTTCTGTAAAAATTTAAAATAGTAAATTTATAACAATTAATGGCCATCTTTCTGCTATACTGTATGTTATATGACTATTTTACTCTTCAAAAAATTGAAAACTGTGCATATATTTTAGCTGTATAAAACAATCCATTCGAGTGTTATAGAAGGGGGATAAGTGAGATCAAGAGGTGGAGGCTATAAAGTGATGTTTTTACTTTTCAGCCCAGTGAAGCAAGCGGGTATAGTTTGTAGGAATGTTTATTACTCTTTAACGCAAAAACTACTGAACGTATTTTGATGAAATTTGTAACATAGATAGTTTATAACCTGTAACACAAAGCATATCCCGATAGTAGATTTTTTTAATTTTGATGGTGAATTATGTTATAACTTGACAATATAAGACGAAAAGTAAGAAAACAATTTTTCGATATTTGGAGTAACTTTAAAAATACCGAAAATGGAAAATTTTATTTTATTATTTAGCTTTCGAAAGCCAAGGCAGATATTGAAAAATTTTATTTTTATTTTTCGTCTGTATTCATGAAGTTATAACAAAATTCATCATCAAAGTTTCAAATAAGGTACAAATAATTTAAACCCTAAATCTGAAAAAGCCTTGATGCTCGTACTACCTTAGCTTTGAAATTTTTATTAAATCCGAATTTGGAATAGTTCCTTTATCCAAGTTATTTTCTTGCTCAGTTGGATTTTAAAGGTTTTAAATTAGATTATCGATTGTATGATTATCTTTGGTAACGTGAGCAGCTTCACATTATTTTTGATTCTACCAAATTTTAATTTAATGAATGTTTTGTGAAACTTTCAACTATGCGAAAATTAGATTTTTGATTCAAAAGGTTTTTGATGATTATTAAAAGAGAAATAGTAATCATTGATTGTAAGTGGATTATTTCATCCTTTCGAATACTAAACGTTTTTTTGGGTTTCACTTTTTATCCAATATTTACTAACACATTAAAATTTTATAATGAAAATTTTACTATAAAATATAAAATTAATTAGTAAAATACTTAAGATCTAAGATATAGGTAACATACCCTCATTTATATATTTCTAACAAGCATCTAATTAGTACGGAATGGTATAATTATATTTACAAAGATTTCTTATCAACCACACGTAAGATATAACAAGTGAGTGAGTGTATGTTTTCACGATAGTATTATACCAAGAAGAGGAAACTTTAACGCACATTCCACAAAACCATGATATTTAGTATATTATTAGGAGCTCTGTATATTTATTGGCGTTTAAATCAACCAAATGAAAATAAATTTGATTCAATATTATTGCAAAATAATGAAGAAAATTCAAGTACATAAGTTACTTTCGATTTAGTTTAAATTTGTAGATTTTATTTTATTTAAAGTTCCAGAAATGGATCTAACGTTGAGTAATATTTGACAAACAAACGTATTTCATACAATAGGAAATATTCATGAAATTTAAATTTGATTCAAATATTTTTTTTCCGAAACTTTATTGGCTGGACATTTGAACTAAACCATTATTTTAGTAATTAATATCTTTTTATTTACTTAAAATTAATTAATAAAAGTACAAATTCAGTGGGAGAAATTCAAATTTCTAAAAAAGGAAATTTAAATTTTATTACTATGACGTATATGGCTTGTCATATTTGTTGACATTTTGAATGGTATTACAGTGAGTTATATTATTATACGGCTTTTTATTGGGAAACTTAATAATAACGTATGTAAATTCTGCGTTGTAAATTCATTTTTTTAAGTGTAAATTATACATTGAACTGTCACCAATTGACGGGTCACGTCATCAATAGAGAGCGCCAAAAGGACTGCGTTTAAACATCTCAAAATTATTCTCTATTTTAAATATTTTTTACACTTAATTACAGCATTTTTAAACAGTATTTTATTTTTTATCATATATGTTATAACGGTCTAAATAATGAATTGAAAATATTTAAAAAAATTACTGAATATTCCCTATTTCCTTGAAATTTTTAATATTAGCCTGTTTCATTATAAAGTATATAACATCCAATTTCGAGATAAAAAAAGACGATACGGTTCTTGAGAAGTTGACACGCCCAACAGGTTTTTACTAAGTTTTAAGGTATTGTGCATCACCACAGCGCCTTCAAATTAAAGGTTGAAAATCGGTATGTAGATTGAAAAGGTACCTAATGGATCTGTTGGGTAGGTCACTTAGCAACCTCGCCAAATTGAGTTACGGTGTGTTAAGTGTTAAGAGAGTATTATTTGACGGTGTCGGCTTGCCGCCTCCTCCACTATCCGCTCTTTAATGTAAATATTTCTTATGTTCTAAAACATGGTAAGACAAATATCATGACAATAGAAACACCTAAGAATAAAGAAACTTCTAAGACGGGAAAATATAATCTTATGGTGGGTCCACACGATACAGGACTATTGTTTGTACAGACTGAAAGTCTGAGTAAAAATTAATTTAAAGACTTAACCATCATACCGACTTTTGTTTGCACTGATGAAAAAGTCTGAAGTGAAGTTGGTATCGTGTGGACCTACCATAATGTTTAGATGACTTTAACCATAATGACTTTACCAACGATATGATGGAAATACTAATGATAAGTATGCTCATACATTTCGTCATCATATTTACAAGAACATTTTCACCTTGATGATGAATTTTGAACTTCATGAATGTATTGACGATATCTGCCTTAGTTTTCGAAATATCGAAAGCAAAATAATCAAAATTTTCAATTTTTGATATTTTGATAATTACTCAAGATAACGAAAAATTTTATTCTTACTTTTCGTCTGATAGTGTCAAGTTATAACATAATTCTTCATCACAATTGAAAATATATATTTTTTAAATTTGGGCCTCCACTACCGTGCTCATGCATTCTTAATGAGTCGGACACAACGGATTTTTTTGATTTCAATAATTTATTAAGGTTTTATCTTTAATGTAAATATTTTTTTTTTTAATTTGCACCGACTAATTTTGGAAAAATCAATGAAAACACAATCAACCATTAACCGTTAACATCTACCGTTTTACCATAAAACCAATGTTAAATATGCCTACTTTTAAAGTCCTTTATTTATTTATTTAAATAATGGGGCAACGCTCTCCTAAAATTTCCAGACTCGACTTTTATAAAATAAATGAAGCTTTTTATTTAAAATTGCCTTGGTGCTCGTACATCCTTAAGTAAACTATATTCGAAAATTTAGGAAAAAAATTCAAAGTTGGTTGAACATATTTGGTTTGTTAAAATTTCTCAGAGAAAAATTAGGCGTAGAAACCTAGTATTTCTTAGCAATCCAGTAAGCAAAACTAAATATGAAAAATATTATTACATAAATTACTAACGATAACACATGAATTTTGTACGCAAAAAGTAATTAATACACTATTCAATTGCTCCAGCCCATTGCAACAATGTAATGTACAAATTATACCATGTATATATGAAATATACATAGTATATTAAGTTTAGTCCCAAGTTTGTAACGCTTAAAAATAATGATGCTAGGAAAAAAATTTTGTCATAAAAAAGATATCGAGCTGAAATTTTTACAGCGTAAATGAGCATCATAGGTCAATCGGGTCTTGGGTCCGTAGGACCCATCTTGTAAACCGTTAGAGATAAAACAAAAGTTTAAATGTAAAAAATGTTCTTTATAAAAAAATAAACAACTTTTGTTTGAAACATTTTTTTGTAAACATCACTGTTTACCCGCGAGGGCGCCTTTTATGTGAAAATTTTATAGTATGTATGAATATGGGAATATCAGTGTGTGTGTAGCTATTTAAAAGTGGATATCTTTTTTTATTTACGTGACATCAAAAAACAAACAATTCGCTTCATCAACACTGTCTATACATGATATTTCAACAATTAACTCAGTCAATTGTTTGTTTTCACTTGTTTAAATTAATTTTTATTGCAACAGAGGTAATTAATCCCATAAACAAGGATATACAGTGAACGAATTTTGATACACTTAACCACTTGAGTCACTTTTGTGTTTTTTAATGCGAAAATTCTCTTGTGATATTTTTCACACGAAGCTAGAAATATTTCTGCCTGATGGTACTTATTTTGTATTTCTTATCTTTTTACATCTTAACATCTTTTTTACATCTCAACTTAATAAGTAATTTTGTAAAACCCTTAGCAAAAAATCATATACACACCACGTATATAAAAAAAATTGTACTAAGAGAAAATACCATTGTTCAATTCTGGTGGTTTTTATTTATTTTTTCCTCTCCCAATCTACTCTAAATCGTGTGCTTTTCATCTCAAACCACTTAATATTGCAGCATTATTTTTTCTCTGTATTCATAACATCACATAACTTCTCCCCATTTGTTTAGTTTTTTTTTTATTTATTATTATTTTTATCAACATGGTCTCATTAAAAATATCATTTTCTTGAATGCGTCTAATTGTTTCATTATAAAACAATCGTTATCGTTATATACTCACTCACTCACTTCTGCCAGAGTCATAGTCATCATTATAAAAAAAATATTAACAGTGTTGTCGATGAAAACGTATACAAATGTTTTAAGGTGGTTGACGTTGTCAGAGTTTTTTTTAATCTGCGTTTTTAACTACTTTGTCAGGCTTATCCAATAGACCAGGGTTGGCATTTTTTCAAAAGAAATGTTTAATGAGACTATATATATGGTCGGTCATATATATATATATATATATATATATATATATATATATATATATATATATATATATATATATATATATATATGTATATATATATATATATATATATATATATATATATATATATATATATCAAGGGCTTACTAGCGGGCACTCTCACTTATCACTATAGGCATAGGAACTTGCACACTCTATTTTTATAATATCGCTTTTACATATTTTTATTATGAAACTTAATTTTTTACATTTATTTCAAATTTTTGTCTTATAATATATGTCAAAGTCCTTCATACATGATATTTTTAATAGCTTTTACTATCTCAACACATTATACCACTTAACATATGATAGTGAGATTGTACACTTTAATAGAAAACGCACATTACGTACAGAAGTCGGTTTTATAAAGCCCAATATAAGCACCAAATTTCAAGGAGACTTGTTGTACAAATTTTAAGGAAATATAGGAAAAAAAATACCTTTCCGAAAAACGGTCATAGCAAAGTTGTTAGCACACGTAGGATTATTTTACAAAAACCTTTTTCTTCTTCAAGAGTTACCCTATAACAAATCTTAATGCCATTTCTTTTGAGGTTGCGCAAGTGCTAAAAAAACCGATTTGTTGCGTTAATTGAGGACTGCAAAACTGGCCTATATTCTGGAAATTTGAGATCTTAATATTGATTAGAACGCGAGTCATGAATTTTCAAAAAAATTAACCACCACCAATATATACAGATGCATAGTTTACTTTTGAATTTTTTTTAATAGGTCTTCTGATAAAGTACCCGCGTACAAATGGAATATGATATTTATCACGTTATCAACTAATAAATAATTAAAAAATTCGATTAAGTTCAGATATTCTAACTTTATCCGACTAATTATGATTAAAACATATCAGACCTTAACTCTAAAACTCTGCATACACAAACTACCTTAGGAAAATACTTAAAAAAATAAATAATGTGTAAGTTATCCCTCGGGATAGATCGTTAACAATCAAAAGTAATAAAAATGAAACATTTTGGATGGATAATCTTAATAATTGCTCTGCGGCAACAAGAGGGTTGTAAAACTAGTTGAAAAATAAAATTGCTCCAAATTAATTTTTCACGAAGTCCTTTGGTTTTTTTAAAACAAGGGCATACTTTTCATTGAGCAGCAATTTTATGCGTCTCGAATTCGTTAACCTCTAACATTGCTCCTTTCAATCATTTGAATTTAATGATTAATAATTAATGATCTAGTATAGATCGAATTTTATACCCTGTTCTTCGCCCCCAAAATGTTCTTCAGATCATTCTGATGAAAAGATTTCCCGGCCACAAAATTTTTTATCAAGTAGTTTTGGAGCTACGGGCGACAAAGGTGCACCTATATTATATGGTTATATTACCTATATGAGTAGGAAAATTTCTTTCTGTGAAACTTTTTCAACGGACCCCAAAATGTTCTTCAAATCGTTTTGATCAAAAGCTCTCACAGCCACAAAATGTTTTTAAGGGTAGTTTTCGAGCTACGGGCGATCAAAGTTTACATATATTATATTTATAGTATAGCATGTATGTAAATTATCAGGAGTATATTAAATTTTGTCTAAAGTTTTGTAAAGCTTGTAATTATTGATGGTATAATTTTGGTATAGGTGTTCTCTGCCTGCCCGCCTGTCCTCAACACAACTAATTACTCTAAAACGATAGCTAAAGAGTAATTTTGAGTTCGAAAATCAATATGGACCACGGGTCCATGGAACTCGCCTTTTATCGGAAAGAGAAATTTAAGCACAAAGATTTTTTCAGAAACACTAAAAATTTGCAGTATTTCCAGCTCAAAGTCAGTTCAAAATTACTACACATTACAGAATCTTTATATACCAAGTCAAAACAACAGGACTTCATCAAATGTTACATAACGTTAAAATAAAAAGAATTTCTCAGGACAATTATAGTCAGAAAAAAATCCTTTAGGATACGATTGGCAAGTTGGTGAATATTGTCAAAGCAGCTGTCTAGAAAAATTAGAAATTTGGCGTAATAACGTTATTGTATTTGCAATAAAGGAAGTGACGCTAGATATATTTTTTCTCAAAACTTCAACACCCTAATCTAGAAATGCCACTTTCCCGACCAAAAGTGTATTGAAAAATTGACATTATTTTAACGTTATCTACCACTAGCTGTTACCCGCCTACTTTGTTGGGCATAAGCTTATAGAATGTTTAATATTAGTTTTTGTTATCTTATATATTACTTCAATAGCTTATGTTTTCTTGAGTACGCGATATTTACCTTATTCCTTTTCCATAGCTTACCTATCATTTTAAAGTTTATAGTGTTGGCTAAAAGTAGGCTTAAGAAATTATATTACGATTTAATTTTGTACATTATGTAATTTGTATATCATATCTGTAATAAAATTGCCTATAAATAAAAAGAAAGTAAATTATCTTACATATATTAGTTAGCTACAGGTACCGTTTTGCATAGATCCGCAAGAGTCGAGCTAGTAAATTTATATTTATTAAGAAATATATGTTTTCTGCGTAGCATAGGCACTTCGAGTTGTCAATTTTTCTTTGAAACTTTTTTATCAATATCCCTAAAATACTTAGTATTTCATATTTACCCATAAGATATTAAAAAGATTCCAAATGATTAGAAAAAAATAATTTATACACGGTGATCCAAGCAATAATACCAGAACTTCATCAAATCCGCAATAATATTATAAATACGAAAATAACTGCGCATGTCTGTTTGTTATGTTTTCTCGCCCCAATTTTGATAAATTCGAGTATACAGATCGATGGGATCTTCTATTCTTAGGAATACTAAAACAAAATATTATGATATTTATGTGTTATAACCTATTTCTCCAAAGCAACTATCATCCCGTATTTCATCCCCTTTAAAGTTTATTTTCGCGACAAAAGTAGATTGAGTACGTCGTCAAACTCTAATAAATCACTATACGCGAATTCATCAACATTGGTTTGGAGTTTGAGAAAACGTAACAGGCAGAAATACAGAGTTACTTTATAATATTAGTTAGGATTTGATAAAGTGCTGCTATTATAACTTGGATCACTTTGTAAGTATATTTATCTATGCTTGAGTAGAGAGAGGGTATTTAAACAAGGGTTAGCTTTTATCTTTACTTGTTAAATAGAAAAATTGACCTTGATTTGATATTCGATACAGAAGATAATTCGAAGAAAAATTTGTGTATATAATATTACATTCAATTTAATATAGAAAATTTATTTTCCCCAAGAGCATGGTATGCGATGTGAGCTTATTCTTTTCGTACTTAAAAATTATGTGAATGTTTAATCGTCCAATACACGTCTGTCTGCTCCTATGACGTGACAAATATTGAACGATTGAACAATAGTCGTATGTATAACGAATCGAATCGTTAAAAACAAGAAACATTCCATATTCCTACCTACACATGACTGTAGCTCAAATGTTTATATTGAAGGGATGGATACACTGAATTTGTTTTATTGGATGATTGAACAAAGTGTATCAAAATCTCTGTACCTATACCTGCCTGGAAAAAGAATTTAATAAGAACGAGATCTTGTAAGGAATAATGCCAATTTCCAACATTTTTGTCGTTACTGTCATCTAAAATTCTTTGTCATTGGTAGACTTCTTAATTCTAAATCTAAAAAATAAAGGCTGTATTTTTTCGGAATACTCATGGTATCAACTTTCAAAATTGTGATGATCCGAAACAAGAAAATCGCGAAAAAAATAATTGTCGAGATCACGCTCTTATGTTTAGGCCATCTGTAACCCTTATTCTTATCTCTATCGTAGAATTCATTCAAATCTGTCGGTACTTAAGTCCTATTTATTACTTTTGAACCTAAATCGTGAGTTTATGATCTCTTTTTCCAAAAAAAATAGTTTTTTCTCCTTCACATTAGAGAACAAGCCGTGGATAGAGTCTGGTGCGACCCTTGAGGTCCACACGAATAACTTCCCAGCATAATAGAAAGTTTTAAAAAAATTTAAAAAAATAAAAACTCGACCGACTCGATTCAATGCTATGAAATTCTATTCGGATCATATTGTCGTTAATCCGTTTCGATCGGCAACAAAGTCGATATTATTTTTTGTTCGCGCGATATCGGTCAAGAAAATATTTAAGAAAAATCTCGTCCGACTCGACCGAATGTTATGAAATTCCTTTCGGATCATATTGGCTTTCGATCGACAGCTGAACGAAGTCGATATCATTTTTTGTTTGCGCGAAATCGACGACGAAAAAAATGTCTACGGTCGTACGTACACATACTTCTTCTCTAATTTAGGGCTACTGCCTTATCCTAATCATGAAACGTAAAGATGTGTTACACGTATCTCGATTACGAAAATCGGACCCATTACAATAACTTCCTATAGTGGGAAGTTATTAATGATTGAAAATAACGTTTTACCGATTATTTAATTACAGTATAGGATTCCTAATTTTTAAATACTCTGAATGAATGTAAGTGTATTCTAGTATTATGTATGTGGTTGTGGCCTGAAAATGCCAGTGACCACAGACGATAGGCATTGCAGGTCGAGCCATACTACCATAGCGACACATATACAATACTATACATTTATGCAAGGTATCATAAAATTATATCGACATATTATATCAGTTATTATATCGGCGTATTTGATACTTATCGAAGAGAATTTTCTCAATAACTTTTACTTGATAAATTTAAACAATTTTTGTTCTTCGTTATCTTATAGGAGAAGAATGAAACGTAAGCGAAAGCAATAAGTAGTAATTAATTTTATTCATGTTTTGATTACTTAAAAGATGATTAAGCAAAGAGAGCTCATTTTATTATTTTTATGCCCTGTATGAAATATATATTAATGTATACTAATTTTACGAACATACTCTGGTAATTTTGGTATAGGTGTTCATAAAATCAACTAATAAGTCTATTTCCGTTTGTCTGTCCGTCTGTCCGTATCAATATGATAACTGAAAAACGAAAAGAGATATCAAGCTGAATTTTTTGAGCGTGCTCAGGACATGGAAAGTGAATTTGAGTGCGTAAATAAGCAACATAGGTCAGTTGGGTCATAGGTCGTAGAACCTATAATAAACCGAGGAGATTTCATATTAAACGTCAGTAAATTGACTCCCAATATTGAAAATTGTTTATCAAAGCGCCAGGTTCATTCCTCTCACTAAAAAAAATTTGATTTTTACTTATTTTTTATTTTTTAATATATAAATATACTTTATTTTATTTTGGTTTCGGTCTCTCTCATTAGTTGATGAATTTTCAAAATACAATATTAGCTAACCAAAGGGTCCATAAAAATCCGAAAAACATGGCAAGTGGTCCACGAGACAAAAAAGTTTTTGGACCTGCTTTGGATTCATCAGTTTTGGTACTCTCAATATATTAATCAACATATTATATATTATTAATATATCGTTAATTTATATGTAACATTAAATTACTTCCCTTTCAAGTTAATGTGTAATTGTGTAACAATATTTTATAGTATAGGCAATCTTAAATACACTGACACATAAATGTGTTATACATAATGTGCATATGAAGTTATTTGCTATAACAATAACTGTATCCTCTGTTGTGCTCTGTTATTGATAGAAAATCTTTTGAATTGAATATTTCAATTAAATTTTACAGGGTTGTTCAATAAGATGTTACTGTGTATGTAGGGAACACTTTAACCAAAAATATTTTACCACTTTAACGGGGGACACTTGTGTTTTAAGAACATAATATAAGAAATATATTCTTATAATCTAAGTAACAATATTACTATTATATTATGTTCTTAAAATATCTCACCCCCTATAAATGGTAGAAGCTTCTTAAAGAATGTGTCTCTTTCTTTTAATTGGTACATCTTTTTGGACAAAATGTCTCATTTACGTATGTGGTAACTTCTTACTGAAGAAACCTGTGTAGGAATGTTATCTATTGAAATTCAAAGATTATTATGTAGCTTTGATAACAGCAATAATGTAACCTATTCTGCAGATTGGAAGGTGTCATTGAATTTACAACATGTTTATTGAAGTATAATCCATATGGCCTTTTGGACTACTGACTTTGATTTGAAGTCAAAGTGTCTTAGATGATACTAACTAGATTGAGATAATTTCCGATAACTCGCAACAAAAGAGTGCAACAGACATTAAATCCAACAGTTAGTCAAACAACTTGGTTCGATAACATATAATTACTTGCCTAGTCTAGTCAATATGGCGTCGATAAGCATCAATATTGTTGGTGTTACTCACAGTTTGATTGCGTTTAGGCGATTAAAAAAATACACGTACAATTAAAAAATTACAATGAAATAGTGTAATGACAAAAAGTTGGAACTATTAAAATCTGGTTTTCACTGCTTAAGTGCAATGCTCAGATACAAACTATGGCAACGAAATTTAAGATGAGATCTTTGAGAGAGGCTGTGACAAGTTAGTTACCTTTTAGTGGCCAGGTATCCCAAAAATGTAGTTGTCAGCCTTCTGTGAATCAGTGTAGCAAAAATAAATGTACTTGTTTTAAAAACAAGATTCTTTGAGGATCCAAATACCATGGAAGTTTAACTTTAGTTAACATAATAATTTAATTACCTACTCATTTGATTACCAAATAACGATATGTTTTATTTTAAATTACGTAAATAAACAATTTCTATTTTTTCGATTAAGCTAGTTAGCTGCGACAGGTATACATAATCTATCTCACTTTATATGGAAAGATGGTAAGGGTCAGGTATATGTTTTACTTTCGTCCATAACTTTCATAGATTTGAAAAGAATATTGTTACATAGATTTCAAGAGAAAAAGTATTTTCCTATAAATCGCAAAATGATTGAATAAAAAATTGAACATTTCTAGGCATTTAAAAAAATAAAAATTATTGTCAAGATCGGATCATGCTATCTATATTGGCTCATCGCTAAAGATCGATGATATAAAAAAAATATATGTTTAGGTACTGAAATGATTGAAAATTTATTGAATTTTATTGCTGTATTATTCGAGAGAATAAAATAGCACACCGTCATATTTTTAACATTATGACGATTTCCACATATCATCGAAAAGTGATATATAGATTTTATAAATTGCCGTTACCCACCTTTTCATCCAAAATGTATCTACCACAATAAACCACTTCTACATATCTAGGGAGTGATATCTTTAACCGTTTCCCCTTTTTATCTGTTCTTAATGGTCTAAATTTCTAAACGACCATTAACATTCCTATCAAACTTTCTCAATTTGTAGACATACTGTATATTCGATGTCCAAAGTGAATAGCTTAATGTTTATATTTTTGAAAGCAGAGCTTTTTATAAAGAATAAATTTTTTTCGTAAACCTTATAATAAAAAAGTTTTCCATATGTAGCCAACTTAGACATCCTGTATAGTATACATTCAGATAGTACTTACTATGATGATTCTTGTTTATATTTCACTTATACTTATACATTAAATTTGTATACCACTGATAGCAGAACACGAGCATTTCAAGACTTTTCAAAACTGTACTGGCATGAAAACAGTGCATTGCCTAGTTAAACAATTTTCCTCGAAACTGTTCCTGTGTGTAATATAAAATTTATTAGTTTTCGTACATACGTAAGCTTCAATTTTATTGCCCAAGCAGTATATTACTGGAACTTTTTAAATGCATAGTATACACATGTCTATCACACTTGCTCGTATTAATAATTTTTTTTTTTAATTATTATATACTGGACATGGTTTTATGGTATTTATGGTTTAATGGTTACATGATCACTAAACCACACGCACACCAGACATTTCGTTGTTCAAAATAAGTGTAATGTCAGTGTCCAATATTCTAAATACATCATAAATAGGATGATTTCTTTATTTATAACAAGAACGCTAAAAACGTAACATTCAATGTAAACAAGTGAAAACAATCAATTGACTGAGTTAGTGTTGATGATGCAATCGTTTGTTTTTTGACGACACGTAAATAAAAAAAAATATCCACTTTTAAATAGCCACACATAACTGATATTACCGTATACATTCTATAAAATTTGCTCCTAATTAGCGTCCTCGTGGGTAAACAGTGATGTTTACAAAAAAATGTCCGGTTTGACCGTTTAGGGGCTACGATGGTACTGCGAAACACACAGATGCACAGATAAACACTTTAAACTTACAACAGTCCTTCTTAAATAAATATCAAAGTGATGGTCAAGCACATCAGGTGAGATGAAAAGAATACTTGGAGAGCTATCATTTTTTGGGATAAATTTTTGGAAATATTTTAATTGAAATTGAAATATTTGAGTTGACTTTGTTCTTTTGAATTATTATTTTGAATTACCTAATTATTTTACCATTTCACTTTTTCGAAATGAACTGAGACTGATTTACTTGACCATTAATTTCCATAGTAATTATGTATATGTTAAAATTATGTCATGCCTTTTCCAAACTGAATCGATTTTGAAGATCATCACCAATTTTTTTTGTTTTTTCGGGTACATAACTCTAAGCTCGCATTTTAAACATAGCTAAGAACACTCTTCGTTAAATTACCTTTCAAATGAAACCAAATCGGTTCATTCGCTTAGGCGTAACGATGCCACAGACTGACCAACACACAGACACACACATAGCGGTCAAATTTATAACATCACTTTTTTAAGTCCGGCGGTTAAAAAGGAAGGCATTCTCGCTCGAGCTGACAAATACAGTTTGGTGAAAAAAGCGGCCCGTAATTTTTTGTGCCCAGGGTCTCCAAAAAGGTTAAAGACGATACTGGGTATATAATGGTCACGTTCAAGCACTATAGCTTGAGCGATGCTTTAAATCTTTTAAATATTTGGTTACATTCCCTTAAAATATTATACTAAGACTTTATGTTAGATCGTTCTTAACAATTTCGATTTACTAATCCTCCTTTATCTATGTGATTATATATTACAAAATAATTATTGTCCACATGATTTTGAATGATATTTCGATTATGAACCTGATACTTTAGTAGATTGCTAACCCCGTATCAAACACCATGCCACCTCATTTTAACTCTTCACAGTGCTATCACTGACCAATATAATATGTCAATTTTAGTAGATTTATTATGGTAGATACAATATATTAAAATGATATTGCATACTTTTAATTAAGTTCATTATTTTGATGAATTTACATAGACAAATTAGAAGCGATCAACGTTTCGTTTTTACCAACGGTTTACAACCTGTAACGTACTTTTAGCCAAAATTATTCTCGTTATACCATGCATATATGTAATATGCAAGGTATACTAAGTTTGTAACGCTAAAGAATATTGATGCTACGAACAAAATTTTGGAATAGGTGTTCATAAAATCACTTAATTAGTCCATTTGCGGTTGTCCGTCCGTCCGTCCGTCTGTGGACACGATAACTCAAAAACGAAAAAAGATACCGAGCTGAAATTTTTACAGTGTACTCAGGACGTAAAAAGTGACGTCGAGTTCGTAAATGAGCAACATAGGTTAATTGAGTCTTGGGTCCGCAGGACCCATCTTGTAAACCGTTAGAGATAGAACAAAAGTTTAAATATAAAAAATGTTCCCTATCAAAACATAAACAACTTTTGTTTGAAACATTTTTTCGGTAACATCACTATTTACCCGTGAGGGCACAAATTAGGCCTAAATTGTATAGTATGTATTATATGGGAATATCAGTTATTTATGTGTAACATGTATGTATGTGTAATGTGAAAGAGTAATCAACACTGTCCATGCATGATATTTCAACAAATAACTCAGTCAATTATTTATTTTCACTTATTTTCAAACTAACTATAAATAAAAATTTAAATAAAAAATACTTTTTAAAGAACAAGCTTTTATTGTACTAAAAAGTAGAAAACAATTTTGTAGGAGTCACTATTCGTTAAAACCTGAATCACTGTTACTATTTTATATTGAGCGTCTCAAGCTTTTACAAAATATATATAGAGTGCGTTCATTTCAAAAATATCCACCCTTATTAACTTTTGACCTAATATTATTGTTTTATGGGAAAACACGTCGATATAGATATCGAGAAGGAAGTTCAAAAATGGTATCTAGAGAATTTTAGGTTTCACCCCTTTGCCCCCGGCCACCCCAACTTTGAAATTTTAAATGGCACCCTCTACTTTTTTGTAAATCAATTGAAAGGACATAAAATTCTCTATTCAACCATGACAAAAAATGAAATCGATCTATTGGTTCTTAAGATAGACTGCACAGGGTGTAAAAGTTATGAATTCCATATTCTGGGTAGTCTATCTTAAGAACCAATCGATCGATTTCATTATTAATCATGGTTGAAGAGAGAATTGTATGCTCTTTCAAAGGGGGGGGGGGGGTAACAAGATAGGGGGTACTATTTGAAATTTTAAAGTTAGAGTAGCTAGGGGCGAAGAAGTGAAACCTAAAATTCTCTAGGATAGATACTTTTGAAATGAACACACTGTATGACTCCTACAGAAATATTTTCTACCTTTTAGTACAATAAAAGCTAGTCCTTTTAAAAGAACTTTTTATTTAAATTTTTAATTTAAAACTAAAAAAGGGAATGTATATCAACTATGGTGGAAGCGACGAGAAAACCATGCGTATGAACAGAAAGTGATTCAAAGTGTTGTAAGAATTCGAATTCTTTCTTTGTTTTGGACCATTCAAATAACTTAACATAACCTATCTGATAAGTAAAAACAAAGGTTTAAAAACAAAAAATATGGACTAATAAATGCCTTTATTGTGCAATAGAAAAAACAACAACAAAAACCGAAAAATAACAAAACAAAAAAAAGAAAGAAAATATTGACTATATATCAATGAAAAAAAAACGGGCGAATTTTACTTTTTTTTGTTAAAAATGGTGAACGTCATCTTTAATTTTTCCAGTGAAGTCAATTATATGGGATAGTATCGGTTTTAACTAAAAATTGTTGAGAATAAATACTACTTTTAATGTAACTGTTGTTTATAGCTTTTCAAAATTATCAAAATTTAAACAGTTCTTTTAAAAATGACAACTTGCAGAGTAGAAACGATATTTTTCAGGTTTATACCGAAACCTTTAATAGTATGCGGAAAATATGTGTGGAAAAATACCTTTCGTAAACCAAAAATACCGTTTCGACCATCAAACTGTCTTTTTCTAGACTATATCTCTAAAACGAAAATGTTTAATTGCAGACATAAAATTTTATACAGACGTAACAGCGTGATGGGAAACAGCTAGTAATTAATAAAATACCACTTTGTGAAAAAATTAAAACTTTATCTGTTAATAGCCACCGTGATCATCCTACCTTAATCCTATTTAATGCTTTAAATAAAATCTAAACATACAAAAATAGCAAAAAAAACCTTTTTGTTTAATCACAAAATAAATACGAATTTATCAACATATAATGAAATTGATAGATAAATTAAAAATAATAGAACAGTCCATAACCCGAAAAGTGGATCAGGACTCTGATCGATTTGGACGTCACTCGAAATTGAGTGACAGTGAGTGAATAGAAAAAACATTCCCCGATTACTCCCACATACAACATTTTCCAATGTTTTAATCTGAGCGCCATTTATATCAATACAAAAAGGAAAGTGCATATCGGCTGATTATTTAACTTAACTTTAGAATCGATTCGAAAGAGGGCCGAGAATTTGATATACAAAGACTTTCACTTATCGCTCTACAATATACAGGTTTCGATTCAATGGACATAGCGTTTTCTTTGGAAAATTTTGAGTTGAAAGTGCCTTATACATAATTGTATGGAAATATCACTTAGATGAGTGTAACATGTATGTATGTGTAGCTATCTAAGAGTGACTATCTATCTTCACTTGCATGACAAAAAAAAAACGATTGCGTAATCAACATGGATAGGCACATGGTATTTCAACAATTAACTCAGTCAATTGTTTGTTTTCGCTTGTTTAACTGAAATTGTAAAATTAATTTAATGGCTACGTTTACAAATTAGGAATATACCGATATTCATTTTATTTACGGATATTATCAGTGCACTTTATTTACGGATATTGTCAGTGCAAGAATAATTCTTAAAAAAGAAGTGTTCTTAAATGTGCATCGTCGTTTGGCTGAAAAATATAGTTTTCCTTAAGTAATTGCAAAACAAGCAGAGCAGCACAGCAAGAAATTTCCGACGAAGAAGTTATTCTTAATATGGTGAAAAATAATCCTTCTAGTAGTGTACGAAGAAAAATTTGTTAAATACAATTGTGCCCATAACTCCTTACCTGTTGGGCTTTGGCAAAAAGTATATAGAGCACTTTCGGCTTAAAATTGTCCAAAGAATACTCTCTTAAGCCATCGAGTTACGGGACACCCTGTGTATAAAACCTTGATGCTATATTTCAATTTTGCTTCAGTTTTGCATCTTTTATCGGTTACATAATCGGCGTCAAGGTATAATTTGCGTATCAAAAAAAATCTCTAAATTATTATTCCACTCCAAGAATTGTCAGTACGTATGGAAAAATGTTTTGGGAGCTTTTTTAGGTCACCAACTAAAAATTTCTGATAAAAAATTCTTCCTACATAAATTTTCACACAAAAATGCAGTCAGATCCTGGATTAAATACTACAATGATTGTTAATTCTCGTAGGCAGTCTCACCTCGCCTTCTAGCTATATCTATACAAATACCCGTCCATTTTAATACAGAAAAGTGCGGTACTTTTAACTAACATGACATATTTGTCTCCAATCCTCTCATGCAATGTTTTTAAATGACAATCAATAAGGTTTTTAATGTTGGTTGTTACCTCAACCACTGTTCCGTTCTGCTGAGTGAGGTTCTTCTGTGTTTGACTTTGATTTATTTTTATTTAATCATGTTCGTATTTTTTTTTTACTTTTATCTATAAATACACATAAACAGGATTTGTTTTTTGTTTTAATTAAAGTTTATTTTTAATATAATGTCTAAATAAAATTTTAATTATATTAAATTTGTTTGTAATTGTGGATTGTGGAAGCGCTGGATAGTTTAGGTATAAAGGTAGCGTACTTTTTTTGGGCGTATTTGTAACAGGTCAAACAATTTTATGACACTTGTCCTGAGGTAGTCTTGTAATACTGAACAAAGGCCCGGCCATTTTAAAATTGAATATTTGCATTTGCTTTTATTCTAATAAGATGATAATTAAACTCAACAAGGTGGCGTCTGTAGTAAGATATTTCAAATTTTAAAGCATACGGAATACGGAATCGCAAATTTGTTTGGAAACGCCGCTGGAAGAGCAATGTAAAATTTTCTGAACTCAGTACTTAAAAAGGGTAACTCTCTCAATATCGTCCTTGGCCTGAGTTGTTGGACTATCTAAGGACTACATCCTCACAAATTTTTGACTTGTAAATGATTCCAAAAAACTACCTTTATACTAATTTTAACATAGGTACTTTTAATCTTAAATGCACTGAGGTTTCAGATAAAGCTTTAAAAAAGTGTATATGTTACAGTCAAAACTCTTAACCGATCAAAACTACTGTTAACTTGCAAAATCAGTCAAAAGTACTTTTATCCAATAAAGCAAGTCAAGTTGTTTCTTTTTCTTTGTATCAGTTATAATACCAAACTTTTGTAATAAACCATTTCGCAATATCAAACAAATAGATAGTTTTATTTTCATTTCAAACTATTAAAAGGGAATTTTACTGACTCTCTAGCGAAGTTGCGAACCAAAATAATTCGGCCATTACAACTCCGGTTCGGCACAAAAACATTTCTATGCAAAAACAACTCCGGTCAAAGCAACTCGGTATACAAAAAAAAACTTATCACAAAAATGACTCCCACGTTGATTAGTGAATGAACGCAATCACAAAATTAACCAAAAAGGCAACAAACCCGCAAACCCGTGCTAATTCGATCTCATTAAAGACATGACCAACCCGTGTTGACCAAAGGCATGACTAAAACGTCTACAAAAACCCGCAAACGCATGCTAATTCGACCCCATTAAAGACATGGCTAGCTCGTGAATCAGTGAGTGAATATAATTACAGGATTAAAGCGAGTGGTTTTTGTATCGAGCTGTTTTGGCATCGGATTGTTTTTGAGTCTAGTTGTTTTTACCAGAGTTGTAATGATCAAATAGTTTTGACCAGAGTTATTAAATACCGAGTTATTCATTACGGTTCCTTTTTGGTGATATTGGTGAACTAGTTTTGACCAAAAACATCAGTCGAAACCACTTTTGACCACAAATTTACAGTCAAAAATCTCAGTTCACATATTTACAATCCTCAGTTATTTCTCATGGAGAGAAAATCTTATTAAAATTGCCATGCTTAACAATCCAATAAAAAAGATTTTTCTAAGGTTTTTGTTTCAGAAAATGCAGCTTTAAATCCTTAGACAGACCAACATATTTTAAAATAGTGTTATGTCTTGTATATATAGTATAATTTTTTAATGCTGTCATCTAAGAAACTTATAAGATAACCAACCCAAAAGAAAAATAGGAGAAAATTTTAAATTGAGAACACACAAAAATTCTTCAGATTTTATATTTCTTAACTGGTGATATTTTTTGGGAAATCCCGTTGTATCCAATAATCTTGCAATGCGACATTTTAGTGTAATTCCTAAAATATGATATACCGGGTGTCATAAACCTGCCGCAGTTTATAAACATGCATACATATCACATAATAAACAGCTTTCGAGATGTTTCGAAAAGAAATCACTTTTAATCGTTTCGTATGTTTCAGTGAAAAACTATATATTACCGTTTAAAAGGATTCAAAAATTTTAATGGTTCTATATCATTATAGAACGATTGATGAATATTTTATGTCATTTCAAATAGTTTTTCATCATAACAGACAAGAAAATTTATTTTTTTAAATTTAAAATAATTTAGCCCTTATTAATAAAGGGTGGCGAACATTATTTTTGCCCGGAGTATCTAGATCGGGCCCTGAATGTCTGAATACAAAATCGAAGGCCTGACATAGTCTCCAGCATTATTTTTCGTTTTGCTAAATTTTATTTGCAGAAAATTCTTTAAATAAAATTTGAAATTGGTTTAAAATTATGAATATGATGGAGAGAATGGTATGTATGCATTAGTTCAAGTTAGCTAGGTCATAGGACATTTTACTCCCCATTTTCTAGCTGGCCAAAACTAAAGAAGTATTGCCTCAAAAACTAATCCTCAAACGTTTCAAATTTTTTTAGATAAACCAAATATCACAGGATATCAATGTCATATATGACAAGGAATTGTTATAATCACGGATACAACTTTCAAAGTTAAAATAATTTTGTCTAATATTTTTAATTAAAACAAACCCATATGTAACCAAATACACTAACTATTATGTCAATAAATAATGACAAATCGTGAAGATAGATAAACTTTATTCAATTTTATTTTTTTGTATTCCTTCAATTTTTTTTTTTTCTATATTGGAAAAAACTAATAAAATATTGCTGATTCAATAAAAAACACTAGATAATATTTAATATGGTTGACATACATTCCTACATACGAGTACAACATATATGTATACCACCCCAGACTTGAACAGCATTACGTATTGAGTAATACTCGTACATGAATTACTTTTATTTAAACACACAAAAACTTGTACTTTACGAATGATTATTATTATATTGGGGGTGCTTTTAGTATAAATTTTAAAAAATGTTCCATCTATATTCCTTCCTTTCGCTTTATAATACGTGTTCACGCAAAAATACTGAATGGATTTGATTGAAATTTTACAATAATATAGATCATATATCAGGGATTTTCTCGACATACATAGCTAGGCAGTTTCTCTTGCATTCAAATTCTTTCACCAGTTTTAGAGTGCCACAAACAAACACATTTAGCGGTCAGACTTATAACACCCTTCGTTGCGTCGATGCCGGAGATTAAAAATACATACATTGTAAAATGAGAAAAGTTATTGCATCAAATACTCAATTCTAGCCTCTTTGGAAATACTTCCTCCCTCCATGTAACCCATCGTAGTCTTTTCTATGATCCCCCCCCCTGACATTTTGTATTTTTTGAAACACATGCAATATGGTATTGAAAAATTATTGCTTTTGCTTTCATAAAATGTAAAAGTACCCAATGTTTGAAATTAAATATCCATATACCACAACTTAAACTGAAAATTATATTGATTGTGCTAAAAAGAAACAATATCAAAAAATTTGCTTAGCTTGACTTCATTTCCGCCCTCCCCTGATGTAGCTCAGCGTATCTTTTGAACCTGATATCCACTCCTTCTTGACCAGACCAAGTGGTTTATGGAATATTACTTTATCAATTGATAAAATACTTAATAGCTCCAAGACTGCATTTTCGTATTTTTAACGTGGAAATGCTGGAAGGCTGATGTTTGTTTAAAATCACGAAAGCTTTTAATCAAATTATATGTCTAACAAATGCCGTTAATTATAATTCGATACAATTTATAGGTCTCAAAATATCGGCTCAAATTTCAAAATAATAGTCTTTTTTTGTTAGAGGCGCCCAAACGCAACAAATTTTTCAATTTAATATTTTCTGAATAAAAGGAATCCTTTGTTTCTATCGGAAATTATATGCCTGGACACCAAGACACCAATGAATTACTAAACTGTTTAATTTTGTAAATATTTTCTACATAAAGCTTAATTATAATTAAGTTATTTATTGTATGTAAATTAAAATTGGGGCGCCAAAATGAAATTTCGCATCACCCTTAAAATTTTCTAATTCCTCCCTTGTTTCCAGCCTTCAGTAGAGCTACTAAAGTTCCTTTTTCGCAACAGTTACCATAAAAATTGAACTAATAATCTCCTGTATATCATCGTAAGCTGTTCTTGAACTCTTCAAGTAACTTAAAAGAATCTTTCATTAAAATTTTTTTTTACATACGCTTTATATAGATACTTATAAATATTATATTTGTTTTTCATTGATCTCATATTAAATGAATATTAATTATTAAATACATCAACTATAGATTTGATATGATTATACATAGAAATGATTTTTTATTCATTAACTATTATATTTTGTTTTTACCACCAGTATTTTTTTGGCGTTACGAACTTTAAATTAAGTTTAAAAACAGTATTTTTTTTGGCGTTACGAACTTTAAACTAAGTTTAAAAAAAAAGTGAAAATAAACAATTGACTGACTGATTGTTTAAATACCCTGTATATACAATGTTAAATATCAGTGCTGGTATTATTTTTAATAAATTAGAAAAGTGTATAACGCAAACTCATTTATGGCGGCCTTTCGACCTCAATTTGTTTTTGTTTTAAAAATTTTTCTAGAAATTTTTTTTTATATTTTAAAAATATTTCACAAGGCTGGGTGAAGCTACCTAAAAATTTTCAACTCTATATCTTTTAAAGTTTTCGAGAAAAAGAGCACCAAAATTTTGTCTTACTTTGCTGACCCACGGGAAAACAATGATATTTACGAAAAACTGTTTCAAACAAAACTTGTTTATTTTTTCATAATAAAAATTTTTTTTTTAAACTTTTGTCCTATATCTACAGGTTTACAAGATGGACCCTATGGACCCAAAATCAAATTAACCTATGTTGCTGATTTACGAACACAAACTCAATTTTTACGTCCTGAGCATGCTATAAAAATTACAGCATGATATATTTTTTCGTTTTTGAGTTATCGAGATGAAGGCCGGACTATACCAAAATTTTGTTCGTAGCATCAATATTTCCAAGCGTTACAAACTTGGGACTAAAATTAGAATATCCTGATATATATTTCATATATACAGGATATAATAACAATTGCACTTAGGTAATTGGTTTATGTATGAAATTATATAATAATTGCACTAAATTTATTAATAATATTTTACTATAGCACAAAATTAGAAAATATATACTACAGGTTATAAAGAAGCTAGTTACTCTTGTGCATATTGCACTAAATTACAGGAGTTATTTTATTATTTAAATAGGTTCAGTATCACGTACTGAATGTAAATGCAGGAAAACCGTTAAGGCTACATCTCCATAACCGTTCACTTGGTAATAATCTTTATTGTACATAATTCAATTACCTCCTTTTTTTGTACAGCAATTTTTTTTCTAACACTAACTGTTTATGACTTATTCAACTATGACGATTTACGTATTGACTATTTGACCGATATGTCTTCTAATATTTGTTTAAACAAGAAAATGATAATAACTTAACTTTTAAATCTACAAATTTCCTAAACAAATATTAGAAGACATATCGGTCAAATAGTCAAGAAGTAAATCGTCATAGTCGTATAAGTCATAAACGGTTAGTGATTCAAAAAAAAAATTATTTACAAAAGAGGAAGATAATTACCAGTTTTGATCTAAAGTGAACGGTTATGAATATATAGCCTAAAACAGTTTTCCTTAAAATAGAGGTACTTTTCCCGCCTATTTTTGTAAGGATTTTGTGCATTTACATTCAGTACGTGATATTGAAACTATTTAAATAATAAAATAACTCCTGTAATTTAATGCAGAAAAAATTTCTCTGTAGTCTGAAGTAGTAATAGAATAATTATTTATTTACTTCATATTTTATTAAATTTTTCTTGGCAAAAAGAAATTTTATCGAATTTTTCTGTAGTCATCTATAGATTTTCATACACAACAATTACGAATAAATACTATATCCCTTATTTTATTCATATGAATCAGTGTATGAGCTGTACTAACTAATCACAGTCTAAGTGAACGTCTATAGGTAATATTATTATATACATGTTTAGACTATGTTGGGTTGGTTTAATTTTATTGCACTCAAGTTTACGTTACATATACAGTATGTCCAATTAAGTCGGCACCATATGGAAAACTTTTTTAATATTTGTTTATGAAAAAAAGATATTATTGATAAACAAGTGAAAACAAACAATTGACTGAGTTAATTGTTAAAATACCTTGTATAGACAGTGTTGATAACTCTGTCACATTACACATACATACATGTCACAGATACATAACTAATATACCCATATAATACATACCATACAATTTGCGCTCTCACGAGTAAACAGTGGTATTTACGAAAAAATGTTTCAAATAAAAGTTGTTTATTTTTTTAAAGGAAATATTTCTTACATTTAAACTTTTGAGATATCTCTAACGGTTTACAAAATGGGTGCTACGGACCCAAGACCCAATTGACCTATGTTGCTCATTTACGAACTGGACCTCACTTTTTACGTCTTAAGCACGCTATAAATTTCAGTTTGATATCTCTTTTCGTTTTTGAGTAATCGTGATGACAGACGGACAGACGATAGACGACAGACGGACGACAGACAGACAGACAACCGGAAATGGACAAATTAGGTGATTTTATGAACATCTTACCAAAATTTTGTTCTTAGCATCAATATTTTTAAGCGTTACAAACTTGGGACTAAAATTAGTATACTTTGGTATATTTCGTATACATGGTATAAAAGTCCTGCATGGCCTAAAACTCAATTTGAAATATTCAGATGTCAATTTTTTACATTCGAGATCGATATCAGATATTCAATATCATCAATCTATCATGACATAGATTTTCTTATTTTACTAACTCTTCTCTGTATTAGCATTGTTTATTTATATCTGCAGATCGGCGTGTAGACAAATTGAGAGAGAGAAGAGTTTGTAAAATAATAACATCTGTTTGATCAGGTTATATGGATAATCTGACCACAGTTTTCAATTAAAATCAATTTCTTCTCAATAATAAAGGTATTTTACTCTTAGGCAAAATTGATTTTTTTCGACAAACTTCGTTTACGAACACAAAAAGTTGATATCTGATTATTTCATATTGTGTTCTAAGCCATACAGGACATTTATCAAGAATAACTTTTTTTCATATAACGAGTAATAAAGAAGTTTTCCATATGGTACCAATTTAATTGGACACACTGTATAAATGTATGTACATAACGAATTATTAACTTCCAGATAAAGAAGTTATTATACTCGCCTTGAAAAGAAACTTAGTTTATTTCGTTGCTTACTGACACTGGAAATATTGGTTACTGGAAAACAACACGAAAATCTGGTTTATAATGCCGTTGAATGTCAGGTTTCTAATTTTTGGTAAAAATTACTCTTAAAGAAGGTTTTTATCCAAATTGGAGGCAAAAAAAATTTTTTGATTTTTTGCAATTTGCTTAACCCCATTGAAAAGATAGAGAAAATCAAACAAAAAATTGGATCTTTAATATAATGAAACTTTGTATGTATAGGATTAAAAACTTGCCGTTCAATCTCAAAATCAATCAGTTTCTCGTGTCACATGATTATTTTGGGACCCCAAATTTGGACCCCAAAAACATTGAAATCCAGCTTATTTGATGAATAGATGAGCATTTTTCGTAATATCTGCAAAATTTATCCGAAATAAAATATTTTCGCACAAGATTTTAAGCGATATCTGGAAAACCACACATCCAATCAATAAATGAACCTGATTTTTTAATTTCGGTTCAAAATTAGGGTCAAATATACGATTCAAATTACCGGGGATACGATTTTAGTCGATATCTCAGAAATTTCTCGTATTCATCCAGCAGGTCCGAATTTTTGTTTTGTTTTTTAGGACAAAATCACTCTAGAAGATGAAAATTTTACGATGAAAATAGACCCAATTTTTACAATTTTCTTAAACATATCGCTTTAAAAAAATCGAAACAATTTGGTTCGATTTTTTTTCACATGATAAACAATTTCAGAATATGATGAAATTTGGTATAGGATAATTATGACCCAAAAAATACAAAAATTGAATTCATTTAACGATTTGGTGAGTAGTTTTAGAGATATTACCTAAAATTCTGTATATCGAAACTACTTATCTAATATTCAACAGAGCCGTTTTTTATACAGACTAGCTTGATACCCGCCCGCTTCACTGGGCTTAAAAGTCAAACACACCACTTTATAGCCTCCACCTCTCTTGATCTCACTTATCCTCCTTCCATAACACTTGAAGGGATCGTTTTACGCAGCTAAAAGATATGCACTGTTTTCAATTTTTTAAATTGTAAAATAGTCATAATTGATTAAGTATATCAGAAAAGGTGGCCGTTAATTCTATATTTACTGTTTTAAATTTTTACAGACATCTTTAATTTATGGTTCAAAATGATGATCATTCTGCTCCATCTGTGAACATTATTTTGAACCATAAATTTTAGATTTCTGTAAAAATTTAAAATAGTAAATGTCAGATTAAATTTTTGTTGTTGTTAGTATCTATATCTTCATAATTTATAGCTCATGTGTTATTCTGATGTATGAGCTATATTGCTGTACAGTTTCATTAAAAACCATTCGCTAGTTTTTTCGTGAAAGCGTTACAACAAACAAACAAACAAACATCCTTACTTTCATATTTATAATATATAGGGATTAAAAGAATGAAAGCCTACGCAACTTTTTAAAGATAAAAATAATCACTTACATGGCTATTGATCTGAGCCGTGAGTCATATCCGTGAAGGCATGTTTAATGTTTTTATTTGTTATATTATTTGAGTCGTTTTATTTTTATTATTTTTGTTTGTTTGTCTCTCGAAAAACTATGCTATAAATACAAAAATACTAAATCAGGAACATTTATTAAGATTAGTTCTGTACAGAGATTCTATGATAAAATATTAAACAAATAGTAAAATCACAGAACATTTTATTCTAATCTAAAATAATTTCTTTAAATTAAACGATAACAAGTGAAGAGAACAAATAACTGAGTTAACTGTTTAAATATCCTGCATATACTTGAAAGCAAACGTTTGAACTGTTTATTATTACAAAATGACACTTTTCTGGTTTTTTTTTTTGGAAAGTCGAAAGTAACTAAAACGCTAACCATAAAAGCCAGATTTTATGTTACTTTCTTTCTTTAAATTTTTTTTAACGAATTTTTTTTCAAATTTTTATTGTCACCACGAGTCTGAGTGCAATTGATCTAGTTTTTTCGGCAGGTAAGCAGACACACAGACACTACGAGACTGCGCAAATTTTTTTCTAGAAGCTATATTTTCAATCAATTTTTTTTTTCGAAATACAAAGGAATACCACGTAAACACCAAACCAACCGCGTACTAATGCTACATTTCTAAAAATCACTTTGAAAGTTCTAAGGAAAATTCTATTAAGTTTCGTTGTGTAATTATTAGTTGCAATTTTTGAAATTGATCATTTTTATCTCAATACCATAATAATTAAACAGAAAATTGGAATTTTAAAAGCCAGGAAGTGGAAAATAATGCAAGCCAATTACTCAACTTTTTGTTTTCTAATTACTTAAAAAAAAAATTGACTGTGCGACTTTTTAACAAGAGAAAGAGAATGATTTGGTCTCTCTCTTAATCGCTGCTTTTGAATATAAAATATTATGCATCTTATCTATATTTAATATTATGAGTTATTTATACACATATGTTTTATAAAATATTTGATGGGCTTTTACTGATTCATAGAGAAGTTTTAATCTAATCAATAATATTACTTAAGTCACAGACTTGAATTAAATTAAATATAGACTGATAACATATTATAAGAAGGGCCATGCCACAGTTAGTATTACCTATTGGCATGGATAATATTGGGAAAATCATCAAGGGTGTCGCCAGCCGATGGCAAAGAAGGGGAAAAGTTGCTTTATGGAGAATGGAAAAGCGAAAATATATTTTAATTTTAAAATAAGATTGAAAACAGGCGTGGATCTAGAGTTAAATTTTGTGGCGTTACAAACACTGGAATTCGGATTTATGGTGGTGAGAATCGTGAAATTTTTTGTGTTTTCGTGTGGAGGTCCTTACCTTAAAATTCTTTTTTTACTATTCCTTTTTTTCCCTTTTATCGAATGGGTGCCCTTTTTCTAAAAACTTTTTGTTAAAAATGATTTTATTTAATTTGTATACCCTATATATCAAATATATCAGAGTATATTAAGTATAATCCCAAGTTTGTAACACTTAGAAATATTGATGCTACAAACAAAATTTGCATATAGGTATTCAAAAAATTAACCTAATTAGTCCATTTCTGTTTGCCTGTCCGTTAACACAATAACTCAAAAACGAAAAGAGATATCGAGCTAAAATTTTTTTATATCATGCTCCTGATCCAAAAAGTGAGTTTGAGTTCGTAAATGGGAAACATTGGTCCATTGGGTCTTGTAAACTGCAAGAGGAAGAACAAAAGAGTAAATGGAAAACTTGTTTCAAATAAAAAAGTAAACCGCAACATTGTTTCATATGAAAAAAACTGTTTTGTTTTTCCGTAATTGCTAAAATTGGGGCAAAAATTTAGATGTCTTTTTCTCAAAAACTTTAAAAGATGATGAGTTTAAAATTTGTAGGTAGCTTCATTGATTCTAATTTCATAATTTCATACTAAACCCATCCGATAACTGAAATTTTGGAGTAAGTAGTATTTTACTTTTTTAAAGCAAGTGAGTGCTTTGAACCATTTTTGTGAATCTCTAGGTAGGGGCAGCTCTTCTTACCTGCCCCTTTTTGTGACACCCATGAACATTATTTTGATATGCGAAAATCGGTGCCTTAAAATAGAACTACGACAAGAGGCTTAAACTGAGTTTCTGCAGACGTTCAATAAATAGATGGATATTACGAAACTTTAGTAATTTACAACAATACTGGTCGAATTTATTAATTTTATTAATTATTTAATTATAGTCATTTCATGAATCACTGTTATTTTTTATTAAGATTTAAAACTACCGTATTATGACTCCCATATTGCTTGAAGTCATTAGTGAATTTTCCAATACTTAAAACAGAAACAAAGAGATCTGCAGGTTGTAGCCAAAAAAGAAGTCGACTTTCTTTCTAGGGAAATTTTAGAATAGACAAGGAACATGCTTGACGACTTATTATTGTTGGTCTATGTGTTTAATATGAGTCTCTGACTTATGCTTGTACTTTGCATTTGTTTGATTTGTTGTTATACCATGCATATATGAAATATACATAGTATATTAAGTTTAGTCCCAAGTTTGTAACGCTTAAAAATAATGATGCTAGGAAAAAAATTTTGTTATAGCTGTTCATAAAATCACCTAATTAGTCCATTTCCGGTTGTCCGTCCGTCCGTCCGTCCGTCCGTCTGTGGACACGATAACTCAAAAACGAAAAAAGATATCGAGTTGAAATTTTTACAGCGTACTCAGGACGTAAAAAGTGAGGTCAAGTTCGTAAATGAGCATTATAGGTCAATTGGGTCTTGGGTCCGTAGGACCCATCTTGTAAACCGTTAGAGATAGAACAAAAGTTTAAATGTAAAAAATGTTCCTTATAAAAAAATAAAAAACCTTTGTTTGAAACATTTTTTTGTAAACATCACTGTTTACCCACGAGGGCGTTAATTAGGTGCAAATTTTATAGTATGTATTAATATAGGAATATCAGTTGTGTGTGTGTCTATTTAAAAGTGAATATCTTTTGTTATTTACGTGACGTCAAAAAAACAAACGATTGCGCATCAACACTGTCTATACATTTTTGTATGTGTTATGTGATAAAGAAATCAACACTGACTATGCATGGTATTTCAACAATTAACTCAGTCAATTGTTTGTTTTCACTTGTTTTATTTAATTAGTTCTAGAATTCTTTTCAGTATCAATTTAACTGCAGGTAAGTCCACAAGTCTGAAATAATTATAATTTTATAATATCTGTACCAAATCATAAAAGTTTCTTCGCCTAAATTAGAAAGTATAAATTTAGATTACCTACTAATAACAATACAAATTTTCTTATAACAAAAAATTTTAACATTTCAGTTTGTCAACAATGCAATCCGGGTTTACATTTAAGGAACCAATTACAATAGGAACCCATGACGGTGTATTTCACGCTGATGAGGCGTTAGCCTGCTACTTACTACAAAAAATACCACAACTAAAAAATGCAAAAATTATTCGGACTCGTGACCCTAACGTTTTAGATAAGTGTACGATTCTTGTTGATGTTGGCGATATTTACGATCCAAAACGGCACAGATATGACCACCATCATCGAGATTTTACGCATACTCTATGTTCAATTCGCCCAGAATATCCTAATAAAAAAATTATAAAGTAAGTAGGTATAAGATTCATAATTCATTTTAAAAATCTAGTTTCTGTTTCAATTCTACTGAAACCATTTCGAAATTTTGTACCGGAGTGAAAAGGAATGAATTAGAAAAATAATTTTCAATTCGTATTCATTTCGATTAACTCCTATTCAAAGTTTCGAATCAGAAAGAATAAGAGATTAATAGAATTAAGGTAGTACGAGCGCCAAGGCAAGTTTAGACTTGTGGTTGAAATTATTTGTACCTTATTTTCAACTTTGATGATGATTTCAACTTCATGAATGTAGACGAAAAATAAGAATACATTTTTCGAAATCTGCCTTGATGGTTTTCGAAATATTGAAAGCTAGATAATTTTGAAAATTACTCCAGATAACGAAAAATTTTATTCTTACTTTTCGCCTTATATTGACAAGTTATGACATAATTCACCCTCAAAATTTAACATATGGATTTTTTTTATTGTGTCCCCACTACCGTGCTCATACATCCTTAATTAGTCAGATACAACGTATTTTTTTTGTTTTCAATAATTTATTAAGGTTTACTTTTCTTTTTTTTAAATAGTTTTTTTTTTAATTTCCATCGACTAGTTTTGGAAAAATCTATGAAAACATATCTTCCATCTACCGTTTTCCCATAAGACCAATGTTAAATATGCCTACTTTTGAAGTCATTTATTTATTTAAATAATCGGACAACCCCCAATAAAATTTTCAGCATCGATTTAGACTTAATCCTACTTCATATAAAAAAAAAATCAAGCCTGTTATCTAAAATTGCCTTGGCGCTCGTACATTCTTAAATCTAAATAACCAAATTTATCCGTCTCATTTTTAACTCCTGAACTAAAAAAACCGCTATGTGTGTGTGTCTGTCTGTCTGTCTAGCGCTTAAACCGATGAACCGATTTTGGTTTTCTTTGTTTCGTTTGAAAGGTAATTTAATTGAAAGTGTTCCTAGATGTCTTTCAAGTGCCAGTTTAAGGTTCCGTGCTCGAAAAAACTAAAGATTGGCGATGATCTTCAAAATCGGTAATGGAAAAGGATTTACGGAAAAAGATAATTTAATGGAGAGTGTTCTTAGATATGTTTCAAGTGCGAGTTTTTAATTTCACTTGTGATTAATTTTCTAGTTATTTCGATTAGAAATCTATCAAATTTTCTATTAGTGAAAGTTTCGATTTCAAAATCCAAAATATAAGACCAGAGTTTATCAATTTTAAATTTATTAAAGTTTTTGTCGTTTAATTTTGTTTTTGAATTAGATATTTCGAAAACTGAAATTAATTTCATTTTTAATAAGTTTTTTAATAAAAAGGTAAAACTGTAAGATAATCTCAAAATTTATTCAATTTTGGTTTTTAGGCTGAGTTCCGCTGGTTTAATTTATGCACACTTTGGTAAAGAAATTATCTCACAAATTTTAAGTAATTCAAAATTAACCAAAGGTGATTTCAAATTAGTATATTTACATGTGTACGAAGATATTGTAGAAGAACTTGATGGTATCGATAATGGAATAAAACAATGTAAAGCAGGAACAGTATTTCGAATTCATACTAATGTCTCTAACAGAGTAGATAAATTAAATCCATATTGGAATTCATCTACGGCTGTGAATATACAAGAATTGTTTTACAAAGCTATGGAACTGGTCGGGAAGGAATTTGAAGAAGCTGTTTTATATAGAGCAAATGTTTGGTTACCTGCTCGACATTTGGTTAAAGAATCAATCGAAAAACGATTCGATGTTCACAAAACTGGCGAAATTATCGAATTAGCAAACAGATGTCCATGGAAAGAACATTTACGTACTTTAGAAAAGGAATTGAGAATTATAGGAAAAATTAAATTTGCTATCTTCCAAGATTGCACGGGTGAATGGCGAGTACAAGGTGTACCGGATGGTAGGAATTGCAGGTAATTAAATTTCTTTTGTCAAAGTGGCTCAAAAGTTAGAAATCTTATTTCAGTTTTTTAGAGCGTAAACCTGAGGATTTTTTTGGTGCTAAATTAGTTTAAAATTATTTTTACATGAGCTTTTCTTTTCGGCCGGATAAAAACATATTAAAACTGAAGAATCTAAATGGTCCGCTCAAAATAATGTTTTTGCGTGAACTTATACAAAGGCAAAAAAAAATTCTAAAAAAAGGAAAGTTATATAGGTATAGGAAGCCTATAGGTACTAATGCTTTACGACATTCTATGATGTACATAACTAAATGAAGGTGTCTAAATTTTACACCGACCAAAGATCGAGTAGTAATTCCTATATAGACGACGTCGATACCAGGACTTATCGAGCTCCAAGTGCGCTCTGGACCTTTTTTATCATTATATTCGCAATCAGCAACCTCAAAAACCCCCTTGTAACAAAATTCAGGACTTTTTACACATAATTCGAGGATAATAATTCGATAATTATTAATTACCAAAGATTTATATAAAATTGATCGTTGAAAACAACTAAAGATAACGTATTTGTTCACTCAATTTTTATTTTTAGAAAAAAATATTTCCAACAACTTTTCGAAAATTTTTTTTATAAAATCATTTAGTTTCAAGGTATTTTTAATTACCTAGCTAATTGGCTTGTAAATATATATATTTGGCCGTTTTCCCCGATTTTGGGGGAAATGGCTGAAGATATCACAATTTTTGATTCTATATTTTTAAACAAAAAAAAGTTTTAAACAAAAAATGTTTTAAACTTTTTTTCATAAAGTTGATGGTTTCTGAGATATTGGCCAAAAATAGTTTCTTTTACGTATATACAGCGTTAATGATCGCAACTCCAGCACTTCTGAGACTACGCGTTAGCAGGGTCTTAAACTAAATTCCGAAACCTTACTTTTTTTTATTTCATTTTTTTTTTTGTCTTTGGATAAGTCCATGAAATCACTTTTTTCAGTTATTTTGAGCGACCTAAAAATCAAAATATTAAAATTAATTATTTGTAGAAAGTTATTCTATTTTAAAATGGATCCTTGCTCTTTGAGACACCATATTTATAATTTAACGAAACAAATTAAATTAAATTTTCTTTCGTAGAGTTCTCCTTCGCGATGATTGGAAAGGTTTTAGACATGAAGAACTCAGTAAAAAATCTGGAATTCTTCATTGCACATTTGTCCATGCTGATGGATTCATTGGGGGAAATTTATACCGGGATGGCGTGTTGGAAATGGCTAAAAGAAGTTTAAATTATCATAAGAAAATGAAACAGCAACAACAGAACAAGTTTAAAAGTAAAAAATTAAATGATAATAGAGAACATTTAAAAAAATTAAATTTGTCCAATTAATGTCTGATAAATTTTTAATAAATACATTTTTTTTAAATAGTAGTTAACTTTGTTTCCTGATACTATCTTAACATTATTAGAGCTCTCTGATTTCCAAAATTCGTAATATTAATATGCAAATTAATTTTGTAAAATAAGGCAAAAGAAGAGGCATCTAGACTTTGCCAATTTAAATAATCATAATCAAAAATTTCAACTCACTGTTTAGTGGCAGTCTGTAAGATAATCAATATTTTAGTTCTCGAATTTGTATCCAAAGAATATAACAACGCTATCTATTTTTTTAAATGAAAAACAATTGAAAACGAAAACTTTAATTTCTGTACCACATTTGTGGCACTTATAATTCCTCAAAGAAAAATCTTCCTTCGAAGTTCGAAAATGTTTTTTACGGTTTAATTTCTATAAACTTATGGGCGAATTGTACTGGTTTACGAGCTCGAAGTCACTTCCTAACTGCAAAATATATCTTGCTTCTTCTACGAGTGCATGGATTTTGAAAGATGACTGACTTTATGTGCGATATACAATCAATCATCTAATGTCAAATTTATTGCTGCAGACTTTTAAAGGGAAAAAAAATCGAGTTGTCTCACCCCTTTTAAAAAAACAAGGAATCTTAGGAAAGGAACAGTTCGTAAAAATAAAAACATTAAAATTTATATATATATATTAAGTTTTATTTCATAACTTACAAAAAAAATGCAATACTATTAATTCGTTTCAGTCAATTTAAAAAACAATAAATCGTTCAAAATCTAAAAAGATCTTCAATTGTACGCTAAAACTACTCAACGATTCATTACTTTCTAAATAAAATGAATTTAAAGGAGTATTCACGTGAAGACAAAAAACAAAAACGTCAGTAGATTTAAAAGACAGACACAATATTTTATCAATCAAATTTGGAATATTTACTGTGTTTCTATCATCACGCAAATCCCCATCAACGTCCCACCGACTTCTAATAAACCAGGCCGACAATATTGTTATAAGAAAATGTCCCTAAATATGGGTCGTAAATGCAACACTGTATTTATGGCAGTTGATATCGTTCCATGAATCGCAAGTATGAGTTGATAATACTGTATAATCAGTCATATTAAATATATTTTGTCGTAACAATCTGATAAGACATCGAACGACATTTGAGATATATTTTATTATCAACCGTATTAAGGTTGTTGTCTCGCTTTATTCTTATTAAGGATGTTATAATACAATTACCATAAAAATTTGAGGTAGGTTGTATTTTTAATAAGTATTTTAATTCTAGAAAAAAAACTAATCGTTTCATTGTTGAGATATAATAACGAAAAGTTAATCAATTTTATTGTTGAACAGAAACGACTACAGTCAGAGTATTGTTGGTTAAAGGGAGAGGGCTATACAATACTTCGAACACTATATATTGTATGAGAAATAGTTGAGTGGTACCTTAGAGTTAAAAACAACATATTATTTGACGAGAAGCGTCTATACTCTCTCTTGCCGTGCATATAGTCCAAAACATGTTTACAATATTGTACGGAGACAAACACCTTAAGTACAATACGTCCAGAAAAAAGTATAACAGAGAATTGACGATCTAGTTTACTAGATATGTGGGATTCGTTCTTTTTTTATAAATTTTTCATTATAAATACTAGACTGTTGATCAAAAAAATATAACATTTAATAATATTTTTTCTAAGTAACAAAGAAAATTTGAAAAATAAAAACAAAAACTATTATATTGATTATTATTATTTTATTACAATTATTTTGATCACATTTTCATTAATGAAAAAACAAAGAAAAATTGAGCTAATTATTTATATTGTGGCTCAATAATTTTTTATCAGACTACACAGTTGCACAAGCTCTAATTGTTTAAAGTTTATAAATATTCAGCAAGAGTATTTTGGTAAGAAAAATTCTAGCTAAAAAACTAAATTTCAGAATGTAAGAAACATGACTGGGGTAAAATATTGGCACAATATATTTTTTGCTGGCAAAAGATTGGAATGAAAATGAAAAGAATTTATACAAAATGTTCCAAATGATATATTTCTGTCTTGAAAACTTTTAAAATTTATATCTTGATAGCTTTTTGAAACGAAAATACGTATAGAATCATCGATTTTTGGAACATCCCGTATAATAAAGTGGCACAAAATGAATGCTGAATGGTTTGAATACTTTATAACTTTTCTATATCGTTAATTATTTTGTTACGAAGGTTTGGGAAAATTTTTATGAGACATTACACACACTGTCGAACAACAAACCATTAATTATTGAAATCTACGATTATATTTTCGAAAAAATGGAACCGATTTGATGATTAAATGCTTTACGCAATGGATTCAATAGCATTGTTAAGAAATAAATATTAAATTAGATTACGCATCGGATATAATTGCCAGAAAGCCAAAAACCATAAAATTTCACAATAAAATTGAGGCCATAATAATGGACATAACAGAAAATTATAAATTAAATAAAAAAGTTATAAAGGCTTAAAAACATCAAAAACATTTTCAGTTACTATACAATGAGAAAGTGATTTTCTATGATGTAATAATCTTATGTAAATTGACTGTCGGTGATACTGTAGTCCAAATGTGATATTTTATTTGCAAAACAAAAACTTGGATGAAGACGAACATTCATTCACAGAAAGCCTAAGACTGTATTACCCAGGTGCCTAGTTTACTTTTTTTCTGAGAAAACTAAAAATCAAATTGTTAAGGATGTTTAAGATACATAGTAATTTTCAGTTATACTAAAGTTATTGCCAATTAAAATTTCCAGAATCAAAAAGTAATTCCTGGATAATCTTTCTATTAAAATTCTTGATTTTGTAGTCATTATTTAAGGTTGTTATGAAACTAGAAGGAAGTCTCTTTATCCCTCTCACTTTGCCCCATGCAAAATGCATAGAACAAAATATGTGCTGTCACCTTTAAATAATAAAATTTTTAATTGATGAATAAATATATTTCTTAAATATTAGATTCTATATTTAATTATTTCGAAGAGTTTTGATGCTTAAAAATATCTTTTTATGTATTTAAAAAAGTTACATTGTGACGCATAAAGTCTGACAATGATAATATAAAAAAATATTTGAAATTTTAATTTTGTGAAAAGTTTAGTGTTTAAACAAAATTATTTTATATTTAAATTAATAAAAAAAAGAAGCCATTATACCGTTATTTCATAAAATTATTTTTTGACAATTCAGTGAAATATTTTCAACATATGTGCAACGTTGCCAAGCGTAATATGTAATTATATCAAATTAAACACATTTTGTGATAATTTTTGTTAATTATCTCAAAAAATAAAAACAGGAATGTTTTGTAAATGGGTATAGTTATTTAGAAGTCTTAAGTAAATACTGTAGTAGTTTTTTGTGAAGCTGTCATTTCTGAGTCTCGAGTTATGAATCTTAAATTAGTGTGTTTACCGTCATATCCCTATAAAACAATGTAATTTTGTAACTTTAGCATCGTTTTTCACGAAAACCGAGACCAGGAATGATTTCATATTTTTAGCTAGGATTGATTTCCTTATAATATGAATAATTGACTGTCAAGTTTTGGATAGTTTGTCGTTAAATATCATTTTCTTCATAACAACCTTAAATTTTAAACGTCTTTTAAAATTTTGTTTTTATTTTTTTAACTATTATTTAAAATCAATTTTAAACATCCCTTTCAATATCTTTTTTGAATTATCACTTAGTCATTATCTACTTTAATGAAAGTGAGATTTATAGTTTATGATTTTATTGAGTCTTGTACGTTAAAAGGAGTCTTTTGTACGTTAATTTATTCTTATATCAAACGTAAAAAACAGGAGTGCGAAGAATTTATCAAACAATCAAAAAATATTAGCTACCATTGCAGTAAAAATTAAAAATCCTCCCGACCTTCACTCTTCTTATAAACACGCACTACCAAAAAAAAAAAAGGAAAAATTAAAATTCTTAAATTAAGGGTCTTTAAAATTCAAACTTGTAATTGGTTCGATACAAGTGAGCGGATAAAAAATATATTTGAAAATTGAAAACAAAACTTCTGCTTCAAAGTAAAAAGAAATTCCTAAAAATACACACCCGCATTTCGAACATTTAACGGTAGATGGTGATACCGAGAAAATGACATTCAAGTAACAAAGTACGTATACAAATTCTTCGTACCCGAGATCCTTAAAAATTAGTATTTTATCGATGTAATAGAATTCGTTAATTTGAGGGGACTAAAATCGAAGAACTTTTCTTATATAAACTAATATAGTTTCTTACTGTTCTTTCTCGGTATCGCCTCTAACATCTAAACAGCACCGTTACTGTACTTAATCAAACATTGGGTTCATTCAAAAGCACTTAAAACCTTAGTAATTCGTAAAATAGCCTCCTGAATCGAATTTAATTAAAAACTTTAAAAGGGGTATTGATTTAATACCATACAGGGGCGAAACTTGAATCGAGTTTTTGTGGATGCACCCATTACTTTTATGATTTTTTGTTCGAAACTATCCTAAAACGAAATTCATCTCTCATAAAGGAAACAATTAAATCACTGCCCTTGAAAAATACACAAAATAAATTCTGTCCCGAAAAGAAAATACATTTCAAACATTTTTAATTTTGCATATAATTTTCCAAGATAATTTTTTACTCACAAAAACATAGGACGCTAACAAAATTTGATACAAAAATTTAAAATACATGATTACGGTCCTGTATCATTTTCTTCTCCACTTTCGTTCTCCAAGTCATCAATATTATGTTCATTTGTTGAAGATGACACATCCGCCAAGGAGTAAAGATATTCATCTATATTCCTTGCGTTTACATGTGAAGAAGAGACTCCAGAAACATCTGAATCGTCTAAATTACTGTCGACTTGCGCACTTCCAGTTGAATGATGAGTGATCATGCTAACGTTATCATCGTCATCAAGATTAATATCAAGACTTCCACCATTAGAGTCACTATTACGACTGCTAAGCAGACCACGTGCAACCGGTAGTAAATTTTGAAAAAGCTGCCGAACTCGTGATGTGTGCATCGTTTCGGTACGGTTATTCTCACTTTCTTCGGCATCAGATTCTTCCTCGGTGCCTTCACCGATACTAATTGAGTCATCGCCATTGGTATCATTATTAGCACTACCGTTATTTTGATTTGGTGAAGGTGTTTGAGGCGATGTTAGCGATGTGGGTACATTTATTCCAGATCCTTTAATTCGACATGTGTTGTATGAGCCACAATGTAGACACTTCAAACCGACTACATGAAACTTCACTTGACCTTCCTAGAAAACAAATTTTTATAATTATTTTATGCTAATTTCAAATGTACAATTTAGGTTAGATGTCTAATCAGAGTATTAGAGCAACTCAAAAGAAAAATTTTCGGACATAGTTTCATTTTAGATTATAAGCAATCGAGTAAAATTTTTTTCAGACATTGCATGCATAATTTCCGTTTTAATATCGTAACTGTTTTAATATCTGACTTAAAAGTCGGATAATTCGAAAACGTGATATTTTTAGTCATTAGTAAACTTTTTTAGAATAACATAGGCTACCTTATAAGCAACTATTAGGTCAATCGGGTAGATCACTGATACTGAATTACAAACTGTAAAACTGGACTTAATACCATAACAAAATTTAATAATTAAGGTAGTTTGTTACCCAAATCACTTAAACTTGATCCTACTTTTTTTTTATTCGAAAGAGTAAATAAAAATAAATCAATTAAAAACGGATTTTTTTACTGCATGGTTCACAAGATATAATTAATTAAAATTATACAAAAATATATGGGACAAAATCGGCAAACTTGAGAAATTCTTGTGTTGCCCGATTATTTAAATAAATAAATGCCTTCAAAAATAAGCATATTTAACATTGATCTAATAGAAAACGGTAGATGGAAGGTATGTTTTCATAGATTTCTCCAAAACTAGTCGGTGGAAATTTAAAAAAAAAAAAAAAAAAAAAAAACTATTTAAATTAAAGTTAAAACCATAATAAATTATTGAAAAATTAAGGATGTGTGAGTGCTGTAGTAGGGACACAAATTTAAAAAAAATATTTTTTCAATTTTGATTGCAAATTATGTTATAACTTGACAATATAAGACGAAAAGTAAAAATAAAATTTTACGATATCTGGAATAATTAATTATTAAAATATCGAAAATTAAAAATTTTGTTTAATTATTTAATTTTTGATATTTCCAAAACCAAGGCAGATATCGAAAAATTTTATTATTATTTTTCGTCTACATTCATGAATGAAGTAATAACAAAATTCATCATCAAAGTTGAAAATAAGGTATAAATAATTTCAACCACAAGTCTAAACTTGCCTTGGCGCTCGTACTACCTTAATTTATTATAAATTTTTTTGTATCGTTACATCATTAGTTTTAAAAAAACAATTCAAAATGATTAGTGATATGGGTAACAAACTATCTTAAATTAAAATTGATTAAATAACGAAGAAGCTATAAGCAATCTTCTTTCAAAGATTATTGACCCACCCATTCTGTGAAACGGAATTTTGTATGAAGTCTCTATGGCAATTCATAGAAGTGGTGACTTCTATTATATTTCCTTCTTTGTCCAATTAGGAGTTTTCAACTTTAATTTTTTTGCGTATTTCTAAAGAATTTGAAAACCGTACTTCACTTTCCTCTACGTGAAGTAAAAATTTTGCACTTCAGTGATCATTTTTATTGATAATAATATTTTTACATTGCTTTGGTACAGATTCCTATTCAATCCAGATCTTTCCATAAAGTTTATAGACCACAGAAAAACAATTTTGTAAGTTTTTACTAACCTTATGACAGTCTTTACATAAAATTTCAACTTTATAATTTCTATATTCGACTGGCATCGGCGTCATCGCCACTTCACGATCTAAATATTTCCATAGCTAAAATAAAAACAATTAAAATTATTTTCACTTATATAATAAACTCGAGTGTTTATTTGTTTAAATATTTTGTATTATTGTACTAATTACAATATAAATATTTTTAAATTGAAAAGATAAATTTTAATTAAAATACTGGATGTTCCCTCTCAATCCGTAATTATCTTACCTGCGTCATATCCAATAATGATGTTTGACATATTGGACAGGCATAATGACCAGATTCTAATAATTGTTCAAAACATGTTTTATGTAATAGATGTCCACAATCGGGAATATGGCATGGTATCCTTGACGTATGAATGTTTTCTAAGCATACTGGACAATTAGCTCGAGATACATTTTCCACACACTAGAAGAAAAAATTAATTATTTAATATTTTGAGTACATGGAGCACAATATATGCATATTTATAGCAATAATTATTTCTGAAGATTGTAGGCTGTATGATATAGTACCATATATATATTATTCAAACTTTTACTCATATGAGGTTCTAATAACTACGACAAAAAAGTCTTTCTATTACAAAAAAAAAAAAGGTTTTCAGAGTTTTACTTGGTTTATGATAAACTGACAGTTGTAGAAACATTTTTAAAGATAGGGGAATTTTGAAATTTCACAGTGTTTATGCACTTGAAATGTTTTTTTTTTTTTTTTTTTTTTTTGAAGAATAAAATTATTTCAGTACAAATAAAATTAGTAAATAAACGTTTTACAAGTTAACGGCATGATTGTGTGTACCCCTGTTACGATTACAAATGTGTCGATTTAGGACCTCGAAACCAGGCAATTCGTTGTTTATTAAATATTTATCCATATTCTTTAGACGAATATGTACAAATATTACCTCAAATTTATGTTTATTTTCAGCCCTCTAGTAGTGAAACTTGTAAATCGAAATTCTAACATCAGATTTGGCATAGTTCTTCGGGTCTCTTTAATAGCCAATTTAGATCCTAAACGTTAAGAGATAGAATTTAAATTAGAAAGTTGATCCTCATAAAAAAATTAACTCTTTTCATCTAAAATACTTCTCCGATAATTGTCAGCTTTTGGAGGAAACGCGACTTAAAAATATGTCATTATTGCATTTAATTGAAAGAAAAGACGCTAATTACGAAAAAATGCTTTAGGACAAAAGTTATCAAGGAGAATAGAGGACATTCGCCTGTGTCCATGATTTTAACCTACAATTGTTGATGAACTTTAAGCGTATTTTCTTTCGATTTAATGCAATAATGATATATTTTTATGAGGATCAACTTTCAAATTTTAAGTCTAAATTCTATCTCTTACCGTTTAGGATCTAAATTGTCTATTAAAGAAACCCGAAGAACTAGGCCCAATCTGATGTCAGAACATGATGTCTCCCATCATCAAACTCTGCAACTTTTTTTGTTTAAGTTATTTTTTGATTAGTTAACAATAAAACAAGCAATCATCCATCATAGATTAAAATGGCCCAGCCTGTAACTACATATCGATTGAAAATTTTACGCCTGTAACTACATATCGATTGAAAATTTTAAATTCTACACCTTGGGATTCGAGTGTTTTTTCCTAAAATGCATATTTTTGAATAAATTTTAAAAGATTGCGGAAAAAAACGTAAAACATTTTTTAACCATTTAATATCCATTTTTCGAAAGATGGGAGCAAAATCAAATATATGTATCAAAATATACATGTAAATAGGAAATTTTATACTTAACAACTGTTATCAGAATTACTTTTTCCTTAAAATACACGGTTTTTAGGAAAAATTAAAAAACAACTACATAAAACAAGAAAAATTGTACATTGATGTAGATTTTTCAGAAAATATGGAAAAATACGCCTGATAACTTTGGACTAGACTATTTTTTCTCTCAAATTTATTGTTTTCGAATAAATTTCAAAATACTACAATATAGCCCACTCGCATGGATAGCATATTTCAAGTAATTGAAGTCATCTGAACTAATTACAGGTATAGTGCAAGACAACTAAGTGGATGCTGCATTCGTTTTTCTATTTTCAGGAGATGAGTTTTTTTAAGACGTCATCGACCTTAACCTTCTTTATAACTCAGGATACATTTTAATAAATACTCTGATTTGCATATGAATAATAACATTCTTAAAAATTCGTGATAATTATCGTATAACTTCGTCTAATTACGGAATATTAGTACAATTAAATTTTTTTTAAATCTCCTTGAAAATAAATATTTTAAAAGTACTCTTTTAATAATGATTTTGTATATCAGATTTTTTTCGGTTCATCAAAATTGTTTCCGTCTTTACAGTGTGTAAAGACCTGAAAATTAATTTTTCGAATTTAAAGATATTTGGGCAACCGGTCTTTTACTTAAACTAAGGATAGGAACGCGGGTACAATCTGTACCAAAAATAAAGTTATAATATCAAAAAATTTAAAAACCGTAGCAGCGCTTAAATGATCTTATAGTTATAATTAATAGAAAGTGTCAATTTATACGCTAACATGGCAAATAATTCAAAAGTAATTTTCTTTCAAGAGATGGATACTCTTACTTATAATCAAAGAAATAAAATCGAAGAAACAAAATAGCCCAGAAATCGACTCCACACAAGTAGATTCTTATGGGAGCGGGTTGAAAATATTTGCCTGAGTGTACGCAACAAAATTATATTCATACGAACTTGTGTTTTCTCAATTTACACCCAAACAAAAGTACGGATTTTTGCCGAAAATTCCTTATTTCCGAAATTAAAGATTATTTTGTGGTTCAGATTAAATATTTGATTTGAAAACTGTATGGTATTACATTTTGGATCATTCTAAACACTATTTGACTCTTTTTTCCTAACCTCATCGTTTTCGATATACATTCGTCAAAAACGAGGTTGGGTAAAAAATATCAAAAATCAAAAAATATAAAATTAAATAGTTTTTTTAAATGTTAAATAAAGAGAATACGGTATCTGGAAGTAGGGTACTTCTGTCTCATTTTATGGGTGATAATTGAAAAACACAAGTTCGCATGAATATGATTTTGTTGAGTAAACTCAAACATTTTTCATCGGTTTCCATAAAAATATTCTGGTGCGGAGTGCATTCCTGAATCAAATGTGTTATTTTCTCGAATACTAGTCAATGAGTTTTTAAGATCTTAAATATTACTCTGACTGAAAGACAAATGTGGAGATTCCACAAATGTTAAGCTAAAATGCTAAGATCCCTCCTTTATTTTCGTCCGTTAAATTCGTATAAATTAAGTTCTGGCAGATGGATAAACAGATATACAAACTCTAATCATATTTATTATTCCGTCTTTACATCGAATGTACGGAACCCTAAAAGAAAGATAAATGTTTACATTTCGTCTCTATAATTTTAACGTGTATATAATATTTTTAATTATTTTCATATTGGAAGCGTACAAACACACGCACATAGTATAATTAATGGCAATACTTCAAAATTAAGATAAAAAAATTTAATGTAAAATTAATATCGCAAAAAAAACTTGTTTATCACGGACAAATTCACATCTCAACAATAAATAAAGAGTGATTTGAAATATTTGAAGCAATAAAACACGCCTTGCATTTGAATACAATGTATTTTAAGTGTCGGGGAATTCAACTAGCAACATTCTTTTCTAATCTCACTGTAGTATTACATGAAACTTTTTATAAAGACCCAGTTTTAATATTTGAAACAAAAAAAAACTTTCACAATTTTATAATAAATCTGGGTCGATCGTCATACAAATTTATTTATCCGCGCTGTTCGCTTACTGTTTTAGTTTTAAAATTCATTTATCGTACCACTTCGATGAATATTTTAAGCATGCACGAATGATGCAAAAAATTAAAATAAATTTTTTTGCTTAATTTTTGTTGATACTTACACGGTGTCCATTTTTCAGTTGTAATGGTAAACACATGTTACATTTTGGACAGTGGAAAAATCTATCTCCTCCACCAATTCGACATATACCACAACCATCGCAATGATATTGATTCTTGTCTTCATCGTCGAATAAATTACATTCTAGGCAAGTGTACTGCAAAGAAAAAAAATTGTTGGTTAAAATTAATTCCGAAATTTTATTTTTATTATCTTTAGGATTCTGTTTTTAAAAGTGGTTACAAACAATGTGTAAAGAGGGGGGGGGGATTCAAGGATGGTTAAAAGGCCCAAGATACCAAAGAACTATCGTAAATACGAATTTACCAATTTTAACAAACTTAATGGCCATGTTTCCTTAGAAAATCCATGTACACTTAGAATTCAAAATAATGTTTTTATGATACAAAATAGCGATCTATACTCCGTTCACAAAATGAGTTAATATGAGTCAAAACTTTTAAATTCTTCTTGATTCGTTGATTACTTGGAATTTGAGTAGCTTACTCAGGTTTGATTTTATTTCGGAAAAATAGCTAAGAATTAAAATTTCCGTAAATATCGCAGCATTCCAGGTTTTTGAAGTCGATGAAAAATGTTTTAAACGCCAAAAAGTTTCAACAAATGTTTACTTTGTTACATTTTCGTCTTAGTTGGTATTTTCCTGTTCTCTATTCCAGTTTAAACTGATATCTATACTACAGTTTATAATGATATCTATATATTTGAAATGTACAGAGTGTACCAAATGTTTTAATAGGGTATCTATATAACTATATACGAGATAGAAAAAAATGGATAGTATTCTTTCGATCTCTTTTTTTGAAGTTTATTGGCGTCAACAAAAATTGTTAAATGTTAAAGTTATACGCGAGTTATGCGCTTTTAAACTTATGTGAATAACGTCATTGTTTGAAAAATTAAGAGAATATAACTTTGACATTATAAAGGCACTTTTTTCGGTAGAACCGTCGGTTTTCGAGTTATGATCCAAAATTGTTGGCTGTGTTAGTTAAAACACATGTTGGGTCGCTTTTGGTCCATAAGCTCGAATAGCGAAAAATCGAAAAGAATAATTTGCTCGATTACTTTTGGGTTTTCAAATATCTGTTTTTAGGAGGCTATGAGTTATATCGAAGTTGGTTACAATTTATTTTTATATTTTATTCTGAGAAAATTAAAAAAAAAAATTAATTATTATTTTTTTATTAAAAAAAAGAGTAACCAACTTCAATAGTCTACAAAGCAATTGGATTTTGGCGCAGTATTGAATTTAGACTTAAGCTACGACCCAGGCATTTAGTGGAAAAACTTTGGTAGTAGAAAATTGTGAAAGAAAGCTAAACTTTGAAACAAAACATTAAAAAAACAAAATAATTTCCGAAGAAATAATAGAAATATATTTAAAAAGCACTCCACGCTTTTTTACAATAGAATGATTTTTCTCTTAATAACTTACAAAAATTATTTTCTACTTTTTAATTCAGGTAGTTACAGAAGCGTGATTTTTTAGTTTTTTAGGGTTTTATTTATTTTAATTTTTTAAGTCTTTAACGATGATAATTTCATTGTAAAGAAGAATCGACTTTTTAGTGTTTCATTTGTGTATCGTTATTCCTGAAGATCATAATCAGGATAATCAGACAAATTTAAATTATTGCATTGCCATCGGCCCTTGATAAGTCTGCGAGGTTTCAATTTAATCCGACGTTTCGAAGTGGGTGAAAATCACGTTAAAAGATTCCGTTACATAGATAAATATCAAGCTTATTTAAGCGTGTTAAAAAGTAACTCTTTTGACGAAAAATTATCTCTTTTGAGATAGCTACATGTAACCTCAATCCGGCACAGTTTCAATACCTATAAATATATTTTAAAATTATCTTTTCGTGAATATACATCAAATTTACAAAAAATCCTTTTTTACTGAATTTTAATTTTACAATTTTTTGTTACGATTCTGTTTTTTTGAATATGCAAGTTGCAAAAATTAATAGAGCGATTTATCAAAGAGGCAGTTAAGTACTAAATGGTACGGAACTAGCGGTTCTACTAAGAACGTAGCAGACACAGAATCATACCTTGACCAAATTTTTTTAACTGACTTTTAATTTCAATATTAATATTTAATTCTACAAGACTTAATATTTTTTTTAAATAATTCAGGTTATTTATTCCATTAATTGATTTCTATTCAGAGTCGAGTTTTTTGTATTGTTTTCTCTAAATTTTTATCTTATTTTTATAACAATATAAAATTTTTTTAATTCATAGTAGTTAATATAAGAAAACCTTGGAATTCTATAAAAACTCCAATGTCAATGCCTAAATATTTCTTTCTTGTACAGTATTAAGTAAAAATTTTTGAAAGTTGTGAACAGGTTCAGACCAGGAGACACGAAAATCCACTTTCAATAATTCCCTGTAATGGTTCATGATTTTCCAGTATAATGTATAACTTCATATAGAGTTGTAAAACATCCTTAGAAGGTGGAATTTTTGCCCAAATAATTAATGTTTTTGTATATTTTCGCTTAAAATTACGGGCGATATTCTGGAAACGACGTTAAATGTTAAAACTGCGGTTTTTGAATACTTATATTACCGTATTATTGGAGTACTAATTCATTTGACAAATATTTTCTAAGAAATTGCGTTGAATCAATTCGTAAAATCTTTGTACCTTTTTTTACGATATCTCAAAAACTATTTATCCAATCATTAAACAAACCCGACTTTTGGGTCTGTATTACCTGATGTACTGAGTTTTATCGTAATTGGAGACGAAATTTTTTCTCAATTTACCCTTTTAAAAACATCGAAAAATCATTTTACAAAATATTGCTTACTATTAATCTAGTATCCTAAGTCTACAGCTTAACCAACCGCGCTATAAATGCTTCTTGCATATATACCAAAAAATGCTATATATAATAAAAAATGATCAATAAGTTTATTTCAAACTTTCTGTAAGTTAGTAGCAACAATCTTCATGTAGCTCAATCATATATGGACTAGACATGATAGATATGCGATCATCATAACCAAATTTTCTATTTAAAGCAAACGCAAAGAAATTTTCGTTTAATTCATCGATTCGCTTTATTTACACGATTATATATTCCAGCTAAGTACAATTTTATTTTCCATCAATACAATGCATGACTTTAAACTAAAATCAATCTCTTTCATAGAAGTAATGATTTTGTTTATTTAACTTCAGTGATTTTTAATCAATGAATTCATATTTTAAATTCAATCCTATTCTATTGTAAATACAAATATTTAGCTGTACTTGTTCAAATTGTTAGACAATTGTTTGAAAGTATTTTTACTTTATTTCAATATGAAACGGCCAGCTTCGGGATGAGGTTGTCATTATTTTAATTTTTTTTAGTACATAAATGCTGTTAATTCTAGGTATTACACCTTCCACAATAATCATGTAATATTATAATAAAAATTAAAAATCGTTGGTGTTCATCCTTGCAATCTAAACACCACCAATTGAGTCATTCAATTGAAATTCTATTGATTTTATGAAACTATTAAAAATATTATTAATATTATTATGAGTTATTGTTGTAATTCTAAACATATTGATAATATTGAGTAATTTAAAAACATTATATTATAATAAAAACTAGCTATTACCCGCTGCTTCGTCTACCTTCATAGAATATATTTCCGTAATCGTAATCATTTTTCAATGACTATGATATAAATTATAACAGTGTGGTAAAATATTAGAACCGGGTGACAGGAAAACTTTTCTTGATATATGACTTGTCAGTCAACGTTTATAAAACAAAATGGTTCAAAAAGTACTTAAGTTTTCAAAATCCTCCCTCCTCCAAACGTCGCTACGGATATACAGTTGCGAGAGGGAGTTGTGATCAAGAAATAGCTTCAAAACAAAAGAGTGAATTAAAACAAAACGGTATACGATATCAATAAGATTTTTATACCATGTATATATGATATGAAATATATCCAGATATACTTACTTAGTTTAGTCCTAAGTTTGTACCGCTCAAAACTATTGATGCTATGAACAAAATTTTGGTATAGGTGTTCATAAAATCTATTTCCGATTGTCTACCTGAATGTATGTCTGTCTGCCTGCCTGTCTGTCACGATAACTCAAAAACGAAAAGATATCAAGCTGAAATTATAGCTTACTTAGGGCGTAAAAACGGAGATCGAGTTCGAAAATGAGCAATATTAGTCAGTTGGGTCTTGGGTCCGTAGAGCCAATCTTGTAAAACGTTACAGATAGAACAAAAGTTTAAATGTTCCTTATAAAAAAATAAACAACTTTTGTTTGAAACATGAGAGGTCGCAATTATTTTGTTATATGAACCGGCTAGTAGCCGAGCTTGTTAAGCGTCTTAACTTACTTGGTTGAGAGGTTGTGGGTTCGAATCCAGGCAGTAGAGTAATGTGCCGATCACATTGTCGTCGTGGCCTATAACGATGTGGGTGGCTTCTGTTATAGACGTAGTCTGAGAAGCGGAGGTTAAACTCCATTATTTATTTATATTAATCATCATTCATGTAAACGAGACTGCATATTTCAATGGATTAACGCTTTCGTTTTTTGTTTAAATAAATAGAAAGAAACGAAAAATTTTACACTTTTCAGAAAACTGTTTTTTTAATGAATGAAAATGAAAGCTCTTGAAACACTTTTTACATGCACGTGCCACTGCGATGTGCAACATTGTCATAATTTTAAACATTTTTAACGATATAAGATAATGCTTAGTAAATTTAAATAATAATATTTAAAATATTATTATAAATAGAAATATAATTGATACGTTTTTCAAAATAATAATAATTATTCATAATTTTTTTTTCTAGTTAAAGTCTTTTAATAACTGTAAATAATATTTAATATTTAATAATTATTATATTTATTTATTTAATATTTTTAATTTTTGTATTTATGCCAATGATATTTTATTTTAAATAAAATAGATTGTCTTTATTGTAGTATGTAATGGCGTTGTTGAATATATTACGTTAAATAATAATAAATGGTTAATAATTATTCTTATCGATTGTTATCTACAATTTTAATTGGTATTAAATATTCTTCGGTGGGCTTGCCTATCCATGATCGTGTTGTTATTATTATTTAATGCAAGAGAAGTAAAAAGCAAAAACAGCAATACTTTTATTGAGTTGAGTCGTATTAATCTTCCCATGAATTTGGATCGAAGAAATTTTCAGGAACCATTCTCGATTTTTTTTAACTCTTTCAAATCACATTGAAGATAATTATTGTCATTGGAAAGTAGATTCGTTCGATCAAATAAACTTATCATTTGTAATTTTCCTCAAAGAATTTCATGTAATACATATCTCGAAAATTGAGCGATCAATTATATTATTGATTTTACTGGCAGTTTTTTTTAAATATTTATTGAGTAATTGGAACCTCAAAGTCACAAAAATCCAGTTCGATTAGCTGTTAGGTAAACATTTTCTAAGAAGCTACCTGAAATAAATTTAAGTTATCGCTCTTGGTATCGCTTCTTGACGATATATCAGAAACTATGCGTCTTATCATCAATTAAAATATATAAAATATTGCAGGCATGTTTTACTAGTTAGTTTACAATCTGACGGAAATTACAATATTACGGTGACATATACCTCTTTTAGTTTTTAATAAAAAATACACTAACTTATAATACTTTACTTTTTATTGTACTAAAAAGTAGAAAATAATGAATTCTATGAGTCAGATTGAGCCTCTCCAGCTTTTACAAATGGTCATGTATGAGTGACTCGTAAAAATAATTATTTTCTACTTTTAGTACAATAAAAGCTTGTCCTTTAAAAAGCATTTTTTATTTAAATTTTTATTGAATATAATTGTTAAGTTATGACTAAAATTGTACGAATAGTCGCTTACAAATATGGTCATATCTAAAGAACGAAAAATCATACAGCTATGAAACGCACATCTAATTGAAAGATAAAAATAAAGCTTTCTAAATCATAGCAGTTTTCATAAAAAATTAAACCAAGATTATAAAAATATTGAACTTTTTTTTTTTAACAAATAGTCTTAATTTTTTATTGACATGACAATGCCTAAGAGTCTAAGCCAAAGATAGTATATTGAATTAGAGCACTTCTTAAAAGTGCTCTAATTCTAAGGAAAGTTACTTTCCTGTAAATATTTTAAATTTTTAACGAAACAAGTGCCGCGTTTTGTTTTACTTTACAGTTTTTTATTAATTTCCGAAAAGGGTACTGCTATTGCCACCCGCCATGGATATCCGTGATTTTGGTAAAAATGTCACCACATGGTGAACGCAAGCACGGAATTTTTCACGAGAGATTAAACTATCAATCCGTGACTCAAACTATGTCCACAGATAGAAATACATCGTACATAGGGTATAAAAGCCATCCATAGCGGGTGAAAATAAACAATTCTTTCGACAATTATAAATTAACTCAAACATTAATACTCAAACAATCAAGCATATAAACACATCGAGTTCGCTGTTATTAAAATTTTGGTTGTTTTTCAGGTATTTCATTCAATCCATATTCTGCTTGACCATGGTTTGTAAGCGTGAACAACACATGTCATAATCTCATAAGTTGTATTCACTATGCCGCGTGGAGCTAACTAATAAATGATAAATAATATGTGATTATTATATTTTATAATGTTTTTTGTCACATAATAAAAATTTCTTTTGATTACATATTAAGATTGTGCTGCTGTATTGAATGTTGTATTATATACATGTTGTTTACAATGTTGTTTATTTAAATTGAGGTCAATAGCAACTAATTGATTTTAAGTATTCAACTAAGGCAATCAAATCATTTTAGATTATTCATTTTTTATGTATATTAAGTAAGCAGTTCTGATATGGTTACTATAGAAGTACAAAACTGTAGATATCATACTCAGTTTGAATCTTTTTAGTAGACAGTGCTGATTTAAATTATGTTATACACTGGACGTTCGTTCCTTGGGAATATGGCGCTTAAAAGACTATGAACTTGAACTATATACGAACTCTAAGTTTTTAAGGTGACAATTAATATAATCTAATATAATAAAGCTGAAGAATTTGTTTGTTTGGTTGAAGACGCTAACCTCAGGAACTACTGGTTCGAATTGAAAAATTATATTAGTCTTCCTATAGTTGATATTCTAGCATATGTTAGCATGATATTCGCCCGCTTTTCTGGATATTCTGTTAAAGAGTGTTTATGCAAAATTTGAAGTAGATTGTACCAAGGTATCACGTTGTCCCATACAAGCTTTACCCCCGTTTTTCATTCCATTAGGGGAAGAATTTCGGAAAATCCTTTTTATCGGATGGATGCCTACACGTCATACAAAAACATGACTTCCAAGTTTCATGTCTCTAAGATCAACGGTTTAGAATGTGCGTTGATCCGCCAGTCAGCCATTCAGCACAAACCATTTTATATGTATCCCGCTTCGATGGATGATTTCGAAAACTACTAAATGGATTTTAATAAAACTTTGCAATAATGTAGCTCATACGTCAAATTAAAATATAGGCGATAACTTATAAAAATAGCAGCCCGCCCGTTTCGTTGGGATGATTTCGATTTTAAAAACAAAACAATTTGCTTTCATTATACCTGCACAGTAACATACTTTTAAATCATTTACCATAGTATTTACCACAAATGACAACTACTGCGAGAAACGGTACTGGAAAGTCAGGAATCTAAAACTTTTCTAAAAGTTAGAGTTTATATTGCGTGCCAGCTACGCATAGCGACAGTTCTTATGACACCACGTTTATTTAACCTTTTCTCTTGAAGCGGGAGTTGATTTCAGTAATTTATACTGACTTTTTCGAAATTTTTAAGGTTTTGTGTACCTAAAAATACGGCCCCTCCAAATTGCACTAAAGGAAAACATTTAAGTTCAGTTAGTTTCATCAATCAACTTAAGTTTAGTTAGTGTCAAAGAAATTCTGACATACTGGATTATCGTGGCTTTAAGGCTTTGCAAGCCACAACAGCATGTCCATCAAGATGGTTGAAAATCGTTATATAGATTGAATTCATGTCAAGAATGTGCCTTTCGGAGGTGTCAACTTCAAAGCAACCCTACCCTTTTTATGTCGAAATATAATGTATTTTCGTAACTTTTATGACTTTGCGCACTTTGACAGCTCTACCAAATTGAAACAGAGGATTAAAAACCTTAAAATTGAGGAAATACCCTTTGGTATTAGTTACGGGCCTTTCCTTTCCTTATGTAAATATTTCATGCATATGTAAAAGCATGGAAAGACAAACAGCGCATTTCAATAATATATATTTTATGAGTGGGAATGAGTTTAGTGATGGAGTTCTTGAAGTTAACTATTTAGAACCTTAATGGCAGTAAGTGGTTGCTGAAACACAGAGTTTTAAGCGGCAAAATATAACTAATTTGACATTTGTTATGCAGTCTGGTGGCAGAAATTAAAACTATATTAAAGGATTTTAGGTTATATACCCGAATACATATATATTTCTTATAATATTATATGTCTAATGATTATAAACACACCCTGTACTCTAGAGTAGCATGACAGACAAATCAATTAAAAATAATAATACAAAAACTTAAACACAGACTATAAAATACAAAATATTAAACAATTTAAATGAAATATAATTGATGTTATATATTGACACAAACATCAATCAATTATTAATTACTGTTTAAAGTTTTTAATGTATTATAAATTATTATTATCATAAAAATTTAATAAAATTATTTCAGAAAAAAATGTTTCTTTTTAAATATTCCCCATTTTTTTATTACTATGATTTTTAATAATAATTAAAAATACATTAAATAATTTAAATTCACTAGCGCCACATATTTGAAAATACTCGAGATTAAAATATTATTAGGACTAGAATGCCTTTAATCTATTTGTCAAGGATATTTGTTTTTGAAAAATTAACAGTTTTTGAGTTATGCTTTCATTGCTCACTTCAAACTTTGATGAGTGCAAGTATCAATTAACAAGTGAAGACAAACTATTGACTGAGTTAATTGTTGAAATACCATGTATAGACAGTGTTGATGCCGCAATCGTTTGCTTTTTACGTCATGTAAGTAAAGAAAGATAGTCACTCTTACACACAAAGTAATAAGAGTATCTTTCTTCTCACTTCTTCAGTGGAAATATGAATAAACAAATACCTACATACATAAAATAAATGTATACTTGGTACAATACATGTATAATGCTCTAACCTAATTTTGCATTCTCACGGGTAAAAATTTACGTTAACGAAAAAATGTTTTAAACAAAAGTTGTTTATTTTTATAAGGAATATTTTTTACATTTAACTTTTGTTCTATCTCTAACGATTTACAATATGGGCCTTACGGTACGGAGACCCACGACTTTTATGTCCTGAGCACGCTATAAAAAGTTCAGCTTGGTATCTCTTTTCGTTTTTGAGTTATCGTGTTAACATCCAGGCAGACAGACGAAAGGACAACTGGAAATGGATATTATGAACACCTACAACAAAATTTTGATAGTAGCTTCAATATTTTTAAGCTCTACAAACTTGGGACTAACCTCAGTATACCTTGATATATTTCATATATACATGGTACAAAAATGACAGTTTATTAAAGCAACGACTGGTTACGGAATTATTTATGACGTTGGCACGTCAATTCACTCACGGACAAATCACAATTGACAATTCATTCGCGACAATACACCCAAGAAAAATATAACTATACCCAACGGCGATCCACCCTTCACCCGTAAAATAAATTGTGATTATATACGTAAAATAAATTGTGATTATACACGTTCGGGTTGGCCATACTTTTAACGGGGTCCAGCAAGCACGGGTCTACGCCGTTTTTTCGGCATAGCATTAACCCTGTGATTAATATTAATAGGCGTTCTACAGGTTGGCCATACCTTTAATGAGGTTGAGTTAGCACGGAACTGTGGGTTTTTTGTCCCTTGAGTTAACTTTGTGATTTCACCTACTTTTTGAATTAATACAGATCTGTGGATTTGTTCACCCTTTTGTTTACCGTGTCATTCCTCACTGATCCATATATCTATCATTGTATTTAAAAATATTTTCCTTTGTATTATTTAAATTTAAATTTGTGAACCTCTAAAATAACATCCGTTATAATGCCATGAGGTCCCAAACAAAATCGACAATTATATAAATAAATCTACTGCACTGCATAAACTTTTCAATAAATTTTTTATATATTTTTTTTAAAATTCAATAACAACAATCAACAAATAATTAATAATAATTTTGTTAAATAAATTAAATATTAATTACATAACTATCAAGAGAAATATGAATTAAAAAAAACATTTTTAATGTTATAATACAATGTATATGATGGTCATTATTACTATTTATTATTTTAATGACCTCAAAAATATTTTATTTTCTTTTTCATTCAATTTCAGAAAAAACTGGTACTTAAAACGGATATTTTTATAAAAATATTATAAACTTGATAAATATAATAATATTCATATTCACGATTTTTGTTTCTCCATAAACTTGATATTATTAAAGTGAAGTTGTTGGGATACTGTACCATAAATCATACACCACCAATTTTGTGATATTTTGGGTTAGAGCTAAGAAGTACAATACTGCTAAAACTTTTTGAGCATGTTATCATTTCAAAATAAAGTAACTTGGAAAGTGGCAAGCATTAATTTTAGTTCCCGTGATAAATACATCAGTTTTTGTTCTGAATAACTCCGTTAACTTTCGTACAAATTGTTAACTATCGTGCAATTGATTTGAAGATTTTTCCATTTTCAAAGTTTTTTTATAATACTTAAAAAAGTGTATGATATACTTTTTTCAAAAAACCTCCAATTTTTCAGTTATTTAACGTTAAATACTCCGAATTTCAAATGCCAATAGCTCGGAAAATATTGACTTTTCGAAAATTACTTAAATGACAATTTTTGCTTAGATTTTATCGATTTCCGTGGCCATTTTCAATATATATTTTGCTGCCCCCAAGAACGGGTGGTTACATCCCCTGGGTAAAAGCACAACTAGGCAAAATATGACTAACGAAACTTAACGAGAAAAAAATTCAGTTTTATCGCATTTTTCGCCATTTATATTCTCGGATTGTATGGCTCGCTGGAAATCCGTTCGGAGCTCACATTGTAGCTTTTGATGGTATCTTTTTGTCGGAAAATAATATATGGTTTTCGCATAAAATGCAAAAAGTGCTTCGGAAAAGGCGTGCGCGATCGGTAACGAAGCATCTTACGATACTTTAAAAAAATCATTGTCTTCGCTAAAAGTTGACCTACAATCTCAACTTTCAAAAAGAAACACGGGAATTTACAAGCCGTGTTTTCTCATAAATTTTTCAACAGATTTGACTTCAACTAGTCTCTCATTTTTTTTTTTCGTTTTTTTAGCACTACAATTCCTCATTAAAATAATTTTTCCGTTTATATTATGAAAATTCTAAACCTGTGCTAATATAGTGTATGAACTTTTCGTATAGTGTAAGAAGGAAAGAATAGTCTTATAACACTGAAATTGTACTATTATTTTCTATTTAAACTGAGAGGTTAGTACACCGATACAAAAAACTACAAACGTCATAATTAATCAGACTTGTTCAAAATTCTATACAGAGATCTCTTTAAAAAATAATGACCTTAAGTATTCGTGACATGATAAACTAAGAAAATTAACAAATTTATCTAAATACTTTTATCAACAAATAATTAACAAAAATAACACAAAATTTTTTTACGGAAATTTTTACTTAATTTCACAATAAAAAACCAACACACGTACATTACTAGCTTAGCACGTTAGCGCACAGATAAAAATATAATTAAATTGCTATTATTAGTTAAGTAAATTGTTGATATAACAAGTTATCAAAAAATTTTTTATTTTCACCAGTAGCAGCTTAATAAAAAATAAAAATAATAAAGATAAAATTTTAAACAAAGTCAAGTACATACGACGTAATACTCTAAGCACATACTGATACCGACAGTGTGAAATGGTACTCGACGCGACAACGACACGATTCAATGTCTGCGACTCGCTTTTAATAATCACTATTTTTAGTCTAATTAAACATTAATTTATCTCCCAAGATTGATAAGAAATTTCGACAATTCATTAATAATTTATCAAAAAATTTGATTCATTATTATACCATGTATATATGAAATATACATAGTATATTAAGTTTAGTCCCAAGTTTGTAACGCTTAAAAATATTGATATAGGTGTTCATAGAATCATCTAATTAGTCCATTTCCGGTTGTCCGTCCGTCTGTGGACACGATAACTCAAAAAGGAAAAAAGATATCAAGCTGAAATTTTTACAGCGTTCTCAGGACGTAAAAAGAGAAGTCCATTTCGTAAATGAGCAACATTGGTCAATTGGGTCTTGACCTATGGGTCCGTAGAACCCATCTTGTAAACCGTTAGAGATAGAAGTTTAAATGTAAAAAATGTTCCTTATCAAAATATAAACAACTTTTGTTTGAAACATTTTTTTGTAAACATCATTGTTTACCCGTGTGGACGCAAATTAGGTGTAAATTGTATAGTATGTATTATATAAATTGTATATGTATGTGCAATGTAATAGAGTAATCAACACTATTTATGCATGGTATTTCAACAATTAACTCAGTCAATTGTATGTTTTCATTTGTTTATGTTTGTTTCCTTTTAGGCTTAGTGTATTACACTGGGTCTGTGCAATGTAATAAGTCTGTACTAGCTCGACCCGTACGGAATTCGCTCCCGTAGTTACCCTAACCCGTGGCTAAAAACAACAAACAACGAAATTTCGTAGAAAAGTGGTGAAAAAAGTCAAAAGTCCTTAAATTAATATTAGGAGAACATGTTACAAATAGTAATTACATGTCTCGAGTATTAGGAGAATCTGAAAAAACTAACATGTTTACCAAATTATTTGTCTAGCGTGTTTTTTCTAAGCGGTATATTTTTAGGCCGTGGCTATATTTTTCGTCAAACCTAGACATAATAAGCTTAAAAATGAGGGGTAAATCATGGAATTTGATAAAGGAATAAGGAAGCTTATGGTAGGACAGAAAAAACTTAAAAACGTAATAATAATAAAATTTTTCTACCTACACTCCGTAAACATTGTATATGTCACCGCATTATTGTAAGAATCGTTAGTTTATATCCATAGTCAGATGTACTGTCGATAGATTGTGAACAACCAACAAGATTTACAATCTAACGTTTATGTTTTCGTAGGAAATTTATTACAGTTAACTTTTTTACCAGAATTTAAAAAAAAAAACTTATCATAACCTCTTTTATACTCTCCTTGTTAATAATTCTAACTTTAATTAAGTTTATCTCGAGTTAGAAAGGATCAATCGACTAAATTTTTATGGCAATTGTACTATAATATCCTTAATAAGTACACACAAATTCAGAATTTTCTAACACTATGGCCATAGCGAGAAAAAAATTTGAATAAAAAAAATATGATTTATATAAAAATCATTAAAAAAACTATGTACTATCTTATGTTATAAATATACTATGTTATATGTTTCATCGAAATTAGAAGCAACAAATTTTTCTCGACCTTTAAAAAGGCGAAAAAATTATTTTTTTTTCGAAATCGGTTCTCTTACTCTGATTCTTAGAGTAATTTTGACCCAAAAAATACAATGAAGCCTTATTAATTAATTCCACAAATTGCTCTCAAACTTAAAATAAAAGAAGCCTATATATTGAAGATATTTGCGGTAAAATGTCGAAAAATGAATCTAGTTGACTCCACCATACAAAAAGGGCAGCCAACTCGAAGTAATTATAGAGGAATTTTGTTCATTAAAAAAGCTGATACCGGCAAAAGTCGACAGTAGACTTAACGGAATATTACGAATGTATTTAACAAAAGACAAAACTTTACTTTTAAATTTTACGCCAAAAGAACATTCTTCTTAAAACCCGCTTATTGCGGAGAAACTATTATTCCTAAACACAAATATTTAATCAAGCTACAGAAAATTTTAAAGTGCATAAAATTCAAATCTCTAAATTTTGCACTAAATCTAATTATAGAAATAATTCGTTAAAAATTACCGTTATTTCTATTTAGTTTAGCAAAACCCTTTTAATGTCACTATTTTCAAGTTACAATTTTATAATTTCTTTAAAAAACATTTGTTGGGATTGTAATATTTCCCGTTTTTAGGAAAATAAACAAAGATAAACTTTAAAACTGAATACACTAACAATAAAATAGTCACAGGAAAAATTATACACAAAAATTTACAAATTTAAATAAGAAAATAAATTAAACCTTACCTTGCCAAATCTAATACCACAATACTGGCATTCCGCTTGGACCGGTTGACGAATATTACAATTTGTACAAACCAGTTCGGTCACTTCTTTCCGATTCACTGTATGATCTTCATTTTCATCATGACAAAAACGACACGTATAAACTTTATTACAGCACGGAGTCTGAAAATTTAAAAAAAGATTCGAAAAATTAACACTTCAATTTCAGAAGAATAACTGAATAATTTTATTGAAACATCTTTTTTTTAAGATGAAATAAAAAATTAATTAATTAATGAGATAATTATTGAGGACGCTCCCCCACTCAAAGATCTCATCACAATTCCAGAGGATTTGAACTCCATAGCGATCTTTAACTCAAATAAATTACTTTTAATAAATAAATTTCTTTGAAAATTATAGTTCGAAAATCAAAAGGTCATTCTCGAATTTTGACAAAATCATCCTCAATTTCGAAACAATGAAAATTCCTTTATCTTTACGTCACTGTCAAAACGAACATATAGGTTATGAAAATCGATTAAATTTTCGATACCGAAAATATGACAATTTTTTTCGAGGAATACAAAATTTTATAACTTACCACAAATTTTGATTTACGTTTATAATGTGCACATCCTGTAATAGGTGGTTTCGTATCATCAGGAACATTTTGATTAGGCTGTTGATCTGTGGAAGTTTCCATAGGACCTTTTTTATATATATCAAGTATTTTAACTAATTATCACAGTGGCTCTTCTATGGTGTCACTACCACTATAATAAGTCGTATGGTTTTCACTTTAATTATTTGATTGCCACTGGTACATTATGTATGAAGATAGCTACATATATCTATATTTTTAATGAACTGCGCAGATTTTATAGAAATATTTAACCGCAATTTTTGAAATTTTTATATCGTATCCTCTTGATTAAAATCTTATTTCAATATTAATATTATGAGGTTGAAGCTAGATTTTATTTAAAATTGCAATGGTTATTTTAAAAGAAAGTATTTATGATTTAAAGAGATTGATTTTAGGAACGAATCCAGCATAATCAAATAAAATAAATCTGGTGAGAAACTCTCACATGACCTAAATGTGTAGTTTAAATTGATAAATAAAAAAGTAAAGTAAGAACTCATTTAAAAATTATTAAATAACACGATATTTTTTTGTATTTTTAACTGTTTGGTATAGATTCGAAAAGCAAAATCGAAATTTACGATACATACCTTAGAGTTTTATCGTAAAAGCTTCAGGCACTTTTTAAATTGTTGTATATGTATTTTCGAAACTCGATTTCGATAGTATGTGTAAGAGTTTTAGTATATCTGGTTAATTATTATTATCTCAATACACGTTATGATTACTGATTAGTTATAGTTAAGTACTATATTAAAATTAATACACGCACTTTCAAAATCAAGTGTTTGTACAGTTATTTTGCAGATTATTCCGTTCTATGTGGCACACTATGTATGTATAATTACTTATCGCAGTTAGGCTCGAAAATTGCCGATAATATTAGTATAATAAGTAAATGGTACTTTATTTTCATACAATTCATAGAAAATGACTAGATCTAACTACAGTTTATTATCTGATCATTCTTTCCTCTGGATACCTATAGTATAATGCTTCTTATGTGATATTTTTATACCCTGTATATATGTAATATATATCAGGGGTATACTAAGTTTAGTCCCAAGTTAGTAACGCTTAAAAATATTGATGCTATGAACAAAATTTTGCTATAGATGTTCATAAAATCACCTAAAGAGTTCATTTCCGGCTGTCTGTCTGTTTGTCCGTCTGTGGACACGATAACTCAAAAACGAAAAGAGATATTAAGTAATTCAAGTATTTACTAGAATATGAAACAAATAATCAAAAAAAATATTTTTTTACTGAACTCTGGATAATTAATGTTTATATCGGTGTTCGAGAGAGACTACAAGGTTTTGGGAGTCTCTCTACCAAATCTGGAAAGGTGGCAACCCTGATGGAAAATAAATTTGAAAAAAGAATAAGTCTTAATAAGTCTTAGGAAACTCTGAAAAAGTCTTAGAAACCTTAATAAAGTATTAAGAACTCTGAATAACTCTGAATTAGACTAGTCCGAAAACGTTGAGAAATTCAAAGTTCCTAAGACTTTTTCAGAATTTCTTATTCTTTCTTCAAATATTTTTTTCACCAGGGAACATTAACGCTTTAACCTTATTTATAATTGAGTCACTCATTATCAGTTATAAATCGCTTAAATCCTTTACAAATTACGTTATAGCTTGTATATGGAGGTACAAATAAGCGGGAAATAATTTAAAGACTACTATTTCTTTTAAACCGACAAAATTTAATATTATTATTTTGAAATAAATGACGTTAAATACAATTAACCTGAAGTCGTTAACATGTGGTTAATCATCTGTCTGATATGTTGACAGTAGACGGTAGACCACGATTTGAATAAATCACGCATGTACAGTTTTTAAAAAGTCCAATCCAGTTTGGTAAATCGCGTTTGAACCAATCACATGAGTTGTTGTGAATTTGTATGAAGTGTATTAAAAAAATGGCAACGGTTGAAATTAGCAACCTATGTTTTAATATTTTATTTTCAAACAAACAATTGAACAAATAATTTTTTTTTATTTGTATCATCAAATGCTTTAAATTTATTTCTTTGTACAAAATATATTTTCAAAAGATAGAACCATGGAGAGATGGCAAACTGTGATTTTGGAATGGGTAAGAAGTACTATTAAATATTTAACGAACTTCTTGTTTAATTTTGGAATATTTTATTCAGGTTAATTGTTTGAAAATTGCCGATTCAATTCCGGATGTTCCATCAATAGCCCAAAGTAATTTTTTTAAAGGGATACTTGAAAAATTGTGAGTTAAAAATTTGTATTTATATTTTTACGATTTTAACGGTTTTTTTTATAACCTGTTGTTTTTTCAGGTGTAAAGATGATTCCATCCAGGAATTGGATCAATCTATGGTTCAAGATAGATTATATCAGTTTATTAGAGGTAAATTTCTTTTACAAACATAAAATTTGCATCAATTTTTCAAAATATAAACATTGTTTTCCGAAATGGTAATGAACAATTTCAACTTTTATACCAAAGATTCCTATATGATCTAAGTAATTTTTATGATTTATTTTCATTTTCGTAAGATTGTGAAGTGAAATTGTAATTGAAAAGCAAAGTTTTTAATCGGAAAAATTATTTGATTTTCGTATTGAGCGAATCAATTACAACTTTTAACAGGTTAATGTTTAACCAATGCTCTGAAAATTAACAAATACGGGTAAATGTTTACTTAAAAAATTGTGAGTGAACGATTTTAACGGTTTTTTTTTAATAACCTGATGTTACAAGTAAACATTTACCATCACTTTTGTTAAAAATGCTTTTTGGATCTTGCGTTCACCCTATGATCTACGGGTTTCATGCCTTTAATAGAGTCGAATTAGCACGGATTTTGACCCAATTGCGTTCTCCCTGTGATGGCTTACACTCCATGTAACATATGTAATTTTATCAAAAGTGAATTATGTAAACATTTACCCTGAACTTTACAAAATATTTTTAATATATAATTTTGTGAAAGATAGTTTATAGGTATTAAATGATATAACGATTTTTGGTATAAAAAGTCTTAAAATGGTCTTTTTTTGTGGCCATTTTCCACAAAAAGATGGCGTATTTCAATTTTCGAGTTTAAAAGTGGCTTTTAAGTTTGTTAACTGAAAAAATCGTAACATATCTATTACTGTTCAGTCACAAAATCTTAAGTCATGAGAAATCAATTACAAATGTTTCCCTTTTTCCGTAAACGCAATATAAAGTTTCACACTTTACAAAATAATGGTCGGAAAATGTTTACGGGTAATGATATCGTGTCTGTTTTGAAATCTACTTTCGATTCAGTGTTTAATTTGGCCAAATTTGTAAATCTATTTTTTATTTTGGTTTATCGTAAACATTTGTTTATTATTTTTAACCCACCGACGCATAAAGAAGAGAGATGGGAAAATATTCTTCTTGTCATTCTGAACAAATCTTGCCAACATGCCGTTTTCGAAATATTTCATTGAATTTCAAGAGGTGTTATATCATGCAATGGCATAATTTAATAACGATGGCAGGAATGGATTCCTGAAATTCAATGAAAATAAATCTTTTTAAAATTCAATGGAAATCGGGAACTTGAGAATGACAAAAGAATATTTTTCCAAATTCCGGCAACATTTGACTGAAAGCCATTCTCTATATACAGTGGTTCAGGATACTTTCACTTGTCAATTTTTGAATAGGGCCTTTTTGTAACTGTCACAGGAAGTGTTAAATATAAACATGGACAAACAACTTCACATTCAATCTATTTTCGTTTATTAATGCCAAAAAAATATTGGTGCCTATATTTTTATATGTCGAATGAATGTTTAGTAATTTTCAAAACTAATAGATTGGCATGGTATGTGCATTTAGACGATAGGTTTAGATCGTTAAGTCCCTGCCGTCCCCAAAAATGGCCCTGAAAGTGAGTGATTTAAGCACTGCGTGTAAACAACCTCACAACATACAATCCTCCTTTTTTGTTTTAGTAGCGAAAATCGATAAATCTTTACAAAATGGAAAATAAATCTGCAAATTCGTTAAATACAAATTTTCGCAGTTTTTAATTTTTTTTTTCAATATAGATTCGTATCCTGATTATGAATTGGAATACGATGGGGATATTGCCACGGATATCAATGAATTAACAAATATATGCTCATTATTAATGTATTACTGCGCAATTAATAGTGAGGATCCATCATTAAAGGATCCAGCTTGTAACTTATTATCGGAAGGTTCACAAACCTTATATATGGATTTCCTAACTTCAATTCTTCATTCCAATGATGTTCCAGTTATTACACGTGAACTGGTCAACTCTGCCATCAGAGAAGCATGTAAGTAACTTTTTTTAAATGTATATTCAAAAAATTTATCGCAATTTTTTCTGGTAAAATTTTGTTCCTAAATATGTAGATGTAGATTTTTTTTGCAATAATTTCTGGATTTATCTTAATTTGTTTTTGAACGAACAGAGTGGCCACAAATCGAAAAAATAGAGAATTATAAGGAAATAAGCGTTTCTGAGAAATTACTTAAAATTGTAAACGAAATATTTTAATTTTTTATTTCAGGGATTGTTTTTACAAAAACCTATAAAATATCCCTGGTAAAATTTTATTTATACTCGACTGCGCGATGCATAGGAGTGGTAATGTGTATCAGTCTATGTATGTGTGAATGTTTGTTCGTTTGCGGCAGATCGATTGTTGTAAGAATCATTAAAATCGGCCCACAAGTTTGGTCTTGAGAGTCTCGCGAAGACCAAACATACATAGACTGAAAATGAAAGTCGACGAACCACTCCACTTAACATGAAGTCTCATTGATTAGGTATTTAAAAATCTTAACCAAAAAATGTAAAATAAAAAAAATCCGACTGCGTTAAATTAAAAACTGAATAGAAAAAAAAACAAGGTCAGTAGTTCACAAAGCGACATACAGTCGGGAGCCATTATTGGAAAGATTTGAGCCGGTGTAGATTTTTAATAGGTCCCGACTGTTTCAAGTCGCTACTGGACTCTTTTCTAACGCAGTCGAATTATTTGATTTTTTGAATTAATTTTTTTATTTAATGACGATTTAGCCAAGAAATTAGGGTTTTCTAATTCATCATCTAATTCCAACTAGGCTCGGATTTTTGTATTGTTTTGAATCAAAATTACTTTATATTTTAAATTTTTAAAGGAGTTCTCGCTACTCCTTAAGATAGTTGCAAAAAAATCGATAAACATATTTTGCCTTCAATTGCGATAATACTCGGTTATTAAGGTAATTTTGCCTTACAAATTAAAAAAATCGTGTTTATTTGTTGATTGGATGCATAATTTCTGATATATCGCCCAAAACCACAAGAGTGATTTCTAGTAATTAAATGAAAAGGATAAATTTGTGTCATTTTAACCTGAATAAAGAAAGTTGTTTGAAATTGTACTTGAAACTTCGTGAGTGGCTTCCTTTTGGCGAGTCTACCAAACTTTTTCTCTTAGACTTTTTCCGAAAGTGTTGCATTTTCAAATGAGCATGATAACATCATATTCAAGCTTTCGGTCTAAAAAACACAGTAGGGAATTTGGCGGACACAATGTCGTACTTAAATATTTTTGTTTTTCAAAACATACATAGTTCCTTTTGCGGAATTTTTTAATAATTATTAATCAAATGGCCAAAGTGTCCGACAATTTCCCTGTAGCGTTTTTTCAGACTGATAACCTAAATAAGACATTATCATGCTTCTTTGAAAACAACACTTTCGAGAAAAATCGTAGAAACTTTGGTAGACTAGCCAAAAGAAAGCCACTCATGAAGTTTCAAGTATATGTTATACATTTATCAAAAAAGGTGCCGTCCCGCGGACTGTAAATTTAAAATCGAAATAATGTCTAACAAATCAGTGATAAAGTGGGTAAATTATACTGGAAAATCGGGAATTATCAGAGAATTTGAAAGTTGATACTTGTGGCCACTTTGATGAAAATTATCAGAACTCAACTGTAACTATAAACTTGAAACAAGCTTTTTAGAAAAAAAGGGGTAATTAAATAATAAGGTTTCTTATATGGTTTCAAATGTCCACATGTGTTTTATATTTAAAATAATCTAATAAAATTTTCTTTTAATTGTGTCACAATTTTCTAGGTGATAAAAAAAAAAATTTATCAAAAAGACCAAAAAGTACCGAAAGTATTCGAACACCAGTCAGACATAAAAATAGTAGATCATTATTAGCACCAAAAATAGTATGTTTTACCGATTTTATACAATCACCAGAAGCAAAAAAACAGAAACATCTGGAATATTTAACGAAAGAAATGCGCAATATAAAAGCAGAACTTGCAACTGAACGTGATGAGAAATTGGATTTACATGAAGATATTAAACGACTAAATGAAAAAAATAATAAATTGAGTATGTACTTTTTATGTATAATTTTTAAAATTATTTTTAATTTATAAAAACCCATTCGTTTTTCAAACCTAAGAGTTAAACCTTTATTGAGGAGGAGGGGGGGGGGTAGTAGAAGTTTATACCTTTCTCCAAATTAAAATTATATAGCTCTACCACCTTCTATTTTTTACTAAGTTTAGTTAGTTTATAACTCCCTACACTCTGATTTCTTCCAGTATTTTTTTCTTAAAAATGCTATTTTTCTCTTATTTATTCCATTGAAAAAACGAACGGGTTAATTTTTTATTAATAAAACTCTCGACCTGTAATTTACATCTCGTTCGTTAATGGAACATCGAATCAAAAATTGCAAAGAAACTTTCTTCCTAGAATTTAATTATTAATATACTTCCTAGAATTTAATTATTTATAACACAGTATTACCGTACTGTGTTTCATCTCATTAAAGATCCTACCAACCGATTATCAGGTGAAAATTTCTGAAAGTAACCTCTATCAATTTACTGCGAGAAATCCCTCCAACGAGTGTAATTCATCAAAATTACGTTTTTCCTCCTGTTTGTTAAAGTTATCGATAATATTATTTATCTGATCTTTAAAAGACTTCTTTTTACAACTGTTCGGTGTTTAAAAAGTTTGTTAATTTTTTTTAGCTAAAGATTTAGAACGAAGACAATCGGAAATATCACAACTAAATGCTAAAATAGTTGAACTCGAACAAGTAAAAATAGTTACACCAGTTAAAACCGAGACAACAAACGTAAAATTACGTACAAACTTAAAAGAAGCCGAACAACGTATTGAAGATCTACAAACTGATCTAAATGAGAAAGAAAGACAAAATAAATCCTTAACACATAAATTAACCAACATTAAAAAGGATTTACAAATGTACAAACAAGCAAGTGAAGAAAATGAAATAGAAATTCGTAAATTAATCCAAGAAAGAGAAGAACAAGCTTTAAAAATTACTGAATTAACTACTGAAGTTATTGAACTGAAAAATATTTTAACTGAATACAAAACTTCAAGTATTTCAAAAGTGCTAAGTGATTCATTTACTATGTCTGAACCGGAAAACATGGGTGTGGTTATTGAACTACAACTCAAAGAAATTCAAAATGAAAATGATGTCTTAAAACAGAAATACGAACAATTACAACTCGAAAATGTTAATTTACAACAAGAAATCAATATAAGTAAATCAGAAATTGTAAAATATCGGGAGGAATTGAATCAAGCTCAATTCGAAAATTCTAAATTTAAATCTGATATTGAAAATTATAATAAACAGGCAAAGAAATTCGAAAAAGAAATCATCGATTTGAAACAGGATGTAATTATGAAAAATGAAAAAATTCATCAATTGAATAATGAAAAAGATCAGCTTGAGAAAGAAATAAGTAATTTGAAAGTTGAATTAACATTGAAAAATCAACAAATCGAGGAAAATAATCATCATTGTAATAAATTGAAAGAGAAATTAATTAGCGAAACTATGAAATTAGAAGAACTCAATTGTAATTTCAATGAAACCAAAACGAAATTGGAAACAATACAAAATGAATTATACTTGAAACTAAAACAAATTGAAACTATGGAATCACATATAAAAAGTTTACAAAATAGTGAAGATTTAGCAAAAGTTGAATATGCTGAATTACAAAGAAGTTTACAAAAAATGGAACAAAATTTGAATGAAACACAAACGAAATTAAAATCCACACAAAAAGGTTTAAATTTGAAATTAGAACAAATTGAAACCATGGAATGTCAAATGAAAACATTAAAACATAGTGAGAATTTATCCAAACAAAAAATTGAAGAATTAGAAAAAATGATTCAAGAAAATGATCGTAAATTCAATGAAACAAATTTCAAATTAAATGACACACAAAATGAATTAGATTTAAAATTAAAACAAATTGAAACTTTGAAAAATCAATTGAAAATTTTAGAAAATGAAACGAATAACAAAGAAAATTTATCAAAGATAAAAATTGAGGGATTGGAACGAAATATTCAAGAATTTGAACATAATATTAACGAAATAAGTACCAAATTGAAATTCACAGAAAATGAATTGGAATTGAAACGTAGTCAAATTAATACTATGGAAATTAACTTAAGAAATGAGACAACAAAAATTGAAACTTTATCGAAAGTAAAAATTGAAGAATTGGAACAAACTATAGAGAAAATTGAAAAGAGTTTCAAAGAATCGAGTACGACATTAGAAAAAACGCAAAATGAATTGAAATTGAAATGTGTACAAATTGAAACTTTGGAAAATGAATTGAAAAATTTACGGGAGGAAACAAATAAAATTGAGAATTTATCTAAAGATAGAATTGAAAAATTAACACAAAACATTCAAGAAATTGAACACAATTTCAATGAAATAAGTTCTAAATTGAGAGACAAAGAAAAGGACTTAGAATTGAAATGTATTCAAATTGAAACAATGGAATGTGAAATAAGAAATCTAAAAGAAGATAATACTTCATCCAAAGAGAAAATTGATGATTTGCTACGAAATGTTCAAGAAAAGGAGCATGCTTTCAATGAAATAAGTGGCAAATTAAAAGCCACAGAACTTGAATTGGAATTGAAACGTAAAGAAATGGAAACCATAGAAAATACGTTACATGAAGAAAAAAATTCATCTAAAATAAAAATTGAAGAATTGCAACGATCCATTAAAGAAATCGAAAACAATTTCAATGAAAAAAGTTCTAAATTAAATAGCACAGAAAGTGAGTTAAATTTGAAATTAGCTCAAATTGAATCTTTGGAACGTGAAATAAAAACATTACAAGATGAGAAAAATGAAGCGATTGAAAATTTAGAAAGTAAAAGTGCATCTTTTGAAGATGAATTACGTTCTCAAATTGAATCTTTTGAAAATAAATTAATTCACACAGAAAGTGAATTAAATTTGAAATTAGCTCAAATTGAATCTTTACAACGTGAATTAAAAACATTACAAGATGAGAAAAATGTAGCAATAACTGAATTACGTTCTCAAATTGAATTTTTGGAAAATGAATTAAAAGCAAAAGTGAACCAATTCGAAGAAATAATGAAAGAGAAAGACCAATGTTATAAAAACCTCGAACGTAAAAGTGTGAATAATTTAGCTATGGTCGAAGTTTTAAATAAACAAGTTATGAAACTTCAACCAATGATCGATGAAAAAGATGGTGAAATTGTTTCATTATCTCGACAGTTAGAAGAAAGCAAGAACATGTTGAAACAAGATAAATTGTTGCTTCGAGATCAAGAGAAGAAATTGAACGAATATAATTCAATATGTGATTCAAAATCGGCGTTTATTAATAAACTTGAAAGTCAATTGTCACATTTAGGGAAAAATTTTAAAGAATCTGAATCTCGATTATCCGAAAAAAATAAAACAATCAATAATTTAGAAATAATTATATCAAATTATGACACAGAAATTACCGATTTAAAACGTCAACTCGATGAAAACGATCGTCATATTATGAATTTGAATGTACATGAAGAGGAATTAATTCGTGAGTACGAAAAAGAAATCAATCAATGTAACGCAACAATTAAAACATTAAAATCGTCGATTGTCGAGCTTGAAAATTTAATCAAACAGTCACAGTCTGAAAAAGATCAATTTTCACAAAATAATCAGTCAATGATAGCAAACTTCGAACAATTAGAAAATGAGAAAACTGCATTAAATGATGAGCTTCGAGTACAAAAGAAAAATTTGGAAAATTTACAAGATAAATTTGATTTAATGTGTCTCGATTGCAATTCAATAAAAGAAGCAAATGAAAAATTGTTAAAAGAAAATAAAAATTTAGCAACACAAATAACCGAAATGGAAACGAAAAATGTGGAATTGAACAACGAATTATGTAAATTTAAAATAGAAAGTGGTGATTTCCTAAATGGAAAATTAGAATTGATGACTCAATTAGAAAAAGTTCAAGAAAGTTTAACTCAACAACTAGAAGTGAATAAACAGTTGAATACTGAGAAATTGTCAAAGATAAACGAACTTAGTGATAGTAAAAAATTATATCACGATTTGTTAGTCGATAAAGAAAAATTAACACAAAACTTTACGGAAAAATTAGAAAATTTCGAATATGAAAAGAAAAATTTAAACATCAAAATAAATGAAGTTGAGTTAAATTACCAACAATTAACGCATGAAAATATTCTTTTAATGGAAAAAATAACAAATTTACAAAGTGAAATTGAATCATTTCAACTTGAAAAAGAAAATTACTCTAAAGCAATTTCACAACTAGAAAAAGAAATCGATTTAGAGAAAAATTTGAATAAAGTATTAATTGGAGAGAAAGAAAAATTATCGAAAACAATTACCGAACTGGAAGATAAAATAAATGCAGGATTAACAGCAACAAATGAATGTAGAATTGAAGAGTTACTCTTGAAACAACAACAATTGAAGGATGAATTGCAGGAACGTGAAAATAAGTTTCTAGAACTTGAAAAAGAATTTAATAAAGCTTCTGGACAATTATCAACTAATGCAGAAAAAATTACTTCACTTAAAGCTGATTATGAAGTTGTAGTTACCGAAAAAGAACTGTATCGTAAAGATTTAATGGAAATGCAATCACAAATTAAAAACATTGTTGAAGAAAAATCTCGTTTAAAAGAAGAAAATAAACAACTTGAAAAAACGGTTGATGAATTGAAAATGAAACATGCTCAATTTTCAGAATTTAACGATTTAGGTAATGAAAATACGGAATTACAAGCTCAAATTTCAAGGATACACGAACAAAATGAAGTGTTAACAAGACAATATGAATCGGTGAAACTTGAATTAAATGAAAGTCAAGAGTTTACTAAAAAAATAATCGCCGATAACGATAATTTAGTTGAAAAGAAATCGGAAATTGAAAATAAAAATATGGAGCTAAACAATGAATTACTTCAAACTAAAAAAGAGTTATTAATCGTTAAAGAAACTTGTTGTGATCTAGAAAATCGTTATAAATCATTTATGGATGAAAATGAATTGAAAATAAAACAACTAGAAGAACAGGTCCAATTTAATAAACTGAAATCGGATGATTTTAAAAAACAGTATGAACAATCCCAAAAGGATTTAGAAATGTTACAAGAATCCACAAATACTGAAAAAAAACATTATGAAGTATTAATCAATGAAAAAGAACAAAAAATTAAAGAATTAACCGACGATTTACAACGATACAAAGATCGAATTGATCTAATCGAGTTAGAAAAAATGAAAAATCAAGATAAGTGCACGGATATTGAAAACAAATACATAGAAAAGTTAACAAATCAAGAAAAGCTGACTGAAAAATTACAGCGTATTGAAATCGAGAAAAATGAAAATGAGAAAGTTATTGATAAAAAAGACCGATTTATCAAAGATCTAGAAATGATTACAAGTACTTTAAAAGAAGAACATTCAAAATTAGCGGAAAAAAATGTGATGTTAATCAAGGAAATTGATATATTAAAAAGTACATTAACCACCATACAAAATGAAAATAAAACATTATCTGAGAATCTGGAAAACTCCCAACAGAAAACTAAAAAACTTGTATCTGAAAAGGAAAAAGAGTTAGAAGATGCACAGAAGAAATACAAAACGTTAGAGAATAAGTTATTAGAAATCGAAAACGATAAAATGAAAATTGTGGTGGAAAAACAGCAAGTTACCGATGAATTATTAAACGTGAAAACAAGCCGAGATCAATTGTTAACAAAACACACTGATATGTCGAATCAATTGACGGAATATATTCATAAAAATTTCGAATTGGGTAAGCAAATTGAAAAATTGGAACAACATATTAATTACGAGAAAGATTCACGTTCAGAAATTCAACAAATGCTACGCAAACAAACAGATATCTCAGAAAAATCACAAGAATATGTAAAATTAAATGTTGAATTACAGAAAAAAATTGAAAATTTAGAGAAACTGTTGCGTATTGAAAGTGAGAATGCAATGAAAAATGAAAAAGCCATCAAAGATCAAATTAAAACTGCAGAAAAAGAGCAGCGTGAATTGCAATCACAAATTGATCATTTAAATCACGAAAATGCTGTGTTGAAAACTGAAAAAGAAAATTTGAAAATAGAATATTTAAGTCCACGCCCAGAATTAATTAAATTACGAGAAGCTTACGAACAAGTTGTTAAAGAAAATTCACTATTACAATATGAGTTGCAATCGGTGCGAAAATTAATGGCAGAAAAAGAATCACAGCTAAATGAGAGTGAAAAATTAAAAGATGCATACGAAAAAATTTTTAAAGAAGGTGATACGTTAAAAACGGAACTGGATATAATGAAAGAAAAGCGGCTACGTGATAAAGAAGAGTATAAAATCCGTATGGAGCAAAGTACGAAATTAAATGAGGAGAAAATGCGAGAATTGCGTATTGATTATGATGTTAAATTGGAAAAGATGAAAAATCGAATGAAACAATTATATGCCGAAGAAATTGCTAAATCTGAAAAGAAAAAAGAAGCTGAACATGAAAAATTGTGTAAATCTTACCAAAAAAAGGTAAATATTGTTTGCTTTATACTTGAAGTTCCGATTTAAATAAATTTAAAATGTTGCAATTATTTTTTCAGATTCAAGAGTATGAAGATTATATTAAAGAATTACAAACACAAATGTGGACAGTTGGTGATAAATTTTTGGGTGAACAACAGAGTAAAGAACGGATAAATAAGCAGCTAAATGATGCTATGAAAAGGAATAGTCAAATTCAATCGTCACGGCACGATGATAATCTATTAAGTTGTCCATCACATGAATCCTTACAAAATGTCGGAAGGGAATCAATTATCTTCCGTGAGAAAACGACTGTACCATTGGATGCCTTGTTTGCTACACAATCAAGAGATTCGTTTAATCCTACTAAGGTAAAGTATTTTGTTATTAGTTTTTCTAATAAATTTGGTAGTTTTTTACGTTACATTTACAGAGTATTTACATTCACAGAAATTATTATTATTTTTTAATTATTTAAAAAACTTCGGAATTTTTTCGTTGGTCAGACTGTTTTTTCGTTTTTATTTTCTCGATTAATTCGATTTAATTTCCAGCCAGAAAAACGTGATTCCTACTTATCGATTGGTAATGACAAATCCAAAAGACCCGTATCATTTATTGTTTCACTACCATCAAAAAGTGGCAGAGAGAAAAAGGCGAATCGTGTTGGACCTATTGAGCAAGAATTTAAAGAACCAAATAACGACCAACCAATGCGTGGCAAGAGATTACCACGTAATAGTGTTCCAGCAACACTTGGTGGTGGACAAGGTTTACACATGGAAGATGAAGAAGTAGAAATGTTTAATACAAACTATTTAAGTGATTTACAATCAGGTCGATGCTCTGTCGCATCCGCGCGTCCATCTTCGCCTACGAAAGGTAGTAGCAAAACAGATAAATCACGTTTATCTGAATTACAAGTACGTAATTCGTTATGTCCACCACATTTGAAATCATCATACCCGGCTGAAACACAATTTCATAGCCCGTCCAAATTTAAGGAAGATGATCTAAAGGTATGTGTGATGGCGACAGCTTATTTGTGAGGGGGAAGACGCATCGCTTTCATTAAAAAAATGATAAAAATAAAATATCGCAGAATAACAGTGAAGTAACGTACACAATTATTTTGAGTCTTGTAATTTTTTCGCAAAAAAGAAAGAAAACAATGCGTCTTCTGTTGGGAACGTAAACTAATTTTATTTTTCGTCAAAATTTATCTGTTTCAAACGACGGAAAGCTAAGGTTGCCTAAAAAGTTATTTGATAAGACTTTGTTATACCATGTATATATGAAATATACATAGTATTATAAGTTTAGTCCCAAGTTTGTAACGCCTAAAAATATTGATGCTACAAAAAAAAAATTGGTATAGGTGTTCATAAAATCACCTAATTAATCCATTTCCGGTTGTCCGTCCGTCCGGCCGTCCGGCTGTCCGGCCGTCCGTCCGTCTGTGGTCACGATTACTCAAAAACGAAAAGAGATATCAAGCTGAAATTTTTACAGCGTACTCAGGACGTAAAAAGTGAGGTCAAGTTCGTAAATGAGCAACATGGGTCAATTGGGTCATGGGTCCGTAGTACCCATCTTGTAAACCGTTAGAGATAGAATAAAAGTTTAAATGTAAAAAATGTTCCTTACAAAAAAATAAACAACTTTTGTTTGAAACATTTTTTTGTAAACATCACTGTTTACCCACGAGGGCGTTAATTAGGTACAAATTTTATAGTATGTATTAATATCAAAGTGAGTATCTTTTGTTATTTACGTGGCGTCAAAAAAACAAACGAGTGCGCATCAACACTTGCGCATTATATGAGAATATCAGTTAAATATGTCATATATGTATGTATGTGAAATGTGACAGAGTTATCAACACTGCCTATACATGGTATTTCAACAATTAACTCAGTCAATTGTTTGTTTTCACTTGTTTCACTATAAAATTTGAAAAGATTAACGACTGTCAGCTGTATTGGATTAATTCTGTTAACGCATGCGTATGGTGTATAAAGAGCGATTTTATCCATTTCTGTTTTTGAATTGTATTTGGTTATTTTGCAATGTCTTCCTAGCTTCAAATTAATTACTGCTATTTTTAAGGCGTTTTAATTAAAGAGGGTATCTCTTTAGTACAATAAAATTAAATATCTATAAGGAAAAAACCGTTGCACCTTTCTTTGGCACAGTGTATTATTAAGTTCTAACAACTTAAAGTCGACTATACTCAGGATGGGGGAACTTAAGCCCCCAAAAGGAGCGGGGATTAAAAACTAAATTTTTTACAAACAACAAAAAAACTATGCCCAAATAAAAAAAATTCAAATAATTGTAGCTGATCTAATTGTGCATAATTTCGTTTTATGTTAGACTTTCTAGCCTTAAAATTGACAGAAATATGCTAATTTTAAAATCGTACATTTTTTTGCTCATTTAGTTAAATTTTCTGCAGTCAACTTAAAAATTTATAACTATAACTTAAAATATTTTGAAGGGAAGGGTTTAAATTTTTTACTGATGCTATTTTTAAAATATTATAATTCATCATAATAAATACTGAAAAAAATTAATTTGAAACAAAAATTCTTGCCGATTTTGTAAAAAAAAAATGGTTATTTTTTTAAATCTCCCAAATAGAATTTTAAGCCCCTTGACTAGTCGATTTTTCGGTATGAAATTGTTACATCTTTGCCAAATTTCAAAGATGCAACACTTTTTTCCTTATTACCATGATATTTTATATAATTTTATTGTACTACTTTAAAATATTAGTAGTTTCGTATTGTTAACTGGATATTTTAGCTATGAATTTTTAGGGGTATATAACGAGGGAGAAAATTATGAATTTTGAAATTTCGATCATATTTCAAAATTCAAATTATTATTATTGGTGTTTGAATTTAATTTTACAGACTGGAAACGTACATTTAGATGACAGTTTAAACACATGTCTGTTACCTGATGAAAAACCACGGCGTAAAGAAAGTACCTTTTATAAAAAACCAGGACCGTCCACACCTAGTAAACGCAGTTCTTTTCAAGTTAGTATTGTGTTTTTTGTATTGTTGAATCAATTAAAAATAGTTTGCACTTCTATGATGATACGCGGCTTGAAATTTAAAATAGGCCTTTTCATTTATTTGCCATTGTTTCGGATAGTTTTCGAAAAACTATTCAAGTAACGAAAAAAAATATCTTTTACATTTATCAAACACCGCTCTTTGACAAAGACAGAAGATATGTGAAATATCTTACAGTTTTCTGACATATGTCCGAAACAAACAAAAAAAACATTTTTTTTAAATGAAAAAAATATGATCTTCAATCAAAAATTTGTATTGGCAAGGAGCATAGTAGATGGAAGGTGACAGCTGAATCGACCGTAGCGCTGTCATCTTAAAAAATTTACAATAAATCATGCTTTTTATTTAAAATGTGATTACTTACATGTAAATGGTATAGGAAATGTCAAATTAAAATTATTGAAAAATAACAATTAATTAAACTTGTTGCATTAGAAATTGTGAAAATAAGAGACATGTAAATTAACATAATTTACTTATTTAAATTTGTTAAAAAATATTAAATTTTCAATGTAAACCTTACATGCAATAAATAGAATTATATTTCCATCCATACCGTTATATTAATAAAGTAGCGTATCATAACAATGGAAAACGTCTGATATAAAACTCATGCATAGTGCCAATACAAGAAATGAAAACTATTTTTAAGTTTGCATGTCAGTTTTTTATTTTTATTTTAGATGTTATAGTATTTACTGATAAACATTTGGGAACCTTAAATAAGGAAGGATATAGTATAAGAGACGGTATAAGGTCAAACTTCACCCATCTGATAACCAGAAGAGGCATATTTTTTATGAAATTTTATTGATTGATAAACGCGCCTAAGAGCGTTGTCTATCGAAAAGTGTTCATTGCTATTTTTAATTAAATTAATTCATTTTTTGTATAAAGATTTTATCTTATTTAAATTATTTGTATTCTGATACTAATTTCCATTGGTTAACAAATCGGTGTAGCTGCCTATATTACTTATATTACTAGACTTACGGTACGAACAGGAGATAATACCGTTTCCGGTACTACTATGGATATTTGTAAAGTTGTAGATTTAACACAATTTATTTTTTAAATAAATTTTATTCGTTTCTGTCTATTTTTCTAATATCTACTTCGAAAATTTATAATTTGTAGTTTTTCTTCTTACTGTGTAAATGTTTTACCTGTAAGTTAAATGTTTGCAATCCATTTCGCGGTGATAGAATTAGGGTAGATTCTAAAATATACAATTCAATTAGTTTATATGATTATATGGGTGATGGAAGTGGGGGCTATGTGGACATGTCTTTTTTTAGTTTAGAATATTTTTAAATGTGGACCGTAAGGAAAAAAAAGGTGAAACTAAGCAATCGACTAATAAAAAAAAATTTTGTATACCTTTCAGGCTTCCACTAACGGCAAAATAAAACCGTAACGGTAAGAGATTCAAAAAATTAAATTTTGAACAAAATCTATCACCGCGAATAATGAGTTTTTTTTTTTAAATTTTCAAATTTTGTGTGCTACGAATAGATTGCGCGATATAGCGTAAAAACTATCCGCACCCCTATTTACAAGATTACAGCTGCGGGACAAAGGTTACGACCCCACAAATGTGGATTTAACTTTACATTATCCCCCTCTTGACAACCACAAAATAAAATTGCGTCCTCTGACTTCTGCAACCCAGAATATAACTTTCAATTGACTAAATTTGATTTGTATAAGCAGTCATTTCAAAACGGCTGGAAATTTGAGAGGCTGTGATGTTGAAAATATAACTCTACTACGAAAATTTTCACAGTGGGGAACTTCTCTATCTGAAAATTTTTAATCGCAAGCTTAAAATTGATGTATTGTCATTAAGTACAAATATGGGCGATATAACGATTTTCAGGGTGCCGTACGACGGGCAAAACTGTTTATTGATTTGTTGCATTTATTTTATTCAATTATATTATTGGAATATCGTCTTAATTGAAGTTTTCTAGTACCCTGAGAGTCTCTGTATATGAAAAATTTCGTAAAGGAAACTGTTAAATATAACATCTATGCCCCTTTTGAATCTAGATTCCGGAAATTTAAAACAGTAATGTATTTTGTAAATTTCGACTAAATTTTTCTTGAATATTTTTCAGGGAAGTGAATCACGTGACGTATTACGTGAACAAAATAAAAGCAGCGAGCAAAGTAATACATTAAATAATCGTAAAACATCAACTCCAAATCGTTTAATTAAAGCATTATTCTCATCATCAAATCGTAGTCAATCACTACGTTCTGCCGATACAGAGGTGCGTACAACCATACAAACAAAATATTTATTAAATAAGAATTTTACTAAATTACGGGGTAAATGTATACAACCATTTTTTCATTCATTTTCCTCATTACTTATTAATCAACAACCAACAGAAACTGCTACAGTTCAAAATAATTATTCCACATCGAATGACGATAAACAAACTGATACGGAATTATCTATGGACGCATATATCTATGACTTTATTATGTCAAATGTTTATTTATGGTTACCAGTTTGTGCCGTAGTGTTGACATATTTATTATTTATTGTTATTTGTAACATTGAAATTAGTATTATTAATTTAAACTTCTAACTAGTCATTATTACTAAAATACACAAAAATGGTGTCTACTATTAATCTAGATTCCTAACTCCGACCACATGTTCGGAGGTAAATACTTCTAAGCTTGCGGCGGATACATATGCTTTTGTTTTGTTTTGTTCGTAGTTGTTCAACGTCCGTGTTGCTACTAATATGCGATTTTAGAAATGGAGGTGACTCACAAAATAAAATAAAATAATTAAATACCGTAAATTGACTGAGCAAATTCTGCTGATTTATAAAGCGTAATTTAATTCATAAATCAATAACATTTTCCCAGATAAAAATTGACTACGTTTTAAATTTAAATTTTTTAATTTTAAATATTAAATTTGTTGAAAATAACGTGTTTCATTAGTAAAAGTAGATGAACATGTAAAAAAAACCGGGTGTATTGTTTGAAAAAATTTTCACAAACAGTCGTATGATATAAGTTTAGTAGGCGCGCCCGTACAGTACGATTTTGACAAATTTTATTGAATAAAAATGAAACGGGGCAGATGAGCTTTTAATTTTACATTCGTTGGAATGATGGATTCATGCTACAAGCGTTTTAATGTTCACAACAATTTTTAATAGAAAAATTCGTGTATCTAATCTTCGGTAGTAGTGTGCTCAAATTAAACTTTTTGAATTTTTGAGTTCTATGCAAAAATTGACTCCATTTTTTGTTAATTTGATAGGGAAATAATGCTCATTTTTAACGCGGTACAAGTCCTAATTTATGATGGCTAGCAGACAAAAAAAATCAAGAAATAATTCCTGATTTAATTAATGACTTTTTGTTAAAATTCAGAGGGAATGAATATATTTAGATTTTTTAATAAAAAATATTTCATGAAATCTTCATGGTATGTATTCTGCCTGGGTTGTTGTTATGGATCTAGGTTGAAGGTAGACATTTGTGTAGCCAAAGAAAAAAAACCACCTAGACCAAAGTAATGCTGTACTATTCTAAAGAATTTTTTAAGAAGTAACTATAAGATTTAAATTTTTCAAATTTTTTATTTTATTTATCGAAATTTTTTATGAGTGATATTTGTATTAAAGTTTTAGTTAATTGAAATGATACTTAGACGTGAAACAGTGTGGTGAAAAATGAACTAAAATATATTTATAATTTTTAATTATTAAGAACTTCAAATTTTTTTGAATTGCTCTTTTATTGAAATTTTTTAAAGTACACTATTGATATTGATCGATAATTTTTAGTACAATAATATGTTGATTTTAGTAATTCTGAAGTTCCAATTAATAACCGTAATTCCATAAGCGCTACAATTTGTGGGAATTTAATTTCGATTTATATTGTCTTTGTGGTTTGTTTTAAACGAACTTTGCGTCTATAACAGACCGCAAATACAACAATTATACGTAAAATATAGTTAATTTATCCTCATGATAACCAGCCACTTAGTTGTTTTTTACAACTTTTGTACCAAGTATGGGACATTCAATTTTCATTTTAGATGACGAAAAATCACAACCTATAATATTTTATCCCATATACGAGAAATTTTGAAAAACTTTATAAACTTTCAAATTACCAGGTAGTTATAAAATTCAACCTAAAATTTAAGAAAAAAAAAGTTTTCAATCTATCAATTGGGCTCAACGGTTGTAAAATATTTTGTCCCATATATGGGACAAAATTTATCATGAGGTTACAGATTTAGGCGATCAAATGAAAACCAGTTCAGGCGTATTATAACTGTTGTTTATGGGCAATTTTAGAAAATATGATTTATTTATCTACTTTACTTGAAACATTCATAAATGAGAATAGGAAATATTCATGATTTTTTTTTTGCTTTAATGAAAGCTCATTCATGTAACAAACAGATAACAGTCATCAAAGATTTGTATTTCTTTCTAGCAAAAAAGAATTTAACATGTAGTTGTTATGGCAAACATAGTTTATGAAGTCATGTGTCCGATTTCTCTGTTTAATATCTGTCTAATTAGTAGTTTCAAATGTTTATAGAATTTATATTTCTTGGCCGATTTTAATTTTATTTTCACTTTTTCTCATCTCGTTTATAATATTTTCATATTTTGTTAAAAAACCTGAAAAAACATTTCATGAATATTCCCTATTGATTTGCGTAAGGTAAATACATAAAGTATTGAATTTCTTCATTTACAACGTACTATGGCTTTGTTGAAAAATAAAATTGTCAATAGTGTATTCAAAAAAGGAATAAAAAGTACACTAACTCGAAGGTAATTTTATATTTTTATTCGCGTAAAACAAGTTTCCCTTTAAATATTAACAAATTAACTATTTTATCAATACAAACAACAATAATTTGTTTACATTTTGAGAGGGTAACTATTTTTGCAGTGGTGTAACAATAGAGCGACAGGAATGGAGATAAAATTGAGTCCTTCTCTATAATGTTACGTCAATGTTTTACTATGTTTTATATTGCCTATTATTTTGTTGAAAAATACTTTTATAATAAAATAGAGAATGAAAATAAATTTTATTAATTTTGGCAGAATGTATATTTTTTTAAAAAGCTTCAGATGAATTGTAATTGTGTCCTCATTTTTTTTTGAAAAAATTAATTTCTTGTTACCTTTTTTTTAGCATTTAGAAAAGAAAATTTTGAATGTAATATTATTTCTATCTTGCTATGAACAGAATTTAAATGCAGCATTTGAAAAAGCATTGACACATTGAAAATTCCTCTTAATAATTATTATAAAAATTTTTATTAGATGGGGAGACTTTTAGCTCGGGCTATATACTTAACGTTTTTGTTTTTCAAATTTTTATTCGATCCTAGAGGAGGCGGAATAATTTTTCGATAATTCGTTTATAAATATTGAAAATGAACAGGTTTCAAGATTTTCGCAAATTATTTTTATTAAGTTTCAGAGTTCAAATAGAAGTAATGAAGGGAGAAATTTGATAAAGATAGTTCGTGAAAATCCTGAAGTTTTAATATTTGTAATCGATTTAACGACTCAACGACTTAATGTCTTAACGAATAAAAATGCTTGCAAAATCTTAAGTATATAGCCTGTTTTTTTGTTTTTGAATACTTTCACACTGTTTCTTTGTCTAATAAAAAAAAAAGAGTAAAATTTTGAATGATTTCAAATATTTCGAAACATCATTTATAATTTTACTTGAAAAATTCGATAAAAATTATTAAAAAATATTACTAATTTAAAATTTAATGTGTTAAGGTAACATTTTTGCATCGTCACGGACAAAGAGATGGTGAAGAAAGTTCACGAATTTCAAAAAGGACAAAAAAATTATTTTGTTTTTAGCTCGAGTTTTTTACTTTTTATAAAGTTTTTTTATTGTTTAATTTTATATGTATACATATTTATTATTTTTTAAATATTTTATTTATATTTTTACTTCGGTCATTCGTAATTAAAAAAAAAATAATAATAATAATAATAAATGCAAATTTTAAGGCTTTATATATTTCAAGGCCGTATTCAGAGTTAAATTGAGCAAGTTATCAGGGATTTTTTAGCATCCACAAAAATTTTTGTGCTAAAAAAATGTAAAAAAATTTAAATCAAGCAGATTCTCCTATACCCTAATAATCCTGGCTGCGGTCCTGGTATTAATTCTGTATACAAAACAAACAATTTAAAAAATTTGTTTAGGCAAACATGTAAATAACATCTACATCATCCATCATTTTTTTCCTAGAATAAACGCTGCGAAAATCTTGTAGCCGAAAATATTGTGCTTGTTTTTAAAATCTATAGCAATTAACGAAACTTTTTTTGAAGTTGCTCCTGAGAAGTTGTGGTGGTATAAAAAAAATTGTTAAAAATTTTAAAAATTAGCCCAATAATTTAGCTATCTACAGTAGAAAAATTGGGGAATTTTAAAAATATAAATTCAACCAATTAATAAAATTTCTTTGGTTTTGTTTGTAATTTTTGGCTCCTTTTATCCTTTGATGTTTAATCAGAGAGTATTAGAGATTGGAAGATAAGCCTTATATACCGTCAATATATGTCATCTGTCGAGTCATACACAAGACCATATGCTAATAAAGTTTAGTGTATGACCCGGTAGAGTGATCTTCTAGGATTGTTAATCTTCGACTCTTTATTTCTCTCTGGCGTAATAAAATTTCTTCTTTCGTTTTCTTCAAATTTTCGTGTTTTAATTGTTTGAATTTATTTTTCTTTTACAGAACCAGCCAGTAACGACGCCACGGACTCGGCGTTACAATATTTTTCGTAAACAGCGTTAAATTTTTTCGCCCGTCATACTTTATTTATTTTATTTTCATGTTTGTTTTGTATAAAGTTAAAAAGAAATTTTAATAACTTAATAGTTTAGTTTTAAAAACATATTTAAGAGCAACTTTTAAGTACATAAAAGTTAATTTAAGTACAAAATAATTGTAAATTTTAAAATTTCGACAAAAGAAATTATTTTTATGAAGCAATTACTTGATTTACTTTCTTTTTTTGGAAATGCCACATCATTTAATTGTTTTGTGTTGTCTACGAATTATAACAATTTCAAAAAAGTGAGATTCGATAAAAATCGAAATGTATAAATAATTGTTAGATTTTTACTTTTAGATATGTTTTTTTTGTCTAGTATAAGATAGTTTTGTTTAATGAATACTAAAAACTTGTTGTGTAAGTCTATTTTTGTTTTAACAGTCTTATAATTTTATAATAAACTGCTTGATTTAAAATTTGAAGTTGTTTTAAATTTTAACGAAAAAAGATTCAATATAGTGTTGGTACCACAATATACTAGATACAGTTTGGCTTCGATAATCAGCTAACGACCACAATAATATTCGATAAGGTGATTTCGTTTCAGAACGTAAAATAATACGTCTAGCCTTCATAAACGAATACACATCAGAGAAAAATATTTTACGTGTGAAGATTTGTGATGATCAAGCATTTGCGTCAAAATTTCAAATACTTAGACACAAACAAATCCATACGGCAGAAAAACAATTTGCATGCGATGTTTGTGATAAAAAATTCATCCATAAACGAGCTCATACGGGAGAAAAAATTTTATTCATGTGAAATTTCTAATAAAAAATATGCAATAAGCAATTTACTTAAACATAAACGAACTCATACAGGGAAAAAGCCGTATTCGTGTTATATTTTTAAGAAAACATTCTCCCAAAAATACAGCTTAATTAAACAGGAAAAAAATGAAACTCTGTCATTTTTGAAGTTAGAAATGTAAAACTTTATATATGAGCTCCTGGTTTGAGACAAAAGTTTATTTTACTTTTTTCATAAAAATCCATTTTTTAAGGTCAAATGGATGAAACATCTTCAAAAAGTTTGCGAAAATTGTTATTGAGTTTGTTTTTTTTGTCCGTTTAGTGGAAAACCGGTATTACATTCTGAGTAGTGTTTCATGTACTTAAAATGCTTATGCACTCACAGAGTTAAGTCTGTGACTAATATACAGGTACCAGGTGGGAAAGGTAAGTAAATAGTCATTTTACTTAAATTTGTATGGCTAATTTGTATATATGTTTTGTAAAATTATCACTAGTAGTATCCAGTGTTGCCAGACACTTTCCGCTCGCGACAATTTCTGACAGACGCTTTAAAACGCAGAAAAAAATGACTGAATTTCTTATATGCTTGATTTTTATATATGTTAATCAGACAACTTTTACAAAACTATATTTCGCCAGGCAGATTAATTGCGAAGACCAACATTCACCCACACGTAAGGAATAGTCAGCTGTTAGTATGAGCGCTATGCGTTTTAGAGCGAGTGAGTCATTTATGGCGATCGATTTCTCATTTCGGTCATTTCTCCTCAGTCTGTTCTTAAGGTTGCCCGGCTGTTTGAGCAAGTATGCTGAACGTTCATTTTTTTTTTTTGCGGTAGATGATAGTTCAAAGTCTCTTGATTACAATAAACACAGTTTCAGGGCCCCTTGCGGGGCAAAATTTTGAATTATTTCATTTTATAAATTGTGATATTTAACACAGTACCTTATGGAAGAACTCACAATAATAATTGTACAAAATCGGTTGAAAATAAGAGATCACAGCGGTTTTGTTGAGATTTTAAGATTATTTTACAATGTTCAGGGTTCGATAGCAGGCAAGGTCGATGCAGAAATTCTTAATAAACAATTTTTTTTTACTCGTCTCAATCAGATCAACAAAAGCAGAGATATTAAAAAAAACATACTTACAAGCGCGAATTTTGCGTGCAGAAATTCGCACAGATCGCCCCGGTACCAAAAAAAACTTTTCTGTATTTTTTACAACAAAAGAAACCTAGTAAAAAAAAATTAGCCATTTACAAAAATTTTTAAAATTTTTTTATCAAAATCCAATAGATTTACTCAAATATTTTATTTAAAATTGCCTTGGCGCTCGTACATCCTTAAATGAAGAGCAGACGGTAAAAGTTGTTCTGTTTTATTTACTATATGCATTAATGCGTTATGGATGTTATTTTATACATTACTGGCTTTTATCCGCGGCTCCGCGTGCGTTTTTGTCTGCAAATAACTGGCAAGATTTTTAAAAAGTGAAATAATATGAAAATTTTTTTTATTGCCTGAAAGGTGACATAAAAATGGAAGAGGCCATAAATTGTATCTTTCATGTTTTATGAAATGTCAATCAGTTTTCAACTTTTTTTAAATGTAGAAAGTATGTCTGATAACCTTGAGTGACAGATGTCCATAAGTTGTCTTCTTCACCTTTACTGGAGTAAATCTAAGCAAAAAAAGGCTGTTATATGGATTAAAAGTTCGAGCAACGAAACTTTGGGGTTTTTCTTTTCACATCAAAATAAGTATTTTTTGAAATTTTTTACTTTCCCGGAGTGGTGCAACATGTTTAAAAAACAAAATGGCGTCAAAAATGAAATTTTTTTCAGAAATTTTATCATTTTTATTTTATATTCGCAAAAGGAGGCATCGGTGCATATCCAAATTTGGTAGGTTTGTAGTACATGTTAAGAACAACTCCTCATAATTTTTTGGTGGGGTTTCGTCCCTTCCCCTCCCAGTTATATATATATGTATACATACATATGGTAAAACAGTTCATTTGACTATAACTTGAAAAATATTCGATTGATTTTAATGAAACTAATATCAATGGTAGGTTTTATTGCTTACAACTTTCGGTTTAAATTTTAGCGAAATCCGTTAAATAGTTCGGCCAAAATTTCCAATTTAGGGAATTGTTTAAAATGGCTGCCATTTTATGCCATTTTGTCCTACGAGGTTAATTTTTTTTTTAAATTGTAGCATTTTTTATTATCTTTCGATTTTATAATAAGTGGCTTACCCGTAAAATGACTCCTTGATCCATATTTTTGCGAAAAACGGAAAATTTAGCACTTTCTGGAAATAATTGTTTGGGGGGTGTATGGACTGGCTTTGGGGGGTGTTTTTTGCTTTGGCATGAGAAAACTATTTTTAAAAGAGGTCTATATGGTTTAAAGCAAAATTTTTAAGTTTTAACCCCCGCGCTGTAAGGGGGAAGGGGTGTATGAAATAAATGTGTCTTAAAAGATTTTAAAAAGAGGTCAAAATAGTTTAAAATGCTAAAGTAACCCAAAATTTTAGATGCTTTTATTAATATAGCACTTTTTACAACATCCACCCCTTCCCCTCCCGCTTTCATATTTTTTGCAAATTCAAAATTTTTATGACGTATAAAGAGGTTTTGGGGGTCGCTGATCTCCATACTACCATATGTATGTATACATATATATATAACTGGGAGGGGAAGGGACGAAACCCCACCAAAAAATTATGAGGAGTAGTTCTTAACATGTACTACAAACCTACCAAATTTGGATATGCACCGATGCCTCCTTTTGCGAATATAAAATAAAAATGATAAAATTTCTGAAAAAAATTTCATTTTTGACGCCATTTTGTTTTTTAAACATGTTGCACCACTCCGGGAAAGTAAAAAATTTCAAAAAATACTTATTTTGATATGAAAAGAAAAACCCCAAAGTTTCGTTGCTCGAACTTTTAATCCATACACAAGGCGTAATTTCACTCTACTACTTGGTTAATGAGATGTCAAAAAAAAAAAATTAATTAAAAATTAAAAAAAAAATATATCTTTATAAATTATAGCTCATGTGTGATTCTGATGTATGAGCTATATTGTACAGTTTCATTCAAATCTATTCGCTAGTTTTTGCGTGAAAGCGGAACAAATAAACATCCTTACCGTCACATTTATAATATATAGGGATAGGGACAGAGACTATATCAGTAACCGATATATTCTCTGGATAGGGATCTGTTGTTTATGGCTGCATAATATATGCATCATATCATTGACAGACTGTAAAAAATAGGTTATTTTTTTGTTACTATCTGACAGTCGAATAATCGAAAGACACATCACTTGGGACGAGGTATGCAATAGACCTTCTTGGTTAGTGCAGGAGTAGAACAAAAAAAGCAAAATTTAATTTTTCATAATTTATTTTTTAATGATACAAAAATAGTATATACATTAAATGAATAATTGGAATTCTAATAAATACAATATTTAAGAAAAAAATAACGAAATTCGAAACAAGATGGAAAATAATATTGAAAAAAAAAAACAGAAAATTCGACGAAAATACGTTTTAACAAAATTAATACTTACATCAATAGTGTATATAAATAATAAAAACAAAATTTGTTCACCCCGTAAAAAATGATTCTCTCCTTTTATAAATCAGTCGTTTGGATAAAATTTCCATGATAACGGAATTAACCTTGAAGATAAATTGCATCGCCAAAAGATTAATATATGGCATTCCTCCAGTGAGAGTTTAGTCCAATCTTAATTTGTAATTGAAAATGGCGAAGTTTTTTGCACCGGAGAATCCAAAATTGAAATCCTAGTAGTTGGTTAAAATTTGAGATCAAACTTGTTTGAGAAATATAATATAATTTAATACGCGTCGTTTTGAGTTTACAGAAAATTGAGGGGGGGGGGGGTGATGAGTTTTTCTTAAAAATAAAACCTTATAAATTATTTTTGAAAGTCAAAACCACTTGGTTGACTAGGATAATTGTGTTTTGGTTGAGCAATTAATAATGGACGTCTTTGTTGTAATGAAATGTTAACCTCTTCGGGTGAATGAAATACTTGACCGGATGGTCTAAATTGGACAGGAATGTGTGTTTCTGGACGTAATGTTGGTGCAAAATTGGTAGGTTGTGGTTGTTGGGGTGGCCGACGGAATTGTACTTGAACCTAAAAAAATTGCATAACATCAAAAGTATAATTTCATATAAAATCCATAATTTTAAAGCAGTTAGCATAAGCAAATTGCGTATTCACAAACAGCTGCAGCAGTGGTTAGCGTGTGTTTTTTGTGTTATTATCCTGTAGGATAAATTATTTAGTTGGTATGTCCAGTTTCTTGAGTTAGTCAGTCAATCATATGTAATTGTTGAGTAGTAGTTCTTTTATGTTGGAATATAGGCAATATTTAGTTAAAATTGTAATGTAAATTGCATAATAAATTAATCTTAACTGAATAGGTAGAGCTGCACTATTGTGGATTAAGTTTAATGTTGAACCATATGATAGTTTAATGTTGAACCTCTTCATAAGCGAGTTTTGTGTGATTAATCATAGCTTTTTAATTTCATACTTTTAATTTTTAGTATCTTTTGATGTCTATTCTTTCTTGGACTCACCTACTTGATTAATGCATTAAACTATCGTGCTAACTATGATGTTTCTGAGTTACGATTTATATGTTAACTAGCATGATACCTGCGCACTTTGTTGGGTTTAAAGTGAAGATCACCGCGTTATAGCCTTCATGTCCCTTGCTCTCACTTATTCCACTTCCATAACTCTCGAAATAGGGATAGGGATTGTTTTACATAAGTAAAAATATAGGTACAGTTTTCAATTTAAAAAGAAAAAGTAAGATAGTCATAATTCATTGACTATATCAAAAAAACCCTGGTTGTTGAATAGATGGCCCTAATTTGTTTTTTGTTTACCATTTTTACAGAAATCTGTAATGGCTTCTCTACTTTTAGAAAGTATAATTTTGGATTTCCCCGATTCGCTCTTGTATAATGCAATGAATAAACCGGAAAAAAGTTAGGAAATACCACCGATTATAATAAAACTTTTTTAACGCAGGATTCCAAGGAACATTCAGAAAAACCTAGTCTTAGGGGGCATAAAGTTCCAGCAGGGGGCATATGTGGCCGAAAAATTTTTGTAAAATGCTTATTTTGCCTTAAATTTGTTATCTAGTATATTTTTTTTTCAGAATATTACGAATCTGAGGTCACATTAAAGGAATTCTATCACGTATTCTGATAATCAAGCTATTTTTTGCCAAAAATTAATCTTTTTTCACAAAAAAAATTGATATTAAATTTTAGATTTACAAAATTATATCAAGGTATAAGAAGTTTCTAGAGACTATTTTCAGAAAAAATATTTATTTTCTGTCAAAAATGGTGCAATTTTCGGAAGATGTGGTAGAATCCTTATCCCCTATCCCCTAGAGCAGAGTTTAGATGATAAGTACTTAGTTTGCCAGTTTTGTGCCAAAAAGGGAAATTCTTGGCCCAAAATGGCACGATTTTCGGAGAACGTGATAGAAGCCGTGTAAGCCGACATCGGATTCGTAATTCAGCAACCAAAAATACCAACTAGATGACAATTTTAAGCCAAAATAAGCATTTCAAAAAAATGTTGGGCCAGAAATATTTTCCGTTAGGGCCCTATGCACCTCTATTACTAAGTTAAGTTGGCTGAATATTTCTTGGGTTCCTATATACACATTACAAAAAGCTCCTTAAAAATGGCGATGTTTCCCAACTTTTCCAATGCATCCCTTGCGGCTTATTAACGTTTTAACTTCGATCAACTTGTATCAGATGGTTGACTTCCATCATAACCTTAAATACTGGCACGCAAAATTTTGCCTCTGAGACCTCCCTCTGCCTTCGATACGCTCCGTCACATTTTTTGTAATACGCCTGAGTGCTCTCAAAATATTCGAAAGAAGACTACTAAAACTAATTTTTATTGTCATGTTAGATCAAAGAGGTACTCGTTAGTCTCTAATGAGTTAGGTTTGATCCAGTTAATCAACAATCAAGTAAGCATGCAGAGCACAATGCACTCACATGATGATTTTTACGCCTCAGTATGGCAAGAAAGGTATGATAAATTTAAAGCCCGCAGGTCAAATAAGTTGACGAAAGACGTGAAAGTAGCCAATCTTAGAAATTGGCACGAATTGGATCAAATCATTAATTTTCATGTCTTCATTGTTTGCAAAAAACGTATAGTAGAACGCTTCATAAGCTGAAGGTAGTGAAGGGTCAAATGAATTTAATTAACTGAAATAAAAATTTTCTTAAAGTTATTTTTTTAATAAGAAAATATACACATAATTTCAATTCTAAAATTATATAAAATTGAAACAAATTTTTCTATAATACTATATCAGTCTCTTTAGTGTGTGAAAAAGCAGCAAGCAAAAAATATTTCATTTATACAGCATAAAATATTTTAAATAAAAGCGTTAATTAGTAAAATATAAATTAAATTAGTAAAATTGTTAGTAAAATTAATTAATTAATTAATTGTGTTAATTTATTTTTTAATTTCTTGTTGTGAACTACGAAATGGTGTTAGTCCAAATGGGTATGGGATACCTACAGGTTGAGGTTGACGTCTTGGAGGTTGATATTCTTCCTCATCTGATTCTTGTTGTGGACCATAATTGTAATTTTCTGGATAGTATCGATCTGAATAACGGAGGGTAATATTTGGTTTGGATTCTGCTTCAGCAAGATTTAATGGTTTATATAAATATTCGTTGACAAAATGATATTCAGATGATTTTTGGCAGATATTGTCACCGCTGGGTGGCATACAAATTAAGTGAACCTGAAACAGAAGCGTTAATAGTGAATCCTGACGAAAGACATTCTAGTTACACTACTGGCAAAATTTTTGGTTGGTTCCTATAGTCTCATCAATAAATGTTTTTACTCGGGAGTCCTCAATAGCTGCTCCGATTTTGATGATTTTTTTTTCTTTTCAAAATGATTCTTTTTGCTAATTATTTTAAATCAGACATATTTCAGAGGGAAATAATCTGGAGGAGGAAAAGCCAATGTCTCGATTGATATATCGACTCCCAGTTTAAATCGGTAATGATAGAAGTTTGAAATTTCGAGAGGATGTTGATTTTATACTGTAGGTGTCAGTAGTAAATATGAGGTAATAGGAATTCAATATTATTGAAATCCATTCAAAATGAATGGGAAATAAAATAATTTAAATCTGATGAAAAAGATGCCATTAAATCTCAGGGTATCAGTTCCACAGGGTTTAAATTTATAAAACCCAATGAATTGACACAATTTTATACCTTGAAATAGATTGACCATACACCCAAAAAATTTCGATGTACCGAAATAATAATAAATGATCTTGATAAAAAAAATTAGTCATTTTATTTTCATGGAAAACTTAGTATTAAGCTAATAAGAATCTGGCTAAAACGATTCAACCAGGCCCTTGTTTTCAACTGGGCACTCATAGAAAGCGCCATAGAAAGCCTTGGGTTCCGCGCTCAACGGGGACCCCGAATTTATGAAGTATTAGACCTCAATCTAGTCTGGATTAGGTACACGATTCAATGACAAAATAATTGATTTTTATTTTCGAAATATGTCAGTAATGAAGAAAAGGCTGGTCTGGACATCCAAAAGATTAAAGATTCCTCTAAATGACTCTGATAACTATGGTTCTGAAATATGGTCCTTGATATTTTAACATACCTGGTGGAAAGTAAATCCTTCTGGACAAATCCATGAATGTTTTGTACCTTCTTGACAATAATGGAATACTTCACATTGTAATCCTTCGTCAGCATAGTATCCAGTATTTTTGCCACCGCAATCAAATTTAGAATTTGGCAACAATTGACTTAAACGATCTGGTTCTTCAATTTCAGCTTCTTCTAATTCTTTCTCTTCCTAAATTTTAATAAAATTTAGAATTCATAATAAATTTAACTATAAAAAAAGACTAAAAAAGTGCTTCAAGAGTGATTTTCAGTGCAAAAGGTGAAAAAGTTGAAAAAATTATAACCATACCTTTGAGATAGTCACTGAAAATTAAACCTAAATAACTCTTTTACGAGTTTCTTAACACTTTTTCAAGACATTTCCATTAATTCATCTCGTAAAAATATTTACCTCAAGTTGTTTTCTAAATTGTTGTGGAGGTTGGTTTGGCCGCCTATATTGTTGCTGTTGGCTTTGTTGTGGCTGCCGAATTTGTTGTGGTATGGCATTTGGATAATTTTCATTTTCAAAAGCAGCAGGTCGACGCAATTGTTGTGAGGATGCAGGAGCAGCATCATCCTCTTCGGATGACTCTTGAGATGCTGAACTCGTTCGAAAGCCTGTTGGAAATTGATTAACCGGTTGGTTGTTTGATGCCAAATTATAATTGCGTCTATTAGTTTTATATTGATTATAACCTTTTACATCTTGTACACTAAATTTTAAATATTGTGGCCTATCTTCGAATCCATTATTTCGCTGTGGAAGGGCTGATGTTGTCGCATAAATACAGCCAAATAAAATGGCTGCATAGATTGGAATAAATCGCATTCTGTAATAAAACAAAAAATGGAATTTAGCCTACAAAATCTGCAAAACCAATACAATTTTAGTGTTGAAAATATACTTAATAATTATACTACAAAAGCATGGTTGGGTTATGTTACAGAGCTTTCTTTTAACAAGAACTGAGCAGTGAAAGAGAAAGTGAGTTAGAGTTTTCTCTTCTATTTCATTGTGGAAGCTGCTGCAATAGTTACGAGACATTCTAACACATTCTATACTTTTGCTCCCTAGATATGTAATATACTATTCATTTCCTTCAGTGCTAGCCATGCAATACGAAAAGTAGATACCGCCATTCATTTCAAGTTGGACTATTTGAGATGGTTTTATAAGCAGTAGCTTGTAGTTTAGAATGGGTACGTACTCAGCTCAGATTAGGGGGTTTATAGGGGGCGTAATCATAATATTTATGCTAGGTTTAAATTGACGTTGGTGTATTTAGAGAAAATCGTCAGTCCTGTGCTGCCTTTGTGGGTAAGTAGACACAGCTTCAAGATTTTATTGCCGTTAGACTATCGATGAGTTAATATTATCTGCAGTTTGTTAAATATTTGTAATCAACGTTCAAAAATAAAATTAATTTCTTAGTTATTTTATATAAACAGAGTATCTTGTATTATCACTAATGTATTATCACTAAGTATTTTTGGAAATATATTTTTAAAGAAACGCCATATGTAAAAATGGTATCATAAAATGGACAATATTTTGTGTTTAAAATCAATGGCAACTGATCCTCCAATAGCTTGCTTCAACGCTTCAGCCTTTGAAAAAATTGAGGAGCTGATAAATTAAATTATCAGCAACGAAGGTGGTAAAACACATTTATGGTTAAAGTGAAATTAATAATTGTTTTAATTCAAATTTCCACACCATTATCCCATCACGCTTGATACACACTTGCCCTGGAAGTTATTGCAATGGCAGCTTTAGGTGTACATTTTTGGAGTAAGCTTCAATAAATTGACTTTTACTACTGCGCAGATCTGTTATGTATGTATTAGCTATAACTTAATCGAATTTGTTTTAAAACAAGTGAAAACAAACAATTGACTGAGTTAGTTGTTGAAATACCATGTATAGACAGTGTAGATTACGCAATTGTTTGTGTCATGTAAGTAAAGAAAGATGCATAACTGATATTCCCATATAATATATAGATACTATATAATGTTATATCCTTATTTGCGTCTCTTATCTCTAACGGTTTACATTATGGGTCCTGCAGACCGAAGACCCAATTGACCTATGTTGGTCATTTACGAAGTCAACCTTACTTTTTACCTCCTGAGCATAATTTCAGCTTGATATCTCTTTTCGTTTTTGAGTTCTGACAAACGAAAATGGACTATTTAGGTGATTTTATGAACACCAAAATTTTCTACGTACCATCAATATTTTTAAGCGTTACAAACTCGTAACTAAACTTAGTATACTTTGATATATTCCATATAAAAATATGAAAATCTATGGAGCTTCAAACCAAAAATTAATAAGTATGTGGATTGTAGACAGAAAATATAATAAATATTTCTATTCACAATATAACGATTTGATTCCACTTTGCTTTCTATTAGCTGCAGAAAAATATCGGGTGTTCGTTTCCCAATTGATATTTCCAATAGATTTTCAGTTTAGTGTTTTTAATCATGTTGCGATAATTTCATTTAAATTAGAAAAATTTTATAGAAACATAATTCATTAAAAGACAAAACTGTAACAATTGGTTTGTTAGCTGAACTAATAATTTTTCATCGGCCAAAAAACCACACAGTGTGAAGTGTAAAATAAATAATGGTATTAAAAAAATCTAATAATTAGAAAGTAATCCAATTTCTCATTAATTTTTATGTAATATTAGTTCAATAAAATATTTAATAATAAGTGGCTATTCAATTTTGTGAATTCGTTCTTTTCTTAATAACTGGTATTTAGAATTAATAACATTTATTAAGAAATTAATTACACTATCACAGGTTAAAAATAGGACTTAATATAACATTATTACGTAGGTATGTTATTATTATTAAAACATTAGAAACACGTATGTGATTTGCCGTGGGGCATTGGTTAATGGTTATGTTAGTTGCAATCGTAATGTAGTCAAACGCGATGCAATTTCTTTAAGATTTAGATACAATTTTGATTTGTGCCATAGATTATATTTATATATTCTTGATAAGATCACACAAAAGGTTAATGGCATTTTCATTCGTGTAAGTTAGAAAGGACATTGGGCAAATCTACACAGAGTGACCCAAGTTATAACAGCAGGAGATTTCGCAATACACTTATAGCCAGGAAAGCGTCTTTTTGTGGATAGATGATGTTGAAATTTTAGACAAACAAGGATACTATTGTGAATATTGCCAAAGCTGGTATTCATAATTTATCATAATAAAATCATGCATAATTCTTGGCTCATACCGACAAATTTCCAATTTTTCCTAAGCAGATGTTTTTGCAACAGTGCCCCTACAAAAAATAATTCTAATTATTATTTTCACAAGCAGAATGTTAGGAATGCCTCTTTATTAATCGACAATCTGAAAGTATATTTTATGGCTGTAGGAAAAATTTGAAATAATGGTTCATAAAACTGTATATGCAAAGTTCGATCCGGCATAAATTGGCAAACCAATAAAGATAGAAATTTGAATTTTTTAACTCTGAGCTTCGAGGCCCCGGTGCACTTCATCTTAGTGGCGTAGGTAAAGGCCACTGCTTGACAAAATTCACAATAATTTTTTTCTTCAAAATTTCAACACCTCTTATTAAGCAACGAACGCATTCCCGGCTATAAGTGCATTGAGAAATTGTCATTACTTTAAAGTTATGTACCATTTGATGAAATCTTCTGTTCTTAATCGGAACATTCTGTATCTATACTTATATAAAGTACTACAAGAAAGGAATATATAGCATTCTACTTAAAAATTTCGTAAACATGCAATGTTATTTCTCATTTTAATTGGTCTACCAATAAATAAATAATATTTAATTTTTGACCTCGGAATTTCGAAAACAGAGCCAATGTATTATTTATTTTTACGATAAAAAATTTTAATATTGTGAGATTTGATTTTACTATTGCATTATACTATCTGATTATTAAGGCAGTGCCCAAAAAGTATATAAGGATAATTTCGTTTGTGATTTGGAGAGTTAATGCTAATTTTGTTAGAAGTGAACGAATTTGGAAGAAAAATCAAGAAAAGAGTAAAATATAAATAAATAAAGCTCGACTGTCGCTTATAGAGGTATAGATAAGTAGCAGTCTCACTTAAGGAGGTCCATTAAGGAAAAACGACGAGGTTTTGGGAGCTTAAAATGACGGGTGCTGCCTTTTACTCTCACTAATAGAGTTTTCTCACTTATCCAGTTCTCACTTACCCAGGTTTGACTGTATATTAAAAATCGGATTTTTTCCGTACACTTTTTGAGGGTTGAAAATCATAAAAAGCGCGACCTCAATTATATGATTTCCGAAATTTTTTCCGAAGCAATTTGGTCAATAATATTTTTTTGTTTAAAACAAATTAGTTTAAACAATTTTCTATCGGGTTACCTAACGACAATCTAAACTTTTATGTTGAAGAAAATGAAAAAATTTTCCATGCGAAAGTTATTCATGATCAATGACGGATTTAATCGAGTCTAATTAAATTTGGACACTTTCTTCCAAAAATTATATGCAATAGTTGTAATCAGATTTTTAATCAGAGAATCTTTATTAGATGACTTGCAAATCACAAAAATCAATCAAAAAACTTGCTGGGTATCAAGATTTCAATATCTATTTCAGAGCTGTAAAACGCATCCAAATAATTGTGCATGGTCATGTATTTCCATATAGAAATAAAAATCATGACCTTTAATTGAAAGCAAAAAAAAAAAATAATATAACATACAACCTATTCATGGTCAATGCTTTCAAAGAATTTTGTATGTTAACGATATTAACATAATGATTAACATAAACATTTACTCTTTGACCTCTTATTGTTTACTTATTCTTTACATAATTCTCTATTATTAGAATTGATAATTATTATTTTCTAACGATATTTCCTGTTTTAGATTGCAAATTATTGTAGTAGCATTTTCGATTACATTGAGCAAATTCCTTAGGACTTGTATTACATTCAATTTGCGAAATGGACTCAGATTATCATCCTCTACAGAGACTTTCAGAAGCCGTTAAAGCGGTGGTATTTATCGTTGATTTAGAGACAAATTTTGCGAGGTTGGCCAGTTTTTTAATATACATCACTTCTAAGCGGTACGTTATCTTGATGATGCCACGTTTTTGTTTTACTTACTAAAGGTCTTCCAATTAGAACGCCGGTTTAGAATTACTCGCCATTTGTAGTGTATTGGTTTGATATTAAAAAACAAATGACTTTTCGTTAGTAGGAAGCTGGAAGTTTAGTAAAATGGAGCACTACAATACAAACAACGAGTTCTCTTTGTGAAAAATTATTATCAAAGTGGTGAAAGTTTTGCAACCACAGTTCGGAAAATACGTACAATTATGGGTCATCGAAATTCTCTAAATGAACCCACTATAAGAAGATTAATGTGAGTGGCGTGAGCACAGAAACACATGTTTGTCTTGATCACATCAATTCGTCATAGAGTTCAAGAAATTGGTGTTTCCACAACCACTATGCATCGAATCTTAACAAAAGAGTTGAAACTTCACGCGTACATAGTTCAATTAACTCAAGAGCTGAAGCCGGAAGACCAAGGACTGCGAAGAGCGTTTGTTAATTAGATTTTGGAACAATGACAATTTGATGGTAATTTTTCAACGATGGTTTCGTTAATCGTCAAAATTTTCGCATCTGGGGTTCCGAAAATTAACGAATGATTGTTGAGAAACAAATGCATCCTAAAAAAGTCACTGTTTGGTGTCCATTTTGGGCTGGAGGCATTATCAGCCCTTTTTTTTCGAAAATACAGTTGGTCAAGCATTATCCATGAATGGCATTCGTTATCGTGAAATTATAACTTTTTTGTACCAAAATTGCAAAATATGGATTTCAACAGCTTGTGTTTTAAACAAGATAGTGCAATTTGCCATAAAGTCAGAGACACTGTTGAATTAGTGAACGAGTTATTTCCTAGTCGTGTTATTTCTCGTAATGCAAATCAGCAGTGGCCGCCCAGATAATGCGATTTAATGCCTTTCGATTTTTGTCATTGAAGTTTTTTAAAGTCACAAGTTTATGTGAAAAAACTACAACGATTGAAGCCTTTAAAGAGGAAACTAAAAGCTGTATCACTGAAATACCGCAACATTTAAGCGCAGTAGTTTGAAAATTATTCAATAAATACTTCATTATTCAATAAATGTTTCAAACTTATGCCGCAAATATCTATATATGTTTTATTTAAAACTCAGAACCGGCGTTCTTATGGGAACACCCATTATTAGCGAATTAAAAACTTGTAATCCGACTATATCAAAACACATTTATTGCTTAGATTTTTGAAGATTGATAGGTACATAAAGTTAATCTTGTTTGTGGTTCGAAATTCCTTTTTCCAGATAATTATTTCGTATTCAATTAGGAACCTTTAAGGTACAAAATTTGGTCCATTCTATTTATTAGACTTAGTGTTATGAAGAAGAGTTTACTATGCTCGGCATTTGGATCAATAAATAAAACCTCGTATTAGTAGGTAAGATTAAGGAGAGAATGTATTGAGTAATGTTGGAAGTGGCGAGAAATTTAATAGTATATTAAGTATTAATTATTTCATTGCTAATGTTCCAACCATTGAATCGAAGGAATGAGATATTTTCTCTTAATAAAAGTAGTTCCGCGCTTTGGACTTGCAACTAGCAAATATCACATTGATACCTTTATCTGTTTTCACATGAGAAAGTAAAAACAAATATATATAATATTTCAGCTCTTCGATCATAATATGTAACTATCTACTGTGGTTCTTGAGGCTTAATTTCAATTAAATACCTAAAATCTTAAATTAACCGCAATTATTTTAATTAATAAAAAATACTAATATTCATCAAAAAAGCAATGACCATAACATTAAAATAAATTTAATACTTAAATATTTTGCTTTCAATAAAACCGGAGATCAATGACATTATTTTTAATAAACCTATATAAATATTTTAATATATAAAAAAGACAGTCATCTGGTTTTTATAGCTGATTAAACAAATATCATTATTTATTATTTATTCGCGCGGATAACAGATGTGATCGTTTAACTGCATGAACCACACTCGACCAGTGAAAACACTTTCTTTTTCTGCATGAATATATTAAATGGAAATTATTTATAAAGACAGGTTTTTTTTTCGTACATTTTAATAAATTGTGGTATAGTTGTAAAAAGTTTACAATTGTCGTGGACTTACTTAAATATGTAACAAAAAACCATGATTTGCCGATAGCAAATTTCAAACCAGTAAGATTTGTTTTTGTTATCACAGCTCAGGCAATGTACATTCTTTCCATGCAAGATATGTTACATATATTTATGTAAAAGGAAGTGGAGACAATAATTTACTGTAATGTAATATTTTATTATTTTCAGCAATGTTTTAATTATATTTTGCAATTTTTATAATTCGGGGTAATACCAGAAACGATGTAATCTTTTTAATTACTGTTTGTACACTTTGAGGAATAAATAATCTCTGTACATAAAATTAAAATAAAATTTATATTAATACTCAAAACTGGTTTTGTATATTTGTAGGAATTGTGTAAGGCGCACCTTTTTCAGATTTTATATTTTGCATAATTATATTAAAAAATAATAAATGCGTCTGGCATACATATGGTTATATAATATGTTTCCTGATTTGAAAATTCAATCGTGGGAGCTATTGAAAAACAGATTTCTTTAACTTCTGAAATTGAATATCCAAATCTTTATTTCAAGGAATAAGTTTCGGAGTTTTTATCTTTTAAAAAAAATTAAAACTCCCTAAGAATTTAATTAAAAAAATATCTTTATATTGTGTAAGAATATTTTGTTTGATACTCAATCGAATAGTTTTGGCAACAACCGGACAAAATTTAAATAATGATATTTAAAAAAATCTAATGAGATATTTTTATTCATCTTGGAAAAAAATTAAGTAAATTCGTATTGCGCTAATTTAAAAAATTTCCTTGATTAATTTGGATAATATGTTTTAAATTTGTACAACTATTTTTGTGCTTGTCTATATTTTTATAGAACAAAAATTAGTGAAATCAATAACTAATATCATTAATCTAATAATAGGAGAGATTATTGTACCTTGATAATAGTATATATTTTATTTCATCCTACAGTAAGCTTCTTGATATGAATTATCTACGAGATAGCAATTGCCGTAACAAAAGAAATGTGCTTATAATATCGAGTAAAAAAGAAATAAAATTTTAGTGTGAAAACCAGGTTTTACTTTTAATTTATTTACAAGTTGACTATTGTATGTTGTCCTTTAATTCTCATTCTACTTAAATAACTGCTTAATGGCAGATTTCTAGTATAATCTAGTTGAATATTGAGGAGGTAAAGTTTGAGAAGATTCATCGTCATGTACCTTACATCAGAACAACGCATAGTACCACAGATCAATGAGACACTTGAAATTACGTTTTAACATGAGTGAATACGCTCGAGTAAATGACAAAAACAGTTGAAGTTGTTACTGGACTTTTAGAAAAGAAGGTCTTTAACATAACTAACGAGTGTTCGAATCCTGACAATTGTGTGATTTTTGTCACGTTTATATTATTCTAAAGATCTTTAAGTTTCCGAAACAACGCTTAATCTAATTGGAATGTTATTGTTACTCTCTATGCATAGTATTTTTCACACTAAAATTATTTTTTACTTTTAAGTAATTTTTCAGTAATCCGTTTTTTAACAACTGCCGATTTTCCCAATGTATAAGTATAGGAAAAAATTTGAAATATATTCACTGTAACACAACTCAAATTCGTATCCTATGCTGTAGCATAAATCTCACAACCATAATCACAACAAAAAATAAAAGAGATATAGAAGTTTCACTGTACCTTCTACAATTACTAAAAACTTTCACTATATAAAATATAAGATATTATTTATTAATATAATTTTTTATTTTTGTAATCACAATACTTAAAACTGTCTACACTGATGAATCTACAAAAATCTGGTGCATTATATATATTTATATAGATTTTAATAAATGGTAATCCCTCCATACAGTGGAGTAAAAGTACCCCCATTTTGAATGAAAGAAGTCAATAAATGGTGAAGTTATTATATTTTATTTGAAATCAATTCCCCATATTGCGTGTACGTATTATCTTAATGTTGATAAACTTTTATTTATTGTCTTGGTTATTTCTAACAAGTAACAAGTGTTTGAGGGGAAAAGTTTCTTATAATTCAAGTCTTAATCTTAACCAGTTTGAAAAGATTGTCTGCAGGAAAATGCCATTGCTCCGATTTACTTTAAATTATTTATGACTATTCTTTTACTGATGAGCACAGTCCTTGGTTTGAGCTGAGAAACAGTTTTTTTTTTTTTTTATATCGATCAAGATTAAAGAGTAATCAACCAATTTGGCAACAAAGCAGGAAGTGCCTCCCTCTTAAGTGAAAAGACTGCAATAGAAGTTATAAGGTTAAGGTTTTGTGAAAATTTGGTACCATAATGAACCTCAGGTCTCCGAGTGAATGGGAAGCGAATTTATAATCCTTCAAACTGACCCAATCTAAATTGTCTTGCAAGCTCATGTCTATCAATACAAGATGTCTTGAAGTCTTAGGGCTTGAAATCTGGCTTGGGGTTGAAGCTTTATCAAGTTGGGGTCATATTTTGTATATTTGTTGATAAATTTTAGGTAGCGTATATTAAATTTACCTATATTATCAAAAAAATTCCTTTTTTTGTGGTTGGTGACGTCATAAAAAGTCCGAAAAAATTAATTTTTGCATATTACTCCCAACTTCAGCCCTTTTCAACAAATGAAGCATGTACATTTTTCATATTTGGGTCATATTTTCAGGTGTGTAATTCGACTGAACTTGGGCCATATTTATCATATTTTTAGGTAAATTTTACATAGCGTTCTGCATTTAGTAATTTAATTTTAAAGATTGGAAATTTAATTTTGTTAAATCTGGTCAGATTTCATTATCCAAAATTTTTTTCTACATAAATAATGAGATTTTTTCAAACTTTCTTAATTTCCTGTTTATTTCTTAAGTTCCGTGACTGTTAATTTTTTTGTATTATATATTATTAAATTTTTAAACAATAATTTTTTGTTCGCCTTTTTGTATTTTAAATAAAATTTGTATATTTACGTTTTCTGTATTTAAGATAATTTAACTAAAATGTTCCAATTTTAATCTGTTTTCGTAAAAGAGTAGCCTGGATATCTTTTTTTAAGCCTATTCCGGGAAACTTTTTCGTATTGCGAATGGTTAGCGCTATTTAAAATAGTGTGATCGATGATATTTTTCAAATACATAAAGTTATTCAATCAATCGAAATTAATATTGATTTCGGATAATGCCTAATAATCAGCTGCTGATAAGGTCAAACATGAACGTATGACATTGTCACAGATTCAAGACACATTTAAAACTGCTCATCGTTAAGTAAAACTAAAAATTAAACCAATAAATCAAGCTTATAATTAAATATGGGTCAGGCAGATATATTAATATTACCTATAAATTAATAATCAAGGTTATTTTTGAATAAATTAAATGCTTTTTATTACTCTGTGATATCAATTAAATTAAATAACACTTTCTTTTACTCATTAGCATATACTAAACATTTCTTTTATTTATTCAATTGAAAAAAATAACATGTTTCTATAAATATCTCTGTATACATCTACCTCTAATAGTAATTATTTCCTTTTAATCTTTTTTGGTAATTTCATGTAAGATGTAATTTCTATGTCAATTAATTTCATTACTATCAAATGATTAATACTTATTTAAGAAAAAAAAGTCTAAATTTAGATACATATATGGGAGATTGTTGTGCCTTGGATCAAAATTTACGTTAATACAATGGAAATTATATCTCTGGACAGCATTTGGCTGAGACTTGCAAGCTGTCAAGCAAAGATTCTAGCATAGATTATTGTTTTTTTATATTCTAAGATAGAAATGTTCAATGACCTGTAAAAATCTTAATTTTATACAGCTCATCGGATAGTTCTGTTCATGGTCGCCTGTAATTAAGACTCAGTCTTATTCTTACATAATATGTATTTTTGAGAATTTAAATAGCTATTTTAATTATATGTGATCTATGGTGAAATACTATAATGAAGGTACTTTTAATCACATACTCTTGTGCTTTGAATCTTCTTTACCGAATGTACGTGGGGGCGCACACTCTTCAGCAATCTTTACAGTTCATTCTAGGGTGCAACATCATAGGAGGTAAGTGACCCAACCTTGCTTATCTTATAAGTTTCTATTATAGGCATCTCATTCTTTCAAGTGTCCAGTAACAACTTCAATAATTGATTTTGGTGACTCAGGGTCTATTACAAAGTCTAAATAATTATAAGAATAATCGCTGCATCTTTTCAAACTATACCTACCTCCTCAAGATTCTACGTTATGGTTAAAATTGAAATGTGGTTTCGTGAAGTAATTTATGTGATTTAGAATGCAAAATGAGACTTGTAAGTAAATGAACAGTAAAAGCAAGAGTGCTGGATTAACCCATGCCGGAGCCCTTAGGCAATGAAATTCTCCGGGGCTACTAGACAATATGAAAATCAGATGGCGAAGTATTTTTTAGCCTTCGTAAATCACTGGCCCCATTCTTTGCGACCCTTCTCATAAAAATCTTTCTTAATTTGTCTTTTTCTCTTCTGACCTTTCCCGAGGCCCTTAGCCGGTGCAGGTTCCTAATCCACCTAATGGTTAATCCGTCACTGGTAAGATTTATTACTTTTGTTCTAAAATTTTTTATTTCTATGGTACAGCAATCTACTTTTAAGATTGTAATTCTTACGTAAAAGAACAAAAAACATTAATAGTTACATTTTTAGCATTGACCTTATGGTGTCTTTCAAAATATTGAATTAAAATAGGTCAACGTATTACCATTACCATGAATAATATTTTACAAATTACATTAATCATTTTTTAAGATAAAAAAGTGACAGATTATTGTTCTAATTGAGAAAGGGTTAGGAAATACTTATAATAGAGTACGGACAAGCAAGATGGATATATTGAATTTTTGATTCAAGAAAAAGAAAATGTCCATAATGAATATACAGTGCAACCTTAATATAACGTACCTCAATATTACGAATTCCTCGATTTAACAAATTTTTCGTAATCCCTTTGAATTGCCCATAAGAGTCAATGTAAAATAAACATTTACATTACGAACATTTTTTGAGAACAATTTCTTTATAACGAATTTTCAACTATCCAAAAAAAGTGCAATAATTTTAAACTATCAAAAATGTGCAAAAATATCTCTATTTGTATGTGTGCGCCGCGCTGATTTTTCTTCACAAATATTCATTGCTCTGACTCAAGGCTATGGTGAAAAATGGCTCTTGGTCTCCCAATGGTAATAAGATAATTAGTAGTATTTAGACTTGGATGGAGAAACAAGATAGTGGAAGCGTTGGGAAGTGAAGGAAGTGTGATACATACCTAAGTAGCCAGTTATGGAGAACCAATGCCATAAAAAACGTCTTCTTGAAACATTGTTTTCTGATGAAAATGCCCAAAATAGTTTCACTGAGAATTTAAGTGTGATAATGGGTGTTGAACATAATTTGAGTGTTTAATGTAAAGAAGACTTTGGAATTTTATAGAAACGTCTAAAATTTTCGAAATAGAGTCCAATTTATTCTAACCATTTTTTTAAGTCATTTTGAAAAAAATAGCAGAATGTCTAGAAAAATTTAGCGAATTAATTAACGCTGCCGTGCATTACGATTAGTCTTTTGTTAAAGGCAAAATATAAATAACGATTATGGTAGAATCATAGTGATCCAAGTTTTATCTTATTCGCACAGTGTGTTAGTTTTATGGGAGGCGTTTCGATACACTAATTTAATTATAGAATTGTATGGATGCATATATAATTGTATGGATTGCATTTAAGACTTACATTTAAAATTTAATATTCTTGTCTCACAAATTTAAATAAATAATTATGATAATTTACATTTGAAAAATAATATTTGTGCAATTTGATTTCTTATTTTCACTACTTTTAATGCATTAAGTTTAATTAATTGTTGACTGGAAGCGCTGGCATCGATTTTATTTCCCTACCATGACTACGCACACAACGAATATATTATTATTACTCTGGAAAGGTTTTTTCTGTCCTACCCTCATTTTCCTTATTCCTTTATCAAATTCCATGATTGAATTTTTTCAAAATAAAAAATATTTTTGTGTTTTTTGATCAGTTCTAAGCAAAAAAGTACTCTTACGATTTGTTTTTCTAAACGCTTTGTTTTTGAAATAAAAATTTTCTTTAATCTCTGAGGAAATTCGCTTAGTTAACGCAGCTCCTGCACTTCAAATTTTTTTAATATGTAAAAATGAAAATTGATTTTTTGTAATAAAATAATTTAATAGTTAATAATATTATTATTTTTCCATTATTCCAACATTTGAAGCGCATATCATTAGATATTTCCTTAATAATTTCCTTAGAAACTAAAAACTCATATTCTTTATTTTACCGCTCTCAAATAATGTGAATACTTTTAAATTGAAAATCGATCATTCAAAGGAGAATTTCAAAACTTGACCCATAGCTCCTACTTCGCTTAATTTATATTCAATGAGAAAGCATTTAAATTGAAAAGCAATATATTATATTATTATATAACAAATAATTGATCATTCTCAAGCATTTTATTTATTTATTTAATATATAATGGAATAAAAAAAAACCAGTCTTATATATTTTCTGTACTTTTAATATCTAAAATACAAATAAATATAATAAAACTGTTTATAGGACAACAAACAAAACCAAACCCAAATCAGGTTTATCATTATTACAATTTTATTATTATTTTTATTTTTATTATTTATATTTTATTTTCTTATAATTAAAATGTAAGGTAAAAAACCCAACAACATTCGATCAAGTGAAATTTAAACTTAAAATACTTGTTAAATGTTATTATTATATAATAATTAAAAAGAATTTATACATGAATTGAAAAGTATATTTTAACAAACGTTCATGTGTGAAACAAGTATCGTTTTATGGGGCTTGAAACGTAAAGCCTTATAACTGCATAAATACCGTTTTTGCCTGTCTAACCCGCCTAATAGCTTACATTATTAATGATTATTAATGTAGCTAAAGAACTGCTTTTGATACGGAACACTAATAATTATTTATTTAAATATAAATAAATATATTTTATATGTGTTAATGAGGCACATTATCGTAATACATATCTTGACACATTTTTATAATACACAGCTTCTTTAACACGTGAAATTCGTTAATTAATTCTTATATTATTCTTTTAATTTTATGGGTCATACTTTTCAAATTTGTGGGTTATACGTTTCAAATTTATCAAATCTTTAAAAGGTTTCAAGATTGCGTGGTTTTATTTGACCAAATATTAGTGGTTTTAAGAATATCGCATCAAATCCGATCAAATTGCCTGTGACATTAAAGAAATTGATTTTTTTATCTGAATGGCTTTGAAATTAAAAAAAGTTAGTTTTGCTCTACCACATCCAAGGTTCGGTTAGGTTACCTAAACTAACCTATCACATCCAAATTATATTCAATTTTGATAAATCAAGTATGTCATCCTACTAAATTTGGGCATAATTTTCAAAATAGTGATAAAATTTAATCTAGATTTGATAAGCTTTAAGAATGTGAGGTAATTTTCCTAATATTTAGCACAAAGAAGAATTATAGCGAAAAATTAAAATCAAAGATGAAAAGTTTGATATAAAACAAGTGGGTTTCAAAAGAATTCCATTCAGATAAAATTTGTCTGTGTTATCAAAAAAATCAATTTTTTGAACTTAATGTAAGTCAACAATACCCAAAGAATTTATTTTTGCTCTATCACATCCAAATTACATGCAATTTTAATTAGCCAAGTATGTAATGCTGTTATCAAAATTTTAATTTTCTGTCTTGGTAATAAATAAATTGCATAAATATTATTCAATCTATTCGCGACTCCATGAAATTATAGGTGGCACTTAGCGGTTGAGTATGGTATAAACAAACAACCATGGTATAAAGAAACAAAAAATCGTAGAATTTATAATCTATTTTATATCATTAAACAACTCTAGTTCGTATGCCAATTACGATCCTCGTAAAAAATTTTTTTTAATCTAAAACATTTATTAGCTTTAACTAAAAAAGTTCTGTATTGATTGAGCTAAAATTTTTACACGATATGCAACCAGCTTTGAGGATGGTTTCGGGAATGGTTGCAGGGACATGATGGTTCCAAAGGTGGAAGTGGGAATGAACAATTGAAAATATACGCAAGTGGGATATCAAATAAAAGGGCATGACATATACATTACATAACTATAAGTTGCATGAAAATCCAACATTCCGTCCAACTATAACGTAACACAACGAAGCGGGGTAATGTACATGTTCAGCTATATATGTATTATAAACTTCCTAGATACCTCATTGCTTCTAACCCTTAAAAAAAATTTTAACGACTAGCCAATAAGCAGACACTCTTACCAAACTCTCTTTTTATTAACGGGGGTTCAAGGGCTATCTAAAACATAAAGTCAGTTTTCAATCACGTTATATATCAATTTAATAAATTTACGCAAAAAATAATTTCCAATATATTGTTATACGAATATCGATAAATGTGGGCTATGTCCTGTTACATCTTGTACAAGGTGGAACTTTTTAAATTTATAATTATGATAATTAGTTTTCTGAAGAAATTTGTAGCTTATACAAAAAATATAACAGACGTTCAATAATAATATATATCAATTATTCATTTGTAAGATTAATATATTGTCACACCCATAATATAATTTCTTTTAAGAGGTTTTTTTTTTACGTGACTGAGTAGGGTCTATTGTTTTATTCAAGACTAACCGATACCAATACGCTTCGCTAAAGAGCTTTATAAATAAATACAATAACACAATACTCTCTCTTTCTCTCGTAAACTTCATAAGATCTCTTCAACTCCCTTTCCTTAGAAACTAAAAAACCTGAATTAGGTCTTCGATATCATTAGTGGTGGATTTAGGCTTAATGCCGATCTGGGCACGATTTGATATGTCGTCCTTTATGCTTTGTGAGGGAGTGATTATGATTACTTTTTTTTAGCATACTAATCCTAATATTCTATTATCAGTTACGAATGGCGCTGTGACGTCAGTTCGTCAGTTGACTTTTAATAATTATCATAAATATACGAATTACGAATTAAATAAACCGACAATGACAGATAAATCGATCAATATTGACGATGAAAAACCGCACATAAAAATATATCGGACGTGTTTTCGTGTTTTGTGCCTCTGTGCCCAAATACTATTTCAAAACAGCCAGAAAAATTTTATTTTTCCGTTTTCAATGAATATGGCTATTAGAAAAAAGTGGTTTGATCGTGCTCATCGCAAGATTGGAAAATCTAATTATTATTATTGCGAAATCATTTTGAAATAAGTACAGTACTAACATTATCATTGTCATGCTGAATTTTCTTTTACTATACATGATAAAATTTACCAAAATTTAACAAGCTGCAAAAGTTCCCATAGCTCTCCCTCGAAGACCTAACAATTTTTTTATGAAATTTTATTAATCACATTTTTTCTAGAATGTTATGCATTTTCTTATTAAAATTAGTACTCACAAAGTATATTTTACTTCACGAACTTCGGCTGCATTGAAACTGTCATCTTGCACTTAAAACTCCCATTTCATAAAAATAGTTATTTTCGGTAAATTTCCTTGATCTGTCTTTGAATATCCTGGGTCGATTTTTTGTGGCATTTTATTCTTTACTTTCAGAAGTTATATAATATAGACAATACCCGATAAAAATTTCTTGTCGAATTGACGTCGCAGATCACGTGTGCGGTGGAGCAAAAAAAATTGTTTCAAATATTGTGACTTTTTTACATTTTTTTTCATAGTGTTTTATTGTTTAAAATTCGTAATTTTCGAATTATACAGGCTCTACTCGATCTATATTTTCATAAAAAATGAACAAAAAGTATTTCTGTTTTTCATGAAAAAGGTCTATTACAAACAGACGCACCAACGATAATTATATATAATATAAAGAATATGTGTGGTAGGTTTATGTTTATTATATGTTTAATAATGTGTATGAGAACTATATTAATTATGTAATTCGATTAGAATTCTTAATGTTGTTGATGACAATATTCAAGTGATATGTGTTTAAAATTAGGTTATTAATAAATGTTTATTACCTTTAAGCGTTTTGATTTACATTTTTAATCGATTATATCATTTTATTATGATTTTACAATCGATTTATTAATTAATTTGTTTAGTGGTCTGTATTTAAATTGCAAAAACGGAACAATAATAGACTCTACGGTGCCTTATTGGCTGGCGAGGAATTAACAATTTTACAGTATTGACTAAAATCAGGGAGAAAAATGCTAGTAAACTGTATGAATAGCATATCGAAAAATTTACTTTACATTTTTCAGCCACTAAATATAACTTTATCATTAACAGATCTTATGCAATAATATTTTTTGGCACTAAATATAACTTGATCATTAACAGATCTTATGCAAAATTTTTTTTTTCGTTCTCACGGTGTCGATTTTAATATTTTCGATTAGCTGAGACATCTAAAACATCGAGAATTTTCATATTTTCTGACAAACTAAGGACCTTGTTTCGACTCAATATTCATGCGTAGATAAAAGACTCATGTCCACCGTTTTGCGATGCTATTCGTTCAGCAAACACGCTGGAGAAAACTAATGTATTTTTCTAATTTTCTGCTCCCCAGGGGACAAGAACAAGAAAAAAGTCGTTTTATCTCACTTCTAAAAAAGAAGCTCTTATTCATTTTCTTTGAAATTCGGAACTTATAATTGACTTTTCGACAACTATTAAGTTTTTGATCAGCTTAAAAGAAATAGGCTCCGAAATACGATTATTACTCATATATAGAAATAAGAAGTTGTACTTAGTTATTTTGACTGCGTTTGGTAAGATCATTTATCTGTTACGAAGTGGATTTCAGTGCGGATCCACCCATATGGGCATGATGGGCATGCTCATCACCTAAATAGACTTATGATAAAGTTAAATAATAAAATTAAAAAAAAAAAAAACAATGGAACGATTTAAAAAGTTAGCCTATTGTTTCTAATTTCATACTAAATCGCCATGCTAATTTCAATACTAAAAATTCATTTCAAGCTTGTAGATTCTAAAAATCGAAAAAAAATCCTAGCGAAATGGGTAGAAGAGTACTTTTGGAAATCAATTTACATACCTTTATATTAGATTCCGTTATAAAAGAACCAAATGTTGGTGTCAAGTACTTGAATATCGATATCCAGGCAGTGAAAAAAGTGGTTCAGATGAACCGGCGATTCATTAATGATAGTGAATCAACTGTGATAAATGAATACTGACTCTGGATGGCCAAATTTAAAACAAAATGTGAAAATAATTCCATCATATCAGAGTCGGTAGCTCATCTCATTGAAGCATGCAGCCAAAATTTGTAGCGTAACTATTCCAGCCAGCGTAGCTACCGCAGAGAGATCGCTTTCTACACTTCATGAAACACAACTGATCAATGATATTATCAACGCTTTCTCAAAAGAAACGAAAACTTGAATTTGTTATTTAAGTAAAGAACATAAATAAAATTATTTAATGTAAAATGTAAATTGGCTTTTAATTTAATTTGAAGTAGCAAAAATTTCGTCAAAATTGGTTCAGTAATTTAGAGTCTAAATGTAACGTGTAAACAAACGCTCATTTACTTTTGTAATTTTTGTGCACGAACAAACTACCATTTTACAGGTTTATTAATTTACAAACACACTGTACAAAATCTTGGTCAGGGCATCATATATTTTGTAAACATCTCCTTTGTAGGAATGCACGATATCGATCATGAGTGAGTTCATACTCCGATTTGAATTGAGCCAATTTTCGAGTGCTGTGCCGTGACAATCACCTTTTTTGAGGGCTGGATCCGCGCTTGGTGGGTTTGTTTATAAACATTTGTTATAATTATTTAATTTTGTTTTTTTTGTTGCAAGCTCCATTCATAATGCCTAATTATCGGGGCAAAATATTAAGAGTAAATCTTGGGAACTTAGGGATGCAATAATAATAAATTTAAACCATATCCCACTTGAGCGGCTTTGGTAAATTGAGTCGAGTACCAAAAAGCAGCTTTACAAGTGGTGAAAGAGTTTTTTTCATCTAAATTTGGTATCAACCATTGACTTTTTTTTTAGAAATTTAGGAATGAAAAATTCAAATCCAGTTCTACTTGGACGACTTTAATGAGGCGAGTACTAAAAGCTACTATCTTGGTGATAAAATCTGCAACAACTTTGCGTTCTCTGTAAATCTGTTCTTACCTAATTGGGTTCAAACTATGATTAAATCAAAAAGTGTATTTTTGCGGAAAAAAAATCAATTCTATATTGATTAAAATTTATGATTGTGGGTCATTTACACTTATGTTATACTTAAAATAAATTCATTATAACCAGTTATGAAATATTTTAAATTATTTTTTTGAAAATATTTTATTAATGTAGAATAAATTTTAATATACATCATTTGATAAAATTTCCTGTTCAATAAAAGTGACAATTTTTCAACATCTATTATAATTATATTTATGTTGTTTTGCATCAATCTAATTTATATGATCAATATAAATTTTAATGTTTCCTTTGAAGAATATCTTTATTGCAATAAATAATCGATTCGATTACATCATTAATTTATTTATTTCAAAACCCTTTAATGAGTTTATACGTATTAGTTTTCGCACGATGGGAGACAAGTAATAATAGATATTTATTATAATTTAATCAAAGATTTTGATTACGATACAACTCAATATAGTTACATAGAACATTAAAAATTTTACTAAACAAGTGAAAACAAACAATTGACTGCGTTAATTGTTGAAATACCATATATAGACAGTGTCGATTACGCAATCGATTGTTTTTTTTCGTCATGTAAGTAAAAAAAGATAGCCACACACTCATACATGTCACACAAACGTAACTGATATATTCCCATCTAACACGTACTATATGATTTGCGCCTAATTTGCCTCCTCACAGGTAAACAGTGACAATTACGAAAAAGTGTTTCAAACAAAAGTTGTTTATTTTTTGATAAGAAATATTTTTTAGATTCAAACTTTTGTTCTATCTCTAACGGTTTAGAAGATGGGTTCTACGGATCCAAGACCCAATTGACCTATGTTGCTCATTTATAAATTCGACCTCATTTTTTACGTCCTTAGTACGCTATACAAATTTCAGCATGATATCTCTTTTCGTTTTTGAGTTATCGTGTTTACAGGCGGACAACCGGAAATGGGCTAATTAGGTAATTATATGAACATCTATATCAAAATATGGTTCGTAGCATCAATATTTTTAAGCGTTACAAACTTGGGACTAAACTTAGTATACCTTGATATATTTCATATATATATGATATAAAAGTTATATTTTATAAAAGTTCTAGTGATATTTTATAAAAGTTTGTGTTCTATTCGGCCGTTGGTGTCGCCATGTTAATATATAGCAAGATATGTTATTTCAATAATATATGTATAGCATTTGTTATTCAATTTGACATTTTGTCACTAATATTTTATCCTCTGTGGAACTTTCGCGTATACAACATTATTTAAGCTTAATTAAGACAAACTTTAATAATATCTATACTCTAATAAAGATTTGGGTTACTAGGTTAAAAACCAAGAGCAATGCTAAATAATTTGAGTTATCGAGCTTTTAACTTATTAAGGGTTTAAGTGAAGGAGTTTTTAATGGTTCATATTTTTAGGAGAAGTTGTGCTTTAACAAGTTTTTAATTCTAGAAAAAAATTTGACCTGAAGATATTTTCAAAAAACTAACTGATCTTTGGTGTATTTGTTCTGAGTTAACAAAAAGTTGTTCTCCGTTTCATTATTGAGATATAATACCACAAAGTTAATCTAGTTTATTGTGGAAAAGAAACCACTATATAATTCGAGTATTGATGATTGAAGAGAGATATATATATTTCCAAAATTATAAACAGGACACAATACAGTGCAACCTCGATATAACAAATCAGAAGGGAACAAGTAAATATTAGTTTTATCAAGTAATTCGTTAAACTGAGGCTTCTTATATTGAAGTTGTATGGTTGCCACTTATGCAGTCTTATGGATAAAAATGCTTAGGTATATTGTTAGGCCCTGGACGGCGTTATCCTTAAAAACGTGGCTCTAGCACACTAAGTCAATCAAATTAGTATTATTAAGTAATTATATTTTTAATAATGTTATAACCTAAATTGTAATAGTAACATGGTTTGATATATTTAGCTGGTCAGCAAAAATTAATATTTAATATTTAAAATTTACGTCACAATATTTTATATTTTGACCTAAATATTTTATATTTAAAGGCAAGCTAAATATTCAAAATTCATACAGTGATTATTACAACTGAAAGTTTAACTGATAACTTAAATCTTAATTCAAGAATAAAAGTGATATTTCTAAATTAAAAGATCGTATTCATCTCAAAAGGATTCATAAAGTCTCTCCTTTCAAAATATTAAGACTTTTGGTGGCAGCCTACAACCGGTACACGACAATATTGGAAATGGAGGACTTTAAAACGTATAATTTCGTTATCTCCACATTACCTCCATATCACAGCGTATAAAGAAGTAAAAAATAATAATTATACTTTCTTAAACCATTATCACATTAGATTATCATATACTATATTTATTTATACTAATAAAATCAATAATTTTGTCTAAATTTGAAATTTGTTTGTTATATTTTGATTATTTATAATAATTGTTTTAAATAAATATTTATAAATATAATAACTTTCAATTTCTTTTCATAAATATGTATTTAACATCAAAAACAGTGCCGTATCGAAGAAAAGATGCAGCGAGAAAACAAACATTTTTTAATTTTTTAAATAAATGTTAAAGTGTATAATTATTATTTGATATCCATTTCCGCAGGTAAATTGTTTAAAATAAATTACTATTATTAAGATGTAAACTTTATGGCTACAAGAAGCAAACTTTTAATTTTAAATTGAAACTATTTTTTCAGTCATAAAAAATTATTTTGTATCTTTTACCCTGTAAAATAATGGTCTGGATTTATTCAAAACATACGACTTGGATGGTCCCAAAAGGTACCTTATTCAGATTAACAAAAAATAAGCGCGTCAGATCAACAAATGTGGGTTTCCTTGGACTTTCCTTAGTACCTCAACCAAACATTAACTCTAAATACGGGGGGACGCGCGTAGGGCAGACAATTAGATTAGTAAAAATGAAATTGCGATAGGTGAATTAACTCGAGCGCGTCAGATTAAGATTTGGTGGGTTAATCACATGCCAAAAAATATATATTTCAATAATCTGCTCAATTTACTACGGGTAACGCAACTTTTGAAGCCCCTCCCCCCCCATTTCCTTGCGTCACGCATAAATAATCAGATTATTGAAATGTACATTTTTTAGCACGTAAAATTAACCTTCCATATGTTAATCTCACGCACTCGAGGTCCCACAAAAATCCTCTCTTGGGCTCCTCTATTATAAACTAAGGTTTTCACGACTTGGCAGGTACGCCACAGAGCAATATTGTCAGTCAATAAACTGAAAAATATTTCATTACAATGATTTTTTTTTTTTTGTTAAAAAAAGAGTAAAAGTTTTTTTTTTTTATTTTATAATTAAATTGACAGAAAAAATATACATGGTTTTATTAATAAAATTATATTTTTGATCCATATGTCTTAATCAGATTGTAAATTATTTGTATTATAATGTTACTATACAGATTAAAGTAAAATTCATGTACATCTGTTATATTATTAACTAAAATTTATGTAAATTTTAGAAGATTTTTCCATATTAATTAAAGATGTTCGGATTAGTGTGAGTGTCATTAATGGAAGTTTTTATTTGTTTATTTAAAAAAAAAACTTTTCAAAATCATATGGATGAAAATTATGCTATAAAACTGTGTATATGTTATTAGAGATGTAAAATATACAATAGTCACTACAATATGAATTATTGAAGTAAAATGGCCGAAGAATTTTTAACTTTTTAAATTTTTCTTTGAATTTGCTGTTATATAATGGTCGGATTATAATGTGATTGGATAGATTATAATCAAACTGAATTTACCGTTGGGTAACGATTTATATATTATGTATACATACAGTAGTTGTAGTTGAAATAATTTTAATAAATTTTTATGGTTACGGTTTTTGTAAATTTTTAATATTTATTTTTACAAAAATATTGATACAAATTAATCACGTATTGAATAACTTTTCCTATTTAATAATTTATAAATGTAAATAAACTGGCAAGATCAGAATAATTTGCAAAATTTTTAAATTTCATTCCAAAAAGAGCCTGCTTTGCATATTTCTTTTGATAAATCTTCGTAAAATGTTTGTCTATTTGGTGAGTTTCGAATACACTAAAAGTTTGTTATAGCATTTAAGTTGATGACTGATTACAGTACCTTTTTATTTCGCTTCGGAGATAATGGGTCTACAGATACGTTTTTATATATCTACGATGTTTTCTGAAACCAGAATGGGAAAAGAGTTTAAATAAAGACCTTATTTTCTAAGGAAACGTGGCAATTTTCTACATTTTAGAGGTTTACATCGAAATTGAAAGTCTGAGAATGAACATTGGTATAAAGTCTGCGAATGGCAAAGTAAGAATAAGAGCTGAAAGAGGGAAGAACAAATTTCAAATTTCACTCGCAAATTTCTCTTAATTTTAGTCGACTCTTAAATATTTTCAGCCCCCATTCTGGAAGAAGTAAGAAGATGAGGCAAATCTGTCTAATCATTCACCATCTTACATTCTTTTACTACCAATAACTACTTATTAAAGTAATATAGTTCCTAGAATTTTTCTATTTTTAATGAAAATATGGATTAGTAATTCACCTATCGGAAAAGTTCAGTTTAGTATTTTGCATTGAATTTGTGGTATAATAAGGTATGAAGTAGCTTTGGTAATATTATACGGATATATATATATATATATATATATATATATATATATATATATATATATATATATATCCGGAGGGATGTTTTAATTAATACATTTAAATATCTCGCCAGAAAAGCTATGAATTAAAAAAAGTCTCAGTAACAGTTGTCGAGCTTGGAGGGAACATCATACGATAACCTTTAATTTGATCTTGAACGTGACTCTATAGATCATTGAAAGGGCAAATTGAATTTTTAAATGAAATAATAATAATTTAATAGTCACTTACCTTTTCTTAAATAATATTTAAATATCATTTCAGGGTCCAAATACCCTAGTTGATCTTATAGGTCAAATTAAAGGTAATCGTAAAAAGCTCCTTCAAAGCTCGACTACTTTTGTTGAGATTTTTTTATTGAGAGCTTTCCTGGGGAGATAATAAGGTGGATACATTAAAGTGGCCTGCGGTGTATGTCATGTAACAAAGCAATACTTATCATTTCAAGTTTAATTTCAAAATTAAATATTTTTTTCTAAATGCCTACATTTTTCTTAAAATATGTTTAGCATGTGCTAACTTTTAATAAAACAATTATTAATAATTAATAAATTAATTTCTTTTTTTTCTAATTTATTAATTAAAGCATATTTTACAGAACGTTTCACAAATTTTTATGCAAATGTAAAAAAAATATTTAACGCTCTACTAACAGCAAAAAACAAGTAATATTTATCGTGTAGTTTGATTTTAAAAAGCTATCAAAATTTTAGTAGTAGAGTATTTTTTTATAATTTTTTACATCTATTTAAACAATTAATTTATTTAAATAATTCATAAATAATACGAATGTAATTTACTGAATAATTCATAATAATAATCATTGTAATTTGTTAATGTTAATGGATTTCGTATTTAAATGAAAATTATTAATCAAAGTAGGAATTATTATAATTATTCAGAACTATGAAAAAAATACAAACTACTGAATTAATTATTGTCATTTGAAGTTTTTTATTTGTATAAACAACACAATACCCATTCAAGTATTTTTAAATGTTCAAGATTCAAGTATTTGCAACCTATAGATGAGGAACGAATCGTCTAACAAGTGAAATTTACAAAATTTAAAAAACCCCTGACAAATGCTATTTATTCCTTGTAAACCGATTTTTGGAAACTTAGCTATAAAATGTTCTCAATCAAATCAGTTCGACTGTTTAAGGGCTACGACAACACTGAGAAACACACACAGAAACACATCAGATGAGATGAAAAGGATACTTAGAGAGCTATCATTTTTTGGGATACATTTTTGGAAATATTTTAATTGAAATTGAAATATTTGAGTTGACTATGTTCTTTGGAATTATTGTTTTGAATTACCTAATTATTTTACCATTTCATTTTTCGAAATGAATTGAGCCAGGTTTATTTGACCATTCATTTCCTAAGTAATTACTTATATGTTAAAATTATATGTCATACCTTTTCCAAACTGAATCGATTTTGAAGATATCCCCAATTTTTATTTTTTTTCAGGTACGGAACTCTAAGTTCGCACATAGGTAAGAACACTCTCCGTTAATTAACATTTCAAATGAAACCAAAAAAGTTAAAATCGGTACATCCGTTTAGGCGCTACGTTGCAACAAACAGACACACACACATAGCGGTCAAACTTATAACACCTCTTTTTTTTTAGTCCGGGGGTTAAAAAACATTTACGAAACAAACAAGTGACTTATTATTAGCGAGAGTTGATAATTTTAATAAATTATTTCAACGCTAGATTAAATTATTTAAAAAGTGAGCATTTTTTCTTTTTATATGTTTCTTCTTCCTTTAGGCCGTGGGACAGGAAGTATGCTTCGTAAAATGATGAATACATACCTGAAACTTCGTGAGTGGCTTCTTTTTGGCTGGTCTACCTAACTTTTCTCGACGACTTTTTTCGAAAGTGTTGTGTTCTCAAATGAGCACGATAACGTCATATTTAAGCTATCGATTTGAAAAAACGCAGCAGGAAATTTGTCGGACACAATGAACACTTGATGGCTTATTTACAATTTAAATATTTTCAAAAGGTTGGGATTGATATTGATACAAAATCACTGAAGTTAAATAAACAAAATCATTACTTCTATGAAAGAGATTGATTTTAGTTTAAAGTCATGCATTTTATTGATGGAAAATAAAATTGTATTTAGTTGGAATAAATAATCGTGTAAATAAAGCGAATGGATGAATTAAAAGAAAATTTCTTTGCGTTTGCTTTAAATATAGAGAGTGGTTATTACGAACACATAGCTGTAATACCTAATCCATATGTGATTGTGTCAAATACATGAAAATTGTTACTAACTAGTGATTTTGAAATAAACTTATTGATAATTTTTATAATATAGCACGTTTATGTATATATATACAAGAACCATCAGTAGCGCAGCCGGTAGTGTAGTGGAATTAACACACTAAAATCAATGGAAATCCATGTGTCGCTGGTTTAAGTCCGATTCCAAGAAATTTACTCATGAGGTTGTGACAATCACATCAGTATTTTGTAATAATATTTATAAGTGGTAGAACCAATAAAAATAGATTGTTTAAAGTATGTTGCATTTCAAAACAACCATATTTGAAATTTGTGAGACAGTATATTACTTTCAAACAAACAACTCATGCGTTTTTGTCAACTTCACCACTCAAGCCCGTACGGCAGCTGCATCACATTCGTCGCCTCATTCCCCATATTTGATCTCGCGATGAGGTTAAGACAACATCATATCGGTTGACATTGAGCTTCTTTCTTTTTCTGTGTATGTAAGGTCCTGGTCTCTTCATTTAGCACAAAGACGAATAGTATCTAAAAACTAACTTTAAAGATGAAAAGCTTGACCCAAGATAAGTGGATTTAAATTTCTTTCAGTTCGGATAAATTTGACTATGTTATTAAATGAATTGATTTGTTTTTACTTAACGACGTCATCAAATTCCAAAAATTCTTAATTTAAAGGAGTACGTTTATCGCTACTATGTACCTCTGTTTATGGTTATTATATAGAATTCAAACCAAATTTTTTTTAAACATTAAAAAATTATCAGCTTAGATCAAGTACAATTATGCCGCTACAATTAATTTCATATGATGTTAATTACACCTGTAAATAATATGAATTACGCATAAAATTTATTTATAAACTATGATGAATGAATGTTTTGTTTTCTTGTTTGATAAATATCAGTTTTACGATAGTTAATAAAATATGAGTATTTTTATTTGCATTTTTATGTGCAATCAGTAGCGCGAATTAAGTAAAGAAAAATAATAAAAACGAAGCATTTAGTTTAAAAAAAAAAAAAAAATAGATTAAAAATGAAATTCTATTCTAAGAATTTATATAGTTCAACTATTAAATGAAATGTAATAATGTATCTTATTTCTTTATTACTGTGTATGAAAGTAGAATTGTTTTTATAAAAATTACTTTCTCAATTTCATGTGTTTAATCAATGAAACACCCTTAATTTTATCAAATTGATGGCAGTGGCCTACAGATTGTGAAAATTAACCAAATTTGGATAAAATACCTATACATAGTGGATCATTTTAATCTATAATGGCTAATAGCTCCTTTTGTAGTTAACAAATCAAAAAATAACTAAAAAAAGTTGCAGCTAGGAGATATCATGTTCCGAAATCAGATAAAACCTAGTTCTTCGGGTTTTTTTAGCCAATTTAGGACCTAAACAGTAAGAGATAGAATAACACTTTAAATTAGAGAGTTGATCCTCATAAAAAATTAACATTTTTCATCTGAATCATTTTTTCAAAAATCGTCAGCTTTCGGAGAAAATATGACTTTTAAGTCACATTTTAATTTTTTCATTAATTCAATTGCAGACGCTTTTAATCATTTGTCGCGCGTGCGTGCGTTGTCATCACCAATGTTTAAATAATAGTTTGTTATAAATAAATAAAAATCGTTATATATTTTAAAATTTTTTTTATTTTTAAAATTTTCTATCCTATTTTTTCTTTTAGTACAAAATTATCAATTAATTAATTATTTAGTAAAGGTAAGTATTAAGTTATAAGCTGGGTAGGTGTGTGGGTACAGCACTTACCTGTGAAACCAAGGTACGCCGGTTCGTATCCAGGTGTGGTTAACATTTTTACTTTTAAATTAAATGAATTTTTCGTGATGCTAAAAATTTTCCACTCTTTTTATAGTTTAAATTATCTACATACCCCGCCGCCCTCTTGGTATTAAAAAACGTCATAAATCATATGTCATAAATCACTATTCTGTCAGTGTCTTTTCCTGTTACAAAATATAAAAAAATATGTACAAAAATGACTGGTTATGGTAAAATTTGAAACTTTTTAATAGGAGAACATGTCATATAGTTTATCTCACTCATATTCTCCTATTACAAAATATTAAAATTTTACATAAATCGCTTGTTAAAACTAAAATTTGAAATTTTGTTATAGGAGAACATGTTATATATTTTATCCCACTTTTTTATAACATATTCGCCTATTACAAAATATTAAAAAAGTTGCTTTTTTGTTATACATTAGCTAAAATTTATTCTTGTGAAATGAAATTTTATAAGATTTTGTTTGTAATAGGAGAAAATGTTATTTCACAAAAAATTAATTAATTATGTTAGTCCCACTTTCCTACTTATGTCTCCTTGTCTGCCAGGGGGTGGGAATTAAAATAACATAAAGTATACCTCGCGCTCTTACTTATTTTACGCTTTTGGTTCTCATAACAATTATCTAAAAAAATGATATTATCTTGACATAATAATTTATTTCATTAAAAAATAATCGAGAGACAATGCTAGATACGATCCGATGTACTCTGTAACCGCAGGCGACTGGGGTAGCCACTACTCCACTTTTGACATAATATACTTATCAATAATGTAATATAAATAATCTTTATTCACCTTTTTTCAATAAACTTGTTTTATTAAACCTAGTATTTATTTTTCTTTTACTGACCTTTTCAATAAACTTACCCATTATGTATTTCTTTTTACTCACCTATGACCTCACTTAAACTTACCTATGAATGAATAATTGTAGTAATATTTTATTAAAAATGTAGGTTCTGCTTGATATTCCTGAAATCGATGTAAAGGATAAAATATAAAGGTAGGTATAATATTGAATAATAATAATTAAACCATAAAAATTAATAAAACGATATTTTATTTTATTATATATATTTGTACATATATTACCTAAAATAAATATAAATCAATAATGATTATTTTATACAGTATAAAATCATTTTTTGGGATAACGTTTTCATTTTTTTCTAAATTTTCACAACTTTATCATTAAATTTTTTTTTATTAGTTCTTTGTTAAGTTTTATTTAGGATTTTGAACATGTTTTCCTAATGCATATATACAAAAAAAATTCATGGATATAAAGCTAACGTAATTTGTTTATTATTAGCAATTGTTGGATTATAAATATTTCACATTAATTAATTTTTTAGTTAATTCATTTCCTTCTCAGGTATGTATCTCACTGTCAGAAAAAATGCTGCAGTTAAAACATTCTAAGCGTACTCATCATATGTTATGTTATAATAGTAACACTTAGAATGTTTTAAAACGAGCATTTTTTCTGACATTGAGATATGTAACTTCTTAACAATAAATTATATTAAATGACATTCTTTCTTTGATATTATATTTTTATAACAAAATTCCGTTCTGTATGATTTGATAGAGCAATATTTATTTTATGAAAATAAGAAATGCTCAAATGTTTTTGATCTGTTATAAAATCTGAAATTGTTATATATTTTTCATTTATTAAAAATAGATATTTTAATAATTTTAGACGTGGACACTGTGAAATTTTTCTTGATCTTCAATCTCTGAGATGTGAAGATATTACCTACTAACGAGTACAAAATTATTTACCAATTCTAAAAATGAACAATAATTTATCGCAGTAATTGATCATTCTTTTATTATGAGAATTTTTCTACAGAAGGCCGTCAACTTGTTTAATGTAAAAAACTCGTAAACAGCAGAAGTTCATCACTAAGGTCATATTTTTCCTCATTAGGTTTATTGCAAAGGGATTTTTGTTTTTTCATGGTTTAACTCATATGAATGATAAAAATGAAAAGAAATACTTCATAAAGAATAATTATTTGTTTCAGTGTGGTAGTTGAACAGGGGGCACCCCAATCTGTGTTGCACCCGGGCGCTCAAGCACCCAGCGGCGGGGCCTTCAGAGATTGCCAGAAATTGACCGCTTGCCTTTTCTGAACAATATTTCCCGTGTAATGTGAAAACTAAGGAAAAATAAATAATTCAAGAGAAGGAAATAAAAAATTCACATTTTAAAAACTTCAGGGGCGTAACTACCGCCGTATCAGCCGTATCAATGATACCGGGCCCCCGGGCTACAGAGGCCCCCAGACTAACAATTTACACAATGTATATTTAACCATGTAAACTCACACCAGCATATTAATGCATCCCTATCTTATAATATTTGGTTACAAGAAAATACCATCGATATTTTATTGCAAAGTGAAATCAATAGTAAAATTATAGTTTGGAGAGATTTATATCTAATTATGATCCTATTGTAAAATAACTTATTTTAAAACCGAAGGGGGCCCGCAGCTCAATGGGGTCCCCCAACCAATTTTGATATAGGGCCCCTCCCAGGCGAGCTACGCCACTGTTGTAAAGCCTTTTGAACATAGCTTCTATAAAGGAAATTGAAATCAAAAAGTATTTTCAAATAAAAGAAAGGTTTTATCAATCATAAAATTTATGCATCTATATCAGATGTGAAGCAAAATACACTCCTCTAGTCACCTCCATTAGTAAAGACAGCCTTAAATTTGTATTTAGTAGTTATTCAATACAGCCTCTATACTTATATTTACTAACAATAGATGAATAGATGTTATTTTACAAATTAAAAGTAAAATTTATACAGGGTGGGTCATTTTAATCTACAATGGCTTATAGCTCGTTTTGTAGTTAACTAATCAAAAAAAACTTTTACAAAAACCTATTTCTTCGGGATGCATTAATAGCCAACATAGATTTTAAACGGTACTCTCTTAAAGTAGGTACTACAAAATAGCGATTTGTTTTATTTCTCACTATTTCTTATTTGTAAGTGCGATAAACCTTAAAAACTGCCAAAAATTCATGATATTTTGACAGAAAAAAGAGGAGAAGGTACTGGGAAATGGACACCCCCCAAAAGCCTGCATAAAAATTTTCTACTTTTTAACTGCAGTTAAAATTCATGAATTAGAAAAGACAATGCGGATGTGCAAAGTCTTAAAAGAAAAGTAAAAAGTGAAAAAAGCTGGTTTCCTTTGTAATCCGTTTAGATCAGAAAACGGAGTAAAATTACACCCTCGCCGCTCCCCGTTGACTTTCGACACAATACATTAGTCTATATTTTCCTGGAACATAATAAGACCTAAAACCAGATATTTTTTGTGATGAGCAAAGTAACTTTTAATTTTTTATTTATTTTACCTTTCGTGTGAATTAGAAAGAAAGAATTTTTAATTTCCATACTAAATCTAAATTTCCACTCTTTATTAAATTCCATTCAGAAATTTTCTAACATCCTGTCTGCGGTTTTAACCTACAAGGTTAAAGTTAGCGTGCGTGTATATTTATGATGATAATACAAGATAATGAAAATTTTCATTCAAGACGTGTGTTTGTGAACATGAAAATTAGTTGCATAATAACTGCCCTTTAATTAAATCACAATATGTTTCACTGTTTCAGCCTCTCTTAACATATCGCAATTTATTCATAGGGTAAATCTGTGTAACTGTAATTATACCTGAAAATATTTTTCCTATATTGAAAATTCAAATAATTTTATATTTAAAAATTAAAATAAACAAGTAAAAATAAACATTTGACTGAGTTAATTGTTGAAATACCCTGTATGGATAGTGTTGAATGTGCTTGCATAATATTTAATAAATTAGAAAAGTTTAAAAAACTAAAACAATTATGGCGGAATTTCGGCTACCATATGTTTTGGTTTTCAAAATTGTGAAAATTTTCGTTAGTATTTTCAAGAAATTTTTCCTTCACGAGATCACTAGTTGAAGTTACCTACAAGTTTTAAACTCCCTATATTTTACAGTTTTGGAGAAAATTGACACCAAAATTTTGCCTTAATTTGCCTTAATCACGGAAAAACAATAATATTTATGAAAAAATTATTTGTTATTTTATAAGGAACAATTATTACATTTAAAATTTTGTACCATTTACGAAAAATGTATTGTGTATCTCGTTTACGAACTCAAATTCACTTTTTACATCCTGAGCACGCTTCAAACATCTATTTACTTTTTACGAACGGATTTAGAAAAAATAGACCCGGAATATGTTAAAAGAAAGTTATAGACTAGAAGATTCGTGGAATAAATGGCAGAAAATTAGCAGTTGTATAATGGATCAAAAGGAAAAATTGAGTACAATTGCAAAAAACAAAACCATTTTCAACTCTTTGGACCGTTCCCGGATTTATTCCATACTAGGCATTCGCAAAAAACGATACAAATGTTTTGCAAATGTTCTTGACAAAAAAACATTTTGTATAACATAAATTGCAAAATCACCCTCAAACTTTACTAATATGTACTTTACTCATATTTTTAGACCACTTTTTAATCACTGTTAAATTTGAATGTTGGACAAATGCAATTATAGTTAGTTAACATAACTAACAACTTCAAATAAAAAAAAACTAAATTTTGCTTTTAATGGACTTATACGACGCACTCTTTTACGCTAATGAAGAATTAAATGTACTAGCTCGAATCATGAAGAATTACTCTACTGGGCTACTACCGTAACCCATGTACTCGTGTACTCGTGACTCGTGACTAAAAACCAACAACAAATTTCGTATAAAAGTGGTGAAAAAAATCAAAAGTTATTAAATTAATATTACTAGAACATTCTTTAAAAATAGTTTCATTTGAAATAGGAAAACATCTATAAAAACTTTTACATTAGAATCATGTTTACCTGATAAACTTATTATTAAACTCATTTAATATAAATGAATACAAATAATTGACTGAGTTAATTGTTGAAATACCGTGCATAAATAGTGTTGATTACTCTCACATTGCACATACATATACAACTTCATATAATACATACTATACAATTTACGCCTAATTTGCGCCTTCACGGGTAAACAGTGATGTTTACGAAAAAAATTTTCAAACAAAAGTTGTTTATTTTTTTATAAGAAACATTTTTTTCATTTAAACTTTTGTTCTATCTTTAGCGGTTTACAAGATGGGTCCTACGGACCCATAGGTCAAGACCCGATTGACCTATGCTGCTCATTTACGAACTCGACCTCACTTTTTACGCCTGAGTACGCTGTAAAAATTTCAGCTTGATATCTGTTTTCGTTTTTGAGTTATCGTGTCCACAGACGGACGGACGGACAACCGGAAATGGATTAATTAGGTGATTTTATGAGCAACTATACCAAAATTTTGTTGATAGCATCAATATTTTTAAGCGTTACAAACTTGGGACTAAACTTAGTATACCTTGCATATTACATATATGCATGGTATAAAAATATTTTTTCGTTAAATTTATTTATTATTTCGAATGTTTTGTTCTTAAGCGGTAAAATTTTAGTCCGTGAGTATATTTTTCGTCAGAAGCTACCATGATAAGCTAGAAAATGAGGACTGAATCATGGAATTTGATAAAGGAATAAATAAAGAGGATAAGGATGGGCAGAAAAAAACATGCTGGCGAAATAATATATAAGGAATAATTAATTAAGTTAATACATTAGAATTTGGGAACACTTCATTTGAATGTTAACATTCGCATTTACATTCGCGAATATTGGAAATAAACATCCGCATTCGCATTCGTTTTCGCGAATGTACAAAATTCAACATTCGTCCCATCACTACTCCATACAAATGCAAAAAATTATAATTGATCAACCTGAGATAAACTGAAGAAATAAAAAATTTTTCCTTATTCCTAACCAACTACCTAGTTGCAACAAACAATTAATTATAGATACATAATCCATATGCAAATTATAAAGCATATAAAATAATTAATTTACATGAAAAATTTAAATTATGAAAATTCTACATTAAAGACCTTGCGTCGTCGTTTCAAAATACAAATTTCTAGTTACAATTAATTTTAATAAAATCTCAGCGAGAGATCTTTTGATTCAGTTCTGAATAAAGATCTTTAAGTATTATTAACGACAATAATGCGTTTTACTATTTTATTAATTACGTTCATTTTCCAATATGTTTCCGCTAAACTTAATGGTAAACAATGTTTTTAGTAAAAGTTTATTTCCAAAATTTTCTATTTTTCTTGTTTTGTAGAAAGTGATTATTATAAATTACCACGATTATATGATATGGACGATTATGAATTATGTGAAATTAAAGGAAAAACGTATCAGTATTGTATTTTTGAAATTAATTTAATTCCGATTTCCACAAATACGAGAGATTCAGTGTTGTGGAACTTAATTCAGGTTTGAATCTAAATAATTATAGTTAATATTACTTTATTTTAAAGTGAAGTGAATATTGTATGTTTGATGTAGGAAAATAATGCGGATAAATCGAAATATCGTCGTGATATACTTGAAATGGGTCGATGTATTCTAATAGGAAATGAAACTGATTCTCAGTTTCATGAAAATTTGTTTAAATCAAAGTTTGAAAAAGATGAGTTAAATGTGGTGATTAAAAAAGTGTTGTGCAAACAGTTTGAACCAAAACATTTCGATTATTTAGATATTGTAGCCATGTATGTATAACAAAAATTGATTTTATTGTAGTATTCCATTTGAAAACTATCCCAAGAATAAATTTGGAGCTATGCTCCACATTGCGCGTTCGGCGGATGGGGGCTATTCTCAATGAGACGGTGTTTTTTTAGTTACAGTTTACATTAATTACATTGTGTAGCTTTTAAGGTGAAGCACTCTCATATTTTCGTTATATTTATAGAAATATCGATTTGAAATTTTCACAGTCATCATTTTATAAACTTTACCCAAAATCAGAACTTAGCCTACTACAAATTGACAAATAGGACCGATTATTAACATTTTATTCTAGCATCAGAGAGGGCTGAAGATATCGAAAAAAAAAACTATTTAAAAAAGTTGTTTAGAATATTTTTTTATACTCATATACCAATTTTCATGACCAATTTCGCATTTTTAATTTTTTCAATATTTTGGTCTTAAATCTAACTAAAAATCATTATAAATATATAAAATTATCAATTTATTCAGTTTTTACATTCCATAGCACACTAATAATCGAATAATTTGTTCGATATCTCTAACCATCTCTGACGCTAGGCAAAATATACAGAATAGACGCTATTTGTCACTTTATAATAGGCTGAGTTTAAAGTTCAGATTTCAGTTAAGGTTTCCAAAAAAATGTGACCCATCACCCTGTATGACTGCAAAATTTCAAATCGATATTCCTATAAATAACGAAAACATGAGGGTGTCTTCATCTTAAATGCGACACACTGTATATGGGTAAACAAAATTATGATAAACTATGATTGATAATTCACTATTTTTGAAGTAAAACGATGCCTTTAGCTTCAAATGATTACTATGAAAATAAGTCAAAATAACTCCCAAATTAAAAGACGTTGATCATACTTCATATAAGTAAACTTATGAGCTTTTGAGGGCAAGAACTAACTGAATTTAGGTAATTTGATTCGTATTCAAATGTTGGTTGTACTTTTAAGATCTGCATTTTCATATATACAGAATGGACTATTTTCATGTATTATGGCTAATAGTTTGTTTTATAATTAACCAATGAAAATATAACTTAACAAAAGTTGCAAAGTTTGATGGGGTACATGATGTTCTGACATCAGATTGAACCTAGTTCTTGGCGTTGCTTTAATAGCCAATTTAGATCCTAAAAGGTAAGAGAGAGTAAAGGGTAAGTAATAACACTTTATTTTAGGAAGTTGATCCTCATAAAAAACTAACATTTTTTATTCAAAACATATTTTTCGAAAATTGTTAGCTTTCGGAGCAAATGCGACGTAAAATTATGTCATTATTGAATTTAATCGAAAGAAAATACTCTTAAAGTTTATCTATAATTGTAGATCAAAGCCATAGACACAGACGAATATTTTCTATTGGCCTTGAAAACTTTTGACTAAAGCATTTTTCTGTAGCTAGTTTTCGTTCAATTTAGTGAAATAATGATATAATTTTAAGTCGCATTTCCTCCGAAAGCTAACGATTTTCAAAAAAATATTTGACTTATTTAACTTTCTAATTTAAAATTTTATTCTATCTCTTACTTTTGGCAATCTAAATTGACTATTCAAGCAGAACTAGATTCAATCTGATGTCAGAACATGATGTCCTCCATCTAACTCTGCAACTTTTGTAGCCATATTAGGTTAAAATGGTTCACCCTGTATAAGCCAACTCTCTACAAAAGCTCTTGAAATGCTTAGAAGACATAGATTTGTTAAGAAAAGCTATTAGAGAATTTCTAGTTTTTTAATTGTTTAATTCAATAAGGACTTAAATTTTGATACATTAAAAGCCTTCAATTTTGTTTCTTTAGGAGGACAGCACATAAAAAATCTCTAATAAATAAGGTCCCGGTTTCAACACAAAGATGGTCAAAATTATTATTATTTTTAATGTAAAAGTATTTATATAAATATAATTTCTAATTTCGAGGAATCAGTAAATTGAGAGGCCTTTAATTACCTGACTTATTAAAGGGTGTTAGGGCCCAGAATTACCTAGGTACCAGGGTACCAAGGTATGATATTGATTGTTATTTTAGATATACAGACAAAATTGTAATAATTCTAGCAAAAAAATCTCTTTCATTTTTAAATTATTGCTATAGTTTTCTCTACGGAATACATACATTTTCTGGAACTGTTCGTAGTTTTACAAAAAAATAATGTTTAATTGTTTTAGTGTAATTTTAGTATTAATTTTTATATCTGTGATAGCTGCAACAATTACTGATTATTATAAGTCCACTAAAACTGAAAATACGTCTGATTATAAAGAAGGTTCTTTTGGTAAGATATTAAATTTAATTGAGATTCAACCTTATAGATCACAAGCCCATGCTGAAACTTTTCGGGTGAAATGATCCACCAGGAATCATGTTGATGCTCCTATACGTAAAAGTAAGTTTAAGCACCATGGCATTAGTTTTGCGTGGTAAAAGAGAGTAGAGCACCAGCAAATATGGGCTTTGGTGATGATACTAACTCAGCATAGGTATTCGAAGTGAATTACATAAATATCTGTACTGAAATAAATCAAATTCCTCCCATCAATTCTCGAAGCTCTTTGTGTTTATTTCTGTACGGCATTTATATTATTCGCTTCGAATACTGATGCAGAGCTAGTATCGAGCAACGCCTTACATATTTTCTGGTTCAGGGGTGAGATACCAAGGGGTGTGACAAATATATTGTCACCTGTACCGCGCAAAAGTGACGCCATAGTGCTTAAACTTACTCTTACATATAGGAGCATCTTCTTCAATATGTTTCCTGGTGGGTCATTTCACCCGAAAAATTTGAACATGGGCTTGTGGTTTATTAACTTTAATTATATTCATTTGTTTTGCAGCCTTAAAATGTCTTTTATGTTGGTCGTTGAAAAAAAATGTAAATCAAATACAAAAATTGGAAAATTCTCGAGACAGTATTAAATATATTCAAGGAATACGATTTTTCATAATGTTACTTGTTATGTTTGGGCATATAATATTTATTACATATTTAATTCCGTTTAATAATACTAAATTTTTTGAAGATGTAAGTTTTTTAATATTAAAATAACATATTTTTAAAACATTCGTCACAAAATTCAAGCGCCGGTCCATGGAGGAGGCAATCGAGACAATTAGCCCCATGCCAAAATTATTTAAACCAATCTTTTTATGGTATTTCAATACCAAAAAAATGAAAATGATCCAAAAAATTTGAAATTTTATTTATCAATAAATCATCTTATTATACATCTTTTTGAAAAATTCATATCGATTCTCTAATAAACCGTACAGAGAATCGATATGAATTTTTCACAAAAGGGTGATTAATTGATAAATCACCTATACAAGGGTGATTAATTGATAAATCACCTATACAAGGGTGATTAATTGATAAATAAAATTTTAAATTTTTGTCATCATTTTCATTTCAACTCTACTTTAAGGTATTTAGATAGATACCGTAAATTTAAAACGATACTAATTTATCAATTATAATCATCCTCTTTATACGTCTTTTGTGAAAAATTTAATGTAAAAGGCAAAACATTTTTAAAAGCATTTTAAATCTCTATTGACTATAAAACTAACATTTATTACGACTTCTTCATATACCACCTAAAAAGGACTGTTTTTAATAATTAATTTATCGTAACCGTACAGAGAATCGATTTCTCGACTTCAAATTTATCTAGAAGGCGTATTTATTAAATACTCATTAATTTTGTCACAAAAATTCAGCAATTTCAACAAAATTTTGGAAGCAATTTCGTTTTGGTATCGAAACACATTAAGGAAGTGTGTTGTTAAATAACAAATAATTATCAATTTTTATATTTTATTTTAATTATTATCATAAATATTAAAAATGTCAAGAATATGTTTTTAAAAATTAGATAAAAATTAATTAATTCAATAAAATTAAAAAATAATAATTATTCACCAAGTACAAATGTTTTTCTATTCATTAGAATTATGTTTGAAGTATGTAATCGCCGTATGAGGGGAGCGTGGGGTAATTGACACCATCTAAGCAATATTGTTAATAAAACTCATAATTTCTACAATTTAAATATTTATTTATTATGAACGTAAGCTGTACTTATCTGGTTACCAGAAAATCACAGAAAAATCTTAAACCTTGGTAACGTTTGACGAAAATTAAAAAATTCTAAATTGTGTCTTTCGCTCCAATTACCCGAACGTTCGGGTAATAGCAGCCAATAAATGTCCCACTAGTCTAATGGGAGCCATTAAAATTTTAATCAGTCTAGAGTAGTCCATTCTTTGATTTTAGTTAGTCTCAAATAAATCTAATCTTATATACCAAAGAATTAAATAACAAAAGGGATATTTGGTGACAAAAGGGTCTCTTTTGCAGTGATGGATTTAGGCCTAGGCCCGTGAGGCCCGGGCCTAGGGCGGCAGAATTTGAAAGGCGGCAAAATTTATGAAATGCCAAAATTTTAGAGTCACAGAAAAGTAAAGACAATCAATTATAAAAATTGGTTCAGAATAGTTTTTATAAAAAATTTTCGATAGAAAATATTATAATCCAATTCATTAATCTACTTCTCAATCTGTGTGGGTAAGATGTTAATTTTTTAATCGATCAATGATATTCTTTATCGAGTAATGTTCTTTACTTTCCGTTCCTTTAGTGAGATTAATCTCACGTGTATGAAGCATTTTGAAATTAATTAATCCAAATGACTTCTCAATTTGTTTTCATTGTGAAATAAAAATACCGAAGATTTGTATGTCCCTGATTATGAAAAAAAAATTTTGGAGAGAAAGAAAAAAGTATTGAAAAGTATTGGTTTTCTAGTCAATCTAATACTTTTTAATACTTTTTTCTTTGTCTCAATATTTTCTTTTATTCAGGGTTATTGAATATCGTTATAATTTTCATTTAAAAGTGTCAGAACATTTTTTGTTTATAAAAATAATTTTTTATAAAAAATAAATCCCGTCATTGGCGAATATGGAAGATGTATGCTCTGCACAAAAAATATGCAATGTATTGCATTCACGGAATCTTCGAGATGTTTATCCGAATGTGGACATTGCTCTCCGTATTTTTTTGAGTATTCCGGCTACAAATTGTTCAGGAGAAAGATCTTTTTCTACTCTTAGAAGGGTAAAAACCTGTTTACGCGCAAGCGTGGGCCAAGATAGACTTAATGCACTTGCATTACTGTCTATTGAAGCCCAACTAGTCCAAGAAATTAATTACGACGACATAATTGACGTTTTTGCATGGACCAAAGCCAGGAAAAAAAATTTTCAAATTGATTAATATTAAAAGAAATATGAATTATTTATCTGTCTAAAGTTTATATATATATTTATCTGTCTTGTTTATCAGTAATATTAAAAAAATTATATTTCAATAAATTAAGTTACTTTAAAATAAAAAACTGGATCAAAATTAATGAAATTCATTCTATCAAAAAGGGCGGCGCATCGAACGGGGCCTAGGGCGGCAGCAAGCCTAAATCCGCCACTGCTCTTTTGTCCAACTATTATGGGAGCAAGTGTAAATAATTCGATGAACATTCCTGGAGTCATGGCACATATTACCGTCACATTTTTTCCTATTTCCCACGAAACTTCAAATTGTTGCCATACAGCTCTCATTACCCGCTTAACCTTGAATCGAAAAAATAATATTTCAATAAAATGCCATTATTCATCAAAATTTCAGTCGTACCTTAACTTAGATAGATTAAGGGATATAATTAACGTAAATACAATAGTAAACGTATGTTTTTTAATGCTTACCTGGTACGTTTCTTCTTTTGTATTTTTTATAACAGTGCAGCAAAAAACAAACAATCGTTTCGTACAACTGAATGAGTCCAACTAAGTCATTGTACCTTTTTATTCTAGCTCTATCAAACTTAAACGAAGAGACTCGAACTTCATTTACATAATTAATCTCATCACCCCATCTTCCCCTACTGTTTAATTATGTTTAATGCCTCATCTGTTTAATTATGTCAATTTTATCTCCACGCACGTGTATTTACACACAGGTTTTTAATTAAACTTATATATATGTTCTCCTGAACATTATAATGTGAGTTGGCGAGACCCGTAGCCAAACCTAACTAGCAGTACGGACACAAAAGTAACAAAAGACGGGCAGGATGATAAATTTATAATAGATATAATATCTAAAACTTTTTAAACAATGTGTGATAATGATTCAATCAAATTAAACATAAAAAGAAGGTGATTCTTTCATCAAATCAGCTATGTTTGTTTGTTTTTTTATATGTTGTTTGCAAAGGAAAGGCAACGGTAAATCCAAGTTTTCGAATTCGGCAAACGACCGTATCATGCCGAAAAATAAGAAAATTTGACCTAATATCTGAGATCAAGCTGGTTTTTATAGGACCGATAATTTCGGAGATACTGCTTTTCAAAGTTAGTTCATTTCTTGTTATACATTGATTTTTCCATTGAAAATCCGGTTTACAAGATGGATCTTACGGACCCAAGACCCAATTATCCTATGTTACTCATTAACGAACTCGACGTCATTTTTTACGTCCAAGGCACGCCATAAAAATTTCAGCTTGATATCTTTTTTCGTTTTTGAGTTATTGTGTCGACAAACAACCGCAAACGGACTAATTAGGTGATTTAATGAACACTCATATGAAAATTTTGTTCGTAGCATCAATATTTTTAAACGTTACAAACTTGGGATTAAACTTAGTATATCTTGATATATTTTTTGTATACATTTTTTAAATCTGGAGTTAAACATAAGCGTTCCAATACAGACTATGTCGCAAGAGAAATTTTGAATAACCTCTCTAATTCTAAACATTAAATTTTTTTAGGCGGGCTAACAAGTTGCTAGTACAGGCATCGCCCCTGGAGTTGGCATATTTTTCTCCCCATCCCCTTCCCCCTACTACAAACTACAAACATAAATATGCTTAGAAAAACATCAAAAGCTTATATTTTTAAAACATATGTGTTGAATTGCAAAGTATAGACGTTATTGCTTCGCAATCAACTGCAAATCAGTTTTTATTGGTCGTTATCGATTAGAAATTTTTTTTTTCAGTTAATTTCACATCCAATAACCAGTATTCCACTAAATGGAAATGTAATTATCCAATCGTTTTTCCTGTTTAGCTCTTTTGTATTATCGATATCAGTATTTAAACAAATGGAAAAAAATGAATTTCGTATTGGATTTATATTTACAACAATTTTTCATCGTTATCTTAGGTAATGTTATATATCTACTACATACGGGTCACTGTTAGAAATAGGCCACTTTATGGTTGTTATGTAAAAATTTTTGATTGACGTAAAACATTCTTTGATTGGCGTGATAATTTTTTTATGAATCCTCTTAAATATTCATTGGTGGAAAAAAATTTAAAAAGAAGAGCGGAATTTCCAGATAAGAACGGTTAAAGTTACATTTGAATTTCAAGCACTGCGATTATACTCTTTATTCTATCGATTTGAAATTTTGATCTTTCGAAAATCCTATTAATTTTCCCAATTTTCATATGTTCGAATCAATCAAAGAATGTTTCACGCCAATCAAAAATTGTACATAACAGCCTTATGGGAGTAACGCCACAACGCGTTATTTTGTATTATATCATCGATTGATAATAACAAATATTAGCTAACTACATATGAAAAATTATTCCCAAAGACCAAAAATGTTCACTGAACAAAAAACGATCTGAACAAAAAAGGCTATGCAATTTTACGATAATATTACGATAAGATTTATGATTTTCATATCTGCCCCATTAGTGGTGAAATTCGAATCAGGAAAATTGACTGTCTGATATTTTGTCAGACATTGAAAATGATTTTCATCAAAATTTAATCCAGTAATATTGGCTGAATAATTCATTTAAAGGCCGTGACCGTGGGGAAGTAACCGACGGTCGAACATGTCTTCGAAAACGAAATAGCATATTACGCATATAAAAATTTTAATAAAATGGCGGCCCTTGGGTAGAGCGAGAGCTACGGTTGTTCTAGGTGAGAGAGCGCCCAAATGCCAAAAGCGAAAAATAATTTTGACCGAAAAATATAATTTTTATGACATGTTTTAAAAAGCGTGGGACTGCAAATGAAAATCAAAAATTGAATTCATGCAAATATAATTAAGCATAGCAGCCGGCATTTACGCTTCCTGTTCGTAACACCGTCGCACAGTAGTGTTTTTATGAAGTGCACATAAATAAAGGATATGAACATAAATCCAATTTATGGTGTAAAACGTCGAAAATATAGGGACAGACAACTCGCTTCACTTTGAAGAAGGGTTAGAGCAATCGCCACAGTGCACCTGAAGACCAAAAATGTGGCCAAAATTCGAAAAAAGAGTTTCATAATAGGGCTTTTTCATAATTAAGTATGCTACAGGGATGCACTTAGCACAACATTAGTGTAGATACAAAGGGGAAAGTCATAAACGTGTGAAAGTGCATCGGGTAAAGGAAATCCAACAATACCAAATGGAATCTACATCTGAAGGTTATAGAAATATAAAGTTCTCTTTTTATTTCTTTTTTTTTATGGAATTCAAGTTAATTGAAACAGTAATAACACGCTGTTGGATGCCGCCTTTAAAGCCCTATTGAAAGTTACTGAGAAAACTATTAGCTATTGAATAACACAAAATTCAGCTGCTACTATCTGGTAATTGAATTTTACATTTTAACCCAAGTGGTGATAAAATTTGGCATAAAATTTATAATCAGCGGCCCCAAAAACCCCCGCGATTCAATTTTGGAGTGGTTTACTTAACTTTTCGAATTTTGCCGCATTTTTTGGATTCGGACGCACTGTGGCGGCGCTGTATAAATGTAATAAATTGAATTAATTAATTTCAGATTGACACCAATCTACGCCTTACTTATATTAATAAATGCAACATTAGTTGTGCATGTTAGTAATGGAGGTCCTTATTGGCATCAACGTGTTGAGCTGCATAAAGATAATTGTCGAAATGGATGGTGGCAATTAACTTACATAAATTATAGGAATGTTTTTCCACAAAAATTTGTTCGTAAATATTTTACTATAGCTTTTAATAAAAACCTCTTTTCAACGGAATAATACCCCGTTGAATCTGAACGAGTTACCAATATATACACTGCTTCAATAATAGCCGTGGCCCAAATTTCCCAAAAAATAAATTATACTTGCGAAAAATAATCATATCTACTTTCACAGAAGCTTTTACTTTTTAAACATTTCAAATGACTTCAAACGATATAAAAATAATTGCAAAATTTCGATTTTCATAAATAGTAGGCAATATTTGAACCACTCTGGGTCAATATTTGAACCACTACAAGCCCGTTGAACTAAAAGAAAAATTTAAAATAAAATTTCTGCTCTATACCCATATTTATAAAAATCTCATTTGCATATTAAAGGATGTCTTCTGACCCTAGAGTTTTTTTTGAGTTCTGTCTTCAAAACGTAAAAGAAGTTTTTCAATATTTTTTCTACATTTTTGAGTGGGATAATTAAACAAACCAACACACATTAATGGTGTGTCACATTTAAGATGAAGACACCCCCATATTTTCAGTATTTATTTCGATTTGAAATTGGCCACACTCATACAGGGTCGATCAGAACTTTAAACACAGCCTACTACAAATTGACAAATAAAGCTAGGCAAATAAAATTACGCTAGGCAAAATATTAACGATTCTTAATATTTTGCCTAGCGTCAAAGATAGTTAGAGAAATCGAAGAAAAAAAAACTATTCGAAAAAGTTGCTTAGAATATTTTTTTATACCCATATACCGATTTTCATGACAAAATGCATATTAACTTTATATCAATATTGTGGTCTACACTCAAAATTATTGCAAGTTTATTGAAATATTTGAATACATAACACTATTAAATTATGACACTATTAAAGATTTTTTGATTTTATTAAAGAATAAACTTTTATAACTAGTGTGCTATGGAATGTAAAAACTGGACAAGTTGATAATTTAATAGTGTTATGTATTCAAATATTTCAATAAATTTGTAATAATTTTGAGTAAAGGACAAAACCGTAAGCTACAACTCAAAACTAATTAATTTCATTTTGATTTTAGTGTATGCCTCAAACGTGGTATTTAATAGCTGATACACAATTATATTGCGTAACAGTGTTGGTATTAAGTCTAATATGGTTAATGAAACGTCAAATTAAATATATATTAAGCATTTGTTTATTAATTACAATTTTAATACCAGGTTTTATTACGTATCGTGAAAATTTAGGACCAATGATTGTAAATAATCCACAGTAAGTAATGGACAATAAATTTAAGGTCTTTGTATGTGAAAGGGATTCATTCCTTAGCCAAATATAATCCAAAGTAATATTTTTCTTTAAACAAATTATTGAAAAGTCTTTTTTCTACCGGAAAATTTTAGTTGTGTTTTAGATTTTATGATTTTAGCAGAAAAAATGGTAAGGCAAAATCCAGTATGTCCTTTTGAATACTCAAAATAAAAATAGTTCCTAGTGCTGAATGCAAAATTTTATGCTGCCAAAGACGTTGTATAACTCATGATCATAAATTTTCGCACAATTTGAGCAAGGTTGAGAACACATTTTATGTCGCAAAAACAAAATTTTTAATGTACAAGTCAATGAAATGAGAAAATGTAAATCTTCCATCCAAAAAATGTTGTAAAATACGTCTTCCCCATTGTTAGACATTGCAAAAATAATTTTAAAATGTACAAATTGATCAAGGTTGAGCTTTTGTAAGTAGATAGTTGGCGTAATAACCCTGGTGGAAAAAATATTTGAAAAAATAATAAGTCTTAATAAGTCTTAGGAAACTCTGAAAAAGTCTTAGAAACTTTAAAAAAGTATTAAGAACTCTGAATAACTCTGAATTAGACTAGTCCGAAAACGTTGAGAAATTCAAAGTTCCTAAGACTTTTTCAGAATTTTTTATTCTTTCTTCAAATATTTTTTCCACCAGGGAAGTAAATGGAAAGTTATAGTTGGGTTTATTAAAAAAAAACTTTTAATATCAACCTGGCACCTGACACCTGAGAAGACTTGAAGCTCTGAGAAGACGATGTTTGCATCTGTAATTGAATGGGAGAGGATTATCTACTGACAAAAGTTCTAGCTTGATCAATTTATACAATTTAAAATTATTTTTGCAATGTCTAACACCTGGGAGGACGCATTTTACAACATTTTGTGAATGTAAGACTTATATTCTCATTTCTTTAATTGTAATTAATCGATAAATTCGGCCGGATCTTGCATCGCATACGGGTTGGAAGGAAAATAGCTTACTGATGTATCGATAGAACGTGTTCTCAAACTTGCTCAAATGATGACTTGATAAGAGAAAAAGAAAAATTTACATCGCCATTGTTATCCCTATATAATATAAATGCGAAAGTGAGTTTGTAACGTTTTCACGCAAAAAGTACTGAAACTTTATTATAATATTATAGCTCACTCATCAGAATAACATATAGACTTTAATTTATAAAGATAACAGTTACTCGCTCGTTTCACTGGACGGTTACGATAACACTGAATCGATTTTAACGAAACTTTACAATAATATAGATCATACATCAGAACAAAACATAAGCTATGATTTATAAAGATACTGGCAGTTACCCGGAAAATTCGCCACTTCGCCGGAAAATTTATATTTTAAAAGCAAAGACTAAATAGTTTGAATTCATAATAAAACGTATTTCCGGTGTTATAGAAAGGGGTTAAGTGAGAGCAAAGCAAGGGATGTGAAAAGTATAACGCGGTGGTCTTCTCTTGTAATATGTAAATTTTCTAGCGAAGCAGGCGGTATCATGCCAGTTCTTTGTAAATTAATAAACTACTTATTATAACTAACCATTCGAAACATTTTTCCGTAAACTTATAAATAAGATTATAAGCTATTTTTAGCGTTTTAGCGCCCTGCATTATGTAACACCTACAACACAGCATAAAATTATGCAATTAATTACATCGTAAGTATCTCAATTTTGAGTATACAAAAGCGTAAACTATATTTGGCTACTTCATTTTTTCTGTTAAAATAGCCCGATCTATTTTTGAATCTAATCTTTTCTCATAGATATATAAAAACTTACTTTTGTATTAATTAAAGGCAGAAATATAAATTTCTGAAAATATTTTGATTTTAGATCAATGAGAGAATTTTTTTATCAAGATCGGGCAATGATGTCCACATACGTTCAATCCTACACAAATGCTAGCGGCACAATTTATGGCATTATTTGTGGATATATTTATCACACAGGAGCATTAAAAAGCAATTTATTAAAAAAATTATGGGTAACAAACATTTTTGAAAATTAATTTTTGAATATGGCTTAAGAGCTAGCAACGTCACGAAAATGTTAACACGGCTGAATATTGAATATTTCTTTACTTACTGAGGGTGGTAGCATTACAAAAAAACTGAAGAAAATTCTTAATTTAAAATTATTTTATTGCTTCTTAATCATTTTCATGTTTTTTTAGCGATATAAATTATAATTGCCAGATATTTTCGCCTCTGATAACCCCGTTCCAGGTATTCGATTACTTTACAAAGGGTCGTGGGACGTAAGTAAGAGAAAGTGGTCTATAATGATCCCTCAGGGTAAAATGATCCCTAATTGTTTTAAGTGAACCATTAAATCCATGTGGTATATTTATCGATAGATGGCTTCCGCGCGATCAAATTAATCGTTCAACAAAGACTTATAGTGATGTATAAGCTTATTTGTGTTTCGTAGCAAAAATAATAATTTTACTGCTTATGATTTATGGTAAGACAAATTTAAACGTAAAATTTCTTTTTTGTGTTAGTTTTTACCGGCTGGTTATTTTACTCTTGGCTTTTGTTGGCTTCTAATAATATTACAACATATTTTTATAGGCGTATAACAAATCAGTTTTTATGACAATATTCAAATATGTCATTACGGGTAAAACGATGCCTTTTAGACGACATTAAAATGATCCCTATTTTGTGTGTAAAATTATAAAAGATAAAATGACCCCCCGTCATGTAACAGGTCTTGAATGTGTTGATTTAGATGATTTTACCAGTGATTTTTGTTTTCATACTAATCGTTGATGCAATGTAAAAGAACAGTTAATATTTTATGTGAACTGTTTGGTAGAAAATTGAATGGGATTATTTTTCCCATTATTCTTACAAGGTCGGTCAAAACGATCCCTTTTGAGAAATGGTGAATAGTTCTCAATATTTTAACAGATCAAAAGAAATTGACATGACAATATTGTAAAATTTGAAGAAAGAACCCAAAAATATTTCGATGTTGTACATATGTCGAATAGTTGGTGGCTATAAATTACATTTTTCTTAGTGGGATTATTATAGGCCACCTTCTCCTACTTCATTTCTATATAAGTTTCATGAAAAAATAAAATTACATAAATATTCGAAATTCAGCTGTCTTAAAATAGACTCTCGAAAATGTTGCCAGCTCTTGTCACATTTTGGGCTAAAGTTAACACGCTTAAAATTTATTGTTGTAGTTTCGCCATATATGGTTTTGGTTAGTTTTTCTAAATGTTTATGGTTTCATGTTCTTTTGTTCAATTATGAATCACAGTAATTTAACCAATTTACAATCGAATCAGTCATTTGCAGTTGTATGGGCTGCAATAAATAAATTACTTTTTGTTAATGGTACAGCGTTATTCGTATGGGGCCTTCGACAGCAGACCCATTGTAATACATTTAAACATTATTAATTTATTTATCACAGGATATGGGTACAGACATAAGTTAACTAATTCAAATATTCGAAAAATCAACATTTTTTTGAACACAATAAAGCTACAGGAAACGAAATATTGGATAGGAAAAAAAATCCAGAAGTAGATCAAAATTATGAGGAAAAGAACCAGAAATGAGAAGAAATCGTTTTCAGGCAAATTCTAATTTTCGGACCATCTTAGGGCCATAGCTAACGAAATAGATATAAATGTCTCATAGTCCCAATTATGTGTACCCACCCCATTTTGTGAATTTTATATTCAATAGAGAAGTTGCATGTTTTTTAATACTTTTTTTTTCGAAAGTTTACTAAAAATTACTAAGAAAAATTTAAAAAAAAATTTTTAATCATTTTGCATGTAATTTTACAATTGAAAATGATTTATCTGAACTGTAAATACAAACGCCAGTGACGCCAACATAGCGCTTTAGTAACGCCACCACGCGTAGAAATGATAAAATAAGATGCAAGATGATAAATGTCTCTTTAGTACAACTAATAAACCGGGAAGTATAGGAAAAGTGGGGAAACAGCATCGATTTTAATGAAACTTTTTGTAACGTGTTTAGAGGACGCCAAGGAACATTCAGCCAACTTAACCTTGTCATAAAAAGCTATAGATCCCGAGCGTAGCCAGCGTATGTAGTCCAAATTTTTTTGAAATGCTTAATTTGGCTTAAAATTGTCATCTGGTAGTTATTTTTGGTCGCTGAATACGAATACGATGTCAAATTTTTGACCCGAAATTCCACTTTTTGGCAAAAAGAAAATGGAAAACTTAGTCTTTATCGTCCAAACTGTTGTCTAGGTGGTAGTTTTCGTCGCTGATTACAAATCTGATGTCAGATTAACGCATATTCCGAAAACCGTGCCATTTTTGGCCAAGAATTTCACTTTTTTGGCACAAAAACGAAAACTAAGTATTTACAAACTTTGTTTTAGTAAGTATTTTTGATCGCTGAATCCAATGTCATATAACACGGATTCTGTCACGTCTTCCGAAAATCGTGACGCGAAAATCGCGCCAGTTTTTAAAAAAGGCACGAAAACGGTAAACTTAAGTCTAAACTGTGCTCTAAGGGGAATTCTTATTTAGCGACTAAAATAACTACTATAGATGACAATTTTAAGCCAAAATAAGCATTTCAAAATTTTGGAATACACATGCCCCTCGATGGAGCCCTATGCCTTTTTATGACTAGGTTAAGTTGTACATTGGGGTATTATACGCACGTTACAAAAAGTTTCATTAAAATTGGTGCGGTTTCCCCACTTTTCCACTTTCGACACTTTTCCCCGACTTATTCATTGCATTACTAAACTTGTTTTCGATATATTATAACATAATTTTAGCTCCAAACCTCATCGAATACCAAGTAGTCGCGTCATCATGACTCACAAGTTTTTTTTTCAATCCAAGAAATTACTAAATTACTTAAAAATACTTTTACTAGATTTTTCTTTCAATTATATATGAATTTGTGACAACAACAAAAAATTAACTTCTTTGTTAAGAAAATTAATCAAATATTTTGAGAGCCTTTTAATTAAATATTGTATTTCATTTTTAGCTATTATGAGAAAAGTTTTAGAATACAGACCAATTATCGTATTTGGGCGATTAAGTTTTTGTAATTATTTAGTACATTATCAAATGTATATGGTCCAAGATGCAATGAATTATTTACCAAGACATTATAATATCTACACATTTGTAAGTATTTGTATCCAATAGCGTAGCTAGCATTAACAGGGTCCCACATCAAGTTTTTCACCGGATTCCTTTTTACAATAGTGTTCGATGCTCCATATATTTGCCAACGCCGAAATGGTAGTTCTTAAACCCCTGTTTGTATCAGTTAGAAATTATAGTGTATAAGAATGAAAATATTACGATCGAAATTTTTCTAATAATTTAGAATAGAATAAAACAGTCTTTTAGTGATTCCCAAAAGCATGTACTGTTACATTTTACCCCCCCCCCTCCATATGGCTCTTGAGCAAGAAGAATTTCCAGTGAAACCATTTGGCTAGGATTGTAATAATATAAAGTTCGAAAATTAAAACCCCGGCAAATTAAAACGGTGTAAACAATGAATTAAAAATATAAAAAAAATACATGAATATTCCCTATTGTTATGAAAAGTAAAATCGTCATTACAGTCAGGGGACCACTTTTCGAACCTGTGGAAAACTGTTTAATCTTAGAGGTTCCCCAACTGTAATGGCGATTTTACTTATCATAACAATTTTAGATTAATATATTTTCTTGTTTTCGTACTTTTAAGAGCGTGATTCTGTATTTGTCGGGGTTTTAGTTTTCGAACTTTATTTTATTAAAATCCTAGCCAAATGGTTTCACTCAAAACTCTTCTTTTTCTAAACATTTTTTAAATCTCCCTTGATATTTAAAATTCAATGATCAGCTGTTGCTTAGATTTATAATCAAAGATTCCAAATTTCCCATTTTATTTACAAAAGGCAGTGTAATTTTAATTTATATATTATTTTAATTACGAATAAAATAAAATTTATATAATCTAAAGAATTTTTTAGGAATTCAAATTTGTGCGTACAGTGGCATTTTAAAATTTCTGATTAACAACATAGACAGAAACTAAATTATGATAATAAAAATTAAATTAAATCAAAACTAAAAAAATCGTTTAGAATTTTGTTCAGTGTACGTTTGAGAAGTAGCTCTATCTATTGAAAAGTTTTTTTTTAGTTCATTTGTGCCAATTTTTCACAAATCATCAAATTTTGGCGTTATTGAACAGAGACACTCATAAGAGTCCATGTTTTGCATAATTTTAATTAATTTTATCTCTTAAATGATGCGGTAAAAGAAATCTAATTTTTTTTTTCATTAACTTCAAAATCTGAAAAATGGTCGAAAATTTGAAAAACATAGACTTTTGCTTAATAGTCTCGGCTTAAAATATGCAAAAATTATCACGCTATTTATCCATTTTGTAGAGATGAAATGGATATGCGGTAACTGCCCGATATCCGGCTTATCCAGCCTGTTTTCACTATCCGTCCGGATACCGGATATTAGCTCAGTATCCGGTCGAATTCCGAATAATAAAATTCAAAAAATTATCTTTATTTTTCACAAGTTTATTTTAATAATCGCACGTCAAAAATGTTTGTTTTATTAATTATTTTAGTACTCAAAATTAACAATTGGCAAATTGTCGTGAATGAATACCAAATTTTCCGCATTTATGGGTAAGAGGCGACTCCGATTGGCTTCGTATTCTATACCAGAGTCGTGAGGTTCACGTCTGAAGTTGGATTCAGTTTCATCTTCTTTCATTCGTTTAGCAGGTGTTGAAGACGGCGATGATCTGCTACTGCCAGTCTTTTACCTTCACCGAGCTTTAAATCAAAATATTTCCAAATTGGCGATCGGTTTTTTGATGATGACATTTCTTGTTAATCAATATTAATGATAAGTGAAAAAAAAGTGGAATTTTACCGAGCCGAATATCCGGTTGCCGGATATCCAGCGCTCCGGCCTCGTGTCTTGCCGGATATTCGGTATCCTTTATGCATGAGTTCCGACCCATTTTTTCAGACCAAATATCGATTTATTGTTAAAAATATTTAAAATTAACCAAATTTTTATTTTTCAGATAGTTTCAATAACCAGTAAAATTACTATAGCGTACATTTTTGGTTTTCTTTTATGTATGTTTGTGGAATATCCATTAACTAATTTATTTAGATTAGTTATTCGTAAATCTCCAAATCCAGTAAATGAAGTACCTCTACAGGAAAATGGTGTCAATCGAAATAAATTACCACCATCTACTGCACTTGAAAAAAAAGGTTCATCGGATGTTTTAGTATAGGCAATGATTACTTACTTTAATTCAAATCGTGTAATAATATTGTATATATGAATAAAAACATATTTAATTTTAATAAAATAATTGTTTCGAAGATTTTTTTTTTTTTTTGATAATTTGTTTTTAATTAATAAAATAATTAAATAATAAAATTAATTGATTGATTAATCATAATAATTAATTACATTTTTATATTTACAATGTGTTTATTTTATTAAATAAATTTGCACTTTAACTTCTTGGCTCTGAACTATGAATTGTTTTTAGTCCAGTCATCATGATACTTCTTATACGTAAAAATATCCAGCACGTAGAGGTATATTTCTTATAGCTTCATAAATATAGACAAAAATTCAGAATAAAGTTTTTCGATATCTGTCTTGGTTTTCGAAACATCGATAGATGAATAATTAAAGAAAATTTTCAATTTTCTATATTTTGAAAATTATGCTAGATATCGAAAAATTTTTTTTTACTTTTAGTCTTATATCGCCAAGTTATTAAACCTTAATTTACCATCAAAATTTAAAAATTTATTTTTTTAATTTGTGCCCCCATTATCTTGTTTGTACATCCTTAAGCTCTTCCTGTTGCGAACACCGCGCCAGATATTTTACTAATAATATTTAAAAATATTTTTTAATCATTTTTGTGGGGCTGTAATTTTAAGATTAAATATTTTAAGAAATAAAAAAGAGTCTAATTGTAATTTTTCAAAGAGAAATTAGGTTGCTTTACTAGCGAGCATCCAGCATTAAGTTAATGGAACCGCTTTCAGGTACAAGATGTACTTCATTTAATCCCGTAAAATCCAGTAAAATCAATCCAGTTAATGCATAAATCAATCCAGCTATGCATAATAGAGGCTAGAAATAAGAATAATGTAGACTGTAGGTATTTAAGTATTTATATTTATTATAATCAGTTGTCTATGAATATATCTGTCAAACTTATCTGTGTTATTTCGTATAATGATACCGATATTACGCCACCAAGTTGGATGCCCACGTTTTTGACAGTTTAAAAAAGGATTAAAATTTAATTTAAGTTTTTGGCAAGAAAGCGTGTGTATTTTTCCGAAATAAATTTTTTGTGGCTTTTTATTAGCAAAATCAACATTTTGAAGTACTTTTTCATTAATAGTAGACTGTAGAATACCCTATTACTTGTACCTTATTTTCAACTTTCATGATGAATTTTGTTATAACTTCATTAGTGTAGACGAAAAGTAAAAATAAAATTTTTCAATATCTGCCTTACTTTTCAAAATATCAAAAGCTAAATGATTTGAAAATTTGTTTCAATATTTTGAAAATTACTCCAGATTAATATATTTTTTTTAATTTGGGTCTCCACCGGCTAGTTTTGGAGAAATCTATAAAAACATATCATCCATCTATCGTTTTCCCATAAGACCAAAGTTAAATATGCCTACTTTTGAAGTCATTTATTAATTTTAATAATCGGACAACCACCCCCCAAAATAAAAATCGAGATTTTTTTGAAAATTAGAAAAAGAATTATCCCAAACTGAATTTTTGATGCGTTTCTATTGAAATCCTTTCTATTTCTATTCAAAATTTTGAATAAATTTCAAATCATTTTGAATCAAATTCTCATAAAATTCAAAATCAGAAATGTTGTTTCCAGTTGCATCCATTTTTGTTGCTGTAATTTAAAATTTGATTATTTTCAGCGTTCATTTACCTAACTAATATTAGAAGTAAAAATTGTTGTAGATAATAAAGACTATTAAAGAAACCTTGGTCAAGGATTTGTTTAGTCCATTTTCAAAATTATAAATTTTTTTTAAATATTTTGTTAATTTTTTTTTTGCTCGTTAAGTCGTAAATACCTTTTTTTTAAATGCATATTTCAATAGTTATACAAATATTTTACAATTTTAATTGTAATAAACTCCCGGAAGATTTTTTGCTTTAGTAACGCCAATAATGCGACTCAATTAAAATTCGTTTATAAAGTGTGTATTTTCAAAATTCAAATTTGATTTGATACAAAAGTTTTTACAGTTTTAATTTTAATTGTACGTTTTTATTTTAAAGATTACCTTTTTAACGACAATAATGCGTTTTTATATTCTATTAATTACAATCATATTTCAATTTGCTTCTGCAGAACTTAATGGTAGCAAATATTAAAAACTTTTTAACCAAAATATTATTTCCGAAAATTTCTGTTTTTCTTATTTTATAGAAAATGATTATTATAAGTTACCAAAATTATATGATATGGACGATTATAAATTATGTGAAATTAAAGGACAACCGTATCAGTATTGTATTTTTGAAATTAATTTAATTCCAATTTCCACAAATACGAGTTCAGTTTTGTGGAACTTAATTCAGGTTTGAATCTTAATAATTATACCTAATAATTCTTTATTTTAAAGTGAATTGCAGTATACTATATTTTATGTAGGAAAATAATGCCGATAAATTAAAATTTCGACGTGATGTGCTTGAAATGGGACGTTGTATACAAGTTGGAAACGAAACTGATCTTGAGTTTCATAAAAATATTTTCAAAGCAAAGTTTGAACAGGATGAGTTAAGTGTGTTGATGAAAAAAGTGCAATGTAAAAAGTTCGAGATAAAACCTTTCGATTATTTAGATATTACGGCAATGTAAGTATGTATACAAAATTTTAATAATTTATAAACTATAAAAACTTTAGAATAGTTGCCCAAAAAGTATCGTATTATTTTAGTGCCAAGAGTCAGGGGTGGGTAAACAAATTTTGCACCCCGTAGTTAGTTTTTAAATCCCCCGTAATACAAACTATTAATAAAGGTCTTTTTTCTTTATATTGCAGTTATTTAATTCTTATAACCTGTAAAATCGCGTTCGTTCATAGGAGCAGTTATCCGACTCGAGCTATCGTTGTTAAATAAGACGGTAGACGGATACATAAATCAAAAAAGAATTTTTCTAAATCACCAGAATAGATCGTTTATAACAATTGCTGTACTATTCTTGCCTCTTTTGAAGTTCAATCACAAGTCGAGTCTATAATTACTAGATAATACTAGATATACTGTCACTTTGAATGTTTCCCGACCAAATAATGAAGATGTAATGTCTTCGGCAGACTGTGAGCTTTCTCTTCCGTATCCTCTATATGTCCTTATCGTAATCTTTATCTATTGAGATTTCCAAGGCTTGCTGTTCATTTTAATTAAAATTTTCCCTTTTTGCAGAAATTATACGATTTAGACTGTCATCATACATTTGAATGACTGTCATACAAATACCAATATCAACAGACTGTAATTTTTTGAATAACTTACACAATTAATTTTATGTTTGTTTAAACTCTTGTACATGCGCGCCCCTTTATAATCTGCCTCTGCCAATGCTAAACGCCAAAATAACATGATTTCACGGAATGATGCCACTGCAGAAATTTTGCACGCATGCTAAGGGTAATAACAGCGAAAATAAGAAAAAAGATTTCCATTTAAGCTCTGAAAAATCATCCCCTGAACTATTTTTGTAAAATAAAGATTATCAAAGCTAATAAATGAGATCTCTAGAATATTTCGAAATAAATTTCGATTTTTGACCCAATTTCCTAGATCAATTTTTGTATTATATAAACACGTATTTCAAATACTTAGTTATATCAGTATGAATTAGCTATGCACATGCAGACCGTCACCAAATTAGGAACGAGTAACATACACATAAGAGTAATTATGGTTACCTAATCCATACTGATGATGACTATTTGGTAGTCGAAATACGTATTTGTATAATACAAAAATTGATCTAGGAAATTGTAGCAAAAGTCGAAATTAATTTTATTTTTGTATACACTAAAATAATTTATTTTTTCGTTTTAGTGTAATTTTAGGATTGATTTTCTTATCTGTGATAATTTCAACATTAATCGATAAAAATATGCCTGATTTAAGAAAAACTTCTTTTGGTAAGATATTCAATATTTTTAGTTATTAAAGATCCAAACAAACTGAGTGTCGACTCAAACCAAAATTTTTATTAATATCATTTGTGTTGTAGCCTTAAAATGTGTATTATGTTGGTCGTTAATAAAAAATGTGAAACAGTTAACAACCATAAAAAACTCTCGTGATTTTTGATGCGATGATACGATTTTTTATGATGTTTTTTGTAATGGCTGGACATGTAGGCTTTCTTTATTGTGTAATTCCATATAATAATAATAAATTTTTTGAAGAGGTAAGTTTTTAAGCCACCTATCAATCAAGGTCTCAGCTACAAGTCGTGACTTATGAATACTTAAGATACATCTTTAATTTCCCTATTAGTACCTACAGTTAGTCCTCAATAGCAGCTCCGATTTTGATGATTTTTTCTTTTTTTCAAAATAATTATTTTTGTATATTATTTAAAATCAGAAACATTTCAGATGAGGGAAATAATCTGGAGGGTTGAATAGGCAATAGGCAATGTCGAGACTTATATATCGACCACCAGCCTGAATCGCAAATTAATTAAAGTTTGAAATTTCGAGAATATATTGATTTTATACTGTAGGTGTTACATAAGAAAGGATTTTTCGAAATTCATGTTTCAGTTTCATTCAGTTCTCTGAAGGCCCCTAAAAATTTAACTGGTTAATTATAATATAATAATGGACAACTATGCCAAGTTTCATTAAATTGTGAATGCAATGTCTATTACCTATAGTACTACCTTAAACATATGTATTTCTAAAATCATAAATTTGAAGTACCACCCTTAGAAATTTTGTCAGAAATATCTGAAATTTTAATTTTACTTTGCAGTTATATATACATCCATTGATGAGTCTCGCCGTAAATGGTAATTTACTTATGCAATCGTTTTTCCTACTTAGTTCTTTTGTTTTATCGATATCAGTATTTAAACAAATGGAAAATAGAAAATTTTATTTTGGTTTTATATTTACATCAATTTTAAATCGCTATCTCAGGTACCTATTGTTAAAAATTTTAGCCGAATACGTTTAAATTAAGATCAATCCTAGAAAAAGGTCATTGTGAAGAAAAATGATTCTATTTTTTGCCCTAAAACAGTCAAAACTAGTTTTGGATACTTATTTGATTCAATAACTTATTTTCATATAACAAGACAAAAATATTTTAATTACTAAAATTAAAAAACAATTGATTTCAGATTGACTCCAATGTATGCATTTTTTATAATAATAAATGCTACATTAGTGTCACATTTTAGCAATGGTGGCCCATATTGGCACAAACAAATTGAATTACATCAGAAAAATTGTCGAAATGGATGGTGGCAATTAACATTTATCAATTATAAGAATATTTATCCAAGTGATATTGTACGTATTCAATTTCCGCAGTAGTGTAAGGAACAATTAGGTAAAAAATGTACCTTCTGCAACAACCCTAAATTCACCTTCGCTTACCTTTTTAACAGTCTCATTATCCGAAAAGTAAAACCTCCTTTATTCTTTAATACAAATATGGGAGTGTTAAAAAAATTTTTATAGTCAGCAAAAAAAAATTTTAGTCCCATGAAACGATAACAAATAAAACCCTTCTCGTGGGCAAAATTAAAGTGAATCTTGCGACAGTTAATGACGATTTGAACGTCATTTTCACTACAAACAGTCCAAACCACCATTAGTCTGTGTCCGAGTGTTGATGTTAATAAAAACGACTACTTTTAAATGATCACAACTCCGACAAATTATCAATATCTGCGACAAATTATCAAATTTTCAACCGCAATAGCTCGTTTGAAAACTTGTACTATCACTTTTAAAATTTATATCACCCCTTGCCGCTTTGCACGGAGGGTTGAAAGAGTGAGAAAAGTTACCCTTAATTTTATATAAGTTAAGAAGCAAAAGTAGCAAAATTTTAAAAATTATTTTACAAAAAATTTGTTACAAACATTCGAAAGCTGGTTTATTTTTCTTGAAAATGACTTTCCAAGCAAAATTGACACTTCCGAATTTAAAATCCTGTATGTTTTGAAATAATCATCTCAGTGATTTATTTCATTTCATTCCAAAACTTAAACTGCCTTCTTACATACACTGGCATATTGTTTTGCATAAACTTTGACCACTATCCCACTTTTCGTTTTTAAAACATTTCAAAAAACAGAATTTTTCCATTTTTTAGGCCCAAACTTTAACAATACTCGATCACAGATAAGTTAATAAGTAAGAAAACACAATACACGCTAGTAATTTTATTTATTAAACATTTTAATAAAAGCTTATTGCTTTCAAATTTGTTTGGAATGCGAATCCAAAAAGCTCGTACGATAACTTTTTGAAGTAAAAACTTCTTTTGGCTCGTTGAGCACTTTTTGGGTGTACAAAAATCATGGAACTCGCGTCATCGTCACCGTCAAGTCACCGTCAATTTTTTGGTGCGAAATCCTCAAAAACTTTTGTAGTGGACCGAATTGGTTTAGGTTCACAATTCGGTCCACTACAAAAGTTTTTGAAGGTTTCGCAACAAAAAATTACCGTCACCGTTATCGCGTGTGTTTGTGATTGAACTTTTCCTATACGGATGGGCCGAATTTGATGATGTGTGTTGAAATGGATACGAAGATGGTGATTTGATTCACAATTAGGTCCACTACAAATTGTATTTGAGGGTTCCGCACCAAAAAATTTAAATCCATGAAATAAATGGTGGAAACGCATATAAATAATATATTACATTGTATCTTACTATGCAAATGTATTTATTTGCTCTCCCACCATATTTATCTAGAACAGCTATTTGATTAGTATTGAAGTATTATTTATTATTATTTAGGTATTGTGAATAGGTATTTATTAGAGCTATATGCGAGCGGATCGGGTTCCATTGCTGTAGACTTCAACCAGGCCGAAGGCCAGTTATTCAAATGTTTTTAGTTTTCACTTCCGTCGGCAGTCCCCATTTCGAATGGTCTTAACTTTGTTGAAAAATTATTTTTAAAATTTTGGTACGCTTCTAAACTTTATAGAAAATTTAGGGATAATATTTCCCACACTTTCAACCATTCATACAAAGCATCAAGGGGTGATAAAAATTTGAGCAAAAGATTTAAAAATTAGAAAGTACATGTTTTCAAATTAGCTATTGCAGATCCAAATTCGATGATTTTTCGCAAAGATTGGTACAACTGTTTGAAATTTAAGTCAAATTTTACGTTAAAATTTTGTTCCTTTAATACTTTTTTTTTTAGTGTATGCCTCAAACGTGGTATTTAATAGCTGATACACAATTATATGTTGTAACAGTGTTGATATTAAGCTCAATATGGTTAATAAAAGGCCAAATTAAAACTATATTATCTACTTGCTTAATAATTTCAGTTTTAATACCCGGTGTTATTACATATATTTATAATTTGGGGCCAATGACTGCAAATTATCCACAGTAAGTTTTAGAAAAAATAACAATATATTCATCGAAAAGTTTTTTGATTCTTTTTTACCCGGCTGAGCAATGCAAAGGAGTGGTAATGTGTGTATTAGTCTATATATGGGTATCAGTGTGTTCATATATGGCACACTAGAGACCAAACGCGTGGGCCGATTTTGATAATTCAGACGTCAATCGATTTATCTTAGCCTTGAAAGTGCTACTGAAGATATGGCAATAATGAAAATTCAATATGGTGACCACCAAACGCCTTATTGTGAAAAAGCAAACAATAAAAGTTGGTGAACTATCACTGAATCACTTATTGAATAACTATTAAATAAACAAATTGATTGAAGTTTTCTTTGCATACTTATGATTAGAATAATAATTCTTTCAGGTCAATGAGAGAGTTTTTACTTGATAATCCTACGTATTGGCATACTTATTTTCAATCGTATACAAATGCAAGTGCCACAATTTATGGAATAATTTGTGGATATATTTATCATACAGGAGCATTGAAAAGTGATTTGGTTAAAAAATCATGGGTAACAATAATTTTTCATATGATCTATATAATAATTGACTACGTTAATTTTATTTAAGGCTCGTCTATACACATTTTTGATTGGCGTGTAATCATTAATTGATTGGCTTGAAACTTTATAATTTGCCCAAGAATCCTCTTAAATATTCATTGGTGGAAAAAACAAGTATATAGAAAAGCCTTTCGGTCTTTCCAGACAAAAATGGTTAAAGTTACAATTGAATTTAAATTAATTTCATTAATAGTTGTGATGGGCTGGTGTCATGCATGGTATGTGCATGAAGGAGATGCACTCAGCCTCTGAAATTGAAGAGCTGATAAATGAAATTATCAGCGGAAAGGTAGAAAACACATATATGGTATCACAATGGGCCTAAGTGTGTCTTTCGTGGACAACCAATATAACATAACCTAACCTAACCTACAATTGAATTTCAAGAACTGCGATTATACCCTTTACTCTATCGATTTGAAATTAGGATATGTTATAGGTATTAATATTCTTCCTGCGCTGGGTAGTTATTTTTCGAAAATTCTGTTAATTTTTCCAACTTTCGTTATTCACATCCAGGTATAGTGGAATAAGAAAAAGAACCTGGGTGTGAAAAATGAAAATTAGGAAAATTAACAGGAATTTCGAAAAATAAAAGTACCCATAGCAGGTAGAATATGAATACCTATAATATATCCAAATTTCCAATCGATAAAGTAAAGGGTCCCACCAATGAATATTATTTAAGAAGATTCTTAAGAAAATTATAAAGTTTCACGCCAATCAAGTAATGACTTTTTTCTTACGCTTTTATTCAATAAAAATCCTGTTCCATACCGTCCAGTATTATCTTCAGGTCCGCTGTATAATAAACTGAACTCTGGCTTAGCAATTCTCCCATTTTCTTTACACCGAACGTGTTTTTGCATTTCAGTTGCTACTTCTTTCATTTTTCCCCGTCGCTTCATCGTAAATAAATTTTATGTAGCAAGTTCTAGTCCGTTCCGTATTCCGGCAATCATATTCATATTTAAATTCCGAGATCTTTGCCGATTTATCATTCCACTTCGATGCTCATTGTTTGGCTTTGCAGCTATTCAATCCAGGTTCGTTTTCCAATTTTTTACAACAAGGCTATTTTCATTTTCAAATATACGATCCAATTACGTATACTATAAACACTCACCAAAATGTTAATTTTAGTTGCTGATAAATTTTTAACGTGATTCATAAACATGTAGGTTTATCGTATAGATACAGAGGTTAATCGTAGAATTTTTAACTTCAAATACGGCAATTTCAATGTGCATGCAGAACCATTATTTCATGAGCGAATCGATGAAACTCAATTTGGTTAAATGGCTTCTTGAATAAACAACTAAGGAGTTAAGAATATTATTCACTAATCATGTTTACATCCACGATTGTTTTTCAGTTTGATGGGTTCGTGTGATAGGGAAGTGTTAATGGACTACATTTTTTGCAAAAGTAAATAGTCTTATTGTTAAAATGCATTCATTTACTTGAAATCATTTTTAAATGTAAATGCCATGCCATATCACTGTATTGCTTTTATTTCAAACTAGCTGTGAACTACCCGCTTTGCTGGGCAACATCCCCACTTGCACCCTTCCCTCCACATTTCCTTGCGTGGGATAACAGTTTTGTAATGTTGTTACAAATTGTTGGCAAACTAATTATAATTAATTAATTAGTAATAAAGTATGCAACAATAATGTAAAATATCAAACTTTAAATCTGTCTGTGACGGTACATATTGTATTAAAAAGTTTACTCTGTCGGTGACTGTACTTTATTTTTTTTCAACTTTGTTATTTATTTTTTTGCAACTGTTAGTTCTAAAAATTGTCACCAGTCACCCGAACAGAGCTCAGTGCAATTTGAGTTAAAATAATTCTCTTTAAATTTTAAGCGTCATAAGGAAAACATCTTGGAATAATTAATTTAAATTATTTATTCCAAGATGGATACTTTTTTTTTAACACACCTTTAGTGTGTGGCAATAATTAAATTATTTTATTTTTATAATTTATTTAATTAATTCTTATCAAGAATTTATATTTTTGAATACGACAGTTTAAACATATATTTTTGTTAAATGTCGTTTATTGAAAACACACAATTATACAGAGTGTAAAAGGGACATTCTGTAATAATTTAAAAAATTGTGTAACTTTATATTATTTTCCTTTGTATGTTTTTTGTGGCGTTTAGAATTTTATTTGTGAGCACAATTCCTTATAAAATGTAATTTTATGGAATTGTATTCACTGTGATCACAAACTACATACAGGAAACTTTTTATTTTTATTATATATTTTATATATAAGTTAATTTTTTTTCTAAATTCATATCGAAGGATATTTTTCAAAACTTTGTATTTTGGTTTTAATTTCAACATGTAAAATTCATGTAAGTGTTAAAACAAGGCTGATGCCTTGTGAATTTATATTTTTCTTAAGTATGTATAGTCAAACATTTTTATTTTTTTTGAATTAATCAAATAAACAAACTTTATAGTTTATTTTATTTTAAACGTAGACTTTTTTTTTTATTTGTATTGTTAATACTTTCTGGGGGGTAATCGCCTTCGGCGTTATCTTTGGGCCTAGCACGCAGTTTGATCTGTTTCGGTTTTATTTTCAGACCGGGATGTTTCCCTTTAGTGACACTGTTTAATATTTCTTTTTTTTGATATGGTAAATATTAATCCGAGTGTTCTGGGGGTTGCGAGGAATTTTGGCTGAGGCTTACTTCTTGTTCTCGACGCAAGTCGAGAAACAATTAAGTATTTAAATTTAGGGAAGAGTAAAAATACGTTTCTTTTTTTTCTAATTACCTCACCAAAACATTAATTCCCGCAACACTTGGTAGCGAGAGCGTTAACTACCAATTTCGTTTACACTTGGTAGTAGAGCGTTAAATGGTAACTTCGAGATCTACGTTTACGCAACACTTGGTAGCGAGCGTATCACTTTGTTATCAGAGCTTCGAGATCTACGATTTTCGTACACTTGGTAGTGAGCGTAACACCTTTTAGTTTTTGCGTTATATCTGGTTACATTACTTTAAAAGGGAAATCTACGTTTAATTTTCTCTAAATTTTTTTTTTGACTAGTAAAGTTTTCTTGTATGTAGTTTGTGGAATCACGTAAGTTGAATATTTTCGTATATAAATTTGAAATTTTGAAAATTAAAAAAAAATTTTTTTACATAATATTGGATATTTATTAAAATAATATCTAATATTTTTTTTGGTATTTGTTCAAGGAATTGACATTATAAATCCAATTATATAACATTGACTAGTTTGAATTAATTAGATTTTGTTTTTGTTTTTTTTACACATTTTATGTAATCTTAAAATATATTGCTATTTTGATTACCTTTATTGGTCTACTATTTAAGTTGTAAATCCAAATTTTATTTCATAGTTTTTTTTTGTATGTTTCTTTATTGGCTATTTTTTAAAAAAAAAAAAAAACTTTTTTTTTTATTTACATGAATATTTATTTTGAAACAAGTTCATATTTCATCAAAATTAATTCAAACGTTTGTAATTTTTACTTTGTTGAACTTTACTAATTTCTTTTTTTTGTTTTCGTTTCGTTAATTTTTTTTTTGAGGAAATCAAATAAAAGGGAAAAATGTCGTCTGACGACGAAGATTTTCGTGGTTTTCCAAAACCTGTTAAAGACGAAAAATACAACAACAAAAGAATACAAACGGATTTTAATGTCGTTGACAAAGATGTTCAAGTATCAGTTCAACAAAAGGATGAGACAATACAATGTTTAATTGATCCGGTACCATCAACGTCGTATGATACGCAAGCGGCAAAATATATTCATGTGGATCATTTAACACACATTATTTCATCACTAAATACCAAGATAAGTAAAGAGAAATCTCAAGATTTTAAATTTAGATTTGAATCTCTTACAAATAACATTAAAAATTTAGATTTATTTGATACAAGTTCAATTATTAATTTTATTATTGAAACCAATAGTGTTGTTTCATTAAGTTTAGTTGATGAAAATTCTCTTATTAAATTTTTAATTACAAAATGTAATTCAAATACAAAACACTTTTGGTCAAAGCAAATTTCAAATAATAAAACTTGGACTTATATTTCAAACATTTTATTATCTGAGTATATATCTCCTGCACAATTGCAAATTGCAATTGATAGATACATTAGAAGAAGACAACTTCCAAATGAAAAGTTTTCTGATTTTGTAACTGATATTTTGAAATACTCGCAAATACTAATGCCTAAAGAGGACATTAAAATAGTTATACAAATTATATTTGCCCATGTTAATCAGAAAACCTTTAATTTGATTAAATTGCTTCCAATTCCTGAAACTTTAGTTTCCTTAAATTCTTTTGTAAGAAATTTACAAGAAATAATAACAAGAGAAAATGCATTTAATAAATTTAACTTGTATCAAAATAGAATACAGAATAGTTTTAATGATCAAAATTCTAGTTTGGTTAATATTGAACAAAATGTTCAAAATGTTCAAAATGTTCAAAATGTTCAAAATGTTCAAAATGTTAAGGATCTTAAGCCTGAAATTACAGGGCAAAATGATAAAAAAGCTTCTGTTCAGATAGCAAAATCAAATTTAAATAAAAGTAAATCTATATTTTGTGTTTATTGTAAACGATCAGGACACAAAATTCAACAATGTATAAAATTAGCCAATAGAGACACATCAAGTTCAAAAAACTTGAACCATGCCACACACTAGGTTCTTCAAAAAATGCATCTTCGATGCCCTTAATTTATGTTTCTGTGAACAATATTAAAATATTATCTCTTTTAGATTCGGGATCAACTATAAATGTGATTTCTAGAAAAATGTTTAGTAAATTAAAAATTAAGAAAGTTATTTATGAAGATGAAAAAATTACTGTTACATTACCGGGATCAAATTATGTAACTATGAAGAAGAAGGTTACGTTACACGTCAAGATTAGTAATTTCAGCTGGAATTTAGAATTTTACTTAATGGAAAAATCCATTTTTGATATGATTATTGGAGCACCGTCTCTCAACAAATGTGGTATGATATTAGATTTATATAATAACAAAGTATTTTTTAATTCATTTAGAAATATTGAAATTCCTTTTGAAAAAAATTGCACACAATTTTTCGTTAATATTATTTGTGAATTACCACTAAATTTGTCAGAAAAGGATAAAGAATTTATGGATTCATTATATAAAAAGTATAAGTCAGTATTTTCTGAAATTCCTGGGAGAGCAAAAAATTATGAATATCATATTAAACTTAAGGATGATACACCAGTTTATAAAACTGCATATTTTTTACCAAAAGATAAATCTTTACTCTTAAAGCAACATTTGGATGAGCTTTTGAAATTAAATATTATAGTTCCTAGCCAGTCTAGTTATGCATCTCCTGTGTTTTTTGTTAAAAAACAGGATGGTTTTCGCATGGTAGCTGACTATAGGTTCGTTAATAAAAAAATTGTGTTTGATCCGATTTCAAATGTATCGATCAATCACATATTTTCTAGTCTAGGAGGCGCAAAAGTGTTTTCTACCTTGGATATGTCAAAGAGCTACTACCAGTGTAGCTTGAGTAAAGAGAGCAGAGATATTACTGCTATTAATACGCAATGGGGACAATTTTCTTTTGTTTGTTGTCCGTTTGGACTTAATATTAGTTCCCAATGCTTATATCGTTTTCTAATTAAAGAATTTAACGATTTGTTGAATGTGTGTATCTTAATTTATTACGATGATATTATAGTTTTTTCAAGCTCGATTGATGATCATAAAATTCATTTAAACCAGGTATTAAGTAGATTTAAAAAACTTAATTTAACTTTAAATCCAAATAAAAATAAATTTTTTATGGCACGTCTAAAAATTCTTGGCCATATTATATCATCAGAAGGTAGACGTCCTAATCCTGACAAAATTAGTGCTATTTGTGACATGCCAATTCCAAAAAATATAAAGGAGTTGCAAAAATTTATCGGAATGGCAGCGTTTTTTGCTCGCTATATTGAGCATTTTAGTTCTATTGTTGCACCTTTGAATGAATTAAAAAAGAAAAATGTTCAATTTAAAATAACTGATGTACATGTCGAGGCTATTTCTAAATTAAAAAAAGCTTTAACGTCTGCACCAATTTTGAAATTTCCTATTTTTGACGATAAATATCCCTTTGTTGTGAGAACGGATGCGTCATCTGTTGGCCTAGGAGCCGTTTTATTGCAAAATATTAATGGGAATTTACACCCAATTGAATATTGTTCTAGAAAATTAAATCCCGCTGAAATGAGATATTCCGCTTATGAGTTAGAGCTTTTAGCTGTAATTTTTTCATTAAATACTTTTAGTGACTACCTTGTCGATAGACATTTTTTCTTAGAAACCGATAACAATGCTTTAGTGTATCTTTTTAATTCACCACAAAAATTTAACAAACTTTCGAGATGGATTTTGACACTGTCAAAATTCAATTTTACACCGAAACATATTAAGGGCATAGATAATACTGCAGCAGATTGTTTATCTAGATTGTTTTCGAATGGTAATTTCTCTACAAATAATTTTTTATTAAAAAATGATAATGGTAGTAATTATTCGGGTGAAGATCCATCTTTAGTTGACAATAATAATTTGGTCAAGGATGAATCTTTACAAAACGACCCGGTTTTTCTATTAAATACTTTAGTTACTGAACCTCAGGGTTTTCTTTCAATTAAGCTTGCACAAGAGAATTGTAATCAGTGTAAATTCATAATGGATCAATTAAAAAATGGCCATAATGTTAATAACTTTTCACTTAAGGACGGTCTTTTGCTGCGCGAAGTTGGACGGAATAAATTAAAACGAATAGTTCTACCAGATTCAATGCTTGAATATGTCATTAATTATTATCATAATTCTT